>NC_138221.1:34755077-35400077 GCF_964197995.2 Scardinius erythrophthalmus
AATAAACTAATATGGAAAGTCCTCCAAAATGCAATAAGCCCCCACATAAGATGTGCCGCTAGACAGAGGGTTTTTCCCTATGTCTTAAAAACAGAAAGTCTTTTATGCTATTTTTTTTAACCTAAAAAAAAAATCTTTCAGTCGATCAAGCAAGCCACTCAATCTGAATGCTTTCACAGATTTTTGGTCAACAGCCCACTCTCTTTCGTTACCTTTTTTTTTTTTACAGTCATACTGAGTGTGAGTTGTGTGGTATGTCATGTATGTGTGCTCAGTTCAAACAGTGTTTAAGCGGTGGATCTAAAACATATTGAGGTTTTGAGGTATATTTAATGTCAACAAAAACTGGGAGATTATGTCTTTTCATTGTTTCCTCTGTATCTGAGCACAGACTAGTCCTGACAGGCTCAGATTGGTGTGTTTTCAGGCAGGGTTTTTTTGTTGTTGTTGTTTTGTTTTAAGCATGTCAGGAGTGGCCTACATCAGACTTTCCCTTCTGGGGAAGTGTGAATGTGCATATCTGCGTCTATGGTTTCTGCAGCATCAGCAGAAAGGCTGATAGAAACCTGCCTGCATGTAATCGCTACAACGCGGCTGTGGTGCATTATCGAATAAAGGGCAGGTGTCTGTGAAAAGACTGATGTGCGTTCATCTGAGCCGCTTCTTTAAGAATGTGAGGTGTAACCCGAGGCTTTGGATACTAGTTGCCTTATTGATTTGTCTCGAAAGTATTATAATAATCTCCTTAAAGCGTCTGGAAACTCATTTCAGATCAATAAATTATGTTTTATTAACAAAGTTCGGGAGGAACACGTTCAAATGATCTATCCAATCATCACGTCACATGGGTTCGGGCCAAATCCCGAGCTCAGAGGCTTCTCCTCGGACAGCACGCCAAATACGCATTCTACTTTACTCTGATCTGATTATTTGTGTGAACAAACAAGTGTGAACTTGTGAAACACCTTTGTCTCTTTCCTGTTTGCATTGTCTGTTTGCATTTATGCAGCATTTTCACGTCACTTTTTTTTTTACAAACTGTTTTCTTGGATTTTGAACAGCCTTTAATCACTATAATGTAATCTTCAATATAAAGATTTTACCTAAAAATGCGGATGCTTAAAAGTGAAATTCGGGACTGTTTAATGAAAGTTTAAGTTGGCGGTGCTTTCAATCTTTTCCAAATTGAGTTCCAACAAATCTGCCAAGAAAAGGATTCATGCAAGCATTGCATATAAATGTGTTTTGGTAAATAGTTTGCATGTGTGTTTTTCTCTTTATCCATTATTTTCTTTCTGCATTTGCAGCTTTACGAGATTCTATACAGCATACAAAAATGAACGACATGTCTCATACCCATTAGACTTTGGTGCATTTTAGCTTAAACTGATGCCGCTAGGTCCATTTTGAATGAGTGTAATGCTCCCCCAATGACATTTTTGAATCATGGATCCCTGGCAGAAACAAACGAAACACAAACAAACAGTCTTGATCACCATCAGCAATAGGGAATATAGCTCAAGACGTTCTGTTTCTCTCATCAGGGTATTATTAGACCAGACGTGCTCCATCAGTGCAGCGTGAATACAAAGTATGATTTGTTCAGATTCGCTTCCGTAGAGAATACAACTTCATTACACCATGTCTTCTGGCCTTCCTTTGTCATTCTTCTCTTTTACAGGCCTCTCTAACTCTCACCACATCTGCTGCCACGTTTCCATATGCTACGGGCCCAGTGTTGAAATAATTTTCTTTATGAGGTGAAGAAAAAAGGAATTAGCATCCAACACTGACGATGTGGCAAAAGTGAGAAATAACAGAGTTGGGGCTTTCTAACACCCCCAAATCCATCTCCCAGTGCTCTACTCCCTCCCACCACCACCAGCTGAAATATTCAGGGAAGTGTGGGATTACTTTCACAAGGAGAACTTGAACCCCTTGACTTCCTGCCCGCTGATGAGGTCACTAGTCTCTGAGGGAGTGTCTGTGAAATGCCTCCCGCTCAATAACAGCCCAGCCAAGGCCAGAGAAGAGCGGGGGCTGGTGCAGCCAGAGAAGCTTTGGAAGCAGATGAACGAGGGGGGCGGTGGAGGAGTGACGGAACTGGGCACGGCAGGGGGGTCTGGAGGTGATGATGAGGAGGACTGTATCGTCCAGGGTCTGGGAACTCAGCCCAAACACAGTGTGATTTCAGATTATGGCACGTTTATGGGGGTGCCACATGGGAAAATTCTTGAGTAACAGTGAGTGTTAGATCAAGTTGTGAGCGTCCGCTATCGCAGATGGGTCCTTGAGTGATGCTTTACTGGAGGGAGAATCCATTTTTCTGATAGATATGCTGAAATAACGTTGTTTAGCTGTCTACCCTTAGGCTCTGGGCTTTTGTTGCAGATGGTGCTGAACGCTTGGAGGGAAAAGAAATGAGAGAATAAGCCTTTTGACAAATCCAAACCAGATAAAGGCCAAAACCCCTCGTATGAATGTACTGTCTGTGCAGCGTTCAATGAAATAAGCCCAGTTACAGACTTTGTATGGGGTGTCCCGTCGCAGCTGGGCTGATGTCGCAGAGGATGAAGGCCGAACACCTGGTACGCCACACCAGAGGCCGGCTCATTTTAGATGGGGGCGAGTCGCACTCACAAAGCCATCTTGTTCGAGCTTGTGGTCCAGATGGAACAGCTCTTTTGCCAAGGATGCCGCTTTCTACTTCCTGTACCGAAATGAAAAGGCCAGTCCTTTGAACAAAGAGTCATACACAGACGCTTTCATATCTCTTCATCTGTTTCGTACACTAGCTGCCTCTCATGCATGCATGTTTAACCTCACACTATTTCACTGCAGTGGAATAATGATGGGAGAGAGTCACACTCTCCCCATGAGATAGGCTTTTCTCTCAGCCCTGCATGGGCAATAATAGACTAATGCTTTCCAGATGCGGTCTGCAATGGCCGTGCCCAACAGTAGAAGTGCCCCTCTCGCGGGAGTCCTAACGACGCCTTGGGGGCCTTTGAGAGGGAAAGGTTTGAGTCTGTAGTCCCCCCACCCAAAGCCTTTCCCTTTTTACATACTCGTCTCCCACCGCAATCACAAGCTGCTGATCCCTGATCAGCACAGCTGGAGGTCAGAGAGTGAAATTCTTTTTTCAATCTGGTTCAAGTTGTATTCCGATTTCTATGCCATTTACACCACAAAGTGAACTAAAAGTGAGATGTGATTTTTAAAAGGATGGGACTCCTTATTAATTGCTTAGCTTTTCAACAGGCCAGATCTCTAATCGCCAGATAAACTCATGGGAATGTGACCTGACCACGTGACCTGTTTGTTTTATTAAGGCAGCGGGGAGGGCGATGAGAGGCTGGGAGGCAAGGCACGGGTATCTGAGCTGTGCAAAGCATCCTCTCATGTTTCAGGGCTCAAATGGTGTCCATTTGCCTCAAATTCCTCCAATTCCAAAGTCGAGTACTTTACGCAAGCTCTTGTAGCAGGGCCCCAAGTTGATATTTTGGTGATGCTGCTCTGGCTTTTCTCCTGGGCCCGTTTCCATGGTCTTTCTGAATCTGAGGGCTGTATCACCACAAACAAGTACCGCATGTTCCCCAAGGGAGAATCCACAGCAGCTCTCAAGTGCAGGTTCGCTTGACCTAACTTTCTCCCTTGGAGAGAGCGCGAGATCTGTCTGAGACAGACTGTTCTCACAGGAAGAAGAGAGGGTGGGATTTAGTCTGAGAAAAACAAGCCCGATGGCTTTAATCTCTGCCTCAGCGCAGGGCTGGAAGGGCCACTGGGGAACAACCAGAGACGCAAAACTTTTAGTCTGTTGGCCTACCATGTTAGTCCTTCTGATAAAACCAGCACTTTTCATTACCGAGTCTTTATATATAACTTTGAATTGGTTGTAGGGAGGCATATCAATGAGCATTTGTCTTAAAATCGAATTGAGGTGGGCCTTCTCAAATTAAGATTAAACAAAACAGGGTATACAAAGACCATGCAGAATAGCAACTCTGAGTAAAACTCAGGCTCTGTTCAGGAACAGGATGGAGCAACTCCGTGAGAGTATGTCCATCTGCAACACATGCACTGTGGAGACCACCCAAAACAAACAAACAAATGTTAAAGACACTCTCTTTCTCTCTGAGTTTAAAGTTTTAAGAAAAACAAAACAAAAAAACAGTTCACCATGTTTAGCATCCTGTGACAAAGTCCTCCTCAATAATAAGGCAATTAATTGCTGTTTTTGTACCTGGATTCTACCTCTGTAACTGGATACAGCTAAAACCTCAGAACTTAATCTCAGTATACTAGCATATAAAGCATTAACAAGTAAAACCTGAAAACATTTGTTGATGAATTACTAAAGATGACAGGCTTTTGAATAGTGTCTCTCTGGTAACTCACCATTGAGGTAGACCAAAAAAGATTAAAGACACGAACAACTCACAGTAAAGGACTGGACAAGTCTGTTTGACATACTTAATCATGTCCTCATGAGCCTAACCACACTTTCACAACCAGTATGGTTGTCTGAGGTTCTTGTGGTTGCCATTGCTGATGTTTCCTAAATCCTGGAGAAACATGAAACTGTTGGACGTTTGGATCACTTTAGTATTGGGCAAGCTGCCTGTTAGCAACCACCAATGTACCAAATCACAGAAAGAAACAGTTTTTTTGCTGTGGAAAAAAAAATCACCCGAATCTGCTCCACGGATCAGTGACTGAACGTTTTGGGTGTTAGCTTTATACCGGCGCCATCTTGTGTTGTGAAAATTGTATAGCAACAACCTCAGCTTTCATTTTTATAAAGGCTTGCTAAATTGCAAACAAAAAGTTGGCGTTTATTGTCATTATTCGAGTTTACAACCTGCTGAATGTAACGATATGGATTAGCTTTAAATAAAATGTGACAAAATATACATTTTTAAAAACTATATGTTTCTAGTTTTGTTAGGCCGCCTACCACATCCAAAGCAAAATAACTTAAATTTGGTTTAAGTTACACATAACCTAATACACACACTTAGCCTAAATAATATTTCCCCATTTTTACATCTATAGGGTTAATTCTGAAAAACTACAGCTCGAGAAGAACAGTAACTTGTGTTAAACTATAGTCCTTGTAAAACAGTAAAGTCTTTGTAAGACAATAGCATCTAAACTAGCCTACATAAAAGGCATTATAATAGCTTAAATAATGATGGTAGCCTACATGGTAAAAAAGTTTAGTTCCTCATACAAAGATTTTTTTAGCACTCACTATAGTGTAGAAATTCCCCGTCAGATGTAAGAAAGAAAAACTAGAGAAAAAGAACTAGACATTGTCGGGGATACGTGTAAACGTTCATGATTTAGGCATTACTTGCCTAGTCTATAAAGCTTGTAAATGTTTAACTGTAACCCCTAGATGGCACCCTTTTTCTGAATATGCTTACAGGACAAGGTTTTTATGAACAGTTCTTGTATTCTTGTGCCTTATGGGAAATGCTCTAGTTGTTTTGTGAAACTGAAACATCTTAAGTTTTGCTCCAGCTGTTGGGTTGCAACCGAACACAATAAAACCCCTTTTAGACATAGTCAACTAGGCTATATAATAATGAAAATATAAGTATGAACGGTGAACTTTTTAGATCAGCGTCACTCTTAGAAGAAAATGTTCTATATTGAACCTTAAAGGTTTCTGCCAGGCACTTCAAATATAGAACCTTTTATGGGATACCCTCATGTGATCATTTTATGGGTTTAGTTTTGCTTTAATTCATTTTTAATTTTAATTAAATTGTATGAATTAAACTGCTTGTAAACATACTTTTATCACTAGAGTATTGTGCAATTGTTTAAGACATAGCCTATGTCCTATTATATAACTTTTGTGGGTTCTTTAAAATAGAGTTCTTTAAAATAAAGCCTTGGGTTCTATACAGAACCTTGCTTTAGATTTAAATAATGCAAAGACTTTAAAGACAAAATAACTTTTGTTTAATCTGTATTAAAGTTCTTGAATATACACTGAGAAAAAACTAAATGGTGCAGATACAATTTTAACTTTTACATTTACAAAGAAACAGTAACACATTGAATTAAATGTAAAATTTCAAAGTAGAAAAACTGCCATTCCACCGAATGGGTGACATTTGCTTGTTGTAACTCTTCAAAATTAAACTTTATTTTGTATCTTTTTTCAACACATTAATGTCTATATGTGTAGTAACACATATTTAACTATTCAAAATGTGTAGTGGTCAATCTCAGGCAACTTTATAATTTTTTTTACAAGGTCTCTAAGCAGAAGATGGACACATGTTTTCTCAGTCCTGTTAACGAAACTCATGTGCCATTTAAAAAACATGTCAATTTATTCCTTTGTTTTCCCCACCAGAAAGTGCTTATTTTAAAGAAATTGTTGGTTATATGTTCAAATAATTGATATTTTTCAGGCAATGTGTATTTTAATAAAAAACACAAAGCCATTTTTTCATTTTAATGAAGACCAAAGCCTCAAGTTTATATATTTTTTAATAATTTAATTTATTAAACAATTGTATAAATGATGGATCAAACAAAACTGATAAAAACAGTGGTTTAACTTTCTTTTTTTAGAAAAAAAAAATTTAACAGGAATGAACACTTGGTAACAGAAATGAACTATTTCACAAGAGGAATGAGGAACAGGAAACAGGAATGAGTGTCCATATGTGTGTGTATGACATATGTTGACCTTCTCAGTTACAATTTAATCAAATATACAGAAATTAAAATGAGAGGAATTGTGGTCTTCCCATTGCCTTCAGTAGATCCAGAAGATGCAACTTCATGTTGAAAATGTGTCTTGTGGAATATTCCATGTTTTTCAGAGGGGGGGATGTGTTAGGGTAACAGGAAAGTATTAGTAAATATTAGATACAATATTTTTTTTCTCATAAAAAAAAAACATGTTAAAGCATAGATTGTATATAAAGTCACAACAATCCCCAAAAATGAAGATTTCTGAAGGATTTTAATCATTATATTTCATGGTAAAGTTTAGAGATAGAGAGTGGCGACATGCAGAAAATACTATTTTTTAGTGTTCTATGTAGTTTCTATTAATGTTTTTAATTATACATTTTAAATTTGTAGTTAGCTTAATGTGCAGGACATTTTGCTTAATAATAAAATGTATTTTAGAGTTAATTTTCATGCAATATTATACGTATAATGTCCTGGGGACAAAAAAGTCACCCATTCGGTGGAATGGCTCTAAAATGTACCATAATAATTATTGTTTTATTTACTACTTTGGGGATGAATTATTTTGATTTATTTTTTACAGTGAATGTAAAAGTGATTTTAACCTGAAACATGAAACTGTATTGTTTTTAATAAAAACGTTCCCTTACAAAAAATGGCATTTATTAACCACAGTTTTCTCTAAATATCATAGAACAAATAAAGAACTGCAGTACTGTTAGTACTGTAAAACTATAATAAATGAACATGAGATCCTCTCCAAACAGTCTTTCACAATCTCATTCCAGCACGGCCGTAAATCATTACATTGTTTGTGTTGGACGGCTGAAAATCTTTTCCTTTCTTTGTGGGAAGTCAAACATGTTTGGGCTAATAGAGTGAACTAGACAAAATGAAACATCATGACAATTAATTGAGTCCTCATTTAAGGAGAAGTCTAAATTTATGAAAGGGGATTTTTGGCAAGATGCGGGGAAGGGGTTGAGTATTGCTTCAGAGCTTGAGCTCATACCAGAAGTCATGTGATCTCTCAGCAAACCCCTTCTCTTCAACGCTTCCAAGAAAAAGAAAAAAACGGGAAAGGGTGTCCAAAAGCCCGTAAATCAAAGGAATGCCCTAAAATATAAAGGAAAGGCAAAAAAGCTGATGACTTTGTTTATATACTTTTCAAATTCAAGGACTTTTTAACATTCATCATGGGGAAACATTGAAACATCCTATCACCTCAGACCTTTTGTTAAAAATGTGTCCGGTCCATCTTTTGCAGCCATTGTGATTGTATCTTTGTTTCCTCAATACACTTCATTAATGTAGTATGGAAAACGTTTGTGATCTTAAAAAAAATATATATTATACTGCACTAAATAAGTCTAGTACAGCACATCTATACCTCTAAGTGCTGGTCTTTTCATAGCATATTGTAAACATGACATTCCTGTTTGCATCCTATCCTACAGAAACTATGTGTGGAGGCAGGAATAGCAAGCTGGAACACTCACAGGACATGTATGCTGGAGTGTGTTTGTGGAAATAGGGCTTTTCCTGGAAGAGATATTGCACTGGCTTAATGATGTAAATCTCTGAGGAATCCCCCCCACCCCACCCCAAACCACACACACACACACACATTTTATAATCTACCATGTGATTGCTTAGAAAAGTAATAGTTATTTTCATTAAATATAAAGGATCATCAATTTTATTGTTCATTTTTATTATTGTCAAGTTTTGTTACGGTGTATGAATGCAGGTATTTAAAAATGTTACATAAACTGATTAAAAACAAGCATAGAAAGCTGTGGGAAACACAATTACTGACACTGATGGTGGCTGTTTGCGCTTTATCACTGCTGTGACCTCATCCAGTGGCCTTCAGATGACTAAAAGGGACATATTTGTCAAGGCTAGAATACACTACATGACTTTTGTTTTGCCTCACTAGTCGATGCTAGTTGACATAAGTCAGAGTCAGTCAGTCTGCAGATTTTGGGCAGTCGAAGTTGACAGATATAACAGAAAATGTGTAGTGTATGTAGAGTCTCTGATTTTTTACCTTCATTATATGATTCCATGCAGATGCAGGATATAAAACATGTTTGATCATTCACGTGGATTTTAGAACTCGTGTTGTTTTCATGTTTGCTGTTGCGGTCTTTGTTAGCGCGCCAGAGACACGGGTTGGAATCCCACTCAGAGCGGGTCGAGGAGGACCAGTTACATTTAGTGTGTGATGATGCCCAGTTTTTCTCTGTAACTATTTACAAAGTCAGCAAGCGTGTGAAGCATAGTGTTTTAAAACCTTTTCAGATTTTAAAAGTTGTGTAGTAGGCTATATTCAGCCTTATGTCTATTAGTTATTCCCTACCTCAGTTCAGGCTCATAGATTAATGATTTATGATGTTTCATTAAAGCAGCACTAGGTAACTTTTCAACCTTCATAATATATTTCCAAGACTCTTGTGAGGGTACATCGACTTACAATAGGTTGAATGACACGTCTGCCATAGCCTGACGGGGTCTGTATCGTTTTTAATGGTACTTTAAACTTCGGGGTTCGGGTAGTAACCAGAGCACAAAAAGAACTACAAAATTCGACTGATTTACGGCATAGGCTACCTCACTTCCCCCAACACGTCCTCACATGCTGTTGGACTTATGTAAGTATATTGCTTATATTGTATATCACTCGGACAAGCTTTCACTCGTTGGTGTGAGCTAAAAAGCACCTGGCGTTCTTGTTGATGGATTAGTAGACATCTTCGGAGGCTAGCTGTGCTTGTTCGATGTCCGACGATTTGTAATGCGTTTTGTTTATTCCCCAATCGAACTCGTGTAACTGTCTGTCACACGTTCTACCGTCCACAGCATTACTTGATAGACAAAAATAGGGCAAGAATGAGCATCAAACAGAAACAACCCGCTTACGGGGTGTTCGCAGTGGTGCCTCCAGAAATTTTTCATGGGGGTGGCCAGATGGGGCCACTTAAAATCTTGGGGTGGCACACCAAAACTATAAACCATAATTTCAGAATTTTTTTCTATGTTGTAGTAAACCGGCCTGTAGAAAACTATCAGAAAGACTTAAGGAAACTCCTACTGCTACTCCTACTATTATGATGGTTTATTGTGTTATATTTAATGTTACTAATAATATAATATGCATAGACTAATAACAGTACAGTTAACATTTTGAGTTGCACAACAATTCTGATTTATTTTGCAATTATATTTGGCATAAGGTGTACATTTATTGCAAACAAAACAGTTACTGGGGAAAAGCAGATACTGGCAGATACAAATATATTATATTTATATATTAATGTCAAGAATTCAGAAGTGTATATATTAATATACCTACCTACACTACAAAGAAATAATATACAATTAAATTATGCTTATTTTAAATGTATTGAGCAGGCTAGGTATAAAAAATATAGGCTTTTAATAATCTTTCAGTGCGCAAAACCATGATAATATGAAATGCTTCAAAACAGAGCGCACAAAGCGCGTATGCGCATCGCGTGTGCAGCGCTGCGCTGCACAAGTAAGCATTTAAAAGTTCACGGCACAAAGCAAAGAAATGTCGAGCGCACAAATCCTAGTGTCTATCTGTCCAACAGTTTATTGATCATTTGTTTCACAGTTTTAAATTCCAGTTATTGTGCGTTTGATGCCGATTCATAGTCCTTGTGATGTGTGTGATCTAACAAGCACACGGTAGTGAGTCGTTTAAAAACAGCAACAAACTCCAACAAAATAAAGTCTTTTTATGCAAATCCACAACCTTTTATCTACAGATAATGCATTATAATATATCATATTGGAGAGGTTTACCGTGCATCCAACCGGAAGAGGCGCGCGCGCTGTTTGAATACTGAATGGAGAATGATTGACCGCCACAGAGGAGCGAAAACGAGTTTCCATAAACTTTAATGATGTAAATAGACTTCAGTCCCTCACATTAAGCTATGGAATGACTTCAGATGACTTTGTCACCCAAACTGACGCGGTAGTCTTCTTCGTCTTCTTTCTTAACTTCTTTTGAAATTGTTGACCGACGGGCACGCGCTGAGCTGTTGCTGTCTGAGCGCGCAACAGCGGCATTGACGGAGGGGCGGGCTATTTTTTTTTACAGTCTATGGGCGGGGGAGTACTGGCTACTGTGTGCGATCGAAGGTCTAGAGCGGCCTGCCTGCCTGGCTGTGCATTAGGGATAAAATGCATAACTGATGCTACTAAAATTTATACTGGTCAGCGGGGTGGCCAGTGGGGTGGCCAGGAGTCGGCCAAGGGTGGCCACGGCCACCCCTGGCCACCCCCTGGTGGCGCCCCTGGGTGTTCGAGGCGCACATACAGACTGCCGATAGTTAAACAGGGCGCGCGCAGCTCTTAAAGGGGACGCACCTTATTTCCACTCGTTACAGCTTCCATCCGACTGAACAGGGACCGGTATACAGGGGGGAGGGGATCAGGCCGTGAGTGAAGAGACTGCTCTGCGTGAGTGGTATTTACGACAGTAACGTTAAATACAAGTAGTCCACAGCGACTCTAGGGGTCGTTGTTTGACCAAAACGGAATTCCTACCTAGTGGGGCTTTAACAAAGTTCGGGAGGAGCACGTTTATAATCAATCAATCAATCAATCAATCAATCAATCAATCAATCAATCAATCAATCAATCAATCAATCAATCAACTCGTCATCAAACAATTACCATGTCCACCCTATCAGGATGAGAGGAAGCATATATATATTCACTCTGTCAACTCACCTAACATTCCTTGACAGTTTCAGCATCCCTCCACTACCCCGACTCCTCACTCTCGGCTTGTTCTTTCACAGCAGGAATACGGGGTGAGTACTCTGGGTTCGGGCCGAATACCTAGCCCGGAGCCCTCTCCTCGGACAGAACGCCAAATATGCATTTATCCTATCTGACTTATTTGTAAGTGTGAACTCATGAAACAACAGTTATTTCCAGGCCTCAGATTTGATCCAACAGTGCTGGATTCTCACTGTTTTCACTGCTTGTCTGTGTTTTTTTCACTCTGTATGGCGGGGATTTTTCAGTGACTCTCCAAGAGATGACACAGGTGTTCTTTATGAGTAAAGTTTGTTTTTCTTCATCGTTAAACAATGTGTTCACATAAGTGATTCTTGTCACGTTTATTGATTATAATTAAAAAAGTCTTTATGACTAGGCTAAGTCATTGAATCATTCATTCAACTGATTCATTCAAAACGCTGATTCATTAGGGAACTATAACTGTGTCTCAATTCAGAGGCTTCAAAGGACGTGGTTATATTCCACTGTCTGAAAACAAAGTTGAAACTCAATACTTAGCCTACATTTAAAAGTGTAATTCGGCAATTTCTCTCAAAACAAATCCCTTCATCACCGGTCCAAGGAATCTTGGGATAGGCAAGGCTGCGAAGGATCCTCTCGTTCTATACTTCATTGCTCGAGGAACAAAGGACGCATTTGAAGGAACCTTCGAACTGGGATAGCCTTCATCACACCGATGTGATGCAACCGGCCTTCGAATACAGGCTTTGTAGCGTCTGAATTGGGAAGCAGCTTAGGAGATGAAATGTTTATTCTGTTTTAGAACTATTTACATTGACAGAGTAGAAATAGACTAAATAACTGTAATATTGTATCTAAATATAAGTCACACCACTGAATATATAGTTGCCTTTATTCAGAATTTCACCTCTCTTGCTATATTGCTTATAAACTGAGAGGAATTCTCTCTTGGTATCTGCTGTCTATCCTGCAGTTTCAACACATTCCATTCTCTCCCCCACAGACTATGAAGCCCTCCTCTCCCTGACTTTAAAGAAATAAACAATGTCATGCTGCAAGTCTCTTCAGAACAGAAGTCTCATTAGTATGAGGTTTTTTTTTTTCACCAACACACTTTAATCTTAAGAAAAATGTCATATTGACATTATTATCATAAACCTGTTAATGAAAAAAAAAGATAAAAGATACAGTGCATTTACCAAAATGTGAAGTGCTCCAGTCCACTGAGAAGACAGGGATCTCTGTTCTTCACTGAGAACTCGATACCCCAAGCTCTCGCACAATCTCAGATTCTTTAGTGCTTCCTGACTTCTTATCAGGATCCCAACAACTTTCTTTCTTTTCCGGGTGCTTGTGGGGGGGAAAAAACACTAAATTTAATATGAACTTATTTTCAGAACTTTTTTCTTTGTTTCTTGAAAGTCATTTTGTTTGTATGTACATGTTAAGGTATTGGTGGGACATGTTGTCACATCATATGAGATAAGCTGAATGCATGTCAGTGTGTTTTTGTGTTCACTTGTTTACCAGAGAGCTTTTACAAAAATATGATTTGGGAATTTTAATTTGCTGGATAAAATTAACAAATATTATCCTTATTTCATAGAGTTCTGAACTTGTAGGATGCCAACATACTGAAACAAGTAGGCTTTACTGGCCAAAAAATAAAGACTGCATGGGAACTCTCGGTAAATTCCAATCATTATGTCACTAAGGGTCATTGTGAATGTGTGTGTGTATGTGTGTGTGTGAACTCTCGGTAAATTCCATTATTATGTCACTAAGGGTCATTGTGAATGTGTGTGTGTGTGTGTGTGTGTGTGTGTGTGTGTGTGGGGGGGGGGGGGGGGGGGGGTTTACACTGCAGTAGCCTACAAAGTGGAAGTGAAATGTTAAGGAGAGATAGATAAGTTAGTAACTTAGCTATGAATTTGTAAGAAGCTTCCTTAATAAGACGGGGCATTCCCGTAATCTTCCTCACATCTCTACACAGAGGAAGGGCAGATCTGTTCGCTGACCTAACACGTGGTCTGGTCAGTCACTCTCATTTTCACTCACCCACTGGCCGAAGAACGCAGATCTACCACAGGGGAAGGACATCTCATTTCTAAAGCCCAGGACTAAAGTTTAACATTGTTCTTTTTTAAAATGAAGAAAGGGGCGTTTTTTCTCTCCACATCTTTTCGGATTTTCTATATGCGGCTAATCGGATGCTGTTTTCTGTACTTCTCACTAATTGCAGGTAAGTGTAATTGTTTTCGAGAATAAATGTGCCGCTTATTTGTTTGAATGTTTTGTAGTTTATGACACGGTTCAACCCAAGAAAGTGCTGTGGGCTACTTAATCAGTCAGATGCGTATCGTTAGGGGAAAACCAGAGATTGGTGTTTAGAGATTGTACGTTTTAAGCTTTGAACCTTTAAAGACTTGTAAAAAAAAAAGAGAAAAAAATCGTATGCATTTAAAAAAACTGACCTACTTTTTACGTCTTTACACCCCGAGTAGGCTAAAAGTCGTTGGATTATTCTGCGTTTGGCTACGGCTCGTCGCCTACCAGATGAGGGCGCAATTACGTTTTTACAAAATGTTTTCTTTAGAGCGCTTTTGTTTTTTGATGTTCCCAGGAATGCAGGCTTTTTTGTCAGTAGACCCAAGCTGCCAACACTGTGAATGATATTGTAAGAATTATATAACAAGATGTTTCACAAAAACCCGTAGGCTACACCGCATGGACGATAACTATAAAGATAACGATAAAGATGCAGTTTTAAAAATCGTTCTCAATATTAAAGAATTGCAAAGCACACACCACCGATAGCCTATAACGATAACGGCACAAATAAATTATATCGTTGGAATTTTGTCCAGCTGATGAACGATGGGCTATATATAGGATATCTCACAGCCAATCAGACTCTTACGAAAAAGTATAGGCCTACTTCAAGTTCATTTTATGATGTAGGCTATAGGCTACTTAAGTAATGTTCAAGTATATTTTTAAGTATATTTTATGGAGTAAGTATACTAATATCAATGTGTAGCCTACTTGTAAACTTAAGTGGACTATTTCAATACTGTTTGGGACTAAATTGGCCCACTTTTAGTAAATATAAGTACGTTTAAGTGTACTATAAGTGTAAGAGTAGTAAACTAAGTACACAACTAGGTTTCTCATTTGTAACTCATCTGTATAGACTACTACAAGTGAACTTATAAGTATAGGCTACTTGGCTAGTAGTAGCCTAGAAGTAGAAACAAATACCCTTCTCTAACAAACATCAATGATAATGTTGTGGTCAATAAAACAAAATGCATTTGATTCTAATTAACATGACAATGTGTACGAATCTAAAGTAGCCTAAATTCACGTTTATTTTTGCGTTTCTGTCAGTCTGTGGTGTCGTTGCCATAACGCGTTGCTATGGGTTGCGTCACTTGTGTGTGTGACTGTCTTGCTTCGGACTTGACTGAAGAAGTCAGTCTCAGTTTTCGAGGGTCGAAAACTTCGGAAAAAATGTGTGTGGACGGCAGGCGCAGGCGCAACCATAGCGAAGGTTATGCGTTTTAAAATGAAATTGCAATGGTGTAAACGCCTAGGTATTCCAGTCTGCTCAGGAACCGATGCTCTCGAGCCAAATATGGTTATTTCAGTGAGTAGGCAGAAACTTCAGCAGCGGGATACACATTATTAATAATCCAAAACTAAATATCCTTTATTTTAGGTAGAATATTGGCCATTTAAGGCAATTATTTTTCTGAAAATTACTTAACATTTGAATACATTCCCTATTACTTTGTGATAATTTTTTTTTGTCTCCAATATAGGCCTACTTCTCCAATCTTTAACTCGGGCAGTTAACAGATAACTTTGAATATGTAAGAGTGTTTTGTATTAGTTGTTTTAAAGCAAGAGGAATGGCTTTGCACAATGTATTAAATTCTCTAAAGGATCTAAAATTTCTCCATGAATGCATTATGCTGAATGATTTGACCTGTTTTATCTAAAAGATCAACAACATGTAAAACATTTTTTTCATACCACTCTTTTTTGAATACTGTCTTTCTGTTTATTGTAATGGTACTGTTATTCCACAACGTGGAACAATGCGGTGAATCATTTTGGGTGAATATCATTTTCCAGTAGTACAAATCTGTTTGTGGAATTTTGAAAGCTTAATTGGCAATTTGGAAACCTCAAAATCACATTTCAGCAAAAAAATCGAATCCTCCAACTTGCTCGAATTTAGTATATGAAACCACATTGAGTTAGACTGTGCTAAATAGGCTACATTTTAATCCAATTCAGTTCAACCATTGATTCAAATTCAGAGGCTTTCAGACCTCCATTTTTATATTCTTTAATCATCTGAGATTTTTATGTTTTCCCATAAAAAATGTAACAAAATAGAGTTTTTTTTACCTTTTTTATCAGTTGAGGAGAAACATAAAGAGAGTAACATGGGTAAATAAGTTTAGATATGCCTTCTGCTTTGGTCAAGATTATTCTGCCCATAGGCCTAATAGACAGATCTCTCATAAACCAATGATTAAGGGATTCTTTCATATCAATTCTCTCTTCTATATTTACTAATTCTCTCATATGAATTTCTTTAAACATTTTTAAACCTAAATATTTCACTTCATATTGAACAGGAATGGATTCTATATTTTCTTCATTACATGAAAACAGAGGAAAAAGTTCACATGTTTTTAAATTTAGGCATAAGCCTGATGCTCCAGAAAAAACTGAAATAATATTCAGAGCTTTTTTAACTATACAGTAGATTTTTCTTTTAAAAATATTACTGTATCATCAGCAAATTGACTAATTCGATATTCATAATCAGAAATATGTTATTCCTTTTAAATGAGAATGGTTGACAACTAAATAAGCTAACATTTGAGTGGATAGTATAAACAGTAACGCAAAATGTCAATTCTAGGAGTCATGCCTGGATTAAGGGATATATAACTATACATTTTAATAACCTTGCAAAACCCTTCCCCAAACCCAAACATTCTAAGCGTCGTAAATATAAATTCATGCTCCACAGTGTCGAATGCTTTAAAAAAAATCTAAAAACAAAATTAGGCTTTCTGATTGTATCAGTGATTGATATTTGATCATATCCAAGATTAGTCTAATATGGTTTTGAATATATCTTCCCTTGATGAATGCTGATTGATATTCCTCTACAAGTTTCCCAAGTACCAATTTAAGACGATTAGCATACACCACCAGGGCAAGTCATTTATAATCTGTACATAACAGAGTTATTGGTCTCCAATTATCTAATAATAACAACTGTTTTTTTCGGTTTAGGTAGCAAGGTTATTAAACCTGTTTGCGATAAACTTCCTTCCTGAATGCATTCTAAAAATGCATTATATAATAATTTCCGAATATCTTTCCAAAAATGTTTTAAAAATTCAGTATATAAACCATCAATACCTGGTGATTTACAATTACTCGTTTGTTTTAAAAAGCTATATCCATTTCCTCTAAGGTCAACTCATCATTAATTAAGACTTTGTCTTCCTCTTTCAGTTGATGTATTTGATTTCTTATATTCCCAAATAAAGAATCACAATCTGCTTTATTATAATTGGATTTATAAAGGGTAGAATAGAAAAGCAAAATTTCATTTTGAATCATTTTTTGATCATCTGTTATAATTTCATTAATCTTAAAATTGCTAATCTATTTCTTTGTTTGTCTTTGTTTTTTTTCTTTCTCCCTCCTCAATCCATCACGCTCTCGATTGAATATAAGCTCCATTTGCTTTTTCTGAATACAACTCATAGTTGAGATTGCAGTGACTGTAATTTTGCTGAATTTTCTGGTGATTCTTGTATATTAACTACCAAAGAGTTTATTTATCAATCAATTCCCTTT
The DNA here is from genome assembly GCF_964197995.2 of Scardinius erythrophthalmus. Lineage (NCBI taxonomy): Eukaryota > Metazoa > Chordata > Actinopteri > Cypriniformes > Leuciscidae > Scardinius > Scardinius erythrophthalmus. Next base: position 34,772,502 of record NC_138221.1, read on the forward strand.
GTTTCTGTTTTCTCCTCACTGATAAAAATGTACCTGTATCAGTTGCTATTTGTTTAACCTTAAATTTGAACCATTCCCGTTTATTTAAGTTAGACATATCTAACTTATCAATCTCCTCAATAAGAGCCAACACTTGTTGGTAAAATCTATAATTCTTTAACAAGTCATTATTAAACTTGCAAATATTAGGAGAAATTTGAAGTTTCTTAAGGACTGATAAAGACAGAGTAACCATATAGTGATCTGTAAGTGGGGAAAAGGACTTTTATTTTTAAATTTATGGAACTGTATATCATATTAATAAAGGGTGAGTTGTGAGGGTAATGGGTTTGACACTTAAAGCAATAGTTCACCCAAAAATGAACATTCTGTCATTAATTACTCACCCTCGTGTCATTCCAAACCTGTAAGACTTTTGTTCATCTTCAGAACACAGATGAAGATCTTTTTGATGAAATCAGAGAGATTTCTGTTCCTCCATTGACAGCCTAAAGAACTACCACTTTCAAGCCCCAGAAAGATAGGAAAGACATCATTACAGTAATCCATGCGACTCCAGTGCTTTAACCTCAATTTTATGAGGTGACACGAGTGCTTTGTTTGTGCCAAAAAAACAAACAAACAAACAAGATTTATCTATTTATTTACTAAATAAATGATTAATCTCGGAGTGCAACTCTTCTAAAATATAAATAAAATGTTTATTTCCTGCAACAAATCGTGCTTAATTACTTAAAGAGAAGTTTGAAACAGGTTTTTAGACGGGACAAAATATAAATGTCGAAATAATAATCAGATAAAATAAAAAAATGCTTTCTTCGACTATTTTAAGTCAAATGTCTTATAGCGTAGTAAAAACTGGTGCCCGGCTGCCTGCTTGTCATTGTAAATGGCTTACAAATATGTTAATGAGGAACAGGCTTTTGTGGAATGACCCTGCTGTGCATGTCAGTGATGTTCATTAGTTTGATGCCAGTATGATGAGAATTGATGAGCCTCTTTGTTTTAAACAGTCATTGTTAGACTTATGGTCTTCCACAAGACCAGATCCTGATCAAGAATCTAGACCAGTCCTTTTTCTTAACATGTGATATTTGCTGTCATTGTTAGTCTATCAAGTAAATAATACCTGTATGCCATTATTCTAAATTCTTCAATGTGTTTAACAGGTACACATGCTGATGATGAATGTCCTGTTCAGCTCAACCCACAGAGAGCTGTTGTGAAGTACGGCGGTTCTGTCTCAGTCGACTGCAGCACTTCTGTCCCGCATAGAGGGATGGGATGGGAAGCCAGTGAGGGAGCAGTGCCCATGACCAGAGACAGTCTGACCACATGGAGAGTGCCAGAACTGAGAGAATGGGGCATAGAGCCAAAGTGCTTCATGAACTATAATAATAAGACACAGTGTACGGTGACTCTCCCAGTGACTATTTACAGTGAGTTTCTCTGCTATTGATTGTTATATTTTCTTTCTCAGAAATATCTAATGTACATTGATGACTGCAGATCTCAGTGTGTAAATCTTCTTCCACAGAGACTCCAGACAGTGTGTCCATCAGCACTGTGAATCACACCGGACCAATGATGGAGGGAAACCAGTATGAGCTCCAGTGTGACGTTCTCAATGTGGCTCCTGTTCAGAATCTCACTGTCAACTGGTACAACGGACAGACTCTGGTGGATCAAACCATCTTCACTGACACCATCAAGACTCCAGTCAATAAAACATCTAAACTCCTGATCCGTCCAGACAGAGCTGATGATGGAGCTCAGTACTGGTGTGAAGCAAAGCTGGGACTGGGAGAAGAAGGACCTCGACCTCCTCCAACAAACACATCAGAACATCTCAACATTACTGTATATTGTAAGTAAGATCCATCAGCTTCTATTATTAATCTTTTAAGAATATTTGTTGTAAAGTCCAAATCAAGCAGACTTTTAATGGTTGTAGCATGTGACACAGTGTCAAGTTGTGTGATGATAGGGATCGGATGCTGTATGTAACTTTTTCTCGTCAAATTTCTAGATTTGAGTAGTTTTGTTGAAGCGCACATTACTAGTCTTGTGGTGAACAATTAATCTGTGCAAATTAGTACACAGAAAAAAAGTGTTTGTCGTTGTAATCTTTAATAAAATTCTGAACCTTTGCTTCCGCTCTGGAATGGCGTTCCTTCTCTGATGACGTCAGTTTGACGGCTTGGCTTGAATATCCTTTAACCACTCTCCTTCAACCATCAGTTTTCTATGAGCGAGGGATGGAGAGGAGGTGCGCTAAAGTAAAACCCCACCCTGTATTCAATATTCTGTTTCACTTGGAAATATATCACAACTTTTGGAGAAAAGTTGGTTGCGACTTCCGGTTCACAGGGACTTGAACACAAGACAATTATCGTGTATGTAGGAGAAACACCTCTTAAACTGTTTTTCTTTCACTCCCTCCTGCAGTTAAACCGATCATCAATGAGACCAAACTGCCCTCCATAGTGCCTGTGTTTCGAGGATATCCAGTGGTGATAGTTTGTGAAGCCGAGGGAAACCCAAAACCAACAATCAGCTGGAGTCTCAGCACAACTGATATAGTTTATAGTGAAACTCTTACTATAACAGATTCAACACCTGAGGATCTGCTCTGCATTGCGAGCAATTCAGTTGGCAACACCACCAGACGTGTAAAAGTGTCCATACAAGGTAACTGTATTTTTGTATAATTTTCTTAGTTTAATTGGCAATTTCAGTTTTAGTAATGCACTACAGAAAGGAACTGTGGTTGTTTTAAAAAAAAAAAAAAAAAATTGTATTTGTTTGTCTGATATTAAACATAATATTTATTTTAGTTGTATTAAATATGCAAATGATTGAGAAAAAACAATTTAGTAGTCTAAATGATGTTGTCAGGATAGATTTTATGCAAAGTCATTTGAAGTTCCTCTTTTAGTATTTTGCCTTTGATTAATGCAAATTTCATTCATCCTTCTTAAAACAATTTCGGCACAGCTTTCAGATTTTAGCATGGCTTCTTTTGTGGTTAGTGTTTTGGCCTTTCACAAAGTATTCACTCTTTTGTAAGAAGCTGTTTGGTTTGTTGTTCTTGTAACGCTCTGCTTGCAGTCAGAATGTCAGAGGATGTGTTATAGGAACACTATTTAAGCGAAATGGCTTGTGGATCGTGTCACCATAGTTGATCTGCATGGATTTTTATTTAGATTAGCTGCTGACTTTCGATATATTGGAGGCATTATGCAGGCTTGATATCTATCGCCAGTTTTGCTTGATTGGATATAATTCCCTACATTGCTGATTTACTCATATATTTGTTTCTTTTGACACAGAGAATTACGTGCCCATAATAGTATGCATTATTGCTGCTGTAGTGCTGCTCATCGCAATGATCTTCATCTACATCTACTACACCAACTACAAAAAAAACAGGACGGGCCATTATAATTTGAGGAAGCCCAGAGCACATAATGGACTCTTAGCACAGTCCCTATGAAGGAACTCAATCTGCTGTCAGATTAGTCCGAGCAGACGGTCACAAGGATCGGTGTTCTGCTCACTTCACCCTTAGATCGAACTGCCAATCACAGCCTCACACTGTTGTCCAAGGAGTTTCAGCTACATTGAACATTCTAATATTTATTACATTATTATATAAGACACTGAAGTTGTTACTGTAGTCTAGATGTTGTAATGTTGTGGGCATATTTAAACAGATGCTGATGACTTAAAGATGAGATCTCTTGTGCCTAACCTGATTTCTTTGTGACCAATTGATGTAAATGATCTCAGGCCTCCCTGAAAATAGAATCTCATTTCTTTGTGTGGAATAAAATTTTCTTCTATGGAATTCACATCATTCACATTTAACACCTATTAAACACAATTTACACATAACATCATGTAAATAACTTTTTTTTTTTAGAAAACCTTTTTAAAGAAAAGTTTAAAAATAAAACTTTCTTTTTTCACTGACTATTTTTTTATTTGAAAACCATGCTAAGTGTAAAAATCCTGTCACCGCAGTAGCTCTATTAGCTTATTATCTTAGCAAAAATGGCCATAGTCATTTCTATTGAGAAACGCAGGGGAATAAGTGACTTGTCGGTTTGCTATTAACTTACTAGTACTGTACCAGTGAAGCATTTCTGTTTCTTGCCAAGATGATAAATATAGATGAGCCTCTAAACAGGCTGATGTAATCGGAATCAAGCCAGAATCATTTTTCAGGGGTGTGTGTGTGTATGGCATTGGTCAAAGCACAAAACTGGCTGTCAGTTTGTAAGCCTCAAGAGGAGTACACATATTTTTGATTTATGTTTTGCTGGCTGATAAAGCAGTGGTCTTGGACTTTGTATTGACATCTGTTCAAATGCAAATGCGTGTTTTTAGTTGACATCGTCATAGAAATGCCCTCTTTACAGCTGCAAGTGTCCTTGTGCACTTGTTTGATTCTATAGCTTCATTATTTGTAAACCACACACTTTTCTTCAATGTGTGTCAAGAACACAGCTGATTACCCCATTCAGCTCGACCCGTGGAGTGTTGTCTGCTGGTGCGACAGATCTTCTCTTAACTGCCACACTTCAGTCACAAAGATGCAGCGCTTGTGACCACTGCACCAGATAACAGCGAACGTTCTCAGAACATTCTGGCAAGGTTCTCTCAAAGTTTTGAACAAACATTCTTACAGTAACAGTGAAAGAATGTTCGTTTAAAGTATCTGGTCTTCAATAATGTTCTCGAAACGTTAGCACATAAACATCATACATCGTTCATGGTTTCTACTGTAACATTCTAGTTTTTTCAGAATGTTCAAACAACATTCTAAATTGTCCCAGAACATTCAGAAATAACGTTTTTGTAACTTAATATGAAAATTAGCAAAATGCTTAGAACATAATTTAGTTTAATGGGGCCAGTCTGATTATCTTGTGATGCACTGGTTACTCACATGCAGTGGCGGCTGGTGCTAAAATTTTTTGGGGGGGCACAACAAACTGAATTTTTAATTCAGGACTGAATGTAGGCTTATTGTTAAATAACAATTTAACAGTGATAATAATGTAGCTATCATAAGCCTAAAGTTTAGCTAAAACTTCAGCCGGTAGGGTTGGGAAATAGCCAATTGCCAAATAAATCTGAATTTTTGGGCTAAATGGCATAAATGGTATAATCTGAGTATTTAATTATTATTTTTCTATTTGAATAAAAAAAACCTGTATTTTTTTTTTAATATTTAATATCCTGATCGATATTGTCCTACAAACAATGTTTATATTGAAGGTTATAAAAACAAACATAGTGCAACCTTGCTGTCTATCTGCAGTCTATCCAAAAAAGGGGTCAAATGAATCACATTACATTCTAACATTGCAACATTACAATCTAAAAACAAAATAATGTTTTTTAAAGAAGTAGTTAAATTTTCTAAACCAAAAAAAAAAAAGCTAATATCATAAAAATACACAGGTAGGTTTGAAATTATCTAGCACATTTATGTTCACCAACAACAACAACAAATATTCAACAACAAATGTTTTAGCTAAATATATTTATAATTTAGTGCTAATGTATATTAGTCAGAATAATTGCGCTCAGACTATTCTATTGCGCTCCGTCTGTTCGGCGCGCATGCACGCGGGGGCGCTCGTTCACGGAAGTATAGCTTGCAGAAAGCTCGCCCACTCATGACGGCAAACTGGACTTTCTAACATTTACAGATGGAGAATATGTCCGTGAAATGTAAGTTATGCACTGAGGAAATTATTGGATGTCACTTCAGCTTATGGCTAAATACTAATAGAGGTACATTTGTTTCCACCAATCGCTGCACAAGTTTAAGGTTACGTATGATGACGAAAGCACGTTAGTGCGAGCCCTCCCGGAACCCATAGAGAATGCATTGCAGTGCCTGCAGTTCGAAAAAAAAAATCTTTGAATGTAAGTCTATGGGAAGACTCTGGGCGATTCTCAGCCAGAGTGAAATCGCCCAAAAAGAGGCGGGACTCCACAGAACGTGACTCGGCGCTGATTGGACTATATCCAGAGGCAGAACAACAGTGAGTGACTGCTAGCGTAACTCTGTGGTTGAATGAGATAGTGATAGAAAGTCCCTTTCACACTTAGGTGGTGCGTCGCCCGATCGCCCTAATGAAGAAACCGCCGCTGCTCACATGTATGAGTATATCTCACCTACCATGTCATGCTTCTCCTTTCTGCATACAAAATGTGCTTATTCAGACAGCGAATGTCCATCATGCTGTGGATTACTCATGAATCATGACCAATGCCCGAGGAGGTCCATCATCACTTACTAGGGAGCATGTCTATGTTCCCACAGCCCTATGTTCCCACAAATGACCTACCCCTGACCCCACCCCTAAACCTACCCGTAACTGGGGTTTAGACAAATCGTAAAAAAAAATCTTAGAAATGTGGGAACAGGGCCGTGGGAACATAGGGCTGATCCCACTGGTGACTCAGACTGTGACACATAACATAAGAGATATCAAACAGCATACAAAACTGTGTTTTTATACAGACCCACCCTCGTCTGAGCGCGAGGATATGATGACAATCCAGGGAAATGGGGTACAAGTAAAGAGTTGTGGCTTTTCAACTGTGGTCTTTAATGTTCAAAACATTACATTGCCTGTTCTAATTGATTAAAAGCGCTCTCTTTTCCAAAAAAACCCGTGCAAATGAATAAAGTTGGAATACGTGCACTTTATAGAGATGTGTGGGGGAGGGTTAACATTAACTAAAGCAGGCAGAGCTGTGCGAGGGCAGACTGGGCAGTGGTTTCCTGAGATAAATGAGGGGTCCGAGTCCGTGTGTTGTGTTATCGCCTGAACAATTAAACACTGTTAGCTGGTTAAAAACAGTGTCGATAAAGCACAAACACAGCTAATATGACGACGCGGAGCGATCGGATACTCTTCACGTGTCTAATTTTGGATCTGCTGTCGCGGTGGTATGCGTTGGATGGTAGGACATTTGTATAACGAATCTTGCATCTATCCAATCCTGAAGGGGAAAATAAATAAACATTCAGAACAGTTTTCGGTGTTAAACTTGATAAAGCTGTCTTAAATACGTCAAGGGTGATTAAATAGTCGCTTCTGAAAAGACTTTTGTGTAGCACTGTTTAAATAGCGACAGAACGTTGTCAAACAAGATAAATACAGTGTTTCTGTTATCATTGGAAGTAACCACAGCCAGCCATAACGGTAGTCCGTTAGCAAAGTTAAGTTAGTCTTTCAGTAAGGTAGAAAAGGGCTCCTGAATCTATTCACCGGGAAACATCACAGTTTTTGTTTTAGGGTGGTTTCTTTAGCCTACTATCAAATGTTAACTTCATTTCCCATGTTAGTTTTGACTTGCAAAAGTATCACCCAACTGATGATGATAGTCTTGCTTCAGCAACAACTACTTGCATACATGGAGTTTGGATTCCTGCAAAAAATAAATAAATAAATAAATAAATAAATTAAAAAAAATCTTAAACCTAAGCTGGTTTACTGTTCTTAGGTGGTTTCCTATGTCTGGCTAGTTTAAAAGAGTTTGGGTCTGTACAGCTAAACACTAGCTTAGCCAGGCTACCCAGAGTAAACCGAGACCATCGCAGGGATATATAGAAAACATCTCCATGAAGTCCAGAACATCACACTGGAAATACCACACTGCTCACAATACAAAAAAAGAAGTTAACCATTTCACAGAATGGAAGCAAAGGCCAGTGTGTCCGAAAATAGCCTACATGTTAAGATGGTGACTGTGCTTTGAAGCAGGGCTAATGGTCATTGATGGTCAAAGAGCAATAGTTGCAACATACAAACTACATACAAAGTAGCCTTGTGTCTAAACCGCACTCAGCTAAAGCAGGGACAAGTTTTTAAAAACACATTTCTAATGTTTTTTTTTTTGTTTTTTTTTTTCAATAAATGAAAAAATATATATTTTTGCACTTTTTTTAAGTAAGTGGGATGCAATTTTGTGCATTTAGTTACTCTGTTATTATTGCTTAATGTGTCTTCCAGATATTTCCATCAGCACTGGGAATCACGACGGACCAATGGAAGTGGGCAAGGAGTATGAACTCCAGTGTGACGTTCACGCTGTGGCTAAGAATGTTGTCGTGAGATTGTACAGAAGACAGCATCTAGTGAATGAAACCATCTTCACTGACTCATTCAATACTTCATACAGAAAAACATATAAATTCCAGATCCATCCAAAAAAAATGGATAATGGAGCTCAGTACTGGTGTGAAGCAGAGCTGGAACTGGGAGAAGAAGGACCTCAACCTCCTCCTAAAGTCACATCAGAATCTCTGAACATTACTGTATATTGTAAGTATAATAATTTGTCCACTTCTCATGTTTTCAAACATTAAACTTTATTTAGCAGGTATTATATTGGTCTTAATTATTAACATGTGAAACCTGTTTTTTGCTCCTTCCTGCAGTTGAACCTATCATCAATAAGACCAAACTGCTTTCCAAAGTGCCTGTGTTTCGAGGCTATGAAATGGTGATAGTTTGTGAAGCCGAGGGAAACCCAAAACCAACAATCAGCTGGAATCTCACAACTGAAATAGTTTATAGTGAAACTCTTACTATTAACGAATTAACTCCTAAAGATCTGCACTGCATTGCAAACAATTCTGTTGGCACCACCACCAGTCGTGTAAAGGTGGTATTAAAAGGTAACTATGCATGTTTGCGTATTTTTTAGTGTACATTTCCAACAGCTGCTTCTGCTTTCTTGCCCTATCAAAATATGGGAATGTTGGGACCTGTAGAATTTTGATCAGGCCAAACACTTTTTAAAAATAATGTTTATGATGTTCACCTCACACTAGTTCAAATATGCAATGATAGTAGCAAATCATGATGAACAAAATAAAAAAACAAAATTGTAAAAAAAAAAACATTTTAAATAATGTGAATTTAAGTAATTTGATTCAACAAATGTTATTTACCAAAGCAAAGGCAATGGAAATGTACAGTTTACGACATCGACGTGATGTATTCCCTTTTCTCTAACTCACGAAGACAACATACGATTAAACAGTAATATACAATGAAAAGTAATATGAAAAAGTAGACGAATACTGATATAAAATGAATATTAGGAAATGAGTAAAAATGCAGAGATCAAGATAGCCCTACAATATAAATGAAGTACAGCACAGGTGTGTGTTTACAGTTTTTTAAGCCACACAGACTCATAGGCTGCTTTGAAAAAGTCAGTTTAGATCCTTCATACAGCTTCACTTGTAGTTTTAGGGTGATAAACACACATGGTTTAAATGTTATACATAATTTTGTGTGCTTAGGTGTTATATCTGGTACTTCACTTATGATCCGCCTTTTCATTTTGCTTGTTTGCTTCTTATATGGCAAATACAGTTTTCTTCAGGTCCCTATTTAGCACTTCTTAACTGTGTTATTCGTTTGCTTGGATTGTGACTGATTTTTTGATGTGCTTTATTTCTCTTGACACAGAGGATTACCTGCCCTTAATAGCAGGACTTGTTGCCATCACAGTGGCGTTCATCTCTGTCATCTTCATCTTCATCTACTCCATCTACTACAAAACAGCCAAGATGGGCCGTTATAACCTGAAGGATGCCAAGCTTAGTCCACAAAATGGAGACATAGCACAGAATGGCAAAGACAACTCTATACCTATGAAGAAACTCTCTCAGTCCAATATCCTTGCTTAGGTTATGAATCCCTGGGTTTGTTGCATCTGCCCCGAGCCCCACTGTCCACATTGGGCAAGGTTTTATTTTTTACACTGGAAGTCTCTAGGCCTCTGTTCAGGGGATAGTCTCTTCATGGCTTCATTATATTTATTTTATAGAGCATTAGTGCATTCACTTCTCTCTTAGACCCAGTTTTCATCAACTGCTGATTGCATCATGAAATAAACTTTTTAGATCATTTAGCAATGTAGCAATCTGCTGTTTAAATGCCCAACGGAAAATATCTGACAGAACAAATGTTGAGGTGATGACAAAGAAAACCTGAATGAATTTCAAGTTAAAGGACCTGATGCCTGCGTTGGACATTTTCAGGATCTTGAAGATTCTTGACATTCTTCGACTACAAAGGGAAATTACTTGGTTGATTTAATATTTGCTTTGTACACTAGTTTAAGGGAATAACATGTTTTACTATTCTTTTGTATATGTCCCAGGCACATTGATCAGATTATGTTTTGTCAAATGCTATACAGTATTGAGAAAAACACAATAGTTGAGTGTTTTACTCTGTCATTTCTGTAAAGTTTCAGTTCTTCAAGAGAATACCGCACTTTAGAGGTGGTTGACTGAAGAAGTGAAAGTTTGGTTATGAGGTCTCTTCTCTCATGTTGAACCTGTGGGAAGTATCTTGATGTATTTCTGAAAATTCTCTCAGGCCTCATAGTCTGTAAAAAAACAAAAACCGCTGGACATAAAATAAGTGTGCCAGTTTTATGGCTCGAGCTGTTTAATGATGTTAAAAGCATAATTAACTCAAAAATGACAAGTCGGTCATCATTTCCTCACCCTCATGTCTAAAGCTGTATGGTGTGTGTGTGTGTGTGTGTGTGTGGGTGTTTTTTTTTTTTTTTTTTTTTTTTATCAGAGCACAGAAGTAGAAATTTATGAAAAATGTATTTTTGCATAGATTTTTCAAAGTTTTACCTTTTGTGTTCCACAAAACACGAGGGCGGAGTAAAGGATGACAGAATTTTCACTTTTGTTTGAACTGTTTCATGTAGACTGTAATCTCGTTTTCTTGTGGGGTTTAAATGATATTAATGGTATTTACACTTTCTGTCCTTATAAACACGACATATGTGATTTGAATTTGTACATGCATTTGCTGAGAATATTTTAAGAAAACATAATTTGTTTAAAAAAAATAAAAAAATATTTGTACTTTTTACTCATCATGCAAAATAATTGAACATCTTATTGTGTATTGAACAACTATGTTTTTTATTAACTAAACAAAAGTATGTTACCTACCTTTTCTGATTATTTGCTTCTTGTTAGTTACAGAATATCATTGTGCACAACTAGGCCTATGTCATTTAATGAGACATGAGAAATGTGTAAGATGAACAAAACAAAACAAACCAATACGTTGTTTCTGCTGTTATGAGTTATAACAATATATAAAATACATTAAAACTATAAAAATATATTATTGTAACCGTAAAATAATAGGCTACAAGAGCAGATGCAGTGTTTGTATTCTTATTTGAGTAGATTTTTTATTTTTATTTTTTACCTCAAACATTGACAAAATGTATATGACCAACGTAGGCTACTCTATTATTATTTCAGCGTAGAGTAAAAATTATTCGACCAGACGCGTCGATATATCAACTGTTCCAGCATTGAGATGTTTTATTACGACCAAATAACGTTGTGATGTGCCAACCAAACAGTGAATGCTCACCACTAAAATATCGTATTCTGTCGTCGGTAAGACGGTTTGTATCACTTTAATAAGAGAGTCTGATGTTTGAAGTGAAAGTAGGCTATCTACATGAGAACCGCGTACGAGACTGTCTCGCGATTAGCCACTGTGTTAGAGCTGAGGATCCTCCCATGTGATCTGCGGGAATGGTTTAATTTCTATAGGTACTTCTGTGGAAAAAAAAACATATCAAGTTGTGATCTGGGTGGGGTTTTGTGGAGTTTTGCTTGAGAAACCACTGGACAGTCACTCATCTGATTACAGTGTCCTGCGACGTATTTATTCATTCTCCAGCCTTTTAACCGCGCCTTTACTCCGGTCGACGTTTTCCTTGAAAACATTTAATATGCTGCAGTATTTCTTTGGACTTCTTTATCTCTTTTTGGTTTTACTGTTTGTGACTCTCACAGGTTTGTATTGACTTCTCTTTTCATTCTACCGATACATGAAGCGAAAACTTTAATTTACTGCCTACGAGTTTAAATATCATTTCGAATTTTACTTGTTTCCGAGCGTCGTTTTCCTACGGTAGCCTATATTTTCTTTGTGTTTAAAGGTTGACATGTTTAAAAGCTAATTCATTACTATACACAGTCGCTACAGGCTACAAGCGCTCACTGGTACAGTATGCTCTTCAGCATGTAATCTTTGACCTTTACAATGTAATACAGACAGTCATGAGTTATGACAGTGCAAGCTTTTTATAATGCTGATATTTCTACAAATATCCACTTTTTGTTTACGGACAAGCAGCAACATACAAAATTAAGCGATAAAAAAGTAAACACGTATCCTTGAAGAATTCACATACTGTAACAGATAATGATATAATTATGACTTTTATTTTTAAATTTATGGAATTGTATATCATATTAAAGGAGAACTCCGGTCAATTTTAACATTGAGCTAATTTTTTTGTAAATTTGGAGTGCTGTCAATACAGAGAACAACAACAAAAATCGGTGTTGCCTACACCATGTTTTCCTCTTTTTAAAATTTGCACCCTGTTGACTTCAATGGGGCAAGTTTTAAACTTTTAGCCTCTTAACATCCTTGATGTGTCATTACAAGTGCACAGGTCATGTGAGTGAACTCGACAATCGATGTGCGCTGGCTGAAATAACATCATTTTTATACATATCTTTCACATCTACTGCAGTCAGATCCACTCGTGTTCACTCAGAAGGAATCACTCACATTGGCTGTACACTTGTAATGACACATCAAGGATGTTAAGAGGCTAAAAGCAGGTTTAAAACTGGCCCCATTGAAGTCAACAGGGTGCAAATTTTAAAAAGAGGATAACACGGTGTAGGCAACACCGATTTTTGTCGTTGTTCTCTGTATTGACAGCACTCCAAATGTACAAAAAAATTAGCTTTATGTTAAAATTGACCGGAGTTCTCCTTTAATAAGGGTGAGTTGTGAGGGTAATGGGTTTGACACTTAAAGGAATAGTTCACCCAATAATTAAAATTCTGTCATTAATAACTCACCCTCATGTCATTCCAAACCTGTAAGACTTTTGTTCATCTTCAGAACACAGATGAAGGTCTTTTTGATGAAATCTGAGAGCTTTCTGTCACTCCATTGACAGCCTACGCAACTACCACTTTCAAGCCCCAGAAAGATAGGAAAGACATCATTACAGTAATCCATGCGACTCCAGCGCTTTAACCTCAATTTTATGAGGTGACACGGGTGCTTTGTTTGTGCCAAAAACAAGCAAACAAGATTTACCAATTTATTTACAAAATAAATTATTCATCTCAGAGCGGAGTGATTTTGTGGAATGACCCTGCTGTGCATGTCAGTGATGTTTGTTAGTTTGATGCCAGTATGATGAGAATTGATGAGCCTCTTTGTTTTAAACAGTCTTTTAAACACTTATGTTCTTCTACAAGACCAGATCCTGACCAATAATCTAGACCAGTCCTTTTTATTAACGTGATATTTGCTGTCATTGTTAGTCTATCAAGTAAATAATACCTGTTTATGCCATTATTCTAAATTCTTCAATGTGTTTAACAGGTTCACATGCTGATGAATGTCCTGTTCAGCTCAACCCACGGAGAGTTATTGTGAGGTACGGCGGTTCTGTCTCAGTCGACTGCAGCAGTTCTGTCCTGCCTAGAGGGATGGGATGGGAAGCCAATGAGGGAGCAGTGCCCATGAAAAAAGTCAATCTGACCACATGGAGAGTGTCACAACTGAGAGAATGGGACATAAAGCCATCCTGCTTCCTAAACTATAATAAGCCACAGTGTACGGTGACTCTCCCAGTGACTGTTTACAGTGAGTTTCTCTGCTATTGATATTGTTATATTTTCCTTCTCAGAAATATCTACTGTACATTGATGACTGCAGATATCAGTGTGTAAATCTTCCTCCACAGAGACTCCAGACAGTGTGTCCATCAGCACTGTGAATCACACCGAACCAATGATGGAGGGAAACCAGTATGAGCTCCAGTGTGACGTTCTCAATGTGGCTCCTGTTCAGAATCTCACTGTCAACTGGTACAAAGGACAGACTCTGGTGGATCAAACCATCTTCACTGACACCACCAAGACTCCAGTCAATAAAACATCTAAACTCCAGATCCGTCCAGACAGAGCTGATGATGGAGCTCAGTACTGGTGTGAAGCAAAGCTGGAACTGGGAGAAGAAGGACCTCAACCTCCTCTAACAAACACATCAGAACATCTCAATGTTGAAGTCTACTGTAGGTTTTTTTATTGCAACACTTTCGAATTTGATTCAGTTTATTTCAGTTTATATTTTTCGGAAGGGCCTTCTAGTGTGAAGGATAATTCATTTTATGAGGATTATTCATATTAATAGGATGTTAATTCACTTAAATGAATTAACATTATGAATTAAAATGTTCCTCTTTCCTCCTCAGATAAACCAAAACACTCCAGTTCAACAGAGACCATCAATATAAATGATAAGCTCACACTAAACTGTACAGTGAAGGCAAACCCGGCTCCTACGTACTCATGGCACTCAGAACATCTGAAAGAGACGATCAGCTCCCCAGTGCTCCGGTCCTCCACGCTCAGCTCAGGAAACTACACGTGCACCACCACAAACTCTCAGGGAAGTGACAGCAAAGTGTTCATCCTCACATCTACAGGTCAGTTCTGAATAAACACTAATCTGCCTCTCAGTTTAAAGTTACAGTTACTGATTTCTGCATTCTAACTGTTCAATAAAGCGCTGCAGTGATGATGTATTTTTGTAGGCCAAGTTAGCATCACGTTCCCTCAAAAAAACCTTTCCATTGGCTTTAGAGAAAGCATGCTCTGTGACCAACAAAATATGATTCTTACATGCTTTGGTCATCATGATGATCTTCACAAAATGGAACACAATTTTAAGAATTTTGAAGCCTAAAAATACAATGACCAGAAGTAAAAAGCAAAAATCGTTAAAAAAAATCACAAGGGGTATACTGGTAACTGATGCATTTTATATAGAATTTTTTTTCTTGTGATAAACACAGACCTTATTTCAGGCATTTAACCAACAAGCCATTTAAAAAACCCATTGACTTTGGGACGATAGAACCAGAAATGTTAAAATGCTAGCCCTTTTCCGTGTTTGGCCTATAAAAATACGTCATACACTCCTAAAAATAAAGGCTCTTTATTTTTGCAAAAGATTTTTAAAATCACACTAAAAGGAAAATGTTATTATGCTATTTTTATTATGCTATTCTATTATGCTAGGTTCCTAATTTTGTTTTGAGGTCTCCTACAAAAAAAACTTAATTTTTTTCCTAATGTACATTACACATCACCTCTTTACTCAGAGTGTCTGAAACGACTCAATAAAGAATTCAGTCTCTCTAAACCCCTCTCTAAAGTCTCTCTAAACCCCTCCTTTCCGAGAGCTTCCTCTGCTCTGATTGGTCAGGCGGCCCAGTCTGTTGTGATTCGTCGACCGCTTACAGAACGCAAAGCGAAATGTCCATTAGCACATCTGAATTTCAGCTGCGTATCTTCCTCAGCACTTGATACACAGTGATACGAACAGTAACAATGGAGTCGGTTTAACCTTATCAATTCAAATCCTCATCCTTTGGAAGTGCAGCAAAGTGTATTTGCTTTGGCAGCACAGAAAACAGTCAGTGTCTTCTCGACAACACGAACCAAACTCTCTCCTCAGACCTCAGCTACAACCACAGGGTTTGAGGGCGGGGCAAAGTAGACGCTGTATGCAAATTTCAGACAGTTTAGAATCAGTTCTTTCATTTAGGAGACAATAACGTCATTTGTCGTGCACATTGACCTTTGAAACTTTGCGGACCTTTTACATTCACAAACAGCTTCAGTATATTAGGCACTACATGAAATGAAATCTGAAAATGCATAAACCAGGCAACTAAAAAACAAAAGTCATCAAAAACAAAACAGCTTTCTATTGGTTATATAGACTACAATATTATTTAAAAAAAAATACATTTGAAATGAAAACCCTTACTATGAGGAAGGAAACAAGAATTTGTTTGTTTAAACTCACAGTATTGATCTGTCCCAATTGCAATTTTGCCCCATTGATTTGCTCTCTTGAATCATTCATCAGGCATCTAACTCAAAATGAGGAATAGGGCAACAATAGTGTCTTGTAGTCTCCCGTACACTGGTGTTGTGTTCCTGCCGAGCCGCTCCAGGACGGCTGCTGGTAGTTTGTGTGTCACACTTCTGTTGCTGAAACTGTTGAAGGATTCATCTGTTTCTAAAATCATTCATGTCATTTCTCCCACAGGCAGAACCACATTCTGGGTTATTATTTCATGTGGTGTGGCACTGGCAGTGTTGCTAACCCTCGCTTATGGGATATACAAATGCAATGCTTCCCCGAATTCTGTCATTTGATGGACTTGCAAGAGATGACCTCAAAACAGTACCTTCTCCTCAGGGAGATTGTGAAAAACTTGATTATTATGGATTATTCTTTAAATAACTGACTTGATTGTGCATGGCTTGGGGTGTTACGGTAAACCAGAAACTGTTACGATACAGCACTTTTTTTTTTACATCGACAAGTTAGATTTATTTTTATGTGTGTTTACTGATTATTCTGGTCCTGAAAGGACATAATTATGACTTAATAATTTTATATAACCACTTATTAAATATAACCGCTTTTTGTGGAAATCCCATTACTGTACAACACTATATGAATGCTTTTTGTCTTTACATATATTGTCATATTTTAATTATTGCCATAATGTCTTTGCTCTGGTCACATTTTTAGTGTCTATTTTAATTAGGCCATGAGTATGTACTGTAAAATATTTATAATTTAAGTAGTGGATGTCATATAACATGCCACATGTGTAATAATACTACTAATAATAATGTTTAATTAGTCTGTATTTTACTTTAGTCCTGAATGTAAGACATCACCTTTTTTTACTCATTGACTGTTTTATTTTATAGCTTAAGTGCACTTGTTTTTTATACAGCCTCACATAATATTTCATACTGAGGTCGGGACATCGGGCTCAATACGCTTGTTACAATTAAATGACCTGCGTGCCTTTTTTCTATGTATTTTCATAAAACATCAGAAGGATTGATAAAACATTTTTATCTTGTGGTGCATAAGTGATCAAGAGCATGTTGATTTGAAAATGATTTACATAAGCTATATTTATTTCAACTAACCCTATCTGTCATCCTAACCTCAACTAACTGAAAACTGATAGGTAACTTTATAAACTTAGTTAACTGCTGGCTAATAATAGAAAAATTAACACGAATCTACTTTTTGGGAATGAAGCAAAATGTCAATAGCCAACAACTTCAATCACAAAGATTGCAACAGAAAAGGATTGCAATTTTCTCACGATTTAAAAATAGTTGGAAACATTTGGGATATTGTAAGTAATCAACTTAACAAAATATATAACGCTGGCCTTGAGATTTTGGGATATTTTAATGCAAAATTCTTACATATTGTACCTTTAACTGAACTAACTATTATCAGGTAGGCTTCTAATCAAGGGTGTTTAACATCCTGACTACCTTATGATGTCTAAATGTGTTCAAAAATGTTGTAGGACACGGTTGTTGTAAACGACAAATGTTGCTTCTTCTGAATGCATAGTAGCATTACTGTTTCATGTTAGTTTTATTTTTCTGCTTCTGTGTTTTTTTATGAATACAGAATCTGGTTGAAATGCTTGTTGTAACTTATTGCTTCAAATGTTTTTGTTTGGTGTTTTTAATATTCTTTAAGAAAAACCATGTGCAAATACATAAGTCAACACCATTGCTGAGTATTTTCACCTTAAAACTGCAGTGAATCAAAGACAGTCTCAAAAACACAGTTTGAAATCGCTGGTGTTTCTGACGTCACAAACAACCTTCCCTGCAAACACATTTACGTTGTGGCAACGTCTGTGACACGTTGCATTTCTGCTATGGCAACGTCGCTGTCTACGTGCTCGCAACATTGCAACAACGTAGAATTGTGAGACGTGACAGGGCTGTAGCAACGTTGTTGCGCAACGTTGTGCCAACGTTCTGTGTTTGCTGGGTTGTAACCAATCTGAGCTGGTGTGAGTGAGTGGAGGCGGGGCTAATCTACATATTCAAAGAACGGCGTATAGAGAGCTTAAGTCCCGCCCCTCCGCTTCCGGCTCATGGGACCTTACTTCGGAAAAAATATGTATGGAAGTCAATGGCGAGAGACAACTTATCTTTTTATTCCGTCTGAACTGTGCCCTGAACTACACATATGATGTTTGTCAATTTAAAAGGTAATTATGAAAGTCAAGAAAGTCGCAGTTTGTCATAAAACAGAAGAGTAACGTTAAGTTTTATGTGAAAATCGCTCAATGAACTACATCTCTCGTCTCGCACTATGTACGTCACAAGATCCGTTGCTCGTATGTGTGTATTCTGGCTCAAAACAATCAGGCATGACGGCGTAACGTTACGATTATAATGTAAGACTATAGAAAAAATGACAGCCGTTAGCTTCAGTAAAGTTATTCATTGAGAGAAAAGGTATGACGTCGCATGTGCGCCTTCTGGGTTTGTAGTCTTTGTAATTACGTATTTTCACAGTCTTATACCTCAGCAGTTTTACATCAAGCTGCGACTTTCTTGACTTTAAAATGCATCTTTTAAATTGACAAACATCATATGTGTAAATCAGGGCACAATTCAAACGAGATCAAAATATTTGTTGTCTCTCGCCATTGACTAGGCCTAGGCCTACCATACAATATTTTTCCGAAATAAGGTCCCATGGTGGTCGACCGGAAGGGGAGGGACTTAGGCTCTCTATACTAAATGGAGCAAGGGTGTAGAGTTACATTCAAGCTATTTTAAGGCATGACGATATTTTTTCAAGGAAAAAAACTGTTAAATATGTAATTTTGGTGATCAAAGATGAATTTTTAAGGGATAAAATTATTGACTACAGGGGGACTTTAAAATGCTTTTTTGTCATGTCCTGTATTGGCATCGATGGTCCCATAAAGAATCTTTAACACAGCTCTACAGTGCGACCATTTCATATTTACTACAATGCACCTTCAGCTGAAACTAATGATAGCATATTAGTGAAACAGATTTGGCAAACGACCCAGGGCGTATTTGTGTTTGCATTCTGGATAGCGTCAAAGGTTCCTATATACACCATGTTTTGTAGTGTTGATCAATGTAGGCAATCACAGGCATGTCTAGCCATGTTTCCATCACCACGTTTTTATCCGAATTATGTGATATCGAATGAAAAATGCCTTATGGAAACAGTAAAATTCGATTGAATTTCTTGAATATCGACTAAAATGAAATACGGTCGGTCTGATCGGATTTTATCTTGATCGATATACGGTTTATGCGATAAACGCTGATGGAAACGTTATTTGCCGAATAAATAATGGATTGCGATTAAGTTTTAGGTCATTTTGGGTACAACCCACCACAAAAGAAAAAGTTTTAGTTAATTTCCGCCCAGTTTGCACCCATTATACTGTCTGGTTTGCACACATGGCCGGTGTCAACAACGTGGACAAACGAGGAGACGAGATACTTTTTGAATTGAATTTAACAGAAAAATAAAACGGCTATTATAGCAAAAATCTAAGAAATGCCATAACAGTCAAATAATGTCACTATCAGCTGTCACATAAGCACCTAGAGTCCTGCAATGGGTTGGGTACCCGCATAAAAGTGGCTAAAACGGATGGATTGTGACATGATTCCTAAAATTCACAGGCGGGGATGCGGGCGGATAATGAACTCCTTGCGGGCGGGTAGCGGATGAAAAATATGTGTAATATTTGTTTGTCTAAATTGCCATTACACACTCGCAAATATTGTGTTTTGGGCATCCTTAAAAATATTATTTGCCGTTACCTGACCGATCCTGTCAATTTAGGACCGACCCAATAATTTTTTTCCCCCCTTTTAGTCCGACCGAATGGCCGGTTGTAAACTTGCGTTAAGATCGACCGATTTTTTTTTTTTACTCTTCAAACAACTAATACAAATGCAATAAAATAATATTAATTATATTTTAGTAGACCTAAGTAAATTGCCCATAGCCTATTATAGGCCTACAAACGTAGGCTACGCTCTTTCTTTTAAATAAAAACCCGTCAATCAAGCAAAATAATATTCAATGATTGTAGGGCAGGCTAATAAGCCTGTGTTGTAGCCCTGTCATTAAAAAACGATTTAGTTTTTATGTATTTTTTTTATGTTAATTATATGAAAAGTGAAAAAAGCATGAATAAGATAAGATGATCCCGAATATCGGGAGACAAATGGAGTGGGCAGACATGATTTTGACCCCTTTATTAAGTTTGTTTTTGTAGAAAGACTTTCTTTAAAGTGAATTTCGTTTCGTATTAATTGTATCTTAATTTTAATCAATGTTTAATCAACCATTTTCCTGGATTTAATATATAAGAGCTAAATCTCAGGCAATATAATCAGGACAAGGAGAGGCGCCCGCGCGTGAACTGGAGGTATAGCCTGCTACTTGAATGGCCCAAAACAAAGCGCACTTTAGCGCTCATTAGCCCATTCATGAGGCTATGGTGATGTTGAGAGAGGTGCGAGATAAAAAATAAAGCACTTTAAATTGAATGATTTTAGCTTGTGTGCGATTTATCGCGGCACGGGTCAGATCTGCTGAACAGATCTGCTGTCCAAAAAATGGACCCGTGCAGGACTCTGCACCATGCACAACTTGTGCAATTGATCATTTGTTTGTAGATGGCGCGATCCATTGTGTCTAGCAAAACTTTGTTCGCAAATGTTTGCTTGAATGTTGTGCGATTCAGTGCGAAAATGAATGGAAACACCTTAAAATGTCTCAAATCAATTCGATATACCAATTTGATCGCAAAACAGCATGTGACGTCATTACGCACAGGTTTTTATTCGCTTTAAAGCCGTTTGATGGAAACACACTTTCAGCAGCTTTATTCGCATGATATTTTTTACCGAACTTCAGATAATTCGATTGACAAGTTGATGGAAACATAGCTTATGTTGATTTCTTGAACGCAATGGCCAATCCAACCCGATCTCACAGCAATTTGTATACAGGTGGCTAATTCATATGACCTCATTCATTTGTATGATTTTTGCTAAATCGTACATATTTTACGAGTTGCCAAATTCGAATGAATTCATACGAATGACCCCGCCCCTAAAACTAACCGTCACTGGGGTTTAGACAATTCGCACGAATCAGCCACATTTTACTCACTCGGTAGCGTTGGCCAATCAGAGGTGTTTATTATTGTGAATGATATTACTGTTTATTTATTATTCAGTTAGTCAGAATCCTCACCACTCAAAACACAAGAGTTTTTGTTCAGTACTGAGTTCTGCACGCTCACAAATCCTCTTATTATAACATAGTGTAGACACCACGTAAATAAGAGATTCACTGTGCAGTGTAGACAGCTTTATTGATTATACCGGAAGTTTGTTAGATCACGATGAACTGAGACGAGTGACATCTTTTTAACTTTATTAAGGGAGCTGTCTTTGTGTGGTTTCTATGATATGATGATATTCTTCACAATGAAGATTTTATTTTTTATTTTAAGGACTGTTCACTAAAGGGTATCTTTGGGGAACCAACCAAAACATTTTTTCACCTCTCTGTGAAAACCCCCTGTTAAAACCTTTGTTTTTAGCAGTGTATCACTACAAAAACTGGGATTAAGTTTCTGAAATTACTAATACAGTAATACAATGACCACAAGACAAAACTTGTACATAAAAATTCCTTGTCTGGAAAAATCTTTAGTTATGTGTTAGTCAGTTTTGTACAATCACAATTTGCTCAATTTCCAAAAAAATGGTGTCATCCGTAGTCTATTGCTCAAATGTTATTCATGGCTCTTGCGCTGCACCTCATGGAAATACACTGGAACTATGACTCAGTTTATCAAATGAACTCTTTTTGTGTAGGCCCGTTTAACAGAGACCTGAAAGGCTTTGCTGCCAAAAATGTGTGCGGTACACTGTGTTTCTATAGCAACTGCTCTACAGGGAAGAGCCCTAAAGCCGCTCGCCAGGACTCAGCTGAGTTTCCTCAACCAGAGACACACACAGCAACACATTTCGTGAGAAAGTAAACATGGGATTAAGCAGTTTAAAACGCCTATAGGAATGATCTTGATGAATTCAAGAGCACCATTTTTATAGACTTCCAAAATAAACAAAAATACAAAACCTAGAAGATAAATGTGACTCAGCAAAAATCACAATGAATCATAAACCATTCAACATCTGCCATTGCACATTCAAGACTGCACATGTTTATAATAATTAGACATTGCATTCTACCTTAACATACACAATGATGCAATGATTAGCTAATATGTGAAAACAAGGGACATGTGTGAGCAGTTAACACTCAGAGAAAGAAAGAGAAAGGAAGAAACTTGAAACCATGAGCAAGACACTTTCGAACTAAGGTCAGTCCTCGTCCTGTCCACTCTTCAGAGCATTTACAAAGATCTGTCACTGATATTTGATTTTCAGTCGGAATATTATTTTGAACAATAATGTAACTGTTGTGGCAAGTAACATGTTTTTAGTGTTTAATTCAGTCTCAGTAACATGTTTTTAGTGTTTAATTCAGTCTCAGTAAAGAAGAGACAAGTGATTGAATGCCCTCATTTCTCTAAACGAGTCACGTGACGGAAACCACCCGGGATCACATACTGTAGGCTACAACAAAAATACCTCATCCATCTATTCCAAACTAAAGTTTTGTGTCTTTTAGTCTACAGGTGTGAACCTAAATCTCGATGAAGTTCGTTTTTGTCGGACAAGCAAGTAGCAGCAAATCATATTCATGGCAGTTGCATTAATCATTTTTATTTATTTTGTATTTTTTTTTTTAAATCTGTCCAGACTTTAAGTTACAGTTAAAAGTAGCATACTTCATTAATAGTATTAATAACATAATTTCTTATAGTAATTTTACTAATGGGTGCTGTGGAAAGGAGTTTCTTGTGCCATTCAAGAATAAAGTACAGAGAAAACGCAAAACCAACACTTTGCGACCTCCACTGGTCACGAATGGAAATGCATTGCTTCAATGTTAATATGAAAATATCTGTTCTGTTTGTTTGTTTTTTATTTATTAAATGGTAGCATGTGTTTACATAGATATTTTGAATAACTAAACAAAATAGATTTGTGTTGCCCTATACCTCATTTCATTTAAATTTCTGGTTAAACCTTTCCCTGAGGATTTGATCCCAGTCAGGAGATATAGATTTCATTAAGCCCAAACCAGTATTTTCAAACTTCATCTTTGTTTTAAAAGTCTTTTTATATACATTTTCATTTGTATTAATTACTTGGTTGTTTTTATTTGTTTAAAAGCATGTTTTATTCTTCTGCTTCATGGATGACCTTGACTCGGTTGCACATTTGCTAGTAATATCCTGTTTTCTCTCTATTGCCCTGATTTTATGGAAAGAGAAGAGAGCACTTAAGAGAGCAAAGATAAGCTTGAAATCAGGCTCTGTCAGGTCTTAATAATCTGATATAGCCTTGTGCAGCTGTACAGACAGTATAAAACAAAATGTATTTTAATAGGCCTATAATTCCTAAAAAGGCGGGTCGCGGCTTGATGGCCATGGGGAAATGTGGGTCCCATGGCCAAACTATCAAAACATCATTCAATGTTGTGATAATCGGAATTAATAATCGCAATTACAATTTCAAGGGAATTATCAACAATTATGATTTTTGTCATAATCGTGCAGCCCTACTTTATTCAAATAAAATGTAAATGCCTAATTGTTGTTTACTTGTTTGTTTATATCCATAATTAATTGATACCTGATTCCCTTACAAGAATTTTTGGCTAAAAAGTCACTGAATCGATTTCAAGTCACTGAATCGTTTCGGATCGCATCGTTCTAAATGAACCAATATCGTCCTTGAATCATATCGACAACCACGAATCGCAATACGAATCGAATCGTTGTTAAAACGAATCGTTACACCCCTAATTTATACATATATATATATATGAACTTTGTAATTCCTAATCTTTCCATTCTCTTACTCTGTAACTTTTCTCTCTCAGTAAACGTGACCGCATGAGGGCAGATATCTTACTGGTTAATCAGATTCAGTAGGCCCGTATAGTGAAATATTGCTATGCGAGTAACTGAATGGACACAGGGATCCATCCACTGATTGTGAAAGTGTAACAGATATAATAACAGATATAATGAATGTGTGATGCTGAGGTTTATAAAATCACAATGTGGCACATCAGAATGGCCCTTGTTTGCTGTTAAAACCTTGAGTTGACAGTCAAGTCCAGACAAGCCTGCAGCAGCCCTTCACTACCAGTGTGTATAAACACACAAACACACAGTCAAGTCACAGAAATAGCAGACGGCCTCCACTGCTGCTGTGAGTCTGAGATAAAGCAGCTGGTCTCACTTAAGATGTTTCACCCGAGGTCACACTTGTGTGTCATTTAACAGTTGTTTACAATTAAGGCCCGTCCACACCAAGAACGATAACTAAATATAACTAAAGATAAACTATATTTGCATCCACATCAGTGGACATTATCGTTCTGTTTATTTTAAGCGTGCGCTGCAGTTCAGTCGTCTGCTGCTTAAAACTATGGGATGAATATAGTATCAAAATGATTAACACGTGCAAGCACACTTATCAATGAACTTGATACATGTTGCAAAAATGTTTTATCCATGCCTTTCAACTTGCAGTTGATCTTGAGGCAAAGCTGTTCAGGATGAGGAGATCTATCAAATGATATGCATATTGTGTGGATGTGTGTAACACCACGCGATTACAGAGGGCGTAAACCTCGTTAGCGCCAACTAGTGGCCGATTTCTTTCAAAATTCTTAGAGACCTCTAGGACCATGAGTTGAACATGCCCACCGAGTCAAACTTCATTGGCCGATGGCGGCCATGCTTTTTGAGACCCGCCAATGTCCTCATATACATACGTGGCACCTTGGACCAAGACACTGCATACCAATTTTCAAGTCAATCGGACTAGCGGTCAGGTGGTCATGGCCCTTTTTAGGTTTTTTTTTTCCCATGTTATAGCGCCAACTAGTGTTTAATCGGCACAACCAAATATTTTTTACTGTGACCAAATATTAAGCCCGAACTGTCATGATTCTGCCTTCGTGTCCCAGATCTTCTCTTGTCTTGAGGCAGGATCATGGCAGACTCATGTTTTATGTGTAAGCACATGGCCATTTGTTTGGGCTGTGTGCTTGCGTTGTCTTGTCACCTTATCCCGCCCCCTTGTTATCTCATCTTGTTATTATTATATCATCGCTTACACCTGTCTTCCTGATTAGTTTGCTTCCTATTTAATCCCCTCTTGTTTTCTGTCCTGTGTCGGTACATTGTCAAACATTGCGTGTTAAACTCTGTGACAGTCCTGTGAGTACTTCGTGTGAATCCTGTTTAATGAGAATTGTGAGTTTGTGTTGCTGTTTGTTTCCTGTCAAGTCATCGTCAAGTCAGAATCTAGTCTTTGTTTATTATCTTGTCTTAGTCAAGGTGAACTCTCCTCCAGTCCTGTTTTGCCCCCTCGTGGGTTTTGTTTTCTGTTTTGTGTCGTAATAAACCTTGAGTGTCAGCATATCATTTGCATTTGGGTTCTCTCCTTCAACCACATGACAGAATGTACCGACCACAGAAGAACCCAGCAGACTGTATGTCTTCTCCTGCTAAACCACAGCCGACAGACCAAGAACTATGGTGGCAGTTGGCCATCGCCGACAGTAGAAATGGAAGACTTCCGTTCCCTCCCCAGGGTGAGTTGTCCCTGAAGAGGTATGCCCAAGTCATGGAAGAGAAGAGATTCTTCCTGCCTGAGGTCCTGATTTCTCGCTATTTCATCGCTGGTCTCAATTCTCCTCCTCCTCTGTCTGAACGAGAGGAGCTGACTCTTCGCCCATTTTGAGCAATGGTGGAGTGCTTATCTCAGAGAGAGCCAAAGGGTCCTACGAGGTTTTCATCTGCCATGCTTCAAGTGGTCCCGGAGGGTCGAGTCCTAGCTGTCGTCACTCTAGGGGATCAGGCTCTCTCCGTTTCTTCTCCCGAGGTTTCATCCACACCCGCTGATCTCCGTGGCAAACGAGGGAGACGGATTTCATGGGATTTTCCTTCGGAATCATCCTCGACGGAGTCAACGCTGCCTGAGACTGCCCTTCCAGCACCAGTTACAGTCCCCGCGGAGCTTCTCCAACCGGCCACTAGTCCAGCTATGACTTCCGCACTGCAACCTAGGAGAAAGAAAAGGAGGAAGGGAGCCTCCCGTCCTTCGTCTCTGGCTGTCCCAGAGGCCGCTACTGCAAGCGCTGTCCCAGAATCTGCTGAGAGAGTTGTGGCCGCTCTAACTGCTAAAGAGGTTCTGCAAGCAGTTTCTGCTCAAAAGGAGATGCCTGTCGTCTTAGCTGCTCGAGCCTTATCTGACTATCTTACCGCTCTTGCCAAGATCCTTGAAATGCCACCCAGACCCAATTTACTTTCAAGTCACGAACCCACGACATCAGACAGCGCTTCTCCCGAGTCAAGTGTGTTAAGCCTGAAGGATTCAAAAGAATCAAATGTGTCAAGTCTGAATGATTCTAATGAATCGAGTCCTGTTCCAAGTCCTGCTTCGAGTCCGGTTCCGAATGATTCTAGTGAACCTAATGTATCAAGTATGGAAGATACAAGTGAATCGATTCCTGTTCTGAATTCTGCTCTGAGTCAAGCGCATTCTAGAGTCATCTGCCCTGAGGAACCAGTCCAGTTCGTCTGTCCTCTCGAACAAGAACCTGTTCCTCAATCACCCGCTTCATCCCGTTTTGTCTCCCGTGTCGTCACCCCCTGTTGTCCCTATCAAGACTCCTGTCAAGTCGGCGTGTGTTTTCCCTATCACCCCTGTCGTTGCCCAGCCCCGGACTGTTTTCACCAAGACTGTTCCTCGTGTTTCTTCATCTAAACCTACCCATAATCCTTGTCCAAAGCCCTCGTCCAGTCAACCCAAGACCCCCATCTCACCTATCCTGTCTGGATTTCCCCCCATGGACTCAGTGTTTCCTCCTCCTCCCCTTCCTTGTTTGTTGTTTTTATTGTTCCATCCCAACCCTGTTATAGTTTATTCGTGTCTGGCTTTGTTAGTTTTTGTCATGTATTGTTGGTTTGTGTCTATGTCACAGTCGGTCTTGTCCTGTGTTTAATGTCCCCTTAGGGAGCGTCTAGTAGCCGCTCCTTAAGGGGGGGGGGGGGGGGGGGCCTTCGTGTCCCAGATCTTCTGTCCCAGATTCTGCCTTCGTGTCCCAGATCTTCTCTTGTCTTGAGGCAGGATCGTGACAGACTCATGTTTTATGTGTAAGCACATGGCCAGTTGTTTGGGCTGTGTGCTTGCTTTGTCTTGTCAGCTTACCCCGCCCCCTTGTTATCTCATCTTGTTATTATATCATCGCTTACACCTGTGTTCCTGATTAGTTTGCTCCCTATTTAATCCCCTCTTGTTTTCTGTCCTGTGTCAGTACATTGTCAAACATTGCGTGTTAACTCTGTGACAGTCCTGTGAGTACTTCGTCTGAATCCTGTTTAATGAGAATTGTGAGTTTGTGTTGCTGTTTGTTTCCTGTCAAGTCATCGTCAAGTCAGAATCTAGTCTTTGTTTATTATCTTGTCTTAGTCAAGGTGAACTCTCCTCCAGTCCTGTTTTGCCCCCTCGTGGGTTTTGTTTTCTGTTTTGTGTCGTAATAAACCTTGAGTGTCAGCATATCGTCTGCGTTTCGGTTCTCTCCTTCAACTACATGACACGTACATATGTGTACAGAATTTGGTGAAGCTATCTCATTTGCTTCTCGGGTCATAGCCATTTTAGTAAAAGTGGCTCCGCCCACAGCGTACGTTTTGGCGCCCCTTAGCGACCGTGAATCGAAATTTCAACTTTTTTTAGATAATTATTAATATTCAGTCTACAGAGAATCTATCTGCACTGGTTTGGTTCCGATCTGGCGAAAAAACATGGGACTAGTTCGCAAAAGTTTTGGACAAAATTCAAGATGGCAGAATTTTTTTTGGACAATATTCCTGCCGGAATCGAAATCGGAAATATACGTTATGTCTGGCTTGAACCAAGGATCACAGGGATATAAGACACTTGAGTCATGGACAAACCGTAGGAGCTTGCTGTAGCACCACCTATTTGGCCAATCGGGGTCATACTTTGATAAGTTCTCCCCAAACTGAGGACTACCATTTGGCCAAGTTTCAAGACTCCAGCATTTACGGTTTGGGCTGCACAATCAGTTTTACGGCATAATAAAAATAAAAACCCTAACAATTACAATAGGGTTTCAGCACTTCGTGCTTGAATCCCTAATTAGGAAATGATAACCATCACAGTCCACAAATATTGTGGAGGTAGATAATCTATCAAAATAAATAGTAGGAATAAAATAGGGGTTCATGATAAAATCTAAGTGCTGAGCAGAACAAGATAATTTAGCATTCTGGGTATGAAATGCTTCCTATATTATTATTTTATTTATATAAAATGCCAATTTAATTCAGCACAGAGTCATAAGTCAGTCAATAATAACAGACCAGGCCAAAAGATCATATGGTTGCTGCAGTAAACCTGTCAATTAAAGGGACAGTTCACTCAAAAATGAACATTCTGTCATTATTAACTCTTTTCATTCTAAAGGCTCGTTTACATCAAGAACGATAACTATATAACTATAAAGATTAGCTATATTAGCGTCCACACCAGTGGATGATATAGTTCTGTTTATTATAAGCGCGTGCTGCAATTTTGTAGTCTGCTGCTTTAAATGCTCAAGCTGACTGAATTCTGATTGGCTGTCAGTGTTTTTATCATTCATCAACTGGAAATAATCATTGCGAAAGTGATTCCAATGAAAACCATCCAATGAATGAAAGAGGTGCTAAACAACTGTTGGGAAAGGAGAAGAGGAAGAAGGAAAGTTTTGGCTGGACAGGAAACTTAATAGCAAAATAAATGGAAATATATGACAAAGAATTTGCTGCTACTGTGGTGTGGACTAACAAACCAATCTGGACACTGGAAATTCTGAAGGTTGACATAGAGGTTTGAATGATTAATGACAGCAGCATATATAGTCAGTGGATATTATGGACTATATGTAAGATACCATTACAATGTTTTAAAGATGGGTCAAATGATTTACAAACAGAAACAACAGGATCTGCAGTATGTCCTTAGATATCAAGTGGGAGTTAACAAAATCACATCTGACAGCTTAAGTGTGTATAGTTGAACTGTGTGCTATATTAGGCTCATTGCATTGAATGGATTGAACAAATCATGTGTCACAAGTTCTGTCAAAGTTTTAATAAGTAGTGATTCTGTATCTGCCCTTATGAGTATAAAGTCTGATATAAATAGAAACCATCAATTACTTGATGAGATTTTATTTACAAATTCAAGAATAAGCAAGGGATACGCATCACATTCATGTGGGTACCAGCGCGTGTGGGCATACTGGGAATGAGAAAGTAGATAGACTGGCAAGAACATGTTGATAAGAGAAGAGAAGAGTCTAGTGCAGAAAAAAGATAATGCAAAAATGGCAGTATAAATGGGATTATGAAATTAAAGGGAGACATCTGTACATGATCCAAAATAAAGCAGGTATGGAAAGTAAGACGGGAAATAAAAGGAAGGAACAAGTCATAAAAGGTTGACTGAGGATTGGACATTGCAAGTGTTAGGGGTTAACAGTTTAAGGACCCAAGGACCAGATGTTTGAAAGAAGACAATCCACCCCCTTCACAAGCTAACAAAACTCTTCATGTGGAAAACATCTGACAGGACTATATAATGAATACCAGGAGGAGAAAACAATTAAGTGAAACATGCAACATTATGGATGCCAACTGCCATGAAACACCAAAGAAGAAGAAGAGTCTGAGAAGAAAAAGTCCAAAAAAATCCCATTTCAAACAGCATTTTTGTGCCCTTGAAGGGTCCTTCGGGAAGGGGACGCCAGGGGTGTTCCAAACGAAAGTGAACAACAAAGTCCCCACTTCAAGGGCTCATAAGTATAGGGCATAAAGTGCTCACTTCCGTTTGGAATTTGCCCCGATGCTACACGAGAACAGCGCATAATGAGATTCTTCTTTCGCGATTAGCCACTGTTCTGAGCTGAGGATCCTCCCATGTTATCTGCGAGAATGGTTTCAATTCTAGGGGCTTCTGTGGGAAAAACATCCGGTTGTGACAAGGGCGTAGGTTTGATTTTGAAATTGGTGGGGACGGGAACATCCCCTGAAGCTGAGCTGCATCTGTCATTAAAGGGACAGTTCACCCAAAAATGAAAATACTGTCATCATTTACTCTCCCTCAAGTTGTTTCAAACCTGTATGCATTTCTTTCTTCTGCTGAACACAAAAGAAGATATTTTGAAGAATGTCGGTAACCAGTATTGAGTTTTTTTTTTCTACTATGGAAGTCAATGGGGTCCATCGACTGCCTGGTTACCGACATTCTTCAAAATATCTTCTTTTGTGTTCAGCAGAAGAAAGAAATGCATACAGGTTTGAAACAACTTGAGGGAGAGTAAATGATGACATAATTTACATTTAAAAGTGAACTTACAGAAATTAACTTGTTTGCATATGTTTCACATCAATAATGTCCAGTTTGTCCTGTTGGACATGACACACAGCAATACTGTTAAGTGTCACTTGTGCCATTGTTCTGAGCCATGTCTTCAGTGTCCTAAGAGCACTGACACTTCTTTCAGCCTCAGCTGATGAGACTGGGTTTCAACTTCATCAAACATTCCTCTCATTTCAACAAGACCAAGCAATGTTGTGTTTTTTATGTTTTATGGGGACTTTTTACAGACAATGATTTTATACTCTACAAACGGTATATTATATCCCCCTACACTAACCCTGCCTATCACAGAAAACTTTCTGCATTTTTACATTTTCAGCTGTTTTCCAAAAATAAATAAATAAATAAATAAATAAATCCCCACAAGGACAAGTATTTCGGATATTGCCATTTTTGAGATGACATTTTGTCTCTATAATGTAGTGTTACACACACACAATCTCTCTCTCTCTCTCTCTCTCTCTCTCTCTCTCTCTCTCTCTCTCTCTCTCTCTCTCTCTCTCTCTCTCTCACGATTGTCAATAGGTTTCCTTCGGAGGAGCATTGCCGCTTCACACTAGACTAGAGCCTCTCACAAAATTAGATAGAAAAAACAAAGCCAATCAGTTTAGCGATGTGTGTTAAGTAGGCGGGACTCAGATATATAGCCTATTAACCGTTTGTGTACCATGAATTGCGCATTTTTCTCAGAACGCCCTTGTAAGAGATTTTAATCTAAATAAGATGTTCCTGATTAAATAAAATAAGCTTAATACATAAAAACCACAAGACAAAACCGGACAACAGTGGTTATATATAAATATATTTTAAGTTTTGATCGAAATTATTGCTAGGGACATATCAGTGTCACTGGATATAGGTAGGGACACGTCCCTATGGGGGAAGAAATGGGGAAGAGTAAGAATGAACAGTGTCTATTTAGCAGAATTAGACTAGGTCACACAAAGCTAAATGCATCTCTGCACCTTATTGGAAAACATCCATCTGGGAATTGTGAGACATGCAGTCAACTAGAAACTGTGGAACAACATGTGATGTTTGAATGCACTAAATACTCAGCTCAAAGACTGGCTTTAAGGAATGGACTGGAACTTGAAGGAATTAAACAAAAGGACATTACAACTGTTTTCTCAAATAATTCTGGAAAGATGGTACTTTAAATTAATCTCATCTTTTTTACGACAAACTGGACTGAATTCAAGGACTGAATTAAGTAAATGAAATTAAGATACAGTAGTAGGTGGTGGCGATAATGTTCCAGATGGTTGCACGTTGCCAATTATAAAAGAAGAAGAAGAAGAAGAAGAAGACACGTGTCTAGCGTCCCTACTAAATTCTACGCCCCCGGGTTGTGATGTGATCTGGGGTTTATTTCCTGCAGTAGACTATTGCATGAGGAACCACTGGACAGTCGCTAATCTGAGTCTGTCTATGATTTGATTACAGTCTCGGGCGACGTATTTATTTATTCTCCAGCCTTTTAACAGCGCCTTTAATCCGGTCGACGTTTTCCTTGAACACTTAATATGCTGCAATATTTCCTCGGACTTGTTCATCTCTTTGCAGTTTTGTATGTGAATATCACAGGTTTGTATTGACTCCCTTTTTTATTCTACCGATACATGAAGAGACAATTTTCGTTTTGAATTTCGAATTTACTTGTTTCCGAACGTCGTTGTCGACCTATATTTTCTCTGTGTTCAAATTGTCGACATGTTTGAATTTGAAAGCTAAATAACTGTACACTCGCTAGTACCATGTGTGAGCGTTTGTAATGTGATATATGACAGTGCTTGAGTACACAGTATTTTTAGTGCTGGCAAATTTGTATTTGAAATTAGGACCTTGTGCGCCAGAGAAACAGGTGCGCAGCATTGACAGTAAATAAACAAGCGCGCAGCCATCTTTAGAATATTGTCTTTGAACTTCCGTTTTTGCGGTCGCTCTGTACATTTCTTTGTCATCGCTGTAGAGAAGTATATTAGCTGGTGAAGTAGATTTACTTATTGTAGAGTTAACGAAAGTTATCAGGAGCATTTGTAATGTTTAAAGCAGATGTCTTAGCAAATGTTAAGGACGAGCTGTTCATTCACAAAAACCGAAAGAAGACAACGAGCACAACGCTGAAAAGGGGCGTGGCTACATAAGGTCTTCAACATCTGCAAAGTTAAGTTCAAAGCAAAGGGAGATATTTTCTTTTACATAAACCACATTTTAAGGACTACAACAGGTTAGTAACATCACAAACCCAATATAATCCCCACCCCCTCGGAACACTATTTATAGATTATCATGACAGAATATGCTAATCAATGACTAGAAGATAGTTAACGCTACATCAGCTACATAAATTCATCAACTAATCATTCAGAAATGTCCTGACTCCTGTTGCCTTCTACATGTTGTCACTTCTTCTTGAGTCTCTCCATCTTTGTCTGGTTTGAACATAAAGGGCTAAAAGTTTTTGAAATGTTCAGTGCGTGTCAGAGCTGCTAACACACAAGCAAGCTCTTTAAGCTCCGCCCTCTATGCTGGGAGCAGCAGCTCATTTGCATTTATAGGGACACACAAAAAAAAAAAATCAAAAAGTGACAATTTTAACATGATATAAATATATATATGGGGGTATTTTTAGCTTAAACTTCACATACACTCTCTGGGGACATCAGAGACTTATTTTACATCTTGGGAAATGGGCATTATACCACCCCTGTCACAGTCATGAACCATGTACGGTGGCCGAGAGAGAGCTTTACGCGCTACAAAGAGCAAAGCGCTGCAATCTGCAACTGAAGAAATAGAAATAGAAAAAATACCAGTAAATTAAGAAAACCAACATCATCTTCAGTTTGACAACACGTGCTGCAAATACTCACAATGCTACCAAATACAGAAATGCGGTGCAAATAGCATTTATTTTGACCTGGTTTTACCCATTAATAAAGTAAGCATTACGGAATTTATTTTCATGAACCTTGAATGTTATTTAGTTACAGTTGTGAAAATTAGCCAGTTTACATAACGTTTCACAATTGATTGTGTATTTTGATTATTTGGGCTAATAATATCCAAAAGGCTAGCAGCGTGTTTCTGTATTTGGTTGCGTTGTGAGTATTTACAGCACACGTGTTGTCAAACTGATGAAGATGTTTTCGTAATTTGCTGGTGTTTTTTTCTATTTGCATGGGTTTTCTTCCGTTGCAGCGCATTGAGCTCTCTCGGCCACAGTAGGCTCATGACAATGCAATCGGTTTATTAAATATAATATGAAGCGATAAATAATTAGACATAGCCTACTTGTCCTTGTTCAGATACTGTAACTGATAATGATGATGTCCTTATGACTTTTTTTTTCATATTAATAATGATGAGTTGGGAGGGTACGGTTGACACCTTAACCTTGGGAAACAACTTTCAAATAAAATTGTCTTTTAAAATAAAATAAAATGTTTATTGAGGCTGAGTACAGGTCAAAAAAGATTCTTAGTTTAAGAAGTTTCTTAGTTTAAACGCACAATATGTAAGATTAAAATACCCCAAAACCACTAGCACAGTTTTATATATTTTGTTGACATGTGTACATACATTATCCCAAATGTTTCCAACAATGTTTACATCCAGAGAAATCTGCAATTTTAACCAGTGTAATCATATTGGACACCAGCAAGTGTCCAATACCAGCCACTGTGCGAACGCACAGTAACATTATAACATAACTTTTAACACACTCAGTTTATTTTTATTAGGATTGTTTTGACCAAGTAAAACAGTACTGCGTTACCCCACAATCTTAATTTGTCAAATAAAGTTTATTGTAAAATAAACAAACTACAAAACGTGTTTACGGGTGTCATCAAGCCACACCTTTGTTATTGTTTTTAATAATGACCTCTAGTTGGGAAACTTCTGTACTGTGCCTTTAATGCCAAGATGATAATAATTGATTTGCTTCTTTGTTTGTAAACAGTCATAAACAGTTATTGACGGATTGTCTTCTACAATAGCTTCGTCTTGCATAGTTGGTCAATAAACACAATAAAATACCAGATCCTGGCCAATAATCCAGACCAGTCATTTTATCAACCAGTCAACATGTGATAGTTGCTTATCAATGTTCAGTCTGTTAAATAAATAGTACCTACCATTATGTATGCAATTATATGTGTTTAACAGGTGTTTACATATGTTAATGAGGAACAGGCTTTTGTGTAATGACCCTGCTGTGCATGTCAGTGATGTTCATTAGTTTGATGCCAGTATGATGAGAATTGATGAGCCTATTTGTTTAAAACAGTCATTATTAGACTTATGGTCTTCTACAAGACCAGATCCTGATCAAGAATCTAGACCAGTCCTTTTTCTTAACGTGATATTTGCTGTCATTGTTAGTCTATCAAGTAAATAATACCTGTTTATGCCATTATTCTAAATTCTTCAATGTGTTTAACAGGTTCACATGCTGATGATGAATGTCCTGTTCAGCTCAACCCACAGAGAGCTGTTGTGAAGTACGGCGGTTCTGTCTCAGTCGACTGCAGCACTTCTGTCCCGCATAGAGGGATGGGATGGGAAGCCAGTGAGGGAGCAGTGCCCCAAACCACAGACAGTCTGACCACATGGAGAGTGTCAGAACTGAGAGAATGGGGCATAGAGCCAAACTGCTACATAAACTATAATAAGACACAGTGTCCAGTGACTCTCCCAGTGACTATTTACAGTGAGTTTCTCTGTTATTGATATTGTTATATTTTCCTTCTCAGAAATATCTACTGTACATTGATGACTGCAGATATCAGTGTGTAAATCTTCCTCCACAGAGACTCCAGACAGTGTGTCCATCAGCACTGTGAATCACAACGGACCAATGATGGAGGGAAACCAGTATGAGCTCCAGTGTGACGTTCTCAATGTGGCTCCAGTTCAGAATCTCACTGTCAACTGGTACAACGGACAGACTCTGGTGGATCAAACCAACTTCACTGACACCATCAAGACTCCAGTCAGTAAAACATCTAAACTCCTGATCCGTCCAGACAGAGCTGATGATGGAGCTCAGTACTGGTGTGAAGCAAAGCTGGAACTGGGAGAAGAAGGACCTCGACCTCCTCCAACAACCCCATCAAAAATACTCAATGTTGAAGTTTACTGTAGGTTTATTTATTGCTATGCTTGCAAATTTGATTCAGTTTAATTCAGTTAATATTTTCTGATGGGCCTTCTAGTGTGAAGGATTTTTCATATTATGAAGTGAATTAACATAGATAAAAATATTTACTGATCAGTATTTTACTGATCTATTAATAAGAGCTGCTCATCATGGTGGTGTTGTGCTGAAATATGTTCCTCTTTCCTCCTCAGATAAACCAAAACACTCCAGTTCAACAGTGACCATCAATATAAATGATAAGCTCACACTAAACTGTACAGTGAAGGCAAACCCGGCTCCTACGTACTCATGGCACTCAGAACATCTGAAAGAGACGATCATCTCCCCAGTGCTCCGGTCCTCCACGATCAGCTCAGGAACCTACACGTGCAACGCCACAAACTCTCAGGGAAGTGACAGCAAAGTGTTCATCCTCACATCTACAGGTCAGTTCTGAATAAACACTAATGAATAGTTAAAACACTAATTTAAAATTACCGTTACTGATTTCCTACCCGGATGTTAGCATCACTCTGGTTCCTTCAATAAAAACTTAACTGGATTTTTCCATTGGCTTTAGAGAAAGCATGCTCTGTGACCAACAAAATATGATTCTTACATGCTTTGTTCATCATTAAAATCTTCACAAATGAACACAATTTTTATGAATTTTGAAGCCTCAATACAATCACCAGAAGTAAAAAGCTAAACATAGGTTATAAATAAACTACACCAGGGTCACATGACTTCAACGTCACCATCACCCAGCTTTCAACAAATCTTTCGGTCTTTATAAAAAAAAAAACATTTTCCCATGACTGTTTGAGTTATAATAGTTTGCAATAGTTTGTGACACAGGTAGGCTGTACAAGCAGACTATAGTGAGTAGATGAGTTTAAGTTGTTTGGTGTAATTGTCTAATGTCCCAGTGACAATGTCTGTAGTCCCGTTTTAGCCCATTGTTGGCAACTGCTTTTTTCAAGAAAAGCAAAAGCTTAAAAAAATGACATGGGGGTATAACTGATGTATTTTGTTATTGAAATTATATTGAGCTTAATTATTGAAATTACCTGATAAACACAGACCTTATTTCAGACATTTAACCAACAACCCATTTCAAAAACCCATTAACTTTGGGACGATGAAACCAGAAGTGTTAAAATTCTTACTGGTGTCTGCGTTCAGCCTATAAAAATACGCCATACACTCCAAAAAATAAAGGTTCTTTAAATGTTCTTAAATGTTTGCATGAAGAATCTTTAACATCCATGGGGCCTTTCCATTCCACAAAGGACCGACTTTGAGTTTCTCAGTCCAGTCTGAGTTTCACAAACAAAAACCACAGACATGCTGAATGAAAATGTAAATCTACTCTCTGTCAGTAGGTTTATTGAGCAGCAGAAGTAGAGTTGTTTCCCCGGTAACTTCTGCTGCTAGTAGACTGTTGCTTAATTTGCTTAATACCTGACAGTATTTTACCATGAGTTTTTCAAATCCTGGAAAACAAATACGTTTTAATGACGATTAAAATATTAAACTGTAATATGTCAGAAATTGCATTGTGGTTTATCTTCAAACTGGTAACCGTTTCATCCCTATTCCTCAAACTTGAGTGAATGTGGTGACTCCTCGTAAATCTTTAGCATAGTGGCGGTCGCGACCCCCAGGTTGGGAAACATCTGATTATAAGTGTGAACTAGTGAAAACTCCTTTTCTGTGAACCTACTCAGGACTTGATACACAGTGAACTGAACAGTAACAATGACGGTTTAACATAATCAATTCGAGCCCGAGTCCTCATCCTTTGGAAGTGCAGCAAAGTGGATTTGGTTTGCTTTGGCAGAACAGAAAACAGCGTCTTCTCAACATGTTGAAAACACAAACCAAACTCTTCCAGACTACAGTGTTTGAGGGCGGGTCAAAGTAGATGTTTGCAGGCAGCCAATGAAGACCATAGGCTGGATTTATGCGAATGTGTTACAAACACAGGTTTGAGCAGGAAGTGAGACTGGAATTACTGACGACTCGTTTTGGCAGTTCAAAATCGATTCTTTCATTTGCAATAACACAATTTGTCATGCACTTTGATATTTGCAGACCTTTTAAATTCACAAACAGCTACAGTATATTAAGCACTACGTGAAATGTAATATATGAAAAAGCATAATAAGGAGGGGGGCACTTTAAGAGTGTAGCACTGTATATACTGTAACAATGAGATCTTCTGATACAGAGGAGCCTAGGTTTGTGTGTATGTTACAATTCTGCTAGTGTAATTTATATAAGCATTTTAATTAGAAGGAGCAACTAGAAAACAAAAGTAACTAACTAACTATGAGGAAGGAAACAAGAATGCGTTTGTGACATTTTCGTCAGTTTTTGCATTCTTGAATAAGCTTTGCATTTGCATTTAATCATTCATCAGGCTATTTTATCTAACACAAAATGAGGAATAGGGCAACAATAATGTCTTGTAGTCTCCCGTACACTGGTGTCGTGTTCCAGTGCCGAGCCGCTCCAGGACGGCTGCTGGTAGTTTGTGTGTCACGAATCTGTTGCTGAAACTGTTGAAGGATTCATCTGTTTCTAAAATCATTCATGTCATTTCTCCCACAGGTGGAATACCAGTCTGGGCTACTATTTTAATCGTCATGGCTGTGGCTGTGGCAGTGGCTGTGGCAGTGGGGTTAATCGTCAAACACAGGACCTCCTCAAATGCTGTCATCTGATTGACTTGCAAGATATGACCTCAAAACGGTACCTTCTCCTCAGGGAGATTGTGAAAACTTTGATTATGGATTATACTTTCTATAATATCTATACTTAAGATAGATATTTATTTATTTGTCCTCTAAGAGGAAATCATTTTCCACTGTAAGAATTGAGAAATTAGGAGATGCCGGACAGTCTGTTTGAAGAGCGACCAGACCCTGAGAGGACAAAAGGACCTCTCTGGAAATTACCATTTGAACTCACCATTTGAGAGGTAAAGTCTCACCTCAGAATACATCTCTCCCCCTCTCTCATGCTGAGACCACATGTAAATCACCCAGAAATCCATATGGTTTAATGTTAACAATTATCATCCAGTTTTATACATGTTTGGTATCATTTAAAATGTCACAGTGCGACTGGTACAAATGTCTCATTTCTAAATAAGTCAAACAAAAGGTAATAAGGTTTTTAACAGTTTAAAGATAACTGACATACAAAGAAAGGTGATCTCCTGACAAATGGTCACACACCCCCAAAAGGTGCAACCTCTGAATGCAAATTTCTTTTGTTAGTACATGTTTCCATGTGAAAGTGGTTTGTCTATATAATGAAAGGCAGCCGGTGATTCGGGGCCCTTTCTGTACTTCAGATTAGCCCGTGAGGCTGAGAGCGGCCAAAACTGTTGTTTTATTTGATTATTCTAACTGACTTTGGCATTATTTGCATTAAAGAGTTAAAAAGAATAGTCAAACATTCGCTCACATTTAATGATGCAAAGATATCATTAAAGGTCCCGTATTATGCCCCTTTTCACAAGATGTAAAATAAGTCTCTGATGTCCCCAGAGTGTGTATGTGAAGTTTCAGCTCAAAATACCCAAAAGATCATTTTTTACAGCATGTTTAAATTGACATTTTTTGGGGCTCAGAAAAACGCGCTGTTTTAGTGTGTGCCCTTTAAATGCAAATAAGCTGCTGCTGCACGACACAGGGGGCGGAGCTTCACAAGCTCGAGCACAGTCTCTCAGGACAATTTCATCTCACGGAATGATGATAATATCAGAAACTCTCAGTAACGGCGTTCAGTTTGAGTCGGACAATAATGCCTACAGAGTCAGAGTGCTGTATAGAGATGAAACAGGTATAGTTTAGTAGTTTAATTACGGTTATTATAACGTTTTTTGTCATCTGCTTGTATGTATCCATTATTTATTAATAGCCTACAAGTCTGCTGTCTGAATGTTGATCAAACTGATGAGTTTAATAAAGTTTATTGTACATCACACAAAAGATGAAGCGTCAGTTTTACTTCAGAAAATCACCGTAAGAGCTGAGTAAACACAGCAAGTTATAAGAAGTGTGCAAGTACATAAACGAATTTCGGTAGAGTTGAGGGAGCATTCCTGTGGGCGGAGGTTAGTCAAAAAACGGTTCTAGAGACATCATTAAAGCAGGAAGTAGAGGGATGTAGTCCAAACGAGCCGTTCGATGTAGTCAACTTCTGTTAAATAAAATATCTCGCTTGGCATTGAACTTTGAGCTTTATAATTTTACAGATATTATTTATGCTCTAACAGCAACATTACACACTAACTTAAGTTTGAAACATGGTATCACGAAGAACGGGACCTTTAAAACATTTTCATTTATGGAGTCAGATGAAATAACGAGAGAATACATATTCAAATGTATTGCATTTAATAAAAAAATACTTTGCCTCGAGAAAAGGACAGTAACACGTACAGACCTTTCGCGCTGGTCGGACGCCGGTTTTGGGCCGATTGAGCGCGAGCTTACACCACAGTGGTGCATACATTACAAAGACACATTCAAACATGTTCAAAATTATACAATAATAAGCATACCAAATCAAAACAATGACAAAGGCATAGCTAATCCTCTAATGTGCATTGAAAGGATTGTTTGCTTAAAACTGTACACCCGTATTGGCTGTATAGGGACTTCAGTTTAAACGGCCACTGCTGTGATTGGCTGACGGCTTTGCATATGAAATAGATAATATTACATGCGGAACTCTCTCTAAACAAGCATGTTTTTACTATTACAGCTCTCGTGCTTAATTAATGTTAAAATGTGTTAACTTAACGTGAAAAGAGTTGTTTATAGCATTATATTTAGATCTATAGCATTATATTTAGATTGTGGCATGAAAGGTTGCAGTGATGAGCATGTAGCCGATCACAGAAATGTTGAGCGCATGAATGCAGTGATCTCATCATTGCAACTTGATTTCTGCACACTAAAGAATGCTTTCATCATAAATAACAGTGCAAACATGATGTAAATAAGAGGTTTGTTGATTATAACGGGAGTGTATAACCCAGTGTATTAATGTTGAAGGAACTTGTAAATGCTGCAATTTATTGATTACCTGATGACAATGAATCATATTGAAGTCAGAACTAAAGTCAATAAAGAGAAGAAAATTGACAAATTAGATTAATAGTAAACTTTATTTTATATAGTGCCTTTAAAGCAGCTTCTCCAGGCACTTTATACAATAAAAATACAACGAAAATAAAAATACACAAATAGAAATACAAAGAGTACAAAAAAAAAAGAACAGACTGGAATACAAAATAATTAAAACTAACTAGCTAACCTCTTTTTTTTTTACACACATTGCAATTTGTTGAGTGTGGTTTTAGGGACCCCCAGAAAGAAGTGCAATGCAGTAGTCAATTCGGGG
This sequence comes from Scardinius erythrophthalmus, assembly GCF_964197995.2. Classification (NCBI taxonomy): domain Eukaryota; kingdom Metazoa; phylum Chordata; class Actinopteri; order Cypriniformes; family Leuciscidae; genus Scardinius; species Scardinius erythrophthalmus. The sequence goes on from NC_138221.1 coordinate 34,813,742, forward strand.
AAAAACAAAACCAAAGTATTGATAAGCCTTTCAGTCACAGGAAAAGATAGCATAGGGCGAAGTCTACCCTATAGTGAACAAAATAGGATACTTAAGCACACATTCCCCCTGGTTTCACAGAAAAGGCTTAAACTACTACCAGACTAAAATTCATGTTTAAACTGTTTTAACAGAAAGCAACTTGCACTGGCATATCTTAATATATGTCAGTGCCATTGTTTTGTCTCAAGATGAACACCAGTATGTTTTTTTTTTTTCGAAGGCATGTTTATAAAAGCTACTTAAATATCCTAATTGAAGTAAGGCCTAATTCTTGCTTAATCTAAGCCCTCTCTGTGAAACCGGGCCTTTATTCAATAAACTTAAGGCTTGGTTTCACAAACAGGGTTTAGATTAAGCCAGGGTTAGGCCTTAGTTTAATTAGGGCATTTAATTAGCTTTTATAAACATACCCTATAAAAAAAAAAACATTACTGGTGTGCATTTTGAGACAAAACAATGGCACGGACATATATTAAGATATTCCAGTGCAAGGGTCTTTCAACAGCTCAAAATTGCACTTTAGTGTGGGACTAGACTTAAGCCTTGTCTGTGAAACCGGACGTAAATGTGTTGGTAGTGCACTATAAATTGGTATACTTCAAGTCTACTAAACTAAAGTTGTGTTAAGTATACTTTGTTGTGCTAAAGTGGAACTATTCCAAGCATACTTAAGTACAACTTAAATATCTAACCTAATTTTTGCAATATACAGAATACAATGTGAAATTCAAATGTATTTTGGTGATATTGAAATTGCACTTTATAAAACTTTTGGACTTAAATTTATTGTTATACATTTACATGATAAGTTATACTTATAATAAACTGAGGCCATACTACTCTTTTACTAATAGTGACATTAAAACACATTTTAGGCCTATAACAATTGATTGAAATAACACTTTGAGTAGGATAGAGCTGCACTATATATAGGAATAGTATGCTGAATACATACTTCAAATTACTTGTAATGACTAAGTACCTGTAACTCAGGCTTCTATTGTATTTTAGGTATCACTGAAATGTGCTGAAGGTGAAATTGCATTAAAATGTCATTAAAATGCACTTTATTCACTCTAGTAATGCTTGGACCTTGAGAGCATTGGAAATGTATTAATATTTATGTTGTGCTTATCACCTTACAGTGGTCAACACACCAGAATTTATTGTTTTATAGGCTACTGACAATTCATAGAAATTCCCTAATATACCAACAATTCACTTAATTTGTGAATGTAGGATCTGGATTCGAACTCGATTCCCTCCCGTATAAGGAACTGTCTTTACCATCAAGATTGTACTTCTTTTCTGGTCTTCCCATAATGGGAAACGTGTTCCTGGTGTGTAAATATCTTTCATAATTTATTGATAGCTGATTACACCTGATATTTAAAATGTGCTTAAATGACGGTATGACTGTAAAAACTGTATGAATTTGTAATTTGATGTTAATAAAATTGTGTAACGACACTAAATACCTTGTCATTTTTCTTATGTAGAAAATGCATCTTGATTTAAGAATCTTTGGATATTTTGACCGGAAACAACAAGACAAAAATACTGAGTAAGAAAAGGCATTTTTTAGCAGTGCAGATACATTCATTCATTTCGCATATTTTCATCATGTAGAGTAGACAACGTCAAAGTGACAAATGACAAAAATGGCCATTCACTGCCATTATAAAGCTTGGAAGAGCCAGGACATTTTTTAGTATAACTCCGATTGTATTCGTCTGAAGGAAGAATGTCATATACACATATGATGGCTTGAGGGTGAGTAAATCATGGGGTAATTTTCATTTTTGGGTGAACTATCCCTTTAAGTTTGTGTATTTTAGTCCATGTGTGTAAACTGAGATCACCAATATGCTAGTGAACTCAATCACTCTGAAATCTATCTTGACGAAGTTCGTTTTTGTCGGACTAGCAAATAGCGTTCATTCCTGTTGCATTATTATATCCCATTACTTTCAGTTAAATTGGCATATTCTCTGCATAATTTTTTTTTTTTTTTTTTTGAGATTGCAATCACAAGGAGGTTTTTAGGTAATGAAATTACTTAGAGCTGCTAACAACTAGAAAAGCTGATATTCACTCAGAACAGAAACTTCCACAACTTTTTAAGATGGCATTAATTTAACTGTAAATCACACACTTACTACGGTTTTCCTTGACTTTGGGATCTCTGTGAATTAATTTGTTAGATAATGTATATAATAGCTATTTTCTTGTATACTGACCAACTTTAAGTATATTGTACAGAATTTAAGGCAACATTTAGTGTTATGAAATTAAAAACAAAACACAAAGGTATAAAATGTGAGCTCAAAATCAAATGTAATTATGGTCAATATATGGAAGTTGAATCTGGTTGATTTTTTTGCTGAATTAAAGTTACCTCTGGGTCTGTGTAATCATTTACCATGGTATAAAAGGATACAAAGGTCATACATGAAGTGACACCAATTACACTATCAGGAAAACAGACGTAAACTATTTTACTATGCTAACATAAACTCCACCACAACGTGTTTTGCAATATATACAATATTTATTTAAAAACACACACACAATAAAAGGATATGATAACCATCACAGTCCACAAATATTGTGGAGGCAGTGTGAACACAGTTACAGGGAGAAGATCTGTCAAAAGAAATAGGAGGAATATAATCTCATTTTATATATAAATAAGGGTTCATGATAAAACAGTCAAATGTGCTGAGTAGAACCAGAGAATTTAACATTCTGGGTATGAAACGCTTCGTATTGCATAATTTTTTTTATATAAAATGCCAATTTAATTCATCTCAGAGTCATAAATCAGTCAATAATTACAGACCAGGGGTGCGTTTCCCGAAAGCATCGTTGGCCAACTATGGTCGCAAGTTCCGTCGTTACCAATAGAGTTCAATGGACATTGCGATGAACTTGCGACCATAGTTGGCCAACGATGCTTTCGGGAAACGCACCCCAGGCCAAAAGATCATATGGTTGCTGCAGTAAACCTGTCAATTAAAGGGACAGTTCACTCAAAAATGAACATTCTGTCATCATTCACTCTCTTCATTCTAAAGGCTCGTTTACATCAAGAACGATAACTATGTAACTATAAAGATTAGCTATATTAGCGTCCACACCAGCGGATGATATAGTTCTGTTTATTATAAGTGCGCGCTGCAGTTTTGTCGTCTGCTGCTTTAAATGCTCAAGCTGACTGAATTCTGATTGGCTGTCAGTGTTTTATCATTCATCAACCGGAAATAATCATTGCGAAAGTGATTCCAACGATGTTGTTTCTCAGTGCCGTTATCGTTATAGTGTGAATTTTTAAAACTCTATCTTTATCGTTATAGTTATCTTAAACCTGTATGACAGGGATCAGCAACTCCGGTCCTGGAGGGCCACTGTCCTGCAGAGTTTAGCTCCAACCCTAATTAAACACACCTGAACAAGGCAATCAGTGTTTTCAGGATTACTAGATAGATACAGGCAGGTGAGTTTTTATCAGGGCTGAAGCTAAACTCTGCAGGACAGTGGCCCTCCAGGACCGGAGTTGCTGATCCCTGCTGTATGACTTTCATCTGTAGAACATAAAAGAAGATACTCTGAAGAACATTTCAACTATTTTTGTCCATAAAAAGCAAGTCAATGGTGTCCATTTTAACAAAGTCATACAGGTTTGGAATGACATGAGTAACAATCCCTTGAACCGTAGATCCACTGCATGTTGAGTAAACAGTGCAAAACAGAGTGTTCACTATTACTTGAGAACTGCTGAAATCAACGATATTTTAGTAACACATTCATTTGTCTGAGGTTATCGGTGAATATGCTACATAATTGCTCTTTCTGTCCGTCTTTTTGGCCAAGAAAAGCTTTTGTAAAAGAGTCCCAGATCTCCAGTGACCTCAGAGAAGAGGACATGTGCTGTTCCACCACCACCCATCTCCCATACTGTTCACTTCAATTCAGTTTTACATCCACAACTGCCGAAATCATCCAGAGGAAGGCCCATTCTCCTCTTCCTGTAAGGTGTGATGGCTAGTTCAAGCAGTCTCTATCTCTCTGCCTCCATGACAATAATAGGATGCTCAGCGGAGGCTTGCTGAGTCACAGCTGCGGGCCAGCCGGGAGAGACCGTCTGCGGCACGAGCTGACCCGGAGTCCATCGGCCCTGCAGGCCAGGGGTCGCCGGAGGGCTCATGGCCCAGTTGGTGTGAGGAGCTGGTGATGTAGCCATAGGAGAGATGGGACTGCTGTTGCCGAAGCTCTCTGAGGCTTTAAGATGAGAAAACATGGCTAGGGCATCTGGGAAGTTGGGGGGTGTCGCTGGTGTGTTGGCTGGAGTGCACATCTGGAAACAAGACAACCAACTTAATCATTTATAATGAACACTGCAGCATTCTGTAAGAACTATCCATTTTGATATCATGCTGACTTTAAAACTGGTACGGTTAAAGGGATAGTTCACCCAAAAATGAAAATTCTGTCTGCTAAACACAAAAGAAGATATTTTAAAGAAGGTTGGTAATTAAACAGTTGCTGGTCCCCATTGACATCCATAGTATTTTTTTCTACTATGGAAGTCAATGGGGTCCATCAGTCGTTTGGTTACTGACTTTCTTCAAAATATCTTCTTTTGTGTTTGGCAGAAGAAAGAAAGTCATACAGGTTTTGAACAACTTGAGGGAGAGTAAATGACAGAATTTTCATTTTTGGGTGAACTGTCCCTTTAATGCAGCATTCGACACACAAGGGTCAGTTTCTTAAAGTAGATTTTTACAGCTTTGTCCACTGAATGGAAATAATTTTCTTAGAATTGAGGAAGTAATTGAGGAAGTCTCAGAAATGTGACTGAGGTTGAAGACCTTTGGAGTTGATTTAATAATGATTGGCTACCATGCCTGAATAAACAGGAGACCTGATTCACCGACACAAAAGCTACTATAGCAACATTTAGTCTTTCAGAGGCCAGCGCTAAGAAGAAAAACAACACCTATGACGTCTTCTGTGACATGTTGTGCTCCCGTTTAAAACACACTAGAATTTAAAGAGTTAAAGCCTTTTTTTGGGCTTCTGACCTAAGACACATTTGCAAATTCTATTAACAATATACAAACTATATTCTCTATATGTTAAATACTTTTGAAATTACTTCATTCAAAAGTGACAGTAAAGACATTTATAATGTTACAAAAGATTTATCTTTTAAATAAATGCTGTTCTTTCAAACTTTCTATTCTCAAAGACAGTTGAAAAAAATGTGTCACAGCTTCCACAAAATGATGAAGCAGCACAACTGTTTTCAACATTGATAATAATAATAATAATAGTTTCCTGAGTATCAAATTATAATATATTAGTGATTTCTGAAGGAACACGAGACACTGAAGACTGGAGAAGTGATGCTGAAAATTCAGCTTTGACATCTCAAAAATACATTACATTTTAAAATATATTACAATAGAAAACTGTTATTTTAAATGTTAATAATATTTCACAATATTACTATTTTTATCAAATAAATGAAGCCTGGGTAAGCATGAGACTGCTTTCAAATATATTAGGGCTGTCAAATGATTAATCGCGATTAATCGCATCCAAAATAAAAGTTTGTTTTTACATAATTTATGTCTGTGTACGGTGTATAATTATTTTCTATATATAAATACACACACATGCATGTATATATTAAAGAAATATTTGCATGTATATACTGTGTATATATATTGATATTATATATAATTTATATTATATATAAATATTTTATATATAAATAACACATTTTCTTAAATATATATATGCATGTGTGTGTATTTATATATAGAAAATAATTATACTCCGTACACAGAAATAAATTATGTAAACACAAACTTTTATTTTGGATGTGATTAATCGCGATTAATCGTTTGACAGCCCTAATATATATATATATATATATATATATATATATATATATATATCAACCTAAGTATAACTGATTTTCTAAATAACTGCTAGTTTCTCACATTATACCATTATATCTTTCTTCTAACATAATAAATTAATTTCAATGCAAATTAATACCATTTATTTGGTAAGTAGTCATGTAGTGGAATAATACAGTCAGTTGATCATTAATGTAAAAAAAAGACAAGCTTTTATAAGCAATTAGTTCACTCAGCAGGTCTGAGGGTTTTCAAATACAAATATTCGCTATGGTTTGGGTTTTAGTTTCTGCACTTGTGGGTGGATGGCACACCTACACCAGTATATGGTCAAAAAGCACATGTCTCCATTGACAGTCATTCATAAAGTTCCTATGTCTGACAAACATTTTGTAAAGAATGTGAAAAAGATCAGCTGAATATCAGCAGTCAAGTGACAGTTCCATCAACTGGTCCAAAAATTGCTCACACTGGGACACCCTTACTGTTGAGCTATTACAACTAGCACAGTAGGACTTTTAAACTGAAACCTGTATATGTGTAAATGCTATTTCTATGAATTGCTCACTCAAACAATACTGTCATCCGAAAATGGTAAATCATCTCGGCTTTCCAGTCACAAAGAGATCATTCATAATTCATCTGTCTGCTTGCAGCCTTGGGGACCCAAACATTTTAAGCAAACAGAAACATGCCCATGTCCAGCAAAACTGACACTGCACAACATTCCCTTTCACTATAATCAGGAACTGATTTGATTGGGTTTTTTTCTCCTCATTGTCATATCTTTTTTCTCGCTGTCATATCCTTTGGTTTGTTTGATTAGATGTACTTTCACATTTACACCTTGTAAAGCACATTGAGAGCTGTATGTGAGGCAAATGCATTATTATTTTGCTGTTAGTAATTATAAACGCCGTCAACTGCATGTATGAGACTGGTGACGTCACCATGACAGCGCCCATAAGGGTGCGACCCGCTCCCTATAGAATAAAACTGCCTTTTCTGATTAGTCTTTATATCTCATGTGGCTGTACATCATAATAATATTTTATTTATTTATTTCATGTGATGTTTGAGTAAACTATTTTAAAGTGCAAACATTTTAAGAGCACTTGAAAGTGAGAGACAAATGGTTAACTGACTTCGATTCGCTTTGCATGTGACCGGTAGTAACTTAGTCTACAGTCTACTTCTGAGTAATTCAAAACAAATTCCTTTAATTTAAGATGTCTGCTAAAAATTAATAAAACATGTTTTTTAAGCACCTGAAGTTTTGAACACCGCGCGTTCCTAACGTACCGTTATTTTTACTGTTATACGGTGTAAACATCGCAGTGTCAAGCGCGTGCTCTCTCCGTTTCCTGGAATCGCCCTCCCCCACACATTTGGACACGTTTACAAAATCGCAACTCCCACGAGTCCAGATTATTTTATCAACTTAAATATTTACATTTTTAATATACCACCTACGGGAGACTATATGCGCTTAAAAATACAAAGTTGTGAGTTTTAAACGACATAAATGTAGCCCTCGCGAGAAAACATGCCAGCCTGTGTTTATTTTTGTCTGACTCGTGGTTTCAACATGGCGGAAGTCATCATAACAGATATTAAAAACTATCAAGACACAATAACAAGAGAGACAACAAAAAAACATATATATATATATATACTCACCATTTGATGGCTGTAAGGAATATTAGCCTCTTGGAAAAAAGTACTGAGTGCAGTCTGCAACATCATAAAATAGTTATCAGTAATTCATAAACACGTGAAAAAGCAAGCAAACATGTATTGTAGGGCTTCGAACATACATTTAAATTTATAGATATTTATTTCGCTGAAGCCAACGAAATATCCCGTTTAAAATACTTTATAAAGTATTTGATTGTCCCATTTGTTGGCTTGTTTTGCTGTCTGTTGCAATGAGCTTGTCTCGCATTGTTTTAAACCACGTCAAATAAAAGCAGGGTTAATTATAGTGATTTTTTATAGATATTACTGTGCAACAGGACATTCAGTTTTCTGATATTTGCCCCACCAAACAAACATACCTCAAACTGCCAATGTGAAGCTTGTAGAAGCTGCTTTGCTTGATCCGCCGCACATCCGGCTGTAAGAACAAACTGATTTATCATAACTTGATGCCTTAGTTCGTCCATATCCAGTTAAGAAAGCTGTGTTATTTCGTACGTTCAAAGTTACAGCTCGCAGTCTTTCAAAAACGCCGCACTCGAACATCAACTTGTCGGGTAGAAACAGAAAATGTTGTGAGTCGAAGCGTCGCACTTAGCGCCCCCTGTCGGACAACTGCAGATGAACAAGAGCAGATGAACTCTGGGATTTGTAGGCAAGTATGCAAATGATAGCTCGATGGACTCAAGATAATTGATAACAAGACAAGCAGGGATATGAAATCTATATTAAATTCTTACAAACGCACATTAAATTAAGCTTCCACCCCCTAATCGTGTTATTAAGATTTGTCACTTTCATCCTGTGTTGTACCATGACTTTAGGATACACTTAGTTGTACCCATTTGCGTATATATTTTTGTCCTTCGTTCCTAAAGTAATTCCCACACAACCCAACTAAACAATTACACACGCAACAGTTGAATTTGCAGAAAGCACATATTTTTTGCCTTCAAAATTATCCTGAAATGAAAAATATTTAGCCTATTTTGCACTGTAAGTTTAGTTTCCAAAAGCACAAACATAAACTAGCATTTGAAAAGGTTGTAATTACGGTATAGAGTACGAAAATGAAAATATGAAATACGATTAGAAAATGCTAAAAATGTATTTATTTTTGTAATGTTTTTTGTAAAGTCATTTTTTTGTTATAATATAATACTGTTTTGATGTCTTTGCTGTTTGCAGTGGTTGCTATTTACTATTTATCATAGTGTATTTTTTTGGTTAATTGTATTACAACCAATTAGGGTCAGCGAACATCATAATAATTATTAATTATACTACCAGTCAAAAGTTTGGAAACATTACATGTTTTTTTTTTTTTACATTTATTATCATAATACATTTATTATAAATATAACTTTTTGTAATATTTATTATCAATTTAAAGTGCCTTTGCTAAACAAAAGTATTTCTTTCTTTCTTTCTTTCATTCTTTCTTTTTTTAAAACTTTTGAATGGCAGTGTATCATGATTAAAAAAAAAATGTTTTCAACATTGATAATAATAAGAAATTATTTTAGATTGATTTCCGAAGGATCATCATGTGACACTGAAGACTGGAGTAATGATGCTGAAAATTCAGCTTTGAACACAGGAAAAATAAAATAAAACTGTTTTAAATTGTAATAACATTTCACATTATTACAGTTTTTACTGTATTTTTTGATCAAATAAATGCAGCCTTGGTGAGATTAAGAGACTTCTTTCAAAAACATAAAAAAACCTTACTGTTTCCCAACTTTTGACCGGTAGTGTATAATAATAGTATACTGAGCCCACGACATAAAAAAGATACAATAATATATCGTTTTTTAATTAATAGATAATAACAAGTGAGATTCAATTATATTTTGACCACTGAACAATTCAGATAATAAAAATATTTGTTAATTTCTATAGATATATAAATAGATATTGCAGTTGTTTTACGGTTACCAAAAACATATGATCTTCTATGCCAGTGTGAGATAAACAAAGCTTGTGTTCTTTCGACTAGATGAAAACAGACTTCTCATGGTCAGCGAAGCTTGTGATTGGACGAGCATTCATTTCTCGTGATGAGTTCAGCCAATCACGTGGCGATACGCTACAACCATCGCGGGATCGCCTCGCAACAACGATCTCGGATTTCCTTGTGTTGTATTTTCACGAAGAAGCTGCTGTTACTTCGAGGAAACACCAAACGGTCTTTTTTCTTGCCTATCAGAATTTACCTTTGTTTGTTGATGTACCCGTTCACATCTTGTTTTATTGGGTATCCGTTCGTGACAGGCGAACTAACAAGCTAGGCGCTGTCTTGCTAGTCAGTTAGCCAAGTGTCAAGACTGATCCAGCTGACTGCACGGAACATCACATTACGACTGTACGAGACACATCTGATCCGACTCAGAAGAAAAGAAATGTCGATCAAACTCGTGTCATGTTAATTTAAACACTTCGGTCGGTTCGGAGCGGTTGCTGTTATTACGCGGCTAAGTTAGCTGGTTAGCTGACTTTAACAGCCGTGCTATTGTAGTGTACACCTTAACAACTGCCTATTTGTTCTGATCGGGCTGTGTTGGAGAAATGGGTTCAATTCTTAGTCGAAGGATCGCTGGTGTTGAGGACATCGACATCCAGGCTAATTCTGCCTACAGATATCCTCCAAAATCAGGTAAGGGTGATACAAGGTGGCGTTTATCTGCTCATGTTTTGTAAGCTCTTATCTCTGATGGATTGATACATTGAGCTCAAATTAGCGGATTTTCTTAAATATTCAAATGATAAGTTAGCCAAATCATTACTGTCAACAAACTATTTAAAGCTGCAGTCCGTAGTTTGTCGCAACCTCTTTGTCGCCATCTCTGTTCAAAATCTGCAATTGCAGTTATTCGCGGAATTATCAACTTTACGTGGGTTGTGCCTCGGCACGGCACAGCGCGGATGAATCCAGTGTTTTGAGGAGAATGTGCGGCTGTCAGTCACTGCGCCGGTGTGGACACTGTCATTCGCAATCACATATCCCACTTTTTGGAAGTATGACGACCAACATAAGAATTCTCACTGGAAAATGTCATCTGAACAACTAAGTAACATCCACTTTTGTTCTGACCAAATAAGTGAAATTTAAGGCTGATTGAATCTAACGACCGCTTATCATATCACGTCAAACCGTGCAAATTATACTTTGTTCTTAACACCAGCATTGCGTGACTACATTTAATGCCCTTCTGATATTATCCTTGTTTTCGCATGGGCCCGGTTGCCACACCGAAGTCCGAACGAAGTCTTTTGCATTTAACAACGGTTGAACCTCCAGTTGTCACTGGTTTGAACCTTTCTGGATCCGCCATCAAATTGATAAGTTTAATTATGTCAAGTGCTGTGAGAAAAGGCTATAAATCTCCACCTCCAACATCCTCACACTCATAGCCTACTAGCCGGGACACCTTCTTTATGTGTGTACAGATGTGACGTAATGACGCAAAGACATGCTCGAATTTCCCGCGGAAATCCACCAGTACCACTGGAATTAAAAACATTATTACAAGCTTACCGTTTTGAATCGAGCTAAGGCAAGCAGATAGTGTTGAACACTGGCTGGTTATGTACTTGCTCAAAAATTTATTTTGGATAATTTTTTAACCCAAAAAAGTTTCTGGAATGCAGCTTTAAATTATTTGGTCAAAAATCGTAATGATATGAGACATATCAGTACTCTCCAAAATGACAAAGGATGCCTTAATTTATGGTGTTATTCTGTTTAGTTAAAGGTGTCAGATTGGCTAATTACTATTTTCCTTTCCTAAGGAAACTATTTTGCCAGCCACTTTTTCATGGGAGGAGAGAAGTTTGACACCCCTCATCCAGAGGGTTACCTTTTCGGGGAGAACATGGATCTCAACTTTCTTGGTAACCGCCCAGTGCAGGTACAGGAAAAGCAATCCATCAGAACATCTGTTAGCTGAATATTGAATGTCTTGTTTTGCAGTGCTTCTGATCTCTTTTGTTGTAACTGTAGCATCTTATAAATATATTAATAAAATATTAATGATTTCTTTCTGTATTGTTTTGGTACCTGCCACAGTTTCCCTACGTTACTCCAGCACCCCATGAGCCAGTCAAGACTTTGAGAAGTCTTGTCAACATCAGAAAAGACTCATTACGATTGGTCAGGTACTGATTCAGGAATATGAATGACCAAATAATTGATCACCTGAGATAGGGCTGGGCGATTTAAATCGCGATATTGTTATGCGCATCTCATCAGTAAAGCCGGTTCCTTGATTAGTAGTAAATCACCATCACCTGCTTTCAGATGGAGCGGCATTTACTACAAAGAGCCGTAGTTAACTGACAAGCTGAGCCAAATCACATGAATATCGCGGACGTATCGCCAGCGATATTTAATGCGATATGGCTCAGCTTGTCAGTTAACTACGGCTCTTTGTACACAGCAAAACCTCCAGTAAATTAGCGGTGTTAAATTAACACTCCTGGGAGTGTATGAGTCCACACTCAAGAGTGTTTAAGTTAATGAGATAACTAAGTGATTAATTTAGTGATGATTGAACATTATTGAAGACACCTGATGTTAACAAGTAGAATCGCTGAAGGAGAAAATCGCAAATTGTAAGTTACCATTATTGTGATGGGTAGTTGCTTTAGTTGGGCTCTGACCCTTTTTTTATGTACTTTAGATTTTGATTGGTGGTTGTATCTGAGTTAAAACTACCCGTTGAACAAAGAATAAAAAGTGATCTGATGGTGTTGGTTATATTATGACAATCATCATTTGAACTTGATCACTGAACTCATTAAAATCCTTCTTTCTGACTTCGATTTATGTAGTTGGTTACTGCATAACTGTGAATCTGAATAAATGGCCAGAATTTTTGTTATAATATAAAGGATTTCTTAAAAGTTTAAAAAAAAAATCATTCCTTTAGGCACACACAGATGTCAAGATTCAGTCTATGCATCTCAACAATGGTGAGGAGCAGAATATTCAATGAGGAAAAGTAAATTACATAGACAATTCAGATCATAATGTATTCATACCGCAATGCATGATGGGAGCCATTAATGAGTTGTGATTGGTGGCAGCCACTGCAACATGCTTTATTATTGTCACCATAGTTGAGATTCACAGGCTGACTATTGATATCTGTGTTTTAAATGAATATGTCTGAATGTCTTTTTGATCAGAACAATGTTTATTAAATATTTTGAATTATAAGTAAAGTACTGATAATCATAGGCTGAAGAATCACTAAACTGCAGCTAATAAGTTAAACCAAACTATTTTAATATGTTTCATTTTTCAGATCACAGCATGATTATGTCAAAACATAACCAACAGTATATGATAACACTTTACTTTGTTCAGTTAATTGTTATAAAACATTAACAGCAGACAAACAACAGTAAGTATATAAGTAATTATATAATGGTCTAGAGCCCAACTAAAGCAAACACCCATCACCACAATGGTAACTTACAATTTGTGATTTTCTTCTTCAGTGATTCTGCTTGTTAACATCAGGTGTCTTCAATAATGCTCAATCATCACTAAATTAATCACTTAATTATCTCCTCAGCCCTAAATGCCGCTTCATCTGAAAGCAGGTGATGGTGATTTACTACTAATCAAGGAACCGGCTTTACTGACGAGATGCGCATAACAATATCGCGATTTAAATCGCCCAGCCCTAACCTGAGATCAAATTATCTCAGTTAGTGCTGCATATAGTGACTTTTATTCTGTTATTGATTTGATTTACGTGCTTGATTATGTAATTTTGTGTGATTATAGGTATAAAGATGATACTGATACTCCTACTGATGAAGGAGTAAAACCAAGGGCGTTATATGGAGTGGAGTTCACCTTTGACTCGGATGCACGAGTGGCCATCACCATCTACTGCCAGGCTTTTGAGGAGTTTTCCAATGGGATGGCAATGTAAGGACTTCTGTTGTACAGTTACAAATGTTTAAAGTCGCGATAAAACAGAGGTAGTGACAGATCTTTTCTTATGTATTGTGACGTACTGTATATCCGATTGGCTGTTGCTTGCAAAAGTGGAGGCAGATGAACGAGAGTTTATGGGACTAAATGATTGGAGAAGTCCTGCATACGTCACCAGAGAGAAGTCGGAAACAACAGATTAATGTTTGAGTAAACATTACAAGGTCAAAATCTTTTATTAAAAAAAGACACAAATGCATGGATGTATTGTTTACAATAAGATCTATAACATGCATTTAGAAAATAGAGAGGGTGATTTCCCATTATCCATATAAATCAGTGTTCTCGTATTAAGTAAACAATATATTCACAACCATTCTTTGATATAGTTTCTTATAAAAATGCCATTACAGTTTATTATCAGTGTTCAAGTAATTATACAATATTAAAGTTCATTTTATTTACAAGTATTTTTGTGTTAAATGGACAGTTCATTAATGACTCATCCTTATGTCATTCCAAACCCATAAGACTTTAGTTCATCTTCGAATCACAAATGAAGATATTTTTAATGAATTTTTGAGATTTCTGTCCCTCCATTGAAAGTCTATTTACCCAGAACTATGACGGTTCAAAACGTCCATAAAGAGATCATAAAATAAATCCACATGAATTATGCGGTTTAATCCAAGTCTTCTGAAGAGACACATTCATTTTATATGATGAGCAGATTTAATTTAGGCTGTTATTAACATATAAACATAGATATAAACATAGATCAGAGAACACACATAGATCACTCAAATATGGTAAACAGAAGGTTAACTCTACATGCTTGATTTATATGATCTTTTTATGAAGATTTTGAACTATTGTGAATATACTTTCAATGGAGGGACAGATATCTCTCAGATTTCATTAAACATATCTTCATTTGCAGTCTGAAGATGAATGAAAGTCTTATGGTTTTGGTGGGAGAATAAATTATGACAGAATATTCATTTTTGGGTGAACTAACCCTTTAAATGATGGTTGGAGTCACTGGATCAGTCACTGGAGCCAATTGAGCTACAGAGAAAATGCATTTAAATGTGAAAAACTTCTATAATTTTTATAATTTGAACTCTCTGAAATGGCGTTATATTAAAAAAAGTATTTTGTTGGTATATTTGTGCACTAACAGTATATATATTTGTTTTTAAGATACAGCCCCAAAACTCCTGCATTGGTCTCTGAAACTGTATATTACAAAAGAGGGGTTAGCCAGCAGTTTACCCTGCCAGCCTTCAAGATTGATTTATCTGAATGGAAGGAAGAAGATGTAAGTACCATCAGGCTAGTTTAGTGCTTTCAATCAGTCAATCTCCTCTGATGGTCAAATCCATACTGGCCTCTAAGATATTGATTTTGAACTCTTTGCATTATTAGTTTACACGCATTGAAGAACAAGATCATGCAGATCCAATAAAATGAAAGTGACTGACCTGAATGTAAAGTGTTTGACCTGACTTTTCGCTTCCTTTTTTTATTTTTTAGCTCAACTTTGATTTGGACAGAGGTGTTTTTCCCATGGTGATTCAGGCTGTGGTTGATGAAGGAGATGGTATGTTGCCATGACTTCTTTATAGTTGAAGAGTGCAAATTCAAGGATTTGCTCTTAAAGGAGAACTCCAGTCAATTTTAACATTGAGCTCATTTTTTTGTAAATTTGGAGTGCTGTCAATACAGAGAACAACGACAAAAATCGGTGTTGCCTACACCGTGTTATCCTCTTTTTAAAATTTGCACCCTGATGACTTCAATGGGGCAAGTTATAAACCTGCTTTTAGCCTCTTAACATCCTTGATGTGTCATTACAAGTGCACAGGTCATGTGAGTGATTCCTTCAGAGTGATCACGAGTGAATCTGACTGCAGTAGATGTGAAAGATATGAATAAAAGTGATGTTATTTCAGCCAGCGCACATACCTGTATTTACATCCTGTTTTCGGTCGAAGTCCAAAGTAATCGATTGTCGAGTTCACGCGCATAGGTTTAGTTATCTATGATCACGCGCGTGAACTCGACAATCGGCACATCAAGAATGTTAAGAGGCTAAAAGCAGGTTTAAAACTTGCCCATTGAAGTCAACAGGGTGCAAATTTTAAAAAGAGGATAACATGGTGTAGGCAACACCGATTTTTGTTGTTGTTCTCTGTATTGACAGCACTCCAAATTTACAAAAAAATGAGCTCAATGTCAAAATTGACCGGAGTTCTCCTTTAATATCAAAATCTCTTTGACACTACACTGCTGATACTTGTGGCTGGTTGAGACCAAAAAAGTTGAACATGGAAGATATGTGATTTAATTGCTCTACTCTATATTATTGTGCTTATAGAGATTGGTGTTCCCCAAATATTAAAAAAACAACAACCAACCAACCAGTGTGTCTGTTTAGTGCTGTCATGATGAATGTGCATTTTTAATGGTAATTGTCTGTTTCAGATTGTTTGGGTCATGCACATGTACTGCTGGCAGCATTCGAAAGAGTGAGCTGAATTTGATGTCATATTATTCATAATTTCCGAAGAGGTTGTTTGTAGTAGTTGTGTATTTATGACGTTTTTTTTAATTTACAGCATGTTGATGGCAGTTTCTCAGTGAAACCTTTGAAGCAGAAACAAATAGTGAGTCCTAAAGATGTACACTTTGTCCTGTTTTTAACATTAAGTACAAAATATAGATAGTAATGTTTATAATGCTTATGTATTTCTAAATACTTCCCTTACACTACAGGTGGATCGCGTTAGTTACTTGTTACAGGAGATTTATGGAATTGAGAACAAGAACAATCAAGAGACAAAGGTGAAAAGATGATTGTTGCTGTTCATTACATTTTCTATATATTTTTATATGTCTGTATTATTATTGAAAAATCTCATTATGATTTTCTCCCCAGCCATCTGATGATGAAAACAGTGACAACAGCAATGAGTGCGTGGTGTGTCTGTCGGATTTGCGGGACACTCTGATTTTGCCCTGTAGGCACTTGTGTCTGTGTAACTCCTGCGCTGATACTCTACGCTACCAGGCCAACAATTGCCCGATCTGTCGACTACGTATGTAACTGTTGTTAACAGTCCCACACACTGTAAAAATTAATTTGTTGGTTTAACTTAAAGTAGTTACCTGGTTGCTTTCAAATTTTGAGTTCATTGAAACTAAAAATTTTAGTTAAATTGTAACTTGGCCGATTTTCAACCCACTTTGTATTGGTACAATATAGGTAGGATATAAATGCTCAATGTTTACTTGTTCTCTGTGTTACCTAAGTTTGCTAAAGAGTATTTCCTACTAAAGCAAGGTGATTTTTGACTCTGGTCGAGCGTATTCATAGTAGACTGATGCAAGTGGCCTTTGATGGCAACAAGCCCAGTGCATTATGGGTGTTTAAGTTTCCCTGCCTATTTGGCAAAAGGGAAGACAGCAGTCTTTTTTTCTCTGTTTTCTCTAGTCAGCTCTCTACTCTAGTCTGTTTTCTCTAGTCTAGTTTTTTAATAATAAAAAAAACTTTTTAGTGTTTTAGTGAAAGCTCATTTTGCCAGCGGTGAGGTCCCCTTTTAATACAAAGAAAGAGAGAGAGAGAGTGAACAAAATCTCGTTCTTTGTATTATTAACTCAATTTTTTTTCCCAGTGAACTCCAAAATTCAACCAGGTTACTTTAAGTCTAACCAACAAATAATTTTCTACAGTGCAGTTGTGTATCATTTGAGTAACAGCCCAGAAAGCCTTCATAGATGTAATTTTTCACATATTTTGAGACTCTGAAGTAGCTTTTTGTCTTTCTCCAGCGTTTCGAGCTCTTCTTCAGATTCGAGCTGTAAGAAAGAAGCCTGGAGCGCTTTCTCCTGTTTCCTTCAGCCCAGTGCTGGCGCAGAGCATGGACCATGATGAGCACTCAGTATGTCACATATGTATCTGTTTTGTCTCTTTACAAGACAACATGGTGTAACTCTCATTCTCATTGTATTGTCCCGTCTTTCAGAGCTCAGACTCCGTTCCCCCTGGCTATGAGCCTATCTCCCTTCTGGAGGCTTTGAATGGTCTTGGTGGCGTGTCCCCCGGCATTCCGTCTGCGCCTCTGTATGACGAGATCAACTTCTCTGGGAGCCTGAGTGGAGAGAGCCGGCAGCTCAGTTCACCTGACCACTCTGGAGACAGTGGCGAACAGAAGAGCAAAGTCAGCAAGTCACCAGACAGGTAAATCTGACCCGCTGCATCTGTGGTTTATATCAGGCTTTGTTTTTGGATGCAAACAATTGGATCTAATAACATGCTAGACTATAACTTAAAGGTGCTCTAAGCGATGTCACGCGTTTTTTAGGCCAAAACATTTACATTTACATTTAGTCATTTACCAGACGCTTTTATCCAAAGTAGGGCTGCAACAAACGATTATTTTGATAATCGATTAATCTAACGATTATTAGAACGATTAATTGACTAATCATCGATTATTTCGCCGACTAATCAGTAAGTTTTGAACGATTATTCAGCTTTTTCAATTAGTTAAAACACTGAGTTATAAATATTCTAACTATAATATAAAAAAAAGAAAATCACTTCAGCTTTTGAAATGTTTTTTTTTTAATGATCTTTGAGTCAACTAAACAGGTCATTATCTTTAAGTTTTCAGATTTCTGTCCAACTCAAATCACACACAAATGCTCTAAGCATTGGTTAAATATTCTGTTCTCTTTCAATAGAAAAAAAATAATCAGCTGCATTACAGACAAACTTAAACTGCAAACAATTATTATAAGAATAATAAAAAAAAAATGACATGACAATTGAGCTGACAGAGACATTCTCATTCAGCTTTTAATTTACAGTATAAAAAAATAACTGACATGATATTCTTCATAACATCTCCTTTTGTAAGTCTTCATGAATATGGAACAAAATACAGGCAAGTGATAAGACCGTAATACCTAATAATAAAAACAGCCCTGACTCCTAAGCTCGATCAAGCTTTATTCTATGCAAAAATAAATCATCACATTACTGCAATTATATTATTATTGTTAATATTATTGCTATTATTAGTAGTATTGCATTCTCTAAAAAGAGATTTACTGCTAGTTATTTAGCTCCAGCTTGGAGAACATTCACCTCTCACCAGCTCGTCTCGTGCCTGGGTGTTTCTTCTTTAAGTGCTTTAACATGCATGTTGTGCTCCCGTGAAAAACAAGTTCCGCCTTGCATGTATTGCACACGACAGTATTCTTGGTTTGAAGTTTTGTGAAACTTTCACACACCTTGCTAGTTCGGATTCGTTTGCACTCCGTCATAATTCGCACTGTTTTCGGGTTTTCTTCTACCGCAATACCATTATAACGGCTGCATTACACTCTAGCGCTACAGCGCCGTATCGTTCAAATCGCGATATTGCAGGCCCTTACATTAGGTCACGTGAGATCAAACGACTACTCGACAACAAAGATATTTGTCGACAATTTTTTATTGTCGACAACGTCGACTAATCGTTTCAGCCCTAATCCAAAGCGACTTACAAATTAGGACTAAATTAAGCGAGTCAACATGAAGAGGCAAAAACAACAACGCAAGAAGTGCTCAAAATACGAAGTTCAGGCATTATTCAGAGTAGCATAAGCCTGATAAGAGATGTTTCAAAGGGAAAGGAATTTTTTTTTTTAAGTGATTAAGTGCTCACGGAATAGATAGGTTTTCAGCTGTCTTTTGAATGTTGTCAGGGATTCTGCATTCCGGATGAGGGTGGGGAGAGCGTTCCACCAGCATGGAACTGTGAATGAGAATGTTCTGGAAAGTGATTTTGTGGCTTTCTGTGATGGAACCACGAGACGTCGCTCTTTGACCGATCGTAGGCTTCTGGTAGGGATGTAGACTCGTAGGAGTGAGTGAAAGTAGGAGGGAGCTGAGCCTGTGATAGATCTGTAAGCAAGCGTCAATGCCTTGAACTTGATGCGAGCAGCGAGAGGTAGCCAGTGCAGAGAGATGAACAGAGGAGTGACGTGTGCCCTCTTGGGCTCGTTGAAGACAAGACGAGCTGCAGCATTCTGGATCATCTGTAGGGGTTTGGTTGCACATGCTGGAAGTCTGGCCAGAAGTGCATTGCAGTAGTCCAGCCTAGAAATGACCAGGGCCTGGACGAGAAGTTGTGTTGCATGCTCAGTTAGAAAAGGCCTAATCTTCCTGATGTTGTGCAGTGCAAACCTGCATGATCGAGCTGTCTTTGAAATGTGATCTGTGAAGGTCAGCTGGTCATCAAACGTTACTCCACGATTTCTGACCGACCTTGATGGGGTGATTGATGATGAATCTAGCTGGATAGTGAAGTCGTGCTGTAGAGACGGATTGGCAGGGAGGACGAGAAGCTCAGTCTTTGCCAGGTTGAGCTGCAGGTGATGTTCCTTCATCCATGTCGAGATATCCGCCAGACAGCTTGGGATCCGTGCAGCTACTGTGGAATCATCTAGTTGAAACGAGAGGAAGAGCTGTGTGTCATCAGCATAGCAGTGGTAGGAGAAGCCGTGTGCCTGTATGATGTGTCCCAGTGATGTGGTGTAGATGGAGAAGAGGAGGGGACCAAGAACTGAACCCTGGGGAACCCCTGTGGTCAGCTGATGTGCTCCGGATACCTCGCCTCTCCATGCGACCTTGAAGGACCTACCTGTGAGATAGGACTCAAACCAGTGGAGTGAAGTTCCTGTGATGCCCAGTGATGAGAGGCTGGACATAAGGATCTGATGATTCACAGTGTCGAAGGCAGCAGACAGATCCAGGAGAATGAGGACTGAAGATTTGGAAGCAGCTTTTGCGATCCGTAGGGCTTCTGTGACCGACAGTAATGCAGTCTCAGTTGAATGGCCTTTCTTGAAGCCGGATTGGTTGACATCCAGCTGGTTGTTAAGAGACAAGAAGGATGTTACTTGGTTGAAAACAGGTCTTTCAAGTGTCTTCGCAATGAATGGTAGGAGAGAGATAGGTCTGTAATTCTCTACAAATTATGTGTTTAGCGTTGGTTTTTTAAGCAGTGGAGTAACCCGAGCCTGCTTAAATGCTGTGGGGAAAGTGCCAGTATGGAGGGATGAGTTGATGATGTGTGTGAGTGATGGTAGAAGTGTGGGAGAGATGGCTTGTAGAAGGTGTGAGGGGATGGGGTCTAGAGGGCAGGTGGTAGGGTGACTGGAGAGGAGAAGTGTAGATACTTCTTCCTCGGTTAGCGGAGAAAAGGAGGACAGAGGGATATTGGTTGTGGAAGGGGTCGGTCTGGGTTCCTGTGTGTGTGGTGCTGAGAACTGACTGCTGATAGTTGTTTTGTTGGTGAAGAAGTTTGCAAAATCGTCAGCAGTTAAGGAGGAGGCGGGTGGTGGTGGAAGTGGACAGAGGAGAGAGTTGAATGTCTTGAAGAGTAATCGTGTGTTGGAGGAGCTGTTGATCTTGTTGTGGAAGTATGAAGATTTTGCAGCATGAACATCAACAGAAAAGGAAGAGAGGAGAGATTGATACATACTCAAGTCAGATGCGTCTTTTGATTTGTTCCATTTCCTCTCCGCTGCCCTGAGTTCGGTCCGGTGTTCACGAAGAACCTCAGACAACCAGGGGTTGGAGGGAGTAGCGCGTGCTGGCCTGGAGGAGAGAGGGCAGATAATGTCTAGAGAAGAGGTTAGAGTGGAGCATAAGGTGTCCGTTGCGGTATTCACATCCAGAGATGAGAATTGTGAGGGTGGGGGAAGAGAAGATGACACAGCATAGGAAAGATGGGAGGGAGAAAGTGAGCGCAGGTTTCGCCTTAAAGTGACTGGTGGTGGGGTTGGGGGTGCAGGGATAGAGAGTTGTAGACTGAAAGTAATGAGGAAATGATCTGAAACATGGAGGGGTCTCACCAAAATGTTCTCTGTGGTGCAGTTGCGTGTGTAAACCAGGTCCAGTTGGTTGCCTGATTTGTGAGTACCTGAGGTGATGAGTCGTTTGAGATCGAAAGAGGCTAGGAGAGAGATGAAGTCTGTTGCATGCGGCTTATCGAGATGGATGTTGAAGTCACCGAAGACTAGAAGTGGGGTGCCGTCTTCAGGGAAAGTGGACAGCAGCACATCCAGCTCGTCTACAAAGTTACCCAGTTGACCTGGGGGGCGATAAATGACTACAATATGGATCTTAATGGGAGTTGTAAGTGTAGTAGCATGATATTCAAATGAGTTGTTGTTGCATAGAGAAGAGAGCGTGGAGTATTTGCAATTGTTAGAAACGAGAAGCCCTGTACCCCCACCTCTCCCAGACTGGCGAGGGGAGTGAGAGAAGGAGAAATTGCTAGAGAGAGCAGCGGGGGTTGCTGAGTCTTCTGGACGAATCCAGGTCTCAGTCAAGCCCAAGATACTAAGAGTAGAATGAAATGCAAAGGCTGGAATGAAGTTAGCTTTATTGACTGCTGACTGACAATTCCATAGACCCACGGAAAGAGAGAGAGGAGTATGTGAGGATGAGAGAATGGGGCGCAGATTGGCAGTTAGCGCTGCCTTTTGCGCGTGATGAAAGGGCGTTGCCGAGAGATAACAGGAATGTATTGAAAGCACATGTTGATTAAGGTGAATAATAAGATAAGAAGAGGGAAAAGGAGATTACTTAAGTTAAGTAAGTTAAATATATATATATATATATATATATATATATATATAAATAAATATATATATTTTTATTGACAAGTGCACATTCCCATTGCCAACACTTAGTGTCAGATAACTTAAAGACTTTGCCATTGCTACACTTTCTATGCTATGACTTCTCCACAGACTTTTTGTTGCAAATTTTGCTCACACACAAACCTGGAACTGGACAAACACACACACACACAAACTCACAAACTTACTGACACACTCAAACACAGGCTCACACACTCAAACACAGGCTCACACACACTCACACATTCAAAAAGACTCACACACACAGATTCAAACAGACACACACTCAGACCCAAACACAGACTCAGACACACAGGCTCACACACACACACCAAACTGGACCTGGAGGTGGACACACACAGACTCAGACACACACACACGCACACCTGGAGATTGAGGTGGACAAAAACCAACACACACCAACCTGAACCTGGAGATAATAATAATATAATGTCTAGTCTGGTGGCTGTGATATGAACCTACCAACGTCCGTTGCAATGATTTTTTGAAAGACTGATCGCGAGAGGAACAAATGACGTTTTAGTCGCATAACATCGGTTAATGGAAACGCCGTCCTTTCGCAATAGTTGTAACGGATATTTAGAAAAAAAAATCGCAAAAGTTTTGCGCGAATCTGTAATGAAACGCGACAGCGCTTAACATCTAGACAACTTCTCAGAGTTATGTGGAGCAACAGCGTTCATTATACTAACCATTCAACTCCGGATTGATTCTGGAATCTTCGCTGGGGGAATAAGCATTAAGCACCGGCAACAATCCGCCCTCTACATGCTCATGTTTTGATTCGGACCGTGCGGTAAGAGAAGGAGGGGCTAGTCGTGCTTCCATTGTCAGTTTGTGAGAGAGAGGGGGAGCAAGCAGCGCGAATAAAATACAATTTTACCCATATTAAATAGTTAAAAAATCTGAATCAATCCGTGGCGGGCCGCCACAAATTAATGAATGTATGGGAAACCCTGTAGTGTATATTTGACAACAAATTGTCATGTGAACATCAAAGTCAAGTTCACTACACTTACGAATTCGCATTTTCAAAGATTTTAGCCTAATACGTTATTTAGAAAGAGAATATCGCTTCGCTGTTGAGACTGCCATATGTCCAAACTTCCTGTTTTATTTGGAAACAGGAAACGCGTTAACACAGGAAAGAAAACAGCACTTGTCAAACTATTTCATGGCATTTTTAACACTTAATAATAAAAATAATATAATGCTTTTGGCTTATCTCAAGTGAGACATTTTAAATGTATGCTGCTCATAAGAAATCACTGCCACTCCTGACTGTAATAATAATGGCTGGCTAATGGCCAGTCAAGAGTGGAACTTCCTGTTTTGGCCTGTCTACATGTCACAGCGAGAGGTCTTGACCTTCACTTTTCCATTCACCATACATCATTTGCCCTTTTCTATCCATCCTGTTCACATTGTTGTGAATGTGATTTGGAAAAAATTCTCAGTGTCTCAGGAAGCATGCATTTGTTGACTCATTCCAGCTTTCAGATAATTATGTTGAGACTTCTAACACAAATAACACTGAGAGGCTTGATTACTTGACGACAGCATTTGTTTTGTTTTTTTTTCCCCTTCCTGGCATTCTTTGGTTTGTGTTAACAACATGTCATCATGCAAATATTGATATCATTCAATATTTCTAATTGTGAGAATTAATGTGCAAAATAAACTTAGTAGGGCAATATGAACTGACAGCTCTCATTTAAACAGAGAGAGTTGATATTTATAGACAAAAAAACACTATATTACCACTAAATATTCACTATTTACAACACTATATTAAAGTTGGCATGGAACGGAAATTGTAAAAGTCTCTTCTGGATGGTTGTGTTTTGCTATCGGTGGATCTATATATATATATATACATATACACACACACACAATACCGGTCAGATTTTTTATCTTTTTAAAAGAAGTATCTTCTGCTCACCAAAGCTGCATTTATTTGATTAAAATACAAACAAAAAATGTCATATTGTGAAATATTATTCCAATTTATACTACAGGGCCGTTGAATGCTTGAATCTGATTGGTTGACGAACGTTCTAAGGTGTGCATTATTTTCAGGGAAACGCACAGCTAAAGTAGTTCCAGGCAGGTCTTGACCGCATTACAGTTCCATATCACTTCGCGTAGTTAACGGTAATAACGGAAAATAGGATACAATTCATAACAAGAAAAAAAAACATTTAGCCGCATGCGCTTGATCTGGAATTTTCAATGTCTAGCTTCACAATCATCACAATCAATGGAAACATGCAGTTTAATTTTAATAAATTAAGTAGTCCTGTCTATATTATAATCAATAGAAAATTAATCTGAATATAGGCTAAATAAATGGATAGTCCTGCAGTACGGATTTTTATTGCAGATAATAATAAATAAATAATTATTTATAGGCCCACGTGTTAAAAGGGCTTTGTGTTTCATTTATTTGGCTATAGTCTACTGTCACCTGTCAATAAAAAAAAAAAAAAAAGAATGAACGAATGAATCAAAACGAATTAAATTAATAAGTAAATATTAATACTGACGCACATGCTTTTTTGTCTCATTATTGCACCATCTCTCTCTAATAACTGCATTAATAACTGCATAAAGCCGGGGACACACTTTAAGGCCGGTTATGAATGCAATTTGATACTTATGACTGATAATGCCCAAACGCGCGTTCAGTCTGTGTTCAAGTCGGTGTTTAAAATCTGCTGCAGTCGATGAAAACAGTCAGAGAATGTGTCAGCTAGTCGTGTGTCCCCAGCATTAGTCTGCTATCAGTGGCTCAAACCTCCGTTACTAACTCTAAAATGACGTTTTGGAATTAGCAACGGAGGCATGGGATTATGCCTAATAAATTAGTCCTACATACAAGAGCGTTTTAATGACAAAAACTTTACAAACGTCTTGAAATACATAATCTGAACAATGTTTCGAGGTGTGGTAACTGTAGTATAAGCGGAATAATTGACTTCAGGCCGTTGAATTATTAGAAAAATAATGCACACCCGAGGTGAACGGCCACTCCGCTTCGCGTCGTGACCGCATTACCACCTCGGGTGTGCATTATTTTTCTAATAATTCAACGGCCTGTCGTCAATTATTCCTTACTTAAAACTTATTCCAATTTTTCTATGTGAATATACAGTAAAGTGTAATTTATTCCTGTGATCAAAGCTGAATTTTCAGCATCATTACTCCAGTCTTCAGTGTCACATGATCCTTCAGAAATCATTCAGATATGATGATTTGATGCTCAAGAAACATTTATGATTATTATCAATGTTGAAAACAGTTTTTTACATTTTTATTTCAGGATTCTTTGATGAATAGAAAGTTTATAGAAGAACAGCATTTATCTGAAATCTAAAGCTTTTGTAACATTAAACACTACCCTTCAAAAGTTTGGGGTCAGTAAGAATTTTATTTTTATTTTTGGGGGAAATAAATAAAATAAATCAATAATTTTATTAATCAAGGATGAGTTAAACTGATCAAAAGTTACAGTAAATACATTTATAATGTTAGAAAATAATGCTGTTCTTTTGAACTTTCTATTCATCAAAGAATTTTGAAAAAAAAATGTACACAACTGATTTCAACATTGATAATAATAATGAATGTTTTTTGAGCAGCAAATCATCATATCAGAATGATTTCTGAAGGATCATGTGACACTGAAGACTGGAGTAATGATGCTGAAAATACAGCTTTGATCACAGGAATAAATGACATTTTAAAATATATTAAAATAGAAAACAGTCATTTTAAATTGTCATAATATTTCACAATATGACTGTTTTTTTTTATTTATTGTTTTTTATCAAATAAATGCAGCCTTGGTGAGAAGAGACTTCTTTTAAAAACATAAAAAATCTTATTCGCGTCAGGGTCTTGAATCAGCCTGAAGGGGTTGTATTCGCTATAACAACCGCCTCACTCTACATTATCCCTCTTATTACATGGCTACCTACCAAATAAATCAATAATTTGACACAAAATATTGATTTAAAAAGGAGTTTATTGATTTAAAAACGATTGTATTGCTTCCGCTAAAGAAAATAGTCCGTTCCGTCTCTACGGTTAGAATCCTGCGTCCATAGCAACGCTCTGTTTTTCATGGCAACGGTGTGTTATACTTAGCAGCGATATGTTTTTCATGGCAACGGTGTGTTATACTTAGCAGCGATCTGTATCAAGAAATAACAGACCGCTTTCTACATTAGAATTCAACCAAGCCATGTAATAAATATATATATATCTTAAGATCGGACGAAACATTGCAAGTATTCGCATTTTGCGCTCGTGGATCAAAACCACGTTGTAAGTACTGCTTAAAAATGGCAAAAGAAGAAACAGGAGCAAGAGACAAAAAATAGAGAGTAGGCAATTTGTTGAAAACTGCATTTAAACTCAAACAGGCTGTTCATCAGCTGATCAAAAGTTTAAGACCATAGCCGTAAAAAGGTCAAATCTGCACAAAAATATGGCTTTAATGTCATTGTTCTTCAGGCAATCACACTGTCATGATCTCCTGATGGCAAAGGCAGAAAGGCTTGCTGAAAAGGAAACTCCGCCTGCCACTTCACCTCCGCCAAATGCTTCCGCCCAAAAATTGTTTATATAATATTTTTTTTGTATTATTATTGTTAGTGGCAATAGTGTATTAGTGTATTGTTTTCTATTATAATATTTATAATAATAAAAATAATTATTTACATTTATCAGAGAGGGGCACAATACATTTTGAGACACAGACACAGACACTCACTGGTAAGTGTCCACATTTTTTGAGAGCATGAACTGCTACTTTCCACCATAACAGCAGATCCTCATCCTGTGGGATGCGTGACACTTGACTAGGCAGAACCAAATCTACCAATAATGTTATAAACATTTCCGTACTTAAATCACACCAGCTTCACGTATCCACAGCGCCACCTAGTGCATTCAGTAGTGTGTTTAGGTGAGAAATGGGAAAGATGTTTCATGGTTCCCCTACTCTAAGGTACAAATAGCGAATATGATTTGTACTAATAGTAGTTGGCGTGTTACCCGTGCACATCAATAGTTTTGACAGTTTGTGTGTTTGCAGCACTCTACGCTCTCCATCATCACCGATCCAGGAGGAGGATGAAGAAAAACTGTCTGAGATGTCTGATGCACAAGCTCACATGCTGCTGTCCAGCAGTCCCGCCCCCACTGAGGTCAGCAGCACAGCACGTACGACACCTTCCACACGGCCTGCCTGATGATGGGTCTGAGATTCTGATGTTCTGCACTGTCTTTGTATTCTCAGGGTACGGCTGGGGAGGACGCCCCCGATTCACTGTCTCCTGAAGATGGTGAGTAACTCCACTCTTATCACTCTCTGATTGGAAATGGCAAAATAATACAAATGCTTTATTGCCTCATGTCTATCATATTATGTAAGGGCTTTATATCACAATAATGTAGTTTTAAATGAATGTAATTTTTTTTCTCAGTAAATATTGATGAAAATGTGATTAATTGGATTTAATTTGAGTGATTAATAACAAATAATTATTTTTTTTATAGATTTAAATCTATTGACAGCGCTAGCTGAAAGTATTGAACCTGGTGGGACTCATGATAGGGGCATGTTCAGATGCACCAAGTCATGTTGTTTGCCACTGTGGCTACATATTTTGGATGGCCATCTTTAAATATCTACACAAAGGCCATACATATGTATATTGTATGTATACACTCCCACTTTATTAGCTTGTATTTTAGAACATTTGATGATTATCTAATCAAAATAACAAAATAAAATAACACATTGCTTTTTAGTTCATGAGGCACTACTTATGTTAGCGTCCTCTCAGCCTTGACGGAAATCATGCTGCAGTTCTTTACTAATGCAGCATCTAGTCAACAAATGAATTACTTTATAATAAGATGAAAACATGTACTGTATTGTAGTGTACTGTATACTTACCTTTTCGCTGTCTGTTTAAAACTTTTAAATCCATTTCTGAAGTGTCCCTCTCAGTGCAGCGTGTCAAAACAAACACCACAAGCCGTCAGTAGCCGCGTTTCCATTACCCTTTAAATTGCGCAAATTGAAATTGAAAATTGAAAATGCGCTCAATGGAAACACGTCAATTTCGCAAAAACTCCTATTTATCGCAAAAAAAGTTTAGGTTTTACAGGCAATTCGAAAAAGAAATATTTCGCAAAACTGCAATGGAAACAGTTTTTACGCATTTAAACCTACCAACGCCCGTTGGCATGATTTTTGGAATGACTTATCGCGAGAGGAAAAAAAGACGTTTTAGTCGCATAACATCAGTTAATGAAAACGCTTTCATTTCACAATAGTTTTTATCAATATTTAGAAAAAAATCGCAAAAGTTTTGCGCACTTCTGTAATGGAAACGCACCTACTGATTATTTCGCCTCTAGAGGTCGCTCTCATACTGTATATAATGTCAGCAGACTCTAATGGACGGTATGGATTTTTGCAGATAACGGATTGTTCTAGCGATCAATCGGTGGACCTCTGATTAAAATTGACTGTAAAGACATTTTTATTCATTTATTGTATTTTTCCATGAAATTTCTTTAGGAAAAAATCTAACTGACCCCAAATTTTTGAAGGGCTGCATATATATTATTACAAATATTTTGAAAACAAGTGGGTGAACATGTATTCATTAATATCATAGACAGACATTTTTACTAACAATGGAAGAAGCTTTTGAGCAATTACAGCTTTTATTTCTGTTATTTGTGCATCTATGCAGAGGATGGACTGAATCTGGAGGAAGAGGCCATGAATGACTGTAGCAGCGAGCACAGCAGCTTTACCAAAACTGATAGTGACCCACCTGGAGACCTGTCCCTCCCTGGTGAGTGCATCTGGACACAAGAGCCCACTCTGCATGCTTTGAGTGTGTGGTTCACAGAAACGCTATAGCCTCGAGTGTGCGTGCACTCATCGAACAACACTGTTCGTTCTTACTCTTTTTTTTTTTTCAAGTCGTCAAACGCTCTATTTCTGGCTCTCAGTCATTCAGCTTATCTAACCTGTGTGCCCTTTATTCCTCGACTTCCTTCCCCTGCCTTCCTGCCTGCTCTCGTGGTCTTGCTCTGGGCAGCTCTAGGTCCTGATTCCTGCTCTATTGGTATGGAAGAGTAACTGGTATGTAGGCTTCTGTGTTCTTCTCTCAGCCGTTCCTTCATGTTCTTGTTCTCAGTGCCATGCAAACCTATGCAGCACAAAAGGTTTCTCAGTTTTACTGGTTTAATTGATCATCAGATTGTTGCTCATTACAATTTACATTTTTATTAAACTTCGGCATGTTATTTAACGTTTAGATATTAGTGAAGAACAGTGGTTCCCAACCCTGGTCCCGGGGTACACCAGCACAGCAGATTTTTGGGGCTGTTTTATACGACACCATTTTCAACTAAAAACGGAAACTACTTTTGTGTTTTGGCCGTTCATTTACACGACAGCGGCGTTTTGGGGGCCTGAAAAAGTGCAAAGTGCAAGTTTTTGAAAACGATACGGTTATTGTCTCCGTGTAAACTGCAAAAATGTGGATTTGTGAAAACGTTGGCGTTAAGCGCATGCGTGTTATGTGTTCAGTCTATAGGCGCGTAGTGTTTCTTTTCAAAGAGACATCGCCAACTACTGGCCTGGCAGCGTAATACAACGTTTTTAGCCGTTTTCGCGGATCCGTATTTAGTTTAACATGTTAACATACCTTTAGATGTCTCTAATCAAACACACTCGATTCAAACCAACAGCTCATTAGTAAAGACTCACAAGACCTCAGATGGGTGTGTCAGATAAGAGAGACATCCACAATGTGCAGTGTTGGTGTTCAGTACTCCAGGATCAGGGTTGGGAACCACTGGTGTAGAGTACTTTTTTTTTCCCTTCTTTTTTTTTAACTGCAGTGTCTGTCGTTTGTGTAGGATTGTCTGGCTCAACTGAAAGTCTGAACACTCAGAGTACCTGCTGTTCCAGCCAGCCGCTCCTCGGTCCCTCAAGCCATTTTCACATGGACGATGAAGAACTGGATTTTTAACCATGCAGGCCCATCTCCTCTGCAGTCTATGTACAGCCCGACATGAACTTCACTTCAATGTTCCCACATTGAAGTTTGATGCAGTCCCATTCCAGTATCCAACTTTAAATGAGACTCAGCCCTTTTTTTTTGGAATATAACTGGCTGAGGCTGATAACCTTTTTCATTGTGATTGATTTTTAGGGCTCTTAATTCACACCGAAGTGTTCGCCCTCACGTTATTGCATGTATTATGCCTTACTTTCTTCCATAATTCCACAAGGAGAAGTTAGGCAGAATGTCCAAACTTCTCTTATCCATCATTTGAAGGGGGATGGTGTTTTGTACTACTTGATAAGCTCCAAAAAGCAATGTTAAATAAAATATCATTAGTCATATCAAGTCTTCTGAAGCCATATGATTTGTGTGATAAAGAGACTCTAAACCATCTAATAATATTCCCTCCAATTTAAAAAAAAAAATCCTCCATGGACTACTTATCAAACTTTTGGAGCTTCACCATCCATCTTTTAATGGCAAAAGACATAATACTGGGTTAGAATGACATGAGGGTGAATAAATGATAATTTTCTTTGGTATATATGTTGGTTAAAGGTGTAATTCATGCTGATTTGTGTATACACTCTTAAAAATAAAGGCTCTTTATTGGCATCTAAGGTTCCATTTAAGAACCTTCACGAGCGTGTTCACACTTGGTTCAATTAAAACAAAGTCATGTGCGATTGCACTGTTAGTACGGTTCATTTGATTGAGTGTGAACGCTGCCGTCTGAATCCTGGTTCAAGTAGACCGAGACCCCTGAAAAGATGGGTCTCGGTCCACGTCTAAAGGAAATGAGCGCGACACGGACCAAAGACATGTAAACAAACCCAAAACGGGACATGATGTCACGTGATTCGACCCTAAAAAGGACAGATCAAGCATACCTGTTTTTTTCTCATCATATAGTCACAGTGTTGCCCATCACAGGATCAGAAAGCGTCTCCTCACAGCCGATCTTCATTTTTTGTGTGTGACAGAGCGATTCCAGCCACTATTCTGACTCCTTTACTCATTTTATAAACTCTTCACGAGTTCTCAGCTGGTCGAAATACCATCATATGTAGGTTACGCACATACAACGAGCGCATTTAGCCTAGCACACGTTGGTTTGGATATTCAGTAAGTTCCGTCGCGAAATAAATGCAATAAAAGCCGACCAATCAGGTTTTGAACGTATCCCTATGCCTTTAGGTGGGGTATGTTTAGGTCTGGTGTTAAAATGCCAATGTGAACCATAAATGGTTTTTATGTTGTTGTTGTTTTTGGTCCGGACCAAACAAACCAAGAGAACTGAACTGCAAGTGTGAACACACCCTAACATCCAGAAATCTTTCCATTGCACAAAAGGTTCTTTAGGTTTTTAAAACGTTCTTCACGTTAGGAAAAAATAAATCTTATTTTAAGAACTGATCACTGAAAGATTCTTTTAGGAAACAAAAATGGTTCGTTCTTTCTATTGCATCGTTGCACACCCCCCTTTGGAGCCTTTCTTTTTAAGAGTGTAGTTAAGGAGGTTGAGGGAGAAGAACGCCATCTCAGTGCTCAGTATAGAGCTTTGATCTGGACCATATTATAACATTATTGACACACAGCAGCTTGTTATGGTTAATAGACAAAGCACATTTCAGTAAAACTCACTTCAGGATATCTGTATGACTAAACATAAAAGTGTTTACTCGATAAATGATCGCATTAAACTCACTAGTAAATAATACAGAAATATAACTGTGCAGTTGAAATGGTTTTAGTAAGTACTTCAATGTCCTGAACTTATTTTTTGTGTGCCGACTGAAGACAAGCAGTAAAAAAAAGCACCTCAGAATATATATATTCATGATTCCAAATGTAATATTTATAGTGATCAAATAATGTTAAAAATGGTTGACTTCTTGTCAGTTTAATGACAAAAATATTGTGTGGTCTAACAGTGCTTTAAATGTGCTCGCTTGTTTAGCTATTTATGCTCTTTAAGGACTAAAAAAAGCCATGCTGGACTCTGTTTACCTCTTTATTTGCTTTCTAAATATTGTAATATGATCTTTAAATACTTCAACATGTGAAGGCATTCCTTTCACGTGTCAGTTCAAATGTTAGCTTTGTGAATATTTGACATGTTGTATTTCTAAGAAAGGAAAGAACAGCTAAATGAACAAGTCACAAGAAGCATTAAATCTCATTGTTCTCCTCAAACATGCAGATATGCCGTGTCTTGTAGCATTATGCAGAGGTTTACGTGCCTTTAAAAAACAAAGCAAGTGTTGCTACAGCTTTTATCCATAGCTGTGCTGTATATCTTTAAAGCTGTAACCTTTAGCCTTGATTTACATCTATGTATTACATGTGTGGCTACTTATTTGTAATGTCCATTTTGAAGAGCAGATGATTTTAAATTGATATTAAGTACGTAACATTGCTTATATTGACATGAATACAAATAAACTTTGTAATGCTGCGATAGGCCTACATGATTTTTCATTATATCGGGATCAATATTTTATCTGTTAATACTGATTAAGCTGCCCTGTACATGTATTTTCAACAAATAATAATAATGGTGTTAAGTTAATTTCTTTAAGCTCTGCATGATATGTAAGATTAATCACTGCTCTGGAATATGCATATTATTTTATTTCCTCAGATAATGTGCCATTTCAATTAAATATTCCACTGTGCCTTCTTGTTCCTCACTTGTGAGAAGTGCATTTAAAGCATTATGAAAGTAATATACTTTAAGACTTTATATTTCATACATAATTGTGTGTATTTAATGTATTATGGAACTGTTGTATTCCGTATTCTAAATGTAAACGTTTTAACCTTTGAGTGCCTTTTGACTTTATTTTAGGAGCACCATAAGCTGGCTAAGTGTCATTGTTGCATGTAGGCTACTTCTTTGTGCAACCTATTATTTGCACTGAAAAAAATATGTACTTCAGGGCAAATAATTTAGAAAATGATTCTACTGCATTGGAAATGTTTTCTATAATAGTCCTATACTAGGGGAGCGCGGGGCACAACCTAACGCGGGGTTAGTTGTAACACGCTTGTTTTAAATACTTCCGCACATGCTTGGATGACGGAACTTTGTTTATTTACTAGTTGCCATATCAACACTATATAGAAAAAAAAAAAAACGCCAAAATTATTTTCTTTTTGGAAGATATCCATAGACATTTATTAAACCATAGCAAAAGTAAATTTCTTACTTAAGTTAATTTTTCATCTCTATTTTTTGTGTTTATTTAAAATAAGACAAATCTGATATTATTTTAATCTCCAAGATGTTATTTAACAGTTGAGATAGTTCTTTAATGCTTCGCTAACTAGCAGAAGACACTAGCAGGGTTTAAATCCCAGTTGTGCAGGCGGGGGCATGTTGTAACATTGCGTTACAATGGGCCCCTATTAGAAAAATGCTATTATATTCTATACTTTTATTAATTTTATTGAGAAAACGTGAGAAAAAGGTGAATAAAGACTGAGAGTCAATGTTCAGAAATTACTAATTATTTATTTGTTTTGAACTATGTTGTATAGCTGTGTTTTCATGTGCTCGTAGTCAAAACTCAAAAATGAGTTTATATTTAATTATTAAAAATTGCCATTATTTTATATGAAAAATTTTTTTAATTGTATTTTATTTAGAAAATATTTTAGTTTGTTTTGTATATTTTTTTATTAGATCAGATAACATTTTAAGCTGCCATATGTCATGTTACAATGTGCCCCACACATGTTACAATGTACCCCACCTATGGGGCATGTTGTCACATTTCACTTCCATTCTTTCGGGCTATATCAAGAAAAAAGTATATACTGTATTAATAAAACAAAAACACATAATTGTACTAGACATGTGGGAAATTAATGTGGGGAAAAAATAAATACTCTGAACCATTTAGATTTGCACAAACTGAGAAAGTCAAAAAGCGTTAGGTTGTGCCCCGCTCTCCCCTATACCATAGGCTACTTTACTACTGTGGTGTAGCATGCTACTGCTAAAATACACTTAGCTATTCTGAAACATTCAGTATATGTTATAATAAAATGTTATCTAAAATCCTATACGAATAGGCTATTTAAAAAAAAATTGACCACTGTGTTTTTCTTTGAATCCCTTCACTGGCTTAAACAGAGAATTGAGAATTGCGAGTCACTGATTATAAAAATCTAGCTTTGCAGTTTTCGTTTGTTTCTGATTGTAAAAAGCTGCAGCCTATAGGCTACATTTGTTATTTTTTCAGATGATAATCAATTGATCAGCATTGTAAAGTTGGTCCCTAGTGGTGAACAATATAATCCAATTTATCTGTGATGATCACGTGGCTATACTAAACAGCTCCATTAAAGGTTTAGTTCAGTGATTATAGTTGATAAAGTTATAAATATGGACATTTTTCTTACAAAAACGCGTCCAGAAGGCCTTTATTAGACCCCTGGAAGCATATGACTTACTTTTATGATGGATGTGTTTTTTTTTGGACTTAAAATGAAGGCCTACCATTCACTCCCATTATAAAGCTTGGAAGAGGATATTTTTAAATGTAACTCCGATTGTGTTTGGCTGAAATAAGAAAGTCATATAGACCTTGGCTTAAAGGGTGAGTATATTATGAGATACTAATTTTGTTGATACTGATATAATTAGATTGGTAATGGTCATTCATACATACAGTGTATTTTTATTCAGATTGAATGTGTTGATTGAATCTGACATCAGAGGACAGATATGACAGGCTTTAAATTGCTCTGTTATTTCAGGGTTTTGTTCTTCTCTCAACTACTAGAGCACATCCTGTATTTAATTGTATTATAAATTAAATAATAATAATTAATGATAATAATTAATAGCAATAAGCCCCGCGAAGCCGTGTTTTACAGTGGATTTTGCTAAGGGGCGTTGTTAGGCACGACGAGGAAATAGGCACGAAATTTTAATATTTATTTTATTCAGAAAATAAAAACCAGCAACAAAAAAATAAAACGTTATAACCACTGATCTATAGAGTGTCATTATATAGATAAGTGGTTATAACTTATAACCACTGATCTATATAATAACACATTTATTCCTCCGCCAAGCCAAAGAGGTTGCTAAGCCACACATGCAGCGTCAAAGAATCACAAACGGCAGCTGCGCAGTAATACTAATGTAATGCGGTCACAAGTGTATGTTTGTTGAGTAGGCTAATTTACAACGGCTTCGAACATGGCTCAACCAATCAGAATCAAGGACTGGAACTATCCGTTTTATAATAACATCCAAACTATGACTAGGCTAAGCATAAATTGTTCTAGGAACCTCAAAAGCAAATTAATTTTTTGTGCATTGTGTGCTACTCCATAACTTTAGGGCCCAAACAAAAACTCAAGCCCAGAGGCCCCCAGCCCCTCGAGTCCTGCCCTGCCCTGCCCATGCAATGATGCTCTGGAAAGCAGGTAAGTAATGTAGACAAAAAATAAACCTCAGCCCATATGGTCATTGTCTGAGCATGTTAACCGTTCACTAAATAATCTGTAATGAGTCATGCAGTCGATACAATCATCAACACAGCATACTTTATTAGTCTTCGGTTCGTTTGTTGTTTGAGTCAGCTTGTGTTAGCTTCATCTGCTCATCTGGCCCAGAATGGCCAGCAAGCCATGCATTTGCTCTGTGTCTCAAGATCATCTCAACTTCTGTAGATCACGATCAATCTAAATTGTCAAGTGATGTACATAATACACAATATTAAAAGAAAATAAGGATGCTGATATCATTCTCTAAAGGATTTTCTCTGATTGAGAGAATTGTCTTTTGAGAGCTGCTTGCAGCAGAATTGAACCGTTTGCATCATTGAATCATTATTTTACTGTAGAGCTGCTTTGAAACAAACTATTATTGTATAAAGCACTATATAAATAAAGGTGACTGACTGATAAACTGTTTCTACATTAAGATTCTACATTATTTATATGCTATGCTAAACCAGTATGTCAGCTGTGACTTACAGCTGAAACACTGTTTCGTAACTCATAAACACAGTCACCGTGTTAAGACTGTCTTAAGAATTGGCAAAGGCTAATCTGTCTTACTTTTCAGATTCAAATTACACCACGTTACATTTCTGTTAGGTCTACAGTTTTATGTAACTGACTAAGAAAATGCAGCAACTGGCCCCTGACACGACGATTGGAGATTCTCCGAGGGGTTGTTGAAGGTCAAGTCATCTTAAATTGAACTCCTCCTGTAGGTCATCTGAGGTCCAGCATTAACCCAGAGCTTAATGTGTGTCAGATGCCATTTCATAAATGCTCAATACAAAGTGTTCTGAAAGCGACTTAGACTGTGTAGATTTGAAAAGGACGCCGTTGTGGGATAAAAATGAACAGCAGTATAAAATATGTAAATATTTAAATGAACCTTCAGCCGCATGATATGCTTTGAATTAATTATACTATATGGCAAAGATAATACATTTTTCATCAAATGAAAAATGGGGTTGCTAGGGGTTGCTATACAGATGTAAAGTGATCGTAAACTGTACAAAGCCTCCGGTTAAAACATGAGATGTACAAAGTAATATGGTTTGCCTTGACCAATGAATAACTGAAATAATTAATGCAAACAATAAATTAAGCAACAAATATTCAAAATAGACTGTGAATTATGCCCCTTTCATACAGAAATCGATCAGTTCAGTAAAATGTATTCAGGCAATTACTTATTTTGAAGTAATTATTATTAAAAAAATAAAGGGTAGTGACACACACACACACACACACACACACACACACACACACAGAGTAAAGTCTATTTCAAATAGGCCTAAAGGCTGTTCTTTTGACCTTTCTATTCATCAAATAATCCTGAAAAAAAAATGAAATGGCTTCCACAAAAAATATCAAGCAGCACAACTGTTTTGAACTTTTATGATAATAATAATAAATGTGTTTTTTATTTTGAGCATCAAACACATGTGACCATGTGACACTGAAGACTGGAGTGATGCAAAAAAGTCAGCTTTACCATCACAGGAATAAATTACATATTAAATATATATTCACATAGAAACATCTAGGCTATTTCAAAATGTAATAATATTTCACAATATTACTGTATTTACGGTATTGTGGAGGCGTTACATGAGGCTACGAGTTAATAAACCCTGTGGGTTTATATCGGCCAATAGCCTAGGCCTACTAAAAATCTCAAAAGGTTCATGACCAGTTCTCGGTCTTCTTATTCTCTTGTTAAAAAAATGTAGAAAAAAAAAATAAATAAATAAATAAATACGTAACAGATCTATCAGGGCTGGCGTAAACAATCCAAAGCTTGCTTTGGCTGTACAAACAGTTTCTGGGTAAGTGTTTGTAAGAGTGGCTGATGAGCTGCGTTGAGAGTAGGCTATTAGCACACAAGACTTTTAGGGAATTGCTGCAGCTTCACCTGCCACGTGCATCCATATCCCTCTGAACACGGGACACTTTAGGAGATGTGGGGCGGGCTGGGAAAGAGCCCAAAGGAGGGTTAAAGAGGAGGAGAGGTGACAGCAGCAGCGAGGTTGAGCGATAGGATTCAAACACGTCGGACCATAGAAGAGAGCGGCCCGGACAAACAGACTGACGGAAAGACAGCCGTGTCCTAAAACTTGTGGAAGGAAACCCACTACTATTACAAACAGTCTAGTCCTCCATCAGTCCGAAGTGAGCTCGTGTCAGACGATGGCACCTCAGGTCGTCAGCTCACCTTTCCTGAAGCCGTTCTTCCTGAAGACGCCGCTCAGCTCACGACGCCAGCGACGACACACATTACCCGCTAGCGAGTTCCGAAATCTCACCCCACAGGACGCCATTAGTGTATTTGAGATCGAGAGAGAAGGTAAGATGTTTCTCAGACACGAGGGGTGTGTGTGGATATATTGGGGTGCTGCAAATAGATTTACTAAAATAGAGTTCCAGAATAATTTAAATTGCTGTTGTGCAGTGTCAATGTTGTGATTTGAGTTTAGATTGAGTTTTTCAGCAAGTGACAAACACTGAAGGCATTATTCTTAAAAATCTGATGGTTGGGTTTAGTTTACTTTACTGGTTAAACTTTGTGAGCATATAGTAATATAGTGAAAATATATTACCAACCCAATACTTTTGAACGATGGTGTATGTCATACTAATAAATACATTATTTTTGAATTTGGAAAAAAAGTAAATAAAATTTTGTTTGGTTAGCCTGGAAAAAATTAACATTTATTTACAGAACTCTTAATTTTTAAATTGGTGCCCAATAAAATTCTGTAATACACACCAACACACACTTCTTTGTTAAATCAAACCAGTCCTAAAGTCCTTAAGCATTTCACAAGTTTTACATATAGAAAACTAGAAGACTGCAGTCAACAAGCCGACTTGATTGCGATAAACCTGCTAATCTGCCGATAACCTATTGTTTGCATTGGGATGAGGGTTGACTGACCCCTGTATCTCTCCCATCTCTCCCTCTACAGCGTTCGTCTCAGTTTCCGGTGAATGTCCACTCACCCTTGATGAGGTGCTTAGTTTCCTGAGTCAGTGTCCTGAGCTCTCTTTGGGATGGTTTGAAGAGGGTCAGTTGGTGGCCTTCATCATAGGATCTGGCTGGGACAAAGAGAAACTAGGACAGGTGAGAAGTGATTTTCTACTCTGGAAAAAAAAATATATATAGGCCTATATAGTGTAGGATTTATTTTGAAACCATTTTCACTCCAAAATTGCTAGTAAATTTCATAAATGATTACAATTGCAAGTAGCACATTGAATTAAAGGTGAAACAGCATCTTCTTGTAAACCGTACTTAAATAATCTTCGAAAAGTTTTTTTTTTACAGGGTAGTTGTTGAAAAACACTAATGTGGTTCTTTAAAGAAACCTTGTATCAGTTCAGTTGGAATGCGTTTAGATTCTAACCCTCTTTTGACCATCTTATCCAGGAGGCCATGAACACACACGTCCCGGACTCTACCGCGGTACACATCCACGTGTTGTCAGTGCACCGCCATTGTCGGCAGCAGGGCAAAGGCTCCATCTTGCTTTGGCGCTACCTGCAGTACCTGCGCTGTCTCCCCGGCCTGCGCAGGGCCCTGCTGGTCTGTGAGGAGTTCCTGGTGCCCTTCTACCAGAAAGCTGGCTTCAAGGAGAAGGGTCACTCGGCCATCAGTGTGGGGGCTTTGACCTTCACAGAGATGGAGTATCAGCTCGGAGGCCTGGCTTATGCACGACGAAACAGCGGATGTTAAGTTTCTTTAGCTTACAGCACATCCAATCCTGATAAAGGACATCATGTGTAGATTCTGGACGGCTCTCACCTAGTTAAGGACTCAAAGCCCTAATACCGCCTGAGCAAAGAACCAGAGACTTGCCTATGCACTCATTTAAAGAGATTGCACACAGATGTTGGCTGTTCATTTTTCTTCTTGTGAACCGCCCAAGATACACTCCACACTTTACTGGTCAAAACAGCAGTTGTTTTTAACAATTAATTAGTCACCACATTCATCATTTTGTTTGATCAATAAAAAAAGTTTCTTTCATCTTTAATTACATTTTACATAAATAATGGTCTACTTTTACAAAACCATTCAACCATTGAAAAAGTGAATTCAGAATCTTTCTTCTGGAAAATCTAACTTTTAATTGAAAATTTGACAATTTTATTTTTATATAATGTTCCATTCCTTGGATTGCAAGTGGACAGTGAAATGTTGAATACTGTTTTAGAATAAAATCTTCCTAATATATTACTGCATATGTGACAATGTGTTTTGAAATGCAATCTATGTATACAGTGTATGAACTGATGTAAACTTTAATTAGAACATCCATAAACATTCTCTGTGGCATCTTAATCAATAACAAATAAAACATCTAATAACAAAGCTATATTTTTGTAATGTGTATTTTATGCACAGTGGTGAGAAAGCATTTCTTTAGGTTTATGGATACATTAAGTTATCCTTGGTACCATCCTAATCATTTCATAACTTTGTTTCTAACCCGTCAGAGTGGTTTGGAATGAACGTCTGTTTCCGCCTCAGAGGGAAAAAAACTGAACAAGAAAAGTAGTTTTGAAACAAACAAACAAAAAAACTAGTCACACTGAGATTTAAAGACGCAATTGTGAGATATGAAGTTGCAGTTATGATAAATAAAGGCAAGTCACTATATATAAACTCGCATTGTGAAATATAAAGACACAATTGTGAGATATTAAGTCACTGACAAATTATACATTTTGTAATTAAGAAATAATTATTGAAAAATAAAGTCACATCCGCCTTATACTGACTTGTACTGTGATATGTAATGTCACGATTATGAGAAATAGACAATCGCATTGCAATATATAAAGTCTTAATAACGAGAAATAAGGTCACAATTGTGAGATATTAAGTCACACTGTGTTGCAGTTATGAGAAATAGGCACATTAGCTTCTATGTTTCCAACGAAAGTTGTGAATTTAACTGAAGAATGATCAAACCAACATTTGAGATGCTGTGCAATGCGATTGGTCCGCTGGTTAGTGCAGTTATCCAATCACATCCTCTGTTGAGGCATGTCGAGGGATTTATTCGATAAATGTTTTCAATAGTAAATGAGGATAAAAAATGATCCGCCTCAATTGAGCGCATACGTTTTTTATGCGCATCTTGGCGTTTTCATCCAGTATTTTTTATAGCCTGGAAATCCAGACCTAAATCTGAAAGATTAATGGTCTGGCGTCGACTAATGAAAATCGGCCAGCTCGAGGGGCGGCACCAAGCATGCATTTGAAAATCTCACTGCACGCAATTGGATAACACTACGACCAATCACAATAAACCCCATACGCTTAGCTACCAGCGGAGCTAACTGGTAGATTAGACTCTTACCGTATCCGGTCGGCAAAACAGCAAAAACGCCCTTCTTGCAAAGGAACGATTCGAGCGCCGTCTTCTGATCCTCTTTTAGATAAAAAGCCAAGTCTAACTCGTTCATTGTAGCGGCCAAAGCCGTTTCAAACAACTGGTGTTCATCCACAGCCATCTTGCAATGTTTACTAATGACTTCGACGTCACAGCACTGTCGTCATCTGTTTAGCTCGACTCTGGCCCGCCTACATCGGATAACCCGATGTGATTGGTGCAGCTCGGATACAAGGGGCATATTTAATTAGCCTCATTACTGGACACCAGAGTAACTCAAGTTGAGCAAATTCAACTTGTGCTCTCACGAATACTCTGGATTACCACGGTATATTTTTTATGCAATATCTCAAAATGTGCATTAAAATAGCTGGATGGAATGATAGCTATTGTGATAAACAGTCGCATTGCGATATGTGATGTCGAGAAACAGTCACATTGAGATCTTTTACATTTTTATTTTTTTTCTTTACTCTGAGGTGGAAATGAGCTTCCATATTTTAGAGCTTGTTTATGGTCGAGTAGACAAGAAAAAACAGACAAACTTCAGAGGTGCAGGTTGTTTTTAGCTGTATTCTGTGACAAGTGTGTAAATTGGGTAGCTAAAACACTACCCTTTCATAATCAACTATAACTCCATTAGAAGTAACACACAAATAAAAGAATATCATTTGAGTGCTAAACGTGTAACGAAAATATGGCAGTAGTAGGTACATTTATCAAGGCACCGAAGGTACAGTTTTTTTTTTCGTCCCTGGATTCTGAGGTC
The DNA here is from genome assembly GCF_964197995.2 of Scardinius erythrophthalmus. Classification (NCBI taxonomy): domain Eukaryota; kingdom Metazoa; phylum Chordata; class Actinopteri; order Cypriniformes; family Leuciscidae; genus Scardinius; species Scardinius erythrophthalmus. The sequence goes on from NC_138221.1 coordinate 34,855,885, forward strand.
GACTAAACAAAGACAAACCTACCCCTGACATGCTAAAACATAAAAAAGTACAACAATCAAAATTGGAGAAGACGTGTTCTCCGTTTGGTGTACCAGTGCTTTTATTATGACACTGCCTTCTGAGACTGTAGTGTAAAGATAGTTTTCGGGCGAGGGTGACCCTGTTTTCGTATGATTATCAGACACCCTTCTCAATAGACTACATCAATCTTTAGGGTACGTTAAAAAGTGTTCTTCATTCTCAGAGTCCTAATATCATAGTCAAAGTGGAGTTCCACATTGCACTTGAGTAAAAAAAAGCAAAACAAGCATACTGTCCATGTTCACAGAAAGGGCTTCATTTGGAAGAGACGAAGTGCAATTTGGGGCTGGCGGATGCAGATTAACGACCAATCAAATCCCTTCGTCCCCGAAGCCCCGCCTCTCCCTCAATGGAGGTGCGCGTTGAGGTCGTACTTCTCACAGAACTTGTCGGTGAAAGGAATGCAGGTGAGCAGCTCGCACCACTCACACTTGATGGGATACACGTAGAAGAGCACCACAAGTCCGGCGAACAGGCCCACGAACACCACCATGAAGATGATGATCTGGCAGCGCTTGCGGTACATGTCCAGGCGGCCGAAGCTGATGTAGGGCAGGAAGGCGAAGGAGAGGAAGAAGCCCGAGATGAATCCGCAGATGTGGGCGAAGTTATCGATCCAGGGCAGCAGGCCGAAGGCAAACAGAAAGAGCACCACGCACAGTAGCTTAGTGAAGGCCCGCCACGGCTGAGCCAGAATCTGCCAGCTCTGAATCAGCTCCACAAACAGACAGGCCAGGATGCCAAACTGAGAGCCAGCTGGTCCCACCTAGAGAAGCAGCAAAAGAGGGGTCGGGATTAGCTCAGTGAATTCACAATTCATATAGTTTCAAAGCAGCTTTACTGAAAATGCAGTGTCTACATTACAATTTAGAATGATCTGTTATTAGAGGTGTTCAAAACGGACATTTACAACATGGTATAATACATTATCTGTGGGGTATTTTGATCTGAAACTTCACAGACACATTCTGGGGACACCCGAGACTTATAATACATATTGTAAAAAGGGGCATAATAGATCCCCTTTAAATCAAAACAAGAGAATGAATTAGTACAACATGTCCACAAATAACTAAAATGAGGGAAATAATGAGTAAATCGCGCCATGATTTATTAAAATGAATGAAATGAATACATTCATAATTCGTGGGAACGATTTCTTAATTTGGGGCCACAATGACATATTGCATGTCGTGCGGGGCTCCTGATAGAAACAATAAAACATTTTAATATTTGATTTGTTTACTTGCACATCATGTGACTATCAAACATAAAAGAACCATAAAAATGAGAATGTGCTGTTAAATCATCAAAATATTCAATTAAAATCTCAGGGGTTACTTCAACAAAAAAAGTTTGGGAACCCTTGTCTTAGATGGAGCTCCCAAACAGTTTTAAGAACATATTTTAACATCCATAGTAATTTTGTAGTAATGCCAGAAGTTATTTTAATATATGGGTCAATGATAAATAATAGCGTTCATGATAAGGAATAGGAAAAATCATTTAAAAATCTAGTTTAAAACATGTAGAAAGTTCTTAGAAATAAACTCTTTATTCCTATGGTTTTAAAAAAGTACCATTATTGGGAAAAAAATCTATTTAACTGTATTCATTTTTTGTCTTTATACATTTTAATTCTGAAATTTTAAAACATGCCTATCATAGAAAAGGTGTATTAAAGTCATTGTATATATAAATTGCATTTTAAAGTATTTTAAATAAATTACTAGAGCCAGGCAAAAAGGAGTGTCACTTCACTGATCCAAATAATAAATAACATTAATTTGAAAACAGGATATTTATGAAGAAAAATGATATTAAACGGATGAAAACTAAGACAGCTAGAGCCACAACATGCATCGGATGTCCGTCAACTGGAGCGTTTCCAGTTTCCAGCGCACCCTGTTGGTGTAAAAGAGGCAAGAGGGGCTCACCTCAGCCCTGTAGGGGAGAAAGATGGCACTAGCCAGGTTTCCTGTGATGCCACTCAGGATATAGATGATAGATATTCGTACCCATCCGGCCAACTTCTCTAGATCTCGAAGGATTGTCATCTGAAAACATACCGACACCAGGCAATGCAGAATCCTGTTTTTAACAGATGGGGACAAAGAGAACGTTTCAAGCATGTTGTTTAAAAGCTGCCATGACATCTTTATGGATTTAAATGCATATTCATCATTCCCAATACACCACAATGTTCTGAAATGGCTCCAGTGGTCATAAACATTCCCCTCATTTAAGTTATGATCCATCTGACTCTAAATGATGTCCAAGCAATCCACTGCCTATGTCATAATTACACTTCTGTCAGCTGTCTCATAAAATGTGGCAAAGGCATGTCACAACAAGAGTCCCCGCACATGTTATTATGAAAGATGCTTCGTTGCAATCACTGGCCACATATATGAACAAATATGCAACAGGCAATCCGACTTCAGCAGGTTCAAGGACGTCTGAGAGTGAGAGTGATGTTCAAGGTGTTTGACAGAGGCACGTGCAGGAGCGTTAATCTGAGCCTTCTTAAGAAAGGTAAAGAGCCAAAGTGCAGCTCAGTGAAGCACTCTCTCTGATTACTACTACAGATCACGCCACGCTCAATAGCGCCAGCTCTTCCAAGTGTCAGCTGTTTCTTAAAGCAGATAATCTGATCATGTGTCAGCTTTTGAAGCATTTGAAATATACTGCAGTGCAGCATGGGACACGGGGCGTATGGGTAAATTGTTCCACCTCGTGTGCATAGTTAAAACCCAGAGGAATTTTATTATAGCTTGTGGGTTGAAGATTTAAGAAGAGGTCTCAGCAGTGTTTCGTTTGAGTATGGACTCAGTAGGAAAATAAACAGACACTCGTTGAAATACAGTAAGAGTGAGAGTAGAGCTGAAAAACGAATATGGACAGCATAGCTCTAGTAATTTAGTCTGGGAGGATTTTGATCAGAAATTATTGAGTCAATATTGAAATATCTGAATTGCCATTGCAGACACTGGTATTCTGCCAGTCTGAGCACATTTTCAGACATTAATATCTAATATTTGGGAACTCTTGTGTTTTAACCTGTAATAGTTTGCTTTTTAATTTCGCTCATGGAGTGTTGTTTGCAGATTTTTGTCTGTTATAGGCAATGTTGCGCATTTCGTGTTGTTCTTGGCCTGAACAGACCTTTCATTTACATTGTTTCACTTTATTTTTTTTTTTGCTGTTGGTGTGACCTGTCCGTGACCACACTCTCTGTGATAATGCTATTTCGTTTCACTTTTGATTTCGTCTGCAATGTTTCACTTTTTTGGTTGTTTTGCTCTATGGGCTAAAATACTTTTTCTAGTCTAGTTTTTTCCCCGTTTCATCCTAAAAGTGAATACATTATGTGAATTTGTACATTTTTGTTTCACTGTTGGTATGAATAGACATTTAAACTGCAATGCTTTGCTTTTTTGTTTCATCCGTTTCAACCTTTAGGTGCAAATAGGCCTGTCACGTGCTTTTCGCATTGTTCTGGGTCTGAACGGACCTTTCATTTGCATAGCTTCACTTTTTTTGTTTAGCTGTTGGTCTGACCAGTCTGTTACCACATTGTCTGTGACATTATGCTTTTCCGTTTCAATATCGTCTGCAATATTTCACTTTGTTGTTTTACTCTACTATGGGCTAAAAGACTTTTTCGTCTGCAATGTCTAGGTTTGTTTCGCTTCATCCTAGGTGTGAATAAAGAATGTAAATTTGTTCATTTTTGTTTCACTGTTGGTATGAATAGACATATAAACTGAAAATCTTTGCTTTTTTGTTTCGTCTTCTTTTTGTTGTTGCAATTTTTGCCTTTTCGTTTAACTTTAGGTGCAAATAGGCCTGTCATATGCTTTTCGCATCGTTCTGGGTCTGAACGGACCTTTCATTTGCATAGCTTCACTTTTTTTGTTTAGCTGTTGGTCTGACCAGTCTGTTACCACATTTGTCTGTGACATTTTGCTTTTCCGTTTCAATTTCGTCTGCAATATTTCACTTTGTTGTTTTGCTCATGGGGTGAACAGACCATTCGTCTGCAGTTAGTTTAGGTTTCCCGAGTTTTTGTTGAGTGTGAACAGGGCTTAAGGATGCCCATACTCTACAGTCACTCACCCAGCATGCAGGAACAGTGAGAGCCAAAGACGGTAGAACTGATCTGGGACCTCCGGGTTCAAGAAAGGAAGAAGGCCACACACATCATCCATACAGTGAACCTGGCAGGGACAGATTAGTGCGTTTCTTTAGATTATAAAACATCTAAAAGAGAAACACCCCCAAACACTGCCAATAATAAATTCAATTGCATTTTCAAGCTTAAGATTAGACATTAGACCGTATTTAACACACTTTTAGCACAAAGTCTTAAGTTAAAACCCTGGAAGCTGGCACAAGCTTCAGACCCGGGCAATCACTGTGTGCCCTTTCAGACGACAACAGATTTTGCCAATGCAGAGGAGATTAGCATGGCAACCTTCATTGTGATTACAGAGCACTTAGCAGAGGGTAGATTTATCTTCCGTTCTTATTCACGCCACCTCATTAGTCTAGTGGGTGAGTACTGACAACTTTTAGGGCTGAGAGCTTTACACTCATTTGCGACCTGAACCATAGGGTTACACTACCAAGTGTAAGGTTTTAAAAAAAAGTATACTTTTACTCAGAAAGGATGCATTAAACTGATCAAAAGTGACAGTTAAGGCATTTGTAATGTTACAAAAGGTGTCTTTGACTTATTTCTGTGCTTCTCTGGTTTAGTGCGCTTACTTGTGAGCAGAGGGTTGCCTCCTCGTGGAAGAATCCTTTCATGAAGTCACAGTACTCCCTTGATGTGATTTCACACCTGCAAAACAACACACAGGATATTTAAAAAGCACACAAAACTGTATATTCATGCCCACTAAACAAGTGCATGTGAAATGTCTCAGTATTGATCAATTGTAACTAGTGAGTAACAGCAGATTTCCTCACCTCCCTTTAGTGCCGATGCAACAGGGCCGGCCGGTGATAGTACAGTCGATATGAGGCAGATTGGTGTGGTTCCCAGAATTATATTTGGTGCAGATCTGCAATACATATCCATATTAGGACAAAGTATCTAATCGACCTTTACAACAAAGTACTGTGGTGCTACCACAGGTAATAATAGTTCTTTCATATATTGATCCATTCTTGATGCAATACTTACTGGCCATTTGGTGATGTCATCAGGCCACTCATGAGGAGATACAGAGGCCGGCTCTATACACGTCCTGCCAAAAACACAGTAAGATATTGAAATGTCTCTGTGAAAATTGTAAATTGAAGTATTGAGTGAAGTCGTATTCCCTCACCTGGGGTCCTGATGACACACAGAGCCATACTGCCGGTTTTTCAACTCCAGCTGAGGGGTGCTGGGATGCTGAGGCCATTTTACCCATACAGCCAAAGTGCTCTGAAACATAAAGAAAGAGATGTCAATGACCTGACAGCTTCTCATTCATAGCCTTGATAGTCCACGGCTCCTGTACTTACAGAGCATTCCTCCTCTAAGGTCTGCAGACAGCCTGAGCGGTCGTTGCGCACACAGCAAGCCGAATGTCGCTCCATATCCCGTTTTTTTTTAATCAGTTCATGTACCTGGTGGTCCCGTCGCATACAAGGTGAGAATTTGGCTCCCAGGTGGATCAAGGCCTCCTGTTGAGAAGCGGACAATGACGATGACTTGTCTTATGATACTATTTTATTCAGTTGTTCAGTAGGAAAATATTCAATAACTGATCGCTGCTTATGAAATACATTTCAGCATAGTCAGAGTTTTTGAATTCTGATTTACTGCTCAAGAAACATTTCTTACTATTATCAATGTTGAAAACAGTTGTGCTGCAAACTATTGTCTCTATTGACATAAAAAATGGAGCGCAGCTGGAAGAAAACAAAACTAGAGGCATTTCCCTGTGGCGAGCAGGACGAGGCCGAGGGCCGTGAGAGAACGGCATGAGGCCGGTGGTGTGAGTGATAATGACACCGGTCTTGTTCTCTCAAAGCCCTCGGCCTCGTCCTGCTCGCCACATTCACATTTCGTGGAAGGATAGTGTTACTGCATACAGAAATGCTTTAAAAACTGCTAGATAAGAAATATAAGAAAACAAACACAACCCTAGAAAACAAAGACAAGGAAACAAACACAACCCTAGGTATTTATTTGATACAGTGGCTAAATTAGAGATAAATAAAGCTTCAACTTCAGATGTTTCCAAACAGCACAGCAGTAATGGCTTTATGAATTTCTTTACTGGCAAGATTGATATTTTTAGAGAGAAAATGATAACCATACAACTGCCTACTACAGTAAGTCATGCTATAGAACAATTCCATTCATTCTTTGTTATAGGAGAGGAAGGAATTGTCTAAACTTGTTAAATCATCAAAATCAACAACATGTTAGACCCTATACTGACTAAGCTACTGAAAGAGATGCTCCAGAAGTCACAGATCCACTTCTTAATATTATTAATTCATCATTGTCATTAGGATATATACCAAAAACCTTTAAGCTGGCTGTTATTAAACCTCTTATTAAAAAAACGCAACTTGATCATAGAGAACTAGTTAATTACAGACCGATCGAATCTCCCTTTTCTGTCAAAAATACTAGAAAAGGCAGTTTCCTCACAACTGTTCTTATGTAGAAAGAAATGGTATCTGCGAAGATTTAAAGACATGATCTAGACCATATCAAAGTACGGAAACTGCTCTCATTAGAGTCACAAATGACTTCTCTCTATTAGTGTTACTGGGTTAGTGCTGCATTTGACGCTATCGACCACAACATTCTTTTGAATAGCCTCGAAAATTACGTTGGCATTAGTGGAATTGCATTGCCATGGTTCAAATCATACTAATCTGACCGTTATCAATTTACAGCAGTAAATGAAGAGGTGTCTCATCGATCACAAGTTCAGTATGGAGTACCACAAGGCTCAGTACTAGGACAGTTGCTTTTCACGATGTACATGCTACCCTTGGGCAAGGCACTTTTATTTCTAAAGCATGTTTAGAAATAAACAACAAATTTAGACAATAAAATACATAAACTGACAAGAGAATAAAATACAATAAAGCACATAAACTGATCCAAATGCCAGAGAAAAAAGATATGTCTTCAGTGAGGTTTTAAAACTAACAACATCGTAAGACAGCCTAATGTGTACTGGCAAATCATTCCACAGACATGGAACAGCAACGGAAACGGCACGATCACCCTTTAACTTCATACGAGGCATAGGCACAGTCAACATCAACCTGTTCGAGGACCTTAAGGGCCAAGAACATTTCCAGTGGAGAAGAAGATCTGTAATGTATTGTGGAGCCTGGCCATTTAACCCCTTATACACACACAATAGAACTTTAAATGTAACACGGTATTCGAATGGCAACCAGTGAAGTGAAGCCAGAACAGGCTAAACATATTCAAAACTTCATTGGCTCCCTATTAAACATCGCATACAATTTTAAAATCTTGCTGATTATTTACAAAGCACTAAATGGTTTAGGTCCTCAGTACTTAAGCAAGCTTTTAACACATTATAGTCCTTCACGTCTATTGTGGTATCAAAATTCTGGCCAGTTGATAATACCTAGAATATCAAAATCGACTGCTGGAGGTAGATCCTTTTCCTATTTAGCACCCAAACTCTGGAACAGTCTTCCTAGCCTTGTTCGGGAAGCAGACACAAATCTGGACTAAAAATCTCTTTAACCTGGTTTACACATAACACATCACCTTTCTAAGATTCAAATCTGTTAAAGGATTGTTAGGCTGCCTAAATTAGGTTAACCGGAACCGGGAACACTTCCCATAACACCCCATGTACTTCATAAATCATAAGAAGAATGGCATCTATGTTAATATTAGTCCCTCTGTTTATCCCGAGGTTACCGTAGTAAGCCGTATCCAGACCAGATGGTGGACCTGCACCTAGACACGACCACAACGCAGCCTTGAATGTCAGTAGAGATCCTGTAAACTAGACAATCCCCTGTGAAGGCCATAAGAAATCGACAAGTCCTATGCATAGAACCTATGCCCAGCTTCGTCTCCATACTGGCGTGATGAATCTGATCTTCAATCCAGCCTTCAAGCAAAAGGAACTGGATGAAATATTTAAATGCCACCGTGTTTGTTCGTTGGCTAAAGAAGAACTGGCCCCCTGACTGAGACTGGTTTCTCCCAAGGTTTTTTCTCTCTATTCTGTCACCTGATAGAGTTTGGTTTCCTTGCCACTGTCTCTGGCTTGCTTAGTTGGGGACAATTAATATTCAACAATATTATTGATCTGACTGCACTGACACTTTTGGATGAAAACTGAACTGAGCTGGATGATGACATCACTGTTTTCTGCAGAACTGCTTTATAGATGAAATGAAATAATTTAAAGGGGTGGATGATTATGATTTCACTTTTTTAATTTTAGTTAGTGTGTAATGTTGCTTTTTGAGCAAAACAACATCTGCAAAGTTATGATGCTCAAAGTTCAAAGCAAAGGGAGATATTTTCTTTTAAAGAAATAATTTTTTAAGGACTACAACAAACGGCTGGTAGGGACTACACGACATTCATCCTGGGTTAGTGACATCACTAACCCTAAAATTTACATAAACCCCGCCCCAGAACACGATTTATAGATTATCATGATAGAATATGCTAATCAATGAATAGAAGATAACTACATAAATTAATCAACTAACCATTCAGAAATGTTGTCTACATGTTGTCACTTCTTCTTGAGTCTCTCCATCTTTGTCTGACTCCGGATTGAACATAAAAGCCTAAAGGTTTTTGAAATTTTCAGTGCATGTCTATGTGAGGTAAAAGAACACGAGCTCTTGAAGCTCCGCCCTCTGTGCCGGGAGCAGGAGCTCATTTGCATTTAAAGGGACAGACACAAAAACGGTGCGTTTTTGCTCACCCTCAAAAAGTGACAATTTTAATAACCTGCTATTTAAAAATATCTGTGGGGTATTTTGAGCTAAAACTTCACATACACACTCTGGGGACATCAAAGACTTATTTTAAATCTTGTGAAAAGGGCATTATACCACCCCTTTAATAATTGATTATCTTTACAGAGGAGCTGAATCAACACTGAACTAACTTCAGCTGAACAATGACACTATTTTCATGTAGAGCTGCTGTACAGCCAAAATTAACTGTTTGCATAATTAATCTGTACTGGATAAAGCGCTATATAAATAAAGGTGACAAGTCATAAATGTATTTACACAGAAATCGCAATCATGTGAAATCTAATGACAAGCTTGAAAGTTGATTGCTGAAACCATGGGATGAAATGCCAGACAGTACTTCAAATCAGAATTGAATCATAACTAACTAACTAACTAACCAAGTGTCATGAAACCCTTCCCTGTTTTAGCCTGGTCGTTCACACCTCAGAGTTGAAAAAGTCTCAAGAAATGGGCGTGTAAAGCTGTGGAAAAGTGGGAGAGTAGAAGGTGGGAAAAGGGGAGACAACAACGAATAAAACACAGACTTGCAATACACTCATTATACAGACACATGAATATTAAAATATGACCACAGAGAAAAAAAACAAACAGCGTTGAGGGCACCTTGATGCATTTTAAACATATAACCCTATATGACTACAAACTCCCAAAACCGAGAGCCTGTAATGCGATCTCGTGCATACTATGGCGCAGTGATTTGATTGAACAAGCTCTTTCTCATGAATAAATGCAGCGGAGCTCTCAGAACCGGATGACGTAGATTCCACCTCAGATTCGTGACACTACTTCGACTTTGCTTTTCAACCCAGAAGAACGAAATTGCTCTTAAAAACTCAAAAATAACCCATTTCCACTTATTGATCAAATTTATGAGTGTGTAAATAAAGGTAATTTTATAAGTGAGTTTTAGTGTTTTTAGTGATGCGCTACATACAGTATCTGTTCACATCTCAAAAAAATGTGTTTTGGGGTTTCATGACCCTTTAAAAAAAAAAAAACTCACCGAACTTGGTCCAATCCAAAAGTTCTCTTGCTGCACGAATTTGACGTTTTCATAAACGCCTTTATTTCTTAGGACCTTTATGAGGGAAAAACAAAAAACAAAACGTGTTTACAAACACCAGATGGTCAGAAACAGGAATAGAGCATCAGAAATGCAGGATATTTTGAAAGTGTAGCAGCACTCACAGAATCTACGGTTTCATGCTGGGAGAAGCCCACTGGTGCAATGCCATAAATACACACTGCCAAAATGGTGATGAGTATGTGAACGAACGTTATCCAATATGTAAAGAAAGGCCTGAGAAACAGAATAGAAAACACAGCCTCACATTATAAGCATCTCCGAAAATCTTAAAGAAGTTTTAGGGATTTAATTAAGTTTGCAAACCTGTGGTCATCCATGTCCTCGATTTGTTGTTTCACGTAGCTGTCGATACGCTTGCGATATGTTCGATTGGTCAGCTTTCCCACCATGCCCAATCCATACGGCCTTTTTTCTCTTGCAAAGAGCTTTTTGACTGGCACGGCTATGCGTTGGCCTCTCCGCTGACCGTTCACACTTACTACCTCCTGCCTCAGTCTGACTTTAGGGGGGACTGGCGTTCCCTCCTTCACTTTTCGCCAGCCGCGCTCTAAAGGCCTGTTTGAAGAAAGAGGATAGAATGATAAAGCATATATATAGTCATAGAACAATGGCTAAGCTAGATAAATACATTTTTTTCTGTTTTTAACATTTTATGTCAATAAATAATCTCTAATTTTCAACCTTTTTTTATAAAAAGATTTCCCGCAAAATATATAAATCATATTTAATGTTTCTTAAACATTATATTTAATTATATTTTCTAAATATTTTGAATTATTGAAATATTGAATACATGTAAGATATGCTGCCGCTGCTGCAATAATAGATGCATAAATCCCATAGCAGATCTAGGCACGTGGAGCTGTGGGAGGTGGAGGGTTTCAGAGGACTCTGGACTAGCCTCCAGAGAACACTTCAAATGTTGAGCAAGAAATCTCATTGGCTGCTGAATTAGCAGAAGCCAATCAGCTTGTGCCATGCAGTAATGGTGTTATTGCTTGCATATTGCAGTGAAAATGAAAATCAGTCTGTGCCATCTAGAGTTTCATGACTGAACCAGCATTTTTAACAGAAATTCTCTGCAGCTAACATTTTCTATTATCAAATATTTTATAGTATCGAAGCACAATTACTGTGACAGGTAATATGGTGTTGTGAAGCTTACAGCATTAAGTGACTCCTCTCTAACTCGCTTTTTTCCAGTGCGCTGCCTGTTAGCTCCGACTCATCCAGCTGTTTGCTGTCCACATCCTTCATGGTGGAGTCTGATGGAGACTCAAACACCTCATCGTGAAAAGTGGACATCTCCTCCTGCATCATGGCATCCTGAAGCCCGACAGACAGTAAGCATACATATCGGAAAAGGTCTCCCAAAAGCAAATGTATGTGTGATGTGTTCGGTGGGATTATCCTACCCTAGCAAAGAACGATGTGTCCAGTTCATCTGGGAAGTCCACAACATCTTCCTCAATAAAGCTAGCAGGTGTGAAGCTGCGCCTGTGAGCTCGTTTTAGCGTGCCTTCGCGCAGCGAGCGACCCTTAAAATACAAAAACACAGATATATCAATCAGCATGGCATACTAAGCAGTATAAAAAGTATTTACTAAGTAAATAGATGATAAATAATTCAAAGAGACTGTGTTGCGAGACCATTGACCTGTATACCAGCTCTGTCTCTGATATCTGATGTTTTGCTTCATGTTATTGGTCATTTTTGAAGATCGAATGTGCCCGTTTGATTTATCTGGTGTGTCTTTGTTAACTTAAAGAACCTCAGATGACCCTACGCTAAGCCGCACCTTACAAATGCTACTGACCAATCCTACTTTATCAGCTGTTCCCATTTGACATTATCAAACAAGCTTCTGCTCTGATTTAATGTAGGTCTGTGAAGTATCAATTATCACAAAATACAGTAAAACTTTGTTCCTGGGTCACTTATAATAGTGAACCAAGAAGCTCAAACAGGATACAAGCATTTTCCCAAAAATAATATTTAATTTGATATAAATCTTGTGAAAGTTATGGTGTGGATTAAACTGTGTTGACTATGTGTAAACACCTACATTTGCTCCAATGTAAACTGGACAGATATATCAGCCAGACCAATTAATCAGTATCAGCATTGACCACTGAAAAAACCACTGTAAATAAATGTTAGCAATTTGCAGTCATTTAATTTAAACATTGATTAAGATCACCAGTGTTGATAGTACCATTTCTGTTCATTAACATCAGCTATATCAGCTTAAAATAATGGATCTCATTGACTAACCACGTGTACGCACATATTTGTGTGTGAAATCAACGTTTTTGCAAACAAATCATGATTTATCAATAACTTAAAGGAGAACTCCGGTCAATTTTAACATTGAGCTCATTTTTTTGTACATTTGGAGTGCTGTCAATACAGAGAACAACGACAAAAATCGGTGTTGCCTACACCGAGTTATTCTATTTGTAAAATTTGCACCCTGTTGACTTCAATGGGGCAAGTACTAAACCTGCTTTTAGCCTCTTAACATCCTTGATGTGTCATTACAAGTGCACAGGTCATGTGAGTGATTCCTTCGGAGTGAACACGAGTGAATCTGACTGCAGTAGATGTGAAAGATATGAATAAAAATGATGTTATTTAAGCCAGCGCACATACCTGTATTTACATCGTGTTTTCGGTCGAAGTCCATAGAAATCGATTGTCGAGTTCACACGCATAGGTTTAGTTACCTATGATCACGCGCGTGAACTCGACAATCGACTACTATGGACTTCAACCGAAAACAGCATGTAAATACAGGTATTTGCGCTGGCTTAAATAACATCATTTTTATACATATCTTTTACATCTACTGCAGTCAGATTCACTCGTGTTCACTCTGAAGGAATCACTCACATTTTCTGTGCACTTGTAATGACACATCAAGGATGTTAAGAGGCTAAAAGTAGGTTTAGTACTTGCCCCATTGAAGTCAACAGGGTGCAAATTTTAAAAATAGAATAACTCGGTGTAGGCAACACCGATTTTTGTCGTTGTTCTCTGTATTGACAGCACTCCAAATGTACAAAAAAATGAGCTCAATGTTAAAATTGACCCGGAGTTCTCCTTTAAAGGTATAGCGGAGGATTTTTTTACTTCCGGGTGGAATACCTATACTATTGGTCCTCCTAAAAATCACATATGGCCTTATAATTGTGTTAAGATTAAATTTTATAAACAGATATTTCATTATTTAAAGTGAAAGAGTGTTATAGCTCCAGTTAGCGCTTTATACAATACAGACTGTATAAAGCGCTATACAAATGATTCAATGATGCAAACAGTTCATTTCAGCTGTACAGCATCTCTAAATGAAAACAGTGTCATTGTTCAGCTGAAGTCAGTTCAGTGTTGACTCATTTCCGTTGAAAAGACCATCAGTTATTAAATTAGTTCATTTCATCTCTAAAGCAGCTCTGCAGAAAACAGTGATGTCATCATCCAGCTCAGTTTTCATTCAATAGTATCAGTGACTGTAAGGCATGAAGATATTATAACCATTAACATCATGATTTTCTGTAAAGTTGCTTTAAAACAATGTGTAATGTGAAAGCGCTATATACAGTCAAACCAAAAATTTAGAAATTTGACTTGACACTATAAGACCAAAACCTGGTGCATTATTTCCAGAAAAGATCCAAAATCATTCCCAATGTACAAATTCAACTGAAATAAAGGGTATAAAGGTCATGTGGGTCACGTGCTCACCTTGACCAGAGCTGCTGCCGCCCTGAAGCTCATCTTGGCCACGGACTCGCGCTTGCGTCTGCGTGGGATGCGGTTCAGGCCTGAGCGTGAGCTGGTGAAGGAGCACAGGGACGCAGCGCCGGGGGTGATGGGAGTTTGAGGCACACTGTAGCCATCTACTTCCTCGACCATGCGAAACGCACGTCCTCGTGCCAGTGGGTCCACAATCTGAACAAAAAGTGCATCATTAAAAAAAGGAGGAACAGGTGCACATTCAGTCCTGTTCCAGTGATGACTCCTGGTACTGTACCTTCTGCATGCCATGCTGAGATGAGGGTACGTATAGAGGTGGAGGGGTTTCCGTGCTGGTCAGGGAGATGTTGTCCTGGCTGGGCAGCTCCATCTCACGGATCACCTGCGGTTTCAGCTTGCCGTAGCGCAGGCTGCAGTGTCGCAGGCTCTTCCTCTGCCATTTGTGCGTGGCGTCGCCGTCCTTACTGACCCCGAACCAGTCCGCCGTACCCCTGAGAGCGATCGACACAACCCGTTCAGCCTGAGCTCACTCATCCAGAGATCACATGCCATCCCTGACTCTCTTGTATTTCCCTGCGCTCTAACATGTTCTTGCACAATAACTGGACACTGCAATGGTGGTTTCCACAAACGTGTGACACACTGTCTCCTCCCGGTTATGTACAAATGAGATCAAGGAAAGTTCGGTGAGTTAACTGTAGCAAACTTCTAAGGAAACAGTGATGGGACATGCCCAGGCATGCTTCGCAGTAAAGCTACTGGCATTGGCTAAAAATCCTGTCACAAAAACGAAACCAAACACACATACACAGAGAATCATTAGGCTGGTGTCCATCCCTCTGCACAGCTGCTTGGCCTGGGAAACATCTGCCTCGTAATGTCAAGAGGCTGACATGTTTTTCAAGTTCACATATGACTCATGTTTCAGTCAAAAAGATAAATTGATATAAACCAGTGTAAAATAAATACACAATGTTCAGCTGTCCAGCCTCACCCACAAAAATAATCACATTTTATTAAACAACCCCATACCAAAACAGTAAAAACTCTGGTGGTCCATTACAAAAAGGCTCCATGGCCAAAATGTCATAGTTAATACAGTTATTTTAATAAGAATCCATGTGATCGGGAATTGCACGTGACTGTAAAAGATTTCCCCTTATGCGGACTTTGGTCACACAGATTTGCAGCGCTGACTAACAGAAAGCTGTGACTTCAAAGTGACTTCTGTGTTGTGCCTCATACATTTCTATTGATAATAGACAATGGACTTTTTTGCTGGTGTAATTTTGTCGAAAATTTCGCTAATGTGCCCACATCTTAAGTCTAAAGGATTTGGCATGTTTACAAAAAATTATGTAATAAAAAAAAAAAAGAAAAAAAAAAAAAAAGTTTTACATGGACAGGCGACAACGTCGTAAAAACGATCCCCGTTCACACAAATACATGAAAATGACTAAAAACGCTGTATTATTCATGCCAGGCCAGTTGACGTATGGCGATGCCACTAAAGAAACACTATGTGCCTATAGACTGAACATGTTATATGCATTTTTACAAATAAAGTTTACACAGAGACAATAACAGTTTCGTCTCCAAAAACTTGCACTTTGAAACCCGTTTTCAAAAGCTTGCATTTTCAGGCCCCCAAAGCGTCGCTGTCGTGTAAATTAATGGCCAAAATACATAAAAAGTTTTCAGTTTTTTGTTGAAAACGGTGTCATGTAAACGGCCCATTAGTTGCCAGTTTTATAGAAATTGTCCAATTGCTTAGAAAAGTGTTACTTTTCTTTCTCTCTACAATCTGCATGATTTAAAGTAGCACAAATGCAGGATAAGTTACACCACTCACAGCTACTTTCCTGTCGACTTCATATACAGTATTGTACTGTAAATAAAGCCAAGAAATAAAATAAGGTAGTAATAAGGTTAAGCCTTCAAAACAAAAAGTATGAACTACTAATAAATTAACATGGGACCTCCTTCAAACAGTGACAGGATCTATCTTCATTATGTTTTGGTTCATGTTTCATGACAGTGGTGGCTGAGATCAGTTTTTATAGTAGTAACCATGTTAGTTTTTGAAACTATGGTTATCACCCAACATTTTTGTAAGTGGTGTGTTTGAGATTTGAGTTCAGACCAACAATAAGCTGTATGTATGATGTGTGATGAAAATCATACTGTACATATAAGCATTTCCCTACATTTGTAAGTGTGATTGTCTGACAATATTTGTATAAGCGTTGTTTTATTGTTCAAATAAAATAAAATATGAATATTAAATGAAAAACAAACTTAGAAAATTTGAAATTATGTCTTTGCAAGAAACTGAAATAAATAAGTTGAAGTACTAAAATTTCTAAAATTAAAGTTAAATATAAATTCTATATTTATGAAAAGCATATAAAAATTACTAAAATGAAAGTGAAAATTTAAAATATAAAAATTAAAAGCTAATTAAAAATATGAATAAATACTATAATAGAATATAAACATTCTAAATGAGATTCCCATTGCTGTTCAGCGCACACAACATGTGTGGCTATAAAACTCTGGATCGTCACCGCAGAGAGATCTAATCTAATCTTTCTGACTCACAGAGGCAATAAACATGACTCAAATTCTGGCTTATTATGTTTCATCTGAAAGACAACAAATAAAGCCTGCCAGTCTGGGCACAGTGTCAAACTGTGCAAAACAACTAAAGATGAATGTGCCGAGCTCATACATTGGAATGTTTTCAGTTCAGTTTGGAAGAATGGCAACAATGCGCCATGTTTGAAATCATAACGGTTAGAGACAGTGAGCATGTCATGATAAGAATCCTTATTTGCTCCTATCAATAGACTGAAGTTATGCATGGCATGACATGTGCTGAGAATCCAAACATGTGATACAGAAAACCACAAAATCCTCACTACTTAAACATCCACTGAGGGAGAACGCAAAGTGAACATATTTGGCAGAAAGATCCTAGGGTCAAACCTCACAATGGATGACCAAGGAGCATTTCTTATTATTATTTATCAATGTTGAAAAAAGTTGTGCTGCTTTGTGGAAACCCTGCTTTTTTTCAGGTTTCTATGATATATAGATGGTTCAAAAGCTTTTATTTAAATATTTTAAACATTATAAATGTCTTTACTGTCAGTTTTGATCAATTTAATGTAATATTCTTTGGTATCAAATTAATTTCCATCACTTTTCCATAACTTTTGATTACTGAATTGAATGCACAAACAGCTTATTCATAACTAGAAAAATGTAGATTCACTATAGAAATTTCCATTACGTTTCCACTGTAACATACAGCCTGCGTTTCAGTTTTGTGTTCATGGACTTTTAGGGGCCATTTACACGGTACCATTTCCAACAAAAAACTAAAAACTGGCCATTCCTTTGGTCATTCATTTACACAAGTTTTGGTCATTCATTTACACGACATCGCCATTTGGCCTGAAAATGCAAACTTTAAAAGTGCACGTTTTTTTGAAGACGATACTGTTATCATCTCTGTGTAAACTACAAAACGTGAATCTGCAAATAACAGTGAAGTCACGCGCATGCGTATCATGTGTTCAGTCAATAGATGCATAGTGTTTCTTTACAAAGTGACATCGGCCTGGCATGAATAATACACAGTTGTTAATCAATTTCACTGATCCATGTGAATAGATAGCCTGGCTAACGTCAGACCTCTTCTCATTGAGACGTGGTCTGGGAACCACATGTTCATTTTCTCGTATTTGAGGCGTGGTTTACGAATGCCCAGAGCCGTTTATTGGGCGATACGAATGTCTATCAAATGCGCCTGTACGTAGCTCACAGCCAATCGTTTCAATTATACCAGATGACGTATGTAGAGCGACAGAAATTCGACGAGGAAGAAGACGAAATAAACTTGCATTCTAAACTACTTAGAACACTATCTAAGGCTGCATCGAAAGGTAACTTCGCGTCTGATGCCATGTTGGATCCATATATAAACAAACTGCTTCGGTGTGTCGCATAGACGTCGTCATCGTCTTGCTGCTCCCTCCCTGTTCTGTGATTGGTTCCCTCGCTGAGGGGAAAATCTGGTCCATGGTGTCCAGGCTGCCTAGCAGCGTAAATAAAATCGTGCTAAGCGCAAGGCAGCATGGGGAAACCCAGGCTCGTGAATAGAGATAGTTTTGACAACATTGTCGCCTGTAGGTGAAAAAAATCTGTTTTTAGCACATTGTTGCTGTGTAAACGTACCCTTAATTGGTGTTTGTGTTTTCCTTTGTTCCAGTCACTAATTTACTTCCATAGATACTAATTACCATCCACATGTGTCTTGATTAGTTGCTAATTATCTTATCACCCTTGTGTATTTAAGCCCTCTTGAGTTAGTCTACAGTAGTCGGTTATTGTCTATATGACAGTGTACTTTCTATTTCGTTACCTTTTGGATTTTACCCTCTTCTTCTTGGATGATCTTCTTTGTTTTGATTAAATAATCCTGCAACTGTGTCTAGATTCTACCTCAACTGCTCGTTACATCCACAATTTCAACAATTTTTTTAATTAATTTCTATGACTTTTTCAGGCCTGATAATAACAATTTTAAATTGAATACATTTGTATCACTCTGCTGTACATGCACTCTCCGAAAAAAGAAAAGAAATTTGTGATTGGGATGGTACCCAATCAATAGGTACACCTTTGTACTTTATTTACCCTAAAGGGTACACACTAATTCCCTAAAGTGTACATATAGCATAATAGCACCTAAATGGAACTATTATTACAACGCTAACACCAAAGCTGACTGTGCCATGTGACCATGTTTCCTTTGCATTGTGTGTGTTGTGTGTGAGAGCTCCCTCGCCAGGCCTCCTGCGGCCCGCTGTACCTGAGCAAGGTTCTGGAGAGGGACTGATGCCTTCTGAAACCGTGCCGCCCTGCACGGTGACCCTTAATGGGCACAGTGTTAATCCTCTCAAAGTGCACCCGCCTGCTGCTGTGGACGTCCCGAGAGCGGGAGGAGAGGAAGAGCAGGGCGAAGAAAGGAAGCAGAAGAGAGAAAGATAAAAAAAAGAGGGAAGGAGTGTGAGAAGAACTGGAAAACTGATCAACAAGAGCCAGAGAGCAAGATTAGCAAAAAGCAGAGTATTCCAGCGGGAGGAAGGGTTATTTCAGTGCAGATTTAATGAGTAGCATATGAGTGAGAGACATGTGCTAGTCATACATACACACGCAGACGCACAGAAATACACAAAACAAGGCTGAAAAGTGGCATCGTCCACACAGAAACCATGTAAACAGGCGCAAAGACACTGGTTCTTTTCAGGTTTGATTTATCAGCCATGAAATGAAGTCATGAAATGAGGAATTTCAAACCCTCTGGCACATGGAATCACATGCACATTCCTATTACATCTCAGCGCAAAACAATCGCAGCAAACAAATCATAAGACAGGCTGGCAACATTGGCTGGCAACCAAAAAAGTGCTACAGTCTTGACTACGGAATCACACACAATTCACAGATAGAAACAAAGTATGCAAGATAATGGGCTACATTGATGCACAACCAATTAAAACTATGATTAGAACTCTATCAAAATGAATGTTGGTGTAGTCGTATTAGCTTCGTTCCAAAACGTAGTGAGCTCTCTTCTAAAGGTATGGCCACATTTACCGCTGTTTTGCAATTATCTCGCCAGCAAAATACAGTAATTTAGTTGGTCACACAAATCGCCGCATTGACCAACAGAAAACTGCTTGGTTTGAAAGTGTCTTCTGTGTGAGCTGTGCTTCATACATCATTACACTATTGATAATAGAAAAATTATGTTTTTTTGTCCACAAAATGTCATCGAAATTTCGCTAATGTGACCACAACTTAAGGCAGCATCCTAATTGAGACTGAACCTCACTGGAGAGTGTACTCCTCAGGGGGAACATACATCCGCCATCTTGGATTAATGTTTTTACTGAAGTTGTCTCATTGCATTATGTGATTGACTTCTCATAGGTCACACAAAAAAGCCCAAAAAAATTGTGCTGCCATTTGCAACAGTCTTCTTTTAGATCAGGGCTGCCTACAAAGTTCAGCTCCAACCCTGATCAAGCACAACTGAACTAGCTAATTATGGGCTGCGTCCGAAATCGCATTCTTCCCTACTATATGGTGGGTGAAAAACAGTATGTGACAAAAGAAGTAGGCCTATGTCTGAATTCACAATATTCATAAAACAGTAGGCAAAGAGTCCCCGGATGACGTACTTCCGGCGAGATTCTGAAGTGTACATATGAGGGACACTTTACTATCCCATGAGGCCACGGGAGAGGATTTATGAATGGAGGTGAAGCGACTCAACTGACACTAGTAGGTCTCATGATAATGACAACATGGCATGTAGTACGTCCAGATTACATCCATTCTACGCACATACATACTATTTAGGCCCCGTTTACACGATGGGAAAACGCAGATATTTCCCTGCGTTTTGGCCTGTCATTTACACGAAAACTCCGGCCAAAGTGGAGATTTCTGAAAACGCCGGTTATGTGTTGCCGTGTCAACTGGGAGAAACGGGGTTTTAGGTTCTCAAACGTCACATTATGCGCCAGAAAATGCTTACGTCATGTGAGCGCCCTATGTTTAGAGTTTGTTTGGCTACTATTTGATCATGGATGCTGTTAAAGTGGTACTCATTTTTACTTTTGTGCAAACGCTTTTGGCCTGTTTGCATTTGCTTCGCTGTCTGTCCACGCGAACGAACCTCGCGCCATGTCTGTTGTTTTGAAAGGAACAGGAAGTCGCTCGTGCTATTCGTTGTTGTCGATTTTGAGGATTCTGATTGGCTTGCATGGCTTTATCCTTCTCCCTACACTGCCGCCCATTGTATTTATGCGGGTTGATGTAAACGACAACTTCTTTTGAAAACGATGTTGTGTGCATGATGTTATTTTTGAAAACGGAGGGGGAGAAATATTCGTTTCTCTAAATACCCGGCTATGTGTAAATGTGGCCTTAGAATGTACTTTTTTGTACAAGTAATTACTCTTTCAAAATAAGTACCTACTCAAGAGGTGTATGCGATTCGGACGCAGCCAAGATCTTCAAGAGCACTTGATAATGACAGACAGGTGTGTGGGATCAGGGTTGGATCTGAACTCTGCAGGTTGGTAGATCTCCAGGAACAGGATTGGGCACTGCTGATTTAGACTATGCCTTAAAATGTCTATGTAGACAGCTTACTAGGTTTTGAAACAGAGTTTGACCTTTGGTAAAGACATGAACCTCAGGCCACATGTAATGCCTCCCCTACCTCTTGATGGTTTGGGTGATTGAAGACTGACGCTGGAAAGCAGCTCGACGGGGGTCAAAGAGGTCCCGTGGCGGGGAGGGGAGATGAGACGTTTCCACTGGCATACTGACGCTGCGATGGAAACCGTGCCTCTTCACTGGCTGCAAAAAGAGAGACATGGACAAGATTGGAAACCAGGGCTAAACTCACTTGCACTTAGAAGGACAGTTAGAGACAACAATGCTGCACCTGGACAAAAGCGGGAGGTTCGTCCAGGGGCACCTGAGCGATGGGAATGTCCAGTTTTAGCCATGGAGGCTTCTTGCGCTGCAGGCTGCTGGTGCTGTCGCGTCTGGGTTCAGCCATGCTGCCTGCCTCTCCTTAGACCTGCCAGCTACAGAGAGAGAGAGAGAGAGAGAGAGAGAGAGAGAGAGAGAGAGAGAGAGGTGAATCCTCAAAAGAATTGCACAGTGTGGAATTAAATCCTAAATGCAAGAAGCTAATCCTCAAAGTTGAGGCTCTGTTGTACTGATAAGGTTCATGACTGACTTATGTAGGAAACGGGACACTAAATGCGCTAGACAGTATGCAGTATACAGCCTCAGGGTTCAACAATAAGCATTTTGTTGCCTTGCCAATATTTTAAACTAAGTAACTCCAATGGCAGCTATACATTTATAAACCCACTTTTGCTCAAAAACACACCTTTGCTGGCATTTTCTGTACAGTACACATACTGCAGCAGCATACTACTCATACTAGCATGCCATTCATACGCAATGTGTAATTAAAAGTACTTGTTGTGCCACAAGATGGCAGTCTAAAATCACCACAAAATACAGGAGGGCCCAAATATCCAGTAATCCTTCCTGCTGCTGAGGAGGAATCCATAAAATGTAAAAAAAAATAGCCGTTTTCTCATATGTTTACATTCACTCAACACACTCATATCCACTTAACTGACTAATAAACATTTCTACTGTGGAGGTGGAAAAGTTTATTGTCAGTAGATTAAGCCTAAACCACTTATTTTATACAACCCTCTCATTAAAAGTGCTACTTTGTGGCGGAGCAGGAATTTGGTGAGAGGCCATCATTAGTGTGTCTTCCCGCTGCATATTCCCACACAGCTTGAGCAGAGAGTTTACCAGATCACGGCAGTGTGGAGTCAGCAGACGAAGAGCACTAAACCAACACTGTTTCTGCCTTTCTCCATTCAGTGAATACAGCTCGTCAACATGTCAAATCAGGGCAGCTTGTGTGTCCACAGAATAGAAGTCTGCTACCCAAACTGAGACTGCTATCAGTTTTTTTCAGATTCAGGTTTGTTATGGAAGAAAAAGGTTTTTTTAAGGGTTCTGGTTTTGGCTTTATCTTAAAGGTATAGTTCACCCCAAAATGAAAATTTTCTCATCATTTCTCAACAATTCTATCACCCACATGCCATCCCAGATGTGCGTAGAGTTAAAGATCTTTACAGGTGTCACGGTTGTTTAGAGGGAATCATTTGCACTACACCGTGACAGCAAAATATAATTGAAATTATTTAGAGAGAATGACTCCTTATGACTCCCGATTGTTATAAAATTACAATTAAGCACACATACTAAACACGTAAGTCAAGTCAAATCCCCTTTATACAATACAGATAGATAGGAAAATTCAATGAGATGCAAACAGAGTTCATTTCGGCCATACAGTGTCGTTGTTATCAGTTTAGTGCTCTTTCAGTTCCGTTGTAAAGATCATCAACTATTAAATTAGTTCAATTCATCTATAAAGCCGTTCTGCGGAAAACAGCGATGTCATCATCATAAAAAAATTAAACAAAATTAAACAGAATTCTGTAGAATTTGCAGAATCCCTCACAATTGTTCCTACATACACACAAAATGCTGATTTTGACCCATTTAAATGTGTTCTTTATGAGCATCTGTCTTCAACTACATATTGTCTTTTACAGTAAACATCCAGCCAGAAATGAGTCAGATATTCATTCAATAACCACTTTGATGGACTTCATGAGCAAGTGAATCATAATAACTTGTCAGTTTGTGGGTCTTTTTTGTCTGAGTAATAACTAAGAATCTATTGTACATGACTACAATGGTCCAGTGGTGTTTTTGCTTTTGAACACAGTCAGTGAAGACAACACAATAGAAAGACAAGTTTATTGTCTTTGAGTTATTTCACAATACTGCAAACTCATAAATCAGAGGAAAATATAATTTCTTCTGCTTTGGTGCACTGATTCAGCAGAGGCACAGTTACGAGTGCTCAAAAACTTTTTTTTTCAAAAAGCCTTTTGCTTTGACAAGGGAGTGATGTGTAGGCAAAGGCAGTCTTTCTGGGATATATATTCACCCCTCGGGAAGGCCTCCAAATCTGCTTTTGGTTTAACAAAACAGATTTTACAGCAAACCACCCATGATGGAGTGATGATGGAAGAAGCCACAGTGAAAAAATATAAATCACAGAAGTTCATAAATCTTGAATCTTGTAGAACCTGAGTGACAGTTTAAACTTTCAACTCATAAAAATAGCTACCTATCAGCAGGCACCAGGCAAGAAAGAAGCCCTGCGTCTGCAGCTCATGCTGGAAAGTGAAACACTCTCATTGTCCATGAGAAAGTTCCTGCCCGCTGAAGAGGAATGTGGACTGATATCATCACTGGCCGTTCAGTATGTGTGCGGTGTGATGACTGTGAGATTACAGAGCAGACAGGAGCAAAGCCCCAGCTTTGAGGACACCCCTGCCAATGGTTTCCCACCACAAGGGCTGGGTGATGGAGGTCAAAATATAACAGTCTCAGTATTTTGTGCTCATATACTGTATATTGCGATACTTATGTATTTGTTCTCAAATGGATTAACTGTAATGTCACTAGAGAAGTGGTACTTAAATGGCGGACCGCAGTTCAGTTCTGGACCCTGGCTTGGTTCCATCCGCCCGCGGGACATAATTGAGCCATTTTACCGTTAATACAGTTTAAAGTGAGTACATCAAAACAACGTAGCGGTTCACACTACATACAAGTGCTCTGGGTCGTTTACAGTAATGATATTTCAGCACTACACCCTCTAATATTTTTAGAAGATTCATTCAAGCCCTTTCCACTCTGTGTGCATTGCTTCTCTGAGAAAAATGAATGAATGAGAATGAACAAGAATGCAGAAAATACAATTATTATGTCATACAGATGACTCTGACCGTTTGACTAAACCAGGTTTGTTAAAGCAGAACTATATGCAGATAGTGGAAAAACTATGCAGATTTGCAGATTTCTTCGCTGTTTTCTTGCTTTTTGCTCGTGGGTTTCTCTATAGAGCTCCCCCTACAGCTTCGGAATAGATATTTGACAACACTGTCGTCAAAACTCGTTGGCGACTCTCCCCCCTCCCATCTTCTCCCGCTAGATAGTGTATGTGTGCAGTGCCGTAAAGCAATTCGTTACATCACGAGACCTGATATCATGCGATACTTCCTGCTCACCGGCCCAAAGTTGCAAGTGTGGTTTTTCGGCTCACAGGCGCTCGGGGGATGCGAGACAACCACCATTCAACCCGAAAAAAGTCATATAACTATTCCAATGACTCCGAAACTGTTCGGTTTAGGTAAAAAAGTTACTTAGTTCACATTTAACGCGTGGCACCTTTAGACTGTTTGTTTTTTCTCATCATACATTTAGTATTATTAAATCAGCATTTTAAGAGCATTTCATAATAAACACTGCTATAATTTGGAACATTATTTAGAGATGGCAAGGGAAGACAAAAAAACGTTGAAATTAGGCCTACTAGTTAACTTTGTTTTGTGCTCATGATGAGAGTTTTGATTTTTAGATTATGCAAATTGTTTGTTTTTAGTAGTTTATTACATTGAGCAAAATATAAAAATGGTCCATACTTTTCTTAAGAGGTAAACCCCAGTGTTTTCTCACATCCCGAGGCCTTCTATGTGTCATACACGTAGGTGTCTAAGGGCCAGATTTACTAAACAGGGAAAAATAGCGTGCGAGCGCAAATCCAAAAATAGCACAGATGGAGTGGAAAGTTCTGCGCAAGATCTACTGACGACGCGCAAGTTAAAGAACACAGGAGCAGCCGGATCATTTTCATAATGACCAACACAATCTACCAAGAGCAGTGCAAATTAGTGTCTGGTTTAAGAAAGACATACATTATTTGGCTGTTAAATAATGGCGCAAATACTAGTAAATTGACAAACGCAAAACTTAGTATATCACCTTGCGTGATCCCACCTCTCCTCCCAAAAATTCTGCATCTGAAAGGGAAACTCCAACAAATTGATATGTAATAAGGTCAGCCGCAAAAATAACTGTGCGCTGTTTTTTCCACTGTGCATCTTTAGTAAATCCTGACTAGTTTTTTAATGCCAAAAGAGGGTTTGTGCTGGAGCAAGCTGTTAGGAAATCTGGCCCTTAATGTTAAAAGAAAACCCTGATAAAACATCCGATCTTACCTTTTCATATTCATATCCAGTTGTGAGAAATATTTTTTTTTTTTGGTAAATATTGGTAAAAGTCCTAAGATTCACTGCTTTGGCTCTCTGGGCCCAAGATTCTCATCTTTGAGAATATTTAACACTATATTGTGTGTGTAGAATTGTTTTCTTTTACAAAGCACTACAGCTGCCCCGATGGAAATGTATAACTGTTCCAAAAAAGTATTGTCTGAACATCTCCTGGGAAGTAAATATAGAGACCGGGCCTCTTGGAACTTTCACTGAATACCTCGGCGCTATAGGATAAAAAATGAGTTACTAACAGATACTTCAAACAAGCAAAGATTTACGTAGTGTAGCTTTAAACAAGCCAACAGATGTATCTCAAATATTTCACAAAAGTATTTGATATTGTCCAGCCCCTACCACAGAAAGGAACCACCTGCCAGGTTCAATATCCAAACAGACCCATTACAGAAATCTAATCCTGACTTTTAAGCATGTCAGAACCCAAATTGGCTGATTCTGAAAGGCAGCGATTATGTTTGACGCAGGAGTCCGAATTGAGAAGACACAGTTGTGCTGTGTGATAGACCGCTGGAGAGGCCTGAGGGAGACACATGAAAGCTTCCTGTCAGTCCTTGAGTCAGAACAGACCACCGTGACGGTTTAATGTCTGTATCAGTATCCACCATCATCTCATTAATCTGGCCACTAAATCACACGACAGGCTGATTACCGACTACATGAGGGCCATCAGCCCCGGGTCTGCACATTGCATTGTGGGATTACGGTAATTATCTTCTACACCCCTGTCATTTGACTCCAACCCCTACAGCTTCCCTTCCTGTGAAGCTAATATGTAGCATGTGCCTGGGTTTATGTTGCAGATGCCTATGGTTAGATTGAAAGAGAGCTGATATAACATCGGCAGCAATTAATTCCCTTCAGTTTTACTGTAACATCTTAAACATTATAGCACCTGTCAATCACAGAAGCATGTTTTTGGGACAGACTTCATGCTGGTTTCTCGAGCCTGTGCATGCATGGGCACTGTGGCATCCATCTCAAGGCTGCACATGTCGGATATCCCCAGGAGAACCATGGGAAGAACCGCACAAGGCCAGCTGTGTGTTTTGTAACACTCCATAAACTATCAGCAAGTGTGTAAGACGCTGGACAGCTGTAGCCCAATGCATTATGTAGATGTGATGAGATGAGATGTATACAGTTATGAATTCTATTGAGGCTTGTAGACAAAGCAACTCGCAGTTCACTTTTTACAAGGACTTAATATTCTGCAATGTAATTGATTTGACCGGACTGACACTATTGGATGAGATGAATTGAACTCCTTTCATAATAGATGAACTTTACACATTTACTGAACCAAACTGAATCAACACTGAACTGATTTCAACTGAATAATGACTGTTTGCTATCAATTTGTTAACATTAGTTAAAATATCATAAACTAACAACAAACTTTTTGGCAGCATTTATTACATTTAATTAATTATTCTAATGCATTAATTAATTCACACAACTTGAAAAGTTAAAAAAATATACACTACGATTTGAAAGTTTGGGGTCAGCAAGATATTTTAAAAAAGATTTAGAAGAAAGGACGGATTAGATGACAGTTAAGACTGATTAAATACTGTTCTTTTTAACTTTCTTTTCATTAAAGAATACTGAAAAAAAAATTGATCACTGTTTCCACAAAAAAATTAAGCAGCACAACTGTTTTCAACATTAATAATAATAATAATAATAATAATAATTGTTTCTTGTACAGCAAATCAGCTCATATTAGAATGATTTCTGAAGGATCATGTGACACTGATGATGAAAATTCAGCTTTGATCACAGGAATAAATTACATGTTAAAATATATTACCATATAAAACAGTTATTTTAAATTGAAATAATATTTCCCAATATTACTTAATACTTACAAAGAAATGCAGCCTTGGTGAGCATAAGAAGCTTCTTTCAAAAACATTAAAAAATTTACTGAACCTAAACTTTTAAAAGGTATTGTGTGTAGTATAAATGATCATTAATCAAGATGAATAAATGCTGTAATTATTAACAAACATTCACTAATGTTAACATATGATATAAAATCTGAATTTTGTAACAAAAAGTGAAAGTGTAACCAATTTAATTAGCAATATGTCCAAATCATTCTTTTCAATAGAATAAATGTGGATGGGGACCAGTGCATAAACAGTGGCAAAAAGATATGAACAACTACCATACAAATCACGCACTAAATTCCAAGTCTTTTAAAGCGATGCAATAGCCTTGTTTGAAGAGCAAATCAAAATTTAATCTTGACCGACATTTCATTTTTGGGTGAACTAAAAGTTCCCTTTAAGTTCCGCTCAAAATCAAAATGCTGATAGACGGTTCATGTATAAGGTTTGGAAATAGTAGCCCATATCTTGACCCATCCACATCACTCAAAGTTATTAATTAGGAAATTTTATGAAGGATTTTTTAATATCCTCTACAGTCAGAGGAGACAGTTTAGCAGGTCATGGGAAGGATATCCTTGAATGAGAGCGATATCCTTGAGGAGGGAGACAACGGATTGATTTCTACACATGGCTGTCATCCAAAGGATATGAGACTTCTATGAAGGTTTTCATTCAGATGTATGCTTCCACACAGAAAAGGAAATCGACCCACTCAAGAGCTTCAAAAAGATCACTTGTATCAAAGTTATACAAAGCAAGTGAATAGCACCATGTCGCGATGAACTTTCCATCAGGGTTTCAGCATTCTCTCTTCCTGACTGCATCACATGTGGCGTCACTAAATGTTTTTCTTTTTATGTAGCCATATAGTGATTTGTTTTGACTGTCCGATTAGATCAAGAGAAAGAAAATCTCGGCTTTCATCTTGACGTTACATTGTTCGCGATTAGCTTCCTGCTCTTGTGTTCCCCAGGCAAAAGCCTGCCACGAGCTAAAACTTCCTGTCTCGAGACATAATCATACTATAACTGGTATTTACAGAAGGCTAAAGTGTTGCTATAGTGCAGGTGCAGGGGATTCGAGGTATAGGTTAACATGCAAACACAGATTGGCTGTAGAGTTTTCTCTCGCTAAGACACAATAGTTTTTTTTTTATACAGGCTTTATTCTGCTTTTATGGTTTGTATGATCTGCTCACACCACAACTGAATACAACAACTGGCTGAATGAGTGCTAGTCATGCATGACAGGTTATGTAGTAATGGACTGGGCCACTTTTTAGAGCGGGGGAGTCCCCATCAAAAATGGAAACCCATCATGTGTTTGTGTGTGTTGGGGTGTGCCCTTCTGTTTTCACATCTCAAGCCACTCAACAAACACCCTCACCACCAGCAGACCAAATGGAAACTTCCTGTCTGAGATTTTCCACCATTTGAGCCTAATATAGAACACCCGGGTGAGCCAGATACGATTGTTTTTGGAGAAATCTATCTGATTGGACGACCTGCCACTGCCATCTGTTTGTCAGAAGAGTTAAAGGTCTATGATTTACATGTTAAAGTCTTTCCCATGTTCCTTATTGGTTAATATGCACAGTCTACGATACATATAATGCTGTTTTCAAAACCTTGCTCTACTCAGACTTACATACTGTATGAGCTCAACCAATGGCATCATTTTGGGGTGGAACTTACTTTTTAACAAGTAAAAGGGATTTTAGTATAATTAAAAAATTTCCACCTTCAGGTCGTGGTGCACGTGTCCAGACATGAGCTTAAGTCCAGACATCTTTTTTTGTTAAAATGTGAATATCAAATATGATATATCCGGCTTTTGAGGAATATTTATTTGTACATCTCTCAATCATCATTGTATTGTACTGCATTATATGTTTTGCCCCCGACAATATAAACAACAGAGCTTTGATTATAAAACTAAGATGATTTTACTAAGACATATTATTGAGAGATATAATGACCACTTTAATGGTGCTTTTTCTTTCTTTTCTTTTTTAAGATCAACAGTCCCTGTCTCTATACATTGTATTAAAAAAGAGCAGATTGGACATCCAGCAAAATGTCTTATTTTGTGTTTCACAGAGGTTTGGAACAACATGAGGGCGAGTCATGTGAATTTTTCATGAGTACATTCCCTCTAGAAAGCAATCTAGCCCTTCATGAGAAGAGGAGATCACTGAGTTCAAGCCAACCCAGTCTCATGAAAAAAAAAATCTATTTAATAAGGTGGTAAGGCAGTGATTTTGTATGAATTTGTATGATGCGAAGCATGAAGGTCCGCCTGTCAGCAGGTCAAATGAGATCATTATCCACAAATTCACCAAAACATAAAATAGTTACAAATTGCCATAGTGTGTTGGTTTAATCAGCATGTTCTGCAGATACTCATGCCTCGCATGTGTTTGTGTTTATTTGGAGCAACAGTGTTTGATGAAAGAGCCCCGGGGCAGAAGGAAGAGGTTTAATGATTGGGGCAAAAGAACACAGTGATGGATGACCTCATTTATTTTTGTGTTTGAAACACTGGACACTTCCTTCCTAAAGGCTGAACATCCTGGCCTTGAGGAAGGCTTCTCTCTCTCTCTCTCTCTTTTTCTTTCTGTCTCACTCCCCACAATTTCTTGGACCTATAGTTCTTGCACACACAAGTGGCCGCTTTGCTCGCGGCATTTATAATGTGATGTCTTTATTTCCCAGTCACAGAGAGTTAAACTCCCCCAGTTGCACAATACCCACAAAGCAGCCAACAGAGTTATTTCCGCTCATGCCAAGCTGACTCCTCCTTTCCTCTCGTACACTACCAGCAGTGTGCCTAAAGGATCTGCCCAGTCTCAACAAATCAGCCTGAAAGGAATTCCCCTTTTACTCCCAAACATGGAAAAACTGACATTTGGACTTTAAACTGTAGCCTTGTGTAACTATTCTAGCCAGACACAGTGCAAGTCTATGGTCGTGATGAAGGATACATGTTGAGGCAACGCTGTGTGTCAGGCCAGTTAGGAGGAGGTCTGTGTATTAAGGATGGAATACGAGAATGTGTGTTTAAAATAAAATCAGAAAAAGTACAAACATTAGGGGCTTTCGCACCGAAGGAACCTTTTCATAGTTCCTGTAACTATTGGCGGAAGTACCCGTTTTTTTAGCGTGTTCTCACCACAGGAAGTGGGAACGCCTTTTAGGGGAACTAAATTAGCTCCTACTACAGAGTAGGGTCAAACCCAGCACTACAGGAACTACCAGTGACATCAGTGTACGTTGATTGGCCGAACTCATGCAAAACACCTGCACCCGCCATTTTAAAAAAAGCCATGTACACACCGTTTATAACCTATATATTTACTACTTGAACAGGAAAAAGAGTGATAGATGGACTGATGCCAAAGTACAGGCACTTATCAACCTTTACGCTGAGGAAATCCAACGCGACTGTGAAGGGACAAAGCGAAAAATGATTGTATTTCTGCTCAGCAAGCGACACTGGGCATCAACCACACGGCAAACAATATTTTTCGTATACCGTTTACTTTCTTTGTGTAACAGTTCTACCTAATAACGTGTAAGATAGGACTGTTAAACTGATCGTAAACTAATCAAGACAGAGGATGTGAGCAGTGTGTGCTCAGGCTCCAGTCGTTCTCCAAATTAAAAGTCTGCCGTGCCGCCAAAATTAAAATCAACAACAACCAGAACGATGGCTTACGTCACTTTAAAGTTCCAACTGGAGTTAAAAATTGTCCTTTTCAGGGGACTGTCCTGGTGGCTAGTTCCTATAACTACCTGGTGCAAAAGCCCCTATTATTATTAATTCATCAAATAAAACAGCTGAGAACACCATTATATCTCCAGCAAGAGCAACTGAGCAACATGATATTCCTCTGGGTGTGTGTTCTGTTGTGTAACTGCAGCTCATCTTCAGTCTGTCTATTTTGTACAGATTCTGGCTTTTTAAAAATCTTTTTATAGCTCACCAATTTTGAAGCTGACAACAGCAGAGGAGCTGCTCAAGCTTGGTGGAGGATTCTGGACAACTTTTGAAAGAGATTAGGAGTCTAAAAATAAAGCACAGCATCTATGAGGAGAGAAAGCCGAGCAGAGCCAGGTGACTGCGCTGCTACTGCACACACTGCTGCCAGAATGACATAACCAAGGGTACAGTGCCACGCTGCGCTCACGTTTGCTCATGCTCCATATTCACATGAGGGACAAACCAGTATGACAACTAATCATCACAGCACATCACAGTCATTCTAAAGAAGAAGAAGAAGAAGAAGAAAAAAACTTCCATATCTTCCAAATCCCTATGTCATAATGTTGGTGGTTGCTAGGTGTTGCTATGCAGTTATTACAGTGTTCTGAGTGGTTCTAGTATGTTATTAGGAGATTGCTTTAAATTGTTATGCATTTTCTAGTGTTTCTAGTATGTCACTATGTGGTTGCTAGGGCTGTGCTAACCAGTTACTAGAGTGTTCTCCTGAGTAGGGTTTAGTATGACACTAGGTAGTTGCTATGTGGGGTTGCTTTGCAGTTACTAGATTGTTCTGAGTGGGGTTTAGTATGACACTAGGTGGTTGCTTAGGTGTTGCTACCCAGTTATTAGATGGTTCTGAGTAGGGTTTAGTATGACACTAGGTGGTTGCTTAGGCGTTGCTACCCAGTTACTAGAGTGTTCTGAGTGGGGTTTAGTATGACACTAGGTGGTTGCTTAGGCGTTGCTATGCAGTTACTAGAAGTTGTGTCCCAATACAGAGGGTGTATCCTTTGTCCACGAAGGTCGCACAGTGTTGTTAAACAGAATAGTCTAGCCTACGGAGGTAGGCTGTTTTAGAAAAGCGACAGTAGGGTTGGGCTGATAGACGGTGGCTAACAGATATCACGATGTTGAGCCGGCATCGCGATACACAGTTTGAATCTGGCAGTTATGTCACGTCACTGTACTGTACATTCGCTCCTTAGTGGTCAGCTGCTGCAGAGCATGCCAAAATCGAAATTGCTGATGAGATGTTGAGGAAAATATCTAGTGGAAAATGAGAATGTTACGTTACCCCCCCATAAAGAGTATAAACTATCAACATGCAATGAAGGCTAGGCTGTGAAGGATCCACTCTTTCTATCCTTCGCGACCCCGGAAACAAAGGACGCTTTTTTAGGAGTCTTTGAATTAGGACAGCCTTCATCGCGCCACAGTTATTCATTCGGCCTTCGAATGCAGCCTTCGAAGGATGCAGCGTCTGAATTGGGGTACAGCTAGGGTGTTCTGAGTGGTTTTAGTCCATTAGTAAGTGGTTGCTACAGTATACGGTAAGTAAAGTTTCACACTTGACACAAGTTCCACGCAGATAATACTTAGGCCTAAGTGTCGTTCAAAACCCTAACCGCAAATATAAGGAATAGTAATAGTAATTAATTATAGTAATAACAAGCACTAATAATATCATAACCATCCAATAGCAATCCAACAATAAGCCGCTGGATAAAATAAAGTCCCACCCTACATTATTTCCAGCTGCACAGTGTGTCTCACTCACATTGCAGAAGTTAATGCATTCTGTGTCATGTTGTCTTTAGGGGAGATGGGGGAGGGACGATGGTCTGTGCAGCATTCCTTCTCATCAGACAGGAAACACTCCGCATAGTCACCCATCATGCTGCAAACCCCTGAACTGCTCAAGCCCATTACATTTCTGAGGAAAGCCTGACATTGTGACATGTGACGGTCTTTCACCCTGAACCACTTCATCTGACATTAAAAGACAAACACACAGGAATACCCTTTGCAGCAGACTCTCTGATCATGTATCAGGGCAGCGGTGGTCAGGACTGACTGTGTCTCAGTAGTAGGCGGAGCTTATGCCGTTGCCCATGTTTGCTCAGCAGGTTTCAACAGCATATCTGGACTTTCCAGGGGAAACTAAACACTTCAAAGTTATCGACTGCATTAATGACGTAAGCATGCATAATTATAGCCAAAGCTTAAAGTGACAGATCACCCAAAAATGAAAACTCCAGTTAACTGAACTGAATTAAATGAATCACAAATTAAACCGAATCAGTTATGCCCTGTTTACACCTGGTATTAAGATGCATTTTGGTCAATTGGATCACAAGTGGACGAAGCTAAATACAGGTTTAAACAGGGTCTAAAACGTTTT
Organism: Scardinius erythrophthalmus; assembly: GCF_964197995.2. Taxonomy (NCBI): domain Eukaryota; kingdom Metazoa; phylum Chordata; class Actinopteri; order Cypriniformes; family Leuciscidae; genus Scardinius; species Scardinius erythrophthalmus. Next base: position 34,889,721 of record NC_138221.1, read on the forward strand.
GAGCTTGTCCACTTTTGACCACTTACAGAGGTAGTCAAAAACGCATTTTAGCGGATTTCTTTTGTAGTGTAAACGCTCATGTGGTCGAATGTGTTCAAACAGCCACAAAAGACCGTCTACTCTCCTACTGACCTAACGCATAAACGTTATGGGAAGTGCGCTAGCCAGATAGGATTTAAACTTTGGCTGGACACCCAAGTTTGGTTTGAAGACGAAAAATGTACCAAGCACAATGTTATCTCACCATTCCTGATTTCTAACACACACTCACAGCGTTCTGCGTGATCTTGCGTGAAACGAAAGCTGCTACTCAGCGTATGTTTTTCTGTCGTCTCTGAGTGCATTCATATATCTTATTTTGTCCATTCAATTGAAAGATCTAAAAAAAAACATACATTAGACCCTCCCCTCAAAGAAATCAGGACAGAATTGGTTGAAAATGGACAAAAGAGACATTAAAATACCAGGTGTAAAAGGGTACATGTCTTTCTCGTCTACTTGTCATCTGATCGACCAAAAAACATCTTAAAAAAAAACCATGTGTAAACAGGGCCTCAGGTTCAATAATGAAAAATGTATATGTTTAATGAACTGCACCATCTGATTCCTTAAGACGATCAGACTCAAAAGACGATTCATTTAAGAATCAGATATTGCTACTTTCCCCATTAACGCTCATGAAAGTGCCATGAAGAGCAAGTGTAGACATCAAGTTATTATTTTTTTTTTGTGAATAATGATTTAAATTACCAAATGACTTCAGAAGATTAGAAAATTGCTAACAGACTCGTATGGACCACAGCTTGAAAGCTTCAGACCCCATTCATTGTAATTCTATGGGTAAAACAAGTTTTCCATGGAAAAAGAAAGCCATACAGGTTTGGAGCAACATGATGGTGAGTAAATAATGACATAATCTTCATTTCCTTGTGAACTATCCCTTTAACCTTCTTCAAAGTGACAGTAGAGTGCACACTAAGAATTAAAGCATGAAAGGGGAGCATAATATAAATTCAACCCAAATGAAACACTGAACACTGTATCCTCTGCATTCAAGCTCCCACATTCTCCCTATATCTCACGGTCCACTGCAGCGCTGCCTCTACGGCTGCATTAAGCCGGGTGGAGGACTGATTTAATTATCACAAGCAAATTACTAAGTATCCTCAGCTGTTTCTCACCATGATCCAGAGGCCGAAGAATCCTGCTCTGAGTCACTGCTGAGCTGAAACAACATCCCCTGATTTTGTAAGACGTGAGGCCTCACACACCATATTGTTCAGCGACCTTTAGTTGCTCACATTATTGTGCAGACTTACAGTTCTCAACACTCGCGTCCAGAAATAGCCTCATATATATTTAACAATCACTCGGGGGGCCTTTAACTGCGGTAACAGGCATGACTCCCTACATAAGTGCCACTCAACACTCAATACTGTTCAGCTTCACATCAAAACCACATATAAATGTCACAACACTTCAGTATTTTACAAGACTCCAGAGAACAATAGGAATTTGCATTAATTTACAATGTCATTTTCTGATTTAAACATGTAGGAGAGAACGGCACTCATGTATGGAACCTTAAATATCTATGTTTTTTTGTAAGTCAAAGGCCTCCAATTTTCCACATAAGAAAGAAAGTCATCCAGGTTTGGAATGACACAAGGGTGAGTAAATGATGACAGAATTTTCATTTTTTTTCTGGATCTAACACTTTAACGCTTTGATTTTTATGTCGTTGGTCTGAAAGTACTGCAATGGCGAATAATCTAATTGATCAATTATTTAGCAATGCAACATCCTTGAATAATTCACCACCTTTTTTTATTTTTGGAGCATCTATAAACAAATCTCTCTGGTGACTAAACATGAGCAGAGAGTGGTCAGAGAGTCTGTTTCCTCTTGAAACCCGCAGGACAACTTTTTACTCCATTGGAGAAACAAGCACTTGTCTGGATCACTGCAAGTGCAAGAACTATCAACCAAAGGAAAGTGCAGGTTTACATTATTTCATCTAACAGGAACTGAAGAACATCACAAGCAAAAGCCAAAGTAAAATGAAGAAATAAGAGAAAGGAAGAGCCTTGTGGATTAGTTAGAAGAAGTGCGTCGTCAGCTGTTTCCTGAAAGTTTTGATTGTCTGAGCAGATCATATGCCTGAAAACCACAAGTGAAATTGTTTCCCTTTTGCATTTTCTTTAAGACGTTACATTACAAATTATATTGTCAGTATCAAAATTTGAGTGAAAAGGTCAATGACATTACATGACATGATCAATATCAAAAATTGAATTTTATAGTGGCCTAAAAATAGTGCAGAATATTTATTTATTTCCAGGATGAATTTTGAATATGATTTTTCAATATTGACTCCACTTTCTATTAAAACTAAACTGCCTTTCTTGTCAAATGAAAAACTCTGTATAAATATGGATTTTACTGACATAAGAAATATAACTATGATGCCAAAATATTCAGCACAAACTTACACAGCTGTGTTAAGCCATCACAGCATTTTGTAAAATCCACTGAAAATATTTTGAAAGAGTCAGTTTCTCGAACTACTGTTGTTTTACTATAACGGTGGTGTATTTGGCTACAGAGGTCTGAAGTTTGTATGAATATGAGCTCCACGCTGAGTTCATGTGATGCCTACAGCTGTCAGCTCAATGTGTCAGAAGAGAATAAAATAGAGCAGGAGGCCTGGGGGTGAACTATCCCTTTAAACTGACTGATTACGAACGCATGATATGGTCAGTTCTTTGAGTTAAGAGTTTACCCCTCTATAAATAAAACAAAATATGTATTTTTTTAACAAGCATATATTACAGGGATCACTACAGTGACTGTTTGTCATACAGGGCAATACGAGTCACTCTTTATAATTTCCATATAGCCAATACTAACTAGAGTGGACATGCAGAGAAGGAAAAGCTTTTATTTAAATAACCATAACTGAAAAACATGTGTTTTGCATTCACAAGCTGGTGAGAGCAAACACAGCAGTGCATGTTTACTTTCACACAGGGTCATAACCTGCAGGATTCAAATTTCCTTGATCTGTTACGATAAAAGAGCTTGATGTGCGATGAAAACATACTATAACTGTCAGAACTAAAAATTATTGAAACTAAGGGTACTACATTTACATGGCAACAATGTACTAAAAACGCGAACGTTTTTCCTTTGCGTTTTTCACGTACAGACGACAACGTTGTCAAAATGATCCCCGTTCACACGGATCCGCGAACACGATTCAAAACGCTGTATTACTCATGCCAGGCCAGTAGTTGGCGATGTCACGTGCCTATAGACTGAACACGTAATACGTCACCGTTTTCACATGTTCACGTTTTAGTTGTTGACATGGAGACAATACTGGTATCGTTTTCAAAATCGTGCACTTTGAAACCCATTTGAAAAGTTCGCGCTTTCAGATCCCCAAAACGCCACTGTCATGAAGGGCCAAAACCAACCATTTAAAAACGTTGTTGTGTAAAGGCTCCTAATGCAGTTAGATGCTAGTCTTTCTTTCGTAACATCGCAAAGCGTCGGTTGTCGTCCACTATGGCACACTATACAAGATTAAACGATCCATTCTTGCGTCCCAACGCCCTTTGTCATTTACGTATCACCACGACACCCTACATCATGCCAAAATCGAGCTGATATCGTTTAGTCTGAACCTGGCATAAGCTGCAAAAAATACTCATTATGAATTTCTACAATTTGAGACATTTTTGACATTATTTTACTTCCATAGTCATTGATGCCTCCCAGGTGATGAAAAACCTATTTATGCCATTATTATGACCGCCGCTAGCGTAGCTAGCGAAAGCGGTCATATAGGGATTGTCAAAGTTTTTTAGTTTTTTTTTTTCCGTCACCTACTGAATTTTTCGTCAACGATACCAGGGACACCGAAGCACCGGGGAACATGAAATTTGGTGGGCATGTAGCCCCACTAGACTTTTACGGAAAAATTTTGTTTGGTCCCCGGGGGCCACTCCCCCCCGAGCTGGGCCCCCCCAAACCCCAAAAATGCAGTTTTCCTACATAACTACCTGAACCGTGGCACCGAGGATGAAGAAATTTTTATGGTATGTTGGTCTTAAGGGCCCACATCAACCTAGCCCATAATCACTCATTTGTGATTTGCGCCCCTCCCATAAAAAATTAAAATGCAATATTATTCTACTTTAATCGCCCCTATCTTCAGTTGAGATGTTCAGAACTGCACCATATTTCATGTGTATGATTAACTTGACATCTTCTGGGGGTATGCTAAGTTTCGTAGAATTTCATCCATGGGGGGGTATAAAATAAATTCATTTATGTGCACATTTAGTGACTGTACACTCATCGGCCTGTAGATGGTGCTGTTGAGCGAAGGGTTGCTGGTTTAGGATGATACTGTCACACACACACATGCAGGAATACAAACAAACGCAAGCATGCACACACACTGACATCCACACGCACAGACACACACCCATACACACACATACAAATCCACATTCACAGACACACACACACACACACACAAACACACACATGTACGCAGGCACACATACACGCAATGACACACACACACACACACACAGACACACACATACACAAACACACACACATACACACAGACATGCACATACTACTACTTTTTTTAGGTATATACATAAACACGCAATACAGCCAAATTGCTCCACGTCATATATTTTTGTGGAAAGCCAGTGCAGGCCTGAGCGGCGGTCATATTTTGTACCGCCCTGCTGTTTATAAAAGAGTGATGATTATTATTTTAGAAATAATAACTGAAATATTTTATAAATAATAACGGAATATTTCATAATAACTGAAAATAATGAGTGGGCTGCTCCAAAATCACACCATTGGTTGAGTTGGTCAGGATACACAAAACACCATAGTGTGTACGGGAGGTTGTTCATACGGGCATTCAACATATGGATGGTTTATAGCTGTCTCTGCATATTACGCTGGGACAGAAGAAAGTGCTGATGAAAGTTACACACTTCACCTTTAAATGCACACAAACACACTGAACAAGTCAGTGAATCAAGGCAGAATGTCTCTGCAACCCTATGTATGTGAAGGCAACTCCCACTACAGATGTCAAAAGGATCAATGTTGTCAACTTTTCAGTTTGTGCCAGGATTTTGACAAGACATTTGACCTCTTTTCATTCAATCTCTCTGACTGTGCTGAGTTTCCTCTCAGGAGAGCAGCATTACAAACAGCGAAACAGCCCATATTTCAAGCAGCTCCCTCACAGAGAGGCTTCAAGCCGCATCCTCAACCTGCTAAACAAGTGACTGATTGTCTGCTGGAGGTCAAACATTTTCCTGTTAAGTGAGCTAAGAGTGGACTCTCAGTCACAGCGTGCCCAAAAACATGTGATCCCCATCTAAATAGTTTCCAGCATGATATCAGCCTGAATCAGGGCCACAGAAGCTCTTATTGTGCTCTCAGTATGAGCCTGATGAGCATCAAGCGGAACAGAAGGTCAGCAGACGGGCCCTTCTTCGCAAGGAAAAAACATCCAGGGAACCAAGTTCACACAAAAAAAAATTGCATTTGTCGTCATCTACACATCCTGCACAATTTCTGCACTCTAAGAAAAGTTGTAAAAATACGGTCCAATGTACCGTTTAATATGAAGGAATTTTCTGTATTGTTCTGTATTTCTGTAGGTGTTTTTTCACTACGCATTGCATTGTGTTTGAGCTGAAGGAAATGTATGTAAAAGTAACGGAAAAGGTATTGGTAGAAAAGGTCATCCACTTTTTCCTTACGGTTTGAGGTATTTATAATGCAAAAAAATACTGAATACACCTAATAAAAATAGAAACTACCATATATATATATATATATATATAGCCTACATATACATATACATATAAATACGAAAGAAGATTCTGGACTGTATTAGCCTCTGAACTTCCAGTCTCTTCAGAACTCTCTGACAGAGTTTATCTTATCTGCATGCAAAACAGCAACAAACCCAACAATAGTCCTCAAAGGACAGCAAAGATTCCATCACATCACATCCGCCTCGAGTGAGGCGAGGGTCAGAGGTCAGAGTTCTGCTTATTTGAGGAGCCAGGGAAGGAAGTGCAGAGCAGAAGAGCTGATGAGACTCAAATGGAAGAAGGAAACGCACTCATGTCTGGGACTCTTCTCTGCTTCCGTCAGCCACATTTACGGAAAAAACACAAGTTGGTTTTGATATGCCAATGATAAGCCACTGAGTAATAAACTAAGCAGAACCTCACCCATCTATACATAGCACACAAAATAAATCTTGTTATCATGCATTCATGCAGAGTGTCATGTTTGGCAGAAATTGGCACTTTTGACAAATTGGGAAAAACACCTTCACATCACTTCCTGCCATCATCACAGCATTTTCTAGGCTCATCATTAAAAAAAAATCCCCAGCTCTTGTCATGAAACCATTGTTCCTCCTTATTGAAAGAACTATTAAAACGAAAAAGTTAATCATTTAGTTAAACATTTATTGTAATTAAAATAAAGCCGAACTAAATAAAATATACATATAGATCTGCAACAAGTTACTAACTGAAAATAAATAAAAGCTAAAAACTGAAGTTAAACTAAAACTGAAATAAAAAATAAACCTAATTAGTAATAAAAAAGAGACAAAAGCACTTTTTAACAATTAAGCTAAAATTAAAATGCTAAGCTAATTCAAAAGCTAATTCAAAATATGAATTAAAGCTATAATAGTGTGTAAATGATACTAAAATAGTACCGTTACAAAAAAGACGTCCTCTGGATGTCTGGTTGAACAGGATGCCGCCGGGTTTAAACGGCACTGAGATCACTATATCTTGAATACTCTTCAAAAGAGGGTGTTAGCCAAGTTGTCGAAGCAACTTAGTAAAAAAACCACGAAAGGGAAGTGCAAGGGCTGGGTATGACTTTATCCTCACGCCTTCACATGACTTCTGTGCAGCAGCGCTCAACTGAGCATCAAATACCACATCTGCCCAGTCCCTCACAAACTACAAAAATGTTGTGCATGTCTCTATATGAACTACTGTCGGGAATCATTTGTAACTGGAGCTCCTGGAATTTTTTTAATGCTCGATCATATTAATTGACATGTTGCTTGAACATCTGGTCTTTCTGGAATTCCTTCCCCCACTGATGGCAGAGATCATGGGAAAGGAAATGATCTTATCACACAAAGCCCATCCCTTTCATGTGCACGTTGCAAATGCAAACACTGATAAGTGTATATGACTCCTGCGCAGGTGAAGCTTATTATCATGAAAATGAAACGCTGGGAAGCAGACAGCAGAGCTTGAAGGTGCAGATCTGGTTCTTGTGGTTTAGGCGAGCGGTCTAACCCGGGGCACAAGAGTGTGGGCTGATGACACAGTTTCACTGTTCTGCCACAATGTCAGTTGAAAGGAATCTTTCTCAACCTACATGTCGTTACAAACCTGTATGACTTACTTTCTTCAGAATACAAAAGGAGAATTTTTGAATATTGTCAAGGGCACTCTTATTGTTAATGTGAAAGAGAATTGGGTGTACCAAGCTCCAAAATGAAAAAAAAAAGCTAAATAAAAGTATCATAAAAGTGGTCATATATATATGGGCCTAAAACTAACTTTTTGTTTCAACTGCCAATGGCCGGTGACTGACTTAAAGAAACTTTACTAGCCATAAATATGTTTTACCAGCCGTGAAACATATATTAATCCTCATTAAAGATCAAAAAAAATTCGGTCAAGAGCAATGAGTGACTGTTCTTTGTCTTTTGTTGTTTGATTAACATTAAAAACACAGTCAGCAGCAGGAAAATTAGCCTAGGCTGTGTTCACTTTAAGAGCTCCACAGATCCAATATAGGCCTACTGTTACACGTGTTTTATTTCTCATCTGTTTACGCTCAGTTAAGACAAAAATTACTGTTCACAAGGATATGTCTTTTCAAGGTCAAGAAGACATGAAAGAGAGCTCAGGCTTTTTGGGCGCGTGCTTTATGTTTTTAAACTTCCCACACAAGCTTGAGTAACGAGACTTCCCTTTCATGTCTTCTTGAGCTTGAACATGTAAATTAGCAACGCTTAAACTTTCGTGATGATGCAGCGCTGGCCCATCAACTGTCCGGAGCGCTGGTTTCTTTACGTTACCAAGCAACAATTTGCAAAAGGGCATACATAAAGGAAGTGTTTTTACGTTTAAAAACAGCTAGAGGAACCAAACAGGATTGGAGAACCATATTAAAAACGAGATGCTCATGGCATGAAATGAAAAAAAAAGTATACACTCACACCGCAACACCGCAAATAATTTTCCTCTCAAATGCGACTGAAAGGCTTGCACTGAGAGCTCTACTTAAGCGAGTTCAATAGAACAAATACTACAGGAGCCACACAGCTCCCATTAAGCCACTCATCTCTATTATAGTCATAGAGTTTTGCAAGCTTGGCAATGTTGTACATTTTCAGTCACCCACATTAAAGAGGTCTAAGCAAGCGGTCATTCACACGTCAGAATCATTTCTGCTGCTTTTGGGAGCGCTCACGGTGGAGAGCTGGGAGTGACCTTGAGCGGTGTTGACAACACGCAATTAAGGTGGAGGGGAAAAGACGCGGTTGGGTTGGGAGAGAGAGAACGAAGAAGAAAACAGCAGCAGGCCCCTGCAGCTCATACAAACAGGGAAAAACAGCAATTCCAAGCAGGCAGGCTTAGTTTCCTTCCTTCAGACCCCGCACACACCAGAGCAGGAGCATGTGTGACACATACTAGCTTACCATGGCTGTGGACAGACAAGACAAGAACAGAGGGAAAGTGCTCTCGTCAGCGCTCCACATGGGAGTGAGCGTGCCGTGATGAGTCTGCAGTTGTGCGCGCCACGCTTGTGCAAGAGTGTGAGCGAAAATCTGGGCTGCATCCCAGAGCAGCAATCTAACAGCTTCTATTACTGCTTTGTTTTTATCGCGATGCTCTCCGTCAACATGGCAAGCGCTCGTTTGTTCTCTTTTTCCTGTTTTTGTTTCCCAAAAGAAGAGGCCTCATGTGGCGCATGCTTCATTTCTGCCTTTCCAAAGTGCTTGATCCACCTCCTGCATATTTGAAAGAGTTTACATCATTTGGCGGGCGCATAGCAGTGCCAAGATATGACTAATGGAAGGGAGACTTGGCTGGATGGCATCCACATAGTTTCAAGCAAGGTATGCTGAACGCCCCAAACAACACATCTGGTGACATAATGTTCAACAGAACACAGTTTCTCAGGCAAAATCAATGGAATTTTTTTAAAGCCCTTCTCTGATAACATACCATGGAAGGTTGTGCAATGTGTTCACACTGACCTTACAGGAATCTTCTTGTCAGTTATTATTAGTCATCTTGCATCCACCTACTCCCAAAAGGCCATTGAAGGCCAAGTCACACAGCGGCACAAAACACGCCCTCGGTTTTTGGTTTGAAGTCTAGACTAGTTTGATTCTGTCCAGACTGCACATGACTTCAAGTAGACAAACAGGGTCGACAGCCTCCTCCGACTCATGCCACACTGTATGCTAAAGATAGAGACGGGCGAGCTGGCCGACCTATTTAAAAGCGGCCCTTCATCCTCACTGCAATAATATTAGCACACAGGCATAACTACAGACGGGACAAAACAACAGCCCAAGACCCAATATAAACTACTGCCTACTGGATTGTGCAGTCAATAGTAAATATTCACTGTATTTTAATGTCTAAAATAGATATTCTTACATTCCACAGGAAGAAGAATTACATCCCCTAAATTCGTACGCAGATAGTAATAGAAGCAGGATGGGTTGGCTGGTGGTGGGGAGGGAATAGGGAGCTTCTCAGAAAAAGTTACCTGCTTAGGGCACAATACGAATTAAAAGAGAGGCGACAACAGAACTTAAGATGTGTCCTTGTGGGAAGTTTACATATTCAGAAATCAAATACAGCATGTGCATTAGGGTTAGCGACTAACTTGCTGTACACTTTTTATCACTAATGCAACATTATGAGGATAAATGGATGGTTGTGAATTATACTGTGTTAAAAGTGTTTGGTCATAAGTTTGTCTCCTCATTAACCAGCTAAATGAGCATTGTAAGACTTATTGCTATTTTTCCATCATCATTTACAATGACAAATTATTGCTTGTTACTATTTGCATGTTAACAATTTGCTTCTGCCAAGGTTCTTTAACTAACACACCCCTAACTTGCGAAATCTGGGCTTAAAATTGGCATGAAATGAAAAGTCAACCTATCTATTATTTTGTAAATCGATCTTCTTGAGAAATGCTTCATCCATGTATTTGTTTACTTTCGGTAACACTTAAGTTTAGAGTCCAATTCTCACTATTAACTAGTTGCTTATTATCATGCATATTACTAATCTGGCTGTTTATTAGTACTTATAAAGCATATATTAATGTCTTATTCTGCATGACAATATTCTACATCCCCAACTTAACAACTAGCCTACCTTACTAACTATTAATAAGCAGTAATTATTAATAGTATATTGAGGCAAAAGTCAATAGTTAGTTAATATCAATAACTGGACATAACTTGCTCTTGCGGTGAAAACGACAGACTTCTCTCTGGTGACGAATGCTGGATTTCTTCAATCATTTGGTCCGCTTAAACCTTGACCTACCACAATAAACTTTAAGCACACATTAGTTTTCGAGTGCAATGTCCAAATCCAATCAACAACCGATGGATAGAACCAAGTCCCCAACCTATATTTTTTCTTTTTCGTTAATCCGTTTCACTCGGATGTACATCACATTGTAAATGACAGTGTTAACCACCACTGTGGCTTAAATGGGCTGACTTGATACTATAACTTTTTGTCAATTTAAAATGCGTATTCAACTTTGTATTTAAATTTGGCTTTGACAGCAAGCCCACAAGTCAACCGACCCACCAGGAAGCTCCCTAATGTCACTCCACATCTGCCTGATGTTCTCCATAGGCCTCTATAGTGAAGAGATTATGAGTGCAAGACTTCATATGAAAAAATCTAACCTGAAATATCTAACACAGAAACACTCAATGCAAAATGTATGATAGGTACCCTGAGATGCATGTTTTTCCATGCTGGTCTAACTGGTGGACCAGCATAATCATGCTGTTCTCAAGCTAAACTGATCTGGTGTAACTCCTCCGCAACCAGCATGATCCCATGCAAATTTATACCTTATAGTGGTGACCAGGAATGCTGGATTTTTCAGCAAGGTAGAAAAGCCAATATTCTTAAATAACAGACCGAAGCAGCTGTTTGTGTGTGCTTTTTGTAAATGATCTCCCGACCTATATCAGCTTTTCACACAATTATTTGAATCTCAATAGAGGGTAAAACATAACTCAATGCAATACGCTATACTGATTTACTGATCAAAGCCCTTCCTGTGGAAACACCCACAACATTACCAAAGCCCTCCAAAATAGCATGCTCATGTCATACACTTACACATAATTTCAAACCAGCAGCACTGTTTCTGGACTTAATAAACCCTAACCGTCTCATTCAGAAACCCCTTTGCTCATTAAAGTCATGTTGATTAGTCTGAGAACCCAAAGTCACTCAATTATGCCAGTAACATGTGCACAGGACAGGACTGACAGCAGAGGTAAAGGCATCTGAATCTCAGTGATCTAAAGAGCTACAACAGCCCTGAAGAACTGCATCATAGTTACAGAGAAATGTTTAAGAGCATGTCACAATCTGTCAGATCTAACCAAATCAAACGACACCTGAAACAGGAAAGACACACAGAAGTTACATTTTAAGAGAACATGATTTATGCTCCAAAACAGACTCAAAGAATATTTCAAAGACCACAATCTTTTTTCACCCAGCAAACACATCTAGAGCATTCTTGCTTTTAAAAGTGCAAAACGAATAAAATGTGTGGAAATATACAATATAAGTGTGAAAAACAGCTGCGCATTGTGCCTAACAGTTTAGCAATACCGCAAAGCCTTACCTTACTATTTATGCACGTTACAATTCTCCAAGCGGTTTATGATTGTTTACTCAAATCATGACTATAATTATATGTCAACCTTTAGTGCTGTCACATTTTTAATACATACAAGCAGGTATTTTTAGATAACGTTAATATTAGTAGTTAGTGCATGATTAAATGTAAGAAAACGCTCCCAGAGAAAATGCCGAGTTCATTGAGGCCAAGTTAATCAAGTCAGTGAAATCAGCAACTAAAATGAAACCACATGAGATCATGTTCCTGTTAATACATCCTCTGGCACAGTTGCAATTTTGATTAAAAAAGATACATTAATTTATTCCAGAACCCAAACAGGGACTGCATGTTTCTAAAAGTGCATATGAACATCCAAGAAGTTAATTTACATTTTTAAAATATGTGCGAATGAACAAAGTGGTGTGTTGAAAGTTCACTTTCAAAGAGGGAGGTGTGCTGCTGGGACGTCCCCAACAGCTCTGACACAATTTGAATGCTGCTTCTTTGAAAATATGAAACTTGAAGCAAAGAGCTGTGGGGAAAAGGCAGACTCGTTTTAGCAACTTTAAGTGACAATAGTATTTTCTTTCAAAAGTTGTCAAACAAGTCAGTGAACATGTCTTTCTGAAAGCGATACTGTTACTTAGAGTTTTCTTTTCAACATAATGTGTCTATTTGACACATAACAGGAAGAACTTAGTTATACTTCAAGTAGTGCTGCATCTGATACAATATCAGCACAGTCTATTAATAGCTTCAATCCTCGCTTATTGCTGTTTTGCAACCCCTGTTACAATAAACCACAAGACCACCAATGTGCCTGCGGTGACAAAGGATGGTAATGTCATTTCACAACACATCCTAAATCTACATGGTGCTAGTATTCAGACCTCAGATGAGCTCTTTCTGATTCACAAGGAACTGGTTAAAAAAAAAGTAGGCTACTTTGAGAAGAATTTCACATAGCTTTTTCTTGTCCATAGCTAAAAAGAACACATGGTCATCTCACAAAAAGAAATAAAGAGTCACACCTTTGACCTTTTACGTTCTAGTCGCAAAACATCAGTTAATGGAAACGCTGTTATTTCACAATAGTTATTTTGTCGACATTTAGAAAATATCGCAAAAGTTTTGCGCGAATCTGTAATGGAAACGTAGCTCTGGTGACATTATCACTCTAGCTTTCTCCGTTTTCTTTTTTTTGTGTTTTGTTCAGAATACATGTAATGTACATGTAAACAAACATGTGAATTGGATTGCAAGGTTTAAGGTTCATTCATATCAAAACTTTCAGTATCTGAAATCGGATTGGATTCATTTGGATTGACATGTAAACATACCTATTGAAAATCAACGACTTAAAGTAACAACATGTAACTTTTCAACCTTCATAATATATTTCCAAGACCCTTGTGATAGTACATCGACTTACAATAGGTTGAATGAGACGTCTGCCAGAGCCTGACGGGGTCTGTATCGCTTTTACTGGCACTATGTAACTTCGGGGTGCGGGTAGTAACCAGCGCTCAAAAAGAACTACAAAATTCGACTGCTTTACGGCATACGTCACTTTGCCCACCACTTCCTCAAATGTGGCCAACCAGCGCGTTTGTTTTCGTATGTCTGTTTTCGTCATGGCTGAAGCAGCAGCGAAACGTAAGAAGTCCAAGGTTTTGTCGGAGTAGAGTCGGAAGAGGAAAAGGGAGAGTGATAAACTGAAAGGCAGGACGAGGATCAATATTGGTCGAGCGTTTGCTCGCTGGCGTTAGCTAATGGAGGAGGAGAGTTACCAGACCGATGCTGACATGGCCGTCATGCTGTTGAACTAGTAAGTAACTGTTAATTGCATACTATCTTTAGTTTTTCTAATCTGTTGTCTGCCTGGCTACGTTACGGAAACTATCTGGTCCTCCATTTATTTATCTTCATGAATCAGCTAGTAGATGAGCGAATTATCAATCTGGTAGCTAGTAAACACTAACATGGTAGTTTTAGATGGTTAGGATGCTTTCGCTATCATTCTCGTTCAGATTTGAGCATTGCAATCTACATGCAAATCACAAATGTTTGAGTTAAAATGTTTTGTCTACTAAACATGTATAAATTATGAAAGGGGGAAGATTAATAATATTATCATTGCCCATATGAAAAAAACCTGCATGCTTCATATACAGTAACCGTAAATCATTTTACGACAGCGGTAATGGACAATTCCGCTTCCAACCTGTAGGGCGACCGCAGAGGAAAAGTTCCATGTTGTTGCTTTAAGGTGGCTTTATCGCTGCAAACTGGTGTTGGCGTGAAACCCTCTGCTCCCTACCATTGTTTGACAAATCGCTGGTGGAACCGATGTTGTTATATCCGGCCCTGTGAGGCAATTAATACAAACAGAGTGCAATTTGGCACTTTAATAAACAGTTTCACTGCCAGAAATGCCTTTTAAATTGGGAAGATTGAAAGAAAACAAAACCACATGTAATGAAAGCGATCCACTCTTGGCTAGACAGACCGACAGTCAGACGGACACACACTGCCGCGTGACTCATCCTCATATGATCACTCTTCTCCATTACTTACAGCCACCTTCGGCATCAACCTACTCCAGCACTATCCTCCCCTTGTCCTTCCTCTACTGTGTCGACCTAGAGCCCAGTTGGAGCGCACCTGCGACACATAATGACGACAGTCGATCGAAGCCCTGCTTAATCGGGCTTGTTACATCACCATGAATGATGATCCCCTGAATGAGATAATGTTTCGAAAGCATTGCGAGCACAAGCTGGAGTGGGATGTGGCGACGGGCCAGGGACACCTCGCGCGGCACAAACTTCAGAATAGACGCTCTAGCTCTCCCAATAAAATAACTATCTCTTGTGTATATGCATGCAAAACATCAGCGATAATGTTTCACAGGGATACTGAATTAGATGCAGGCCAGTAAATGGCTTTTTAAAACACATAAGCATGGCCTGAAGCGGCACACACCCCCTAAAAGGCTAACATGCAGGTTGTGTTTCGAAACCTGAAAAAAGTGCTGTCGTCGCAGGAAGTATGGCATATGGATGCATCTCAATTTGTACCACAATCATTAAATATTCAGTTAGTTGTGCTCCCCTGGAACTGGTTTTTAGATCATTAGATATGACATTATGGTGTTTTGGAAGCCTGTCTGAAGCGAACACACTACCTGTGAATGAGTAGGTTGCTTTGTAATATACATTTTTCCATGTCTACAGTCATTGCATATTTGTTAAGATAAATTAGTATACTGATGTGCAATCTTTGTTTATGTTGTCTCGTTCTTTTTATTATGGAAGGCTATTTAAAAATTATGGCATTCTGTTTGTGCCAAAAACGTGTCCTCTGCTTTGCACAGTACATTTGTCTGTTTAGTGCTATTACTGTTTCTATTTGTGTCCTTCTCCCTGTTGTGCGTTCAGCTCAGTTTTATGCAGTGTTGGGGAAAGTTACTTTTAAAAGTAATGTGTTACAATATTGCGTTACTCCCAAAAAAAGTAACTAATTGCATTACTTTGTTACTTTTTATGCAAAGTAAGTTTTATTTTTGGCAAATGTAAAGGCCGTTTCACCCCATAAGTGAAATGAATAAGCCTCAGGCTGAAAGAAATGCAAATTCACTCCTGTAAAGTAGAGGGAGCAGCTCAAACAAACCTTTCAGCTGTGCTGCCATTCTGGATAACAGAAGAATAGGACGCAGGAGAAGAAAGTTAAACACTTACTTCAGCAATACATTTAAAAATAAAATAAAAAATAAACACATTCGTATGTTTGAATTGGATCATTGAAGGTCAGCAGCAAAGACATTGGATAATAAAGTGAGATTAAATACATAAAGTATATTTGTGTTATTTAACATTTAATTATTGCAGGTTTGCGTCATATTCTGAGTTTGCATTTCACAGTTTTTTTTTATTATTATTTTTATTTTGAGGAGTATTGAATCTGTTTTTGTGCAAGTGAGATGACATTACTTTACTAGTTACTTGAAAAAAAGTAATCTGATTATGTAACTTGCTTTGCTTGTAATGCACCATCCCCAACACTGGTTTAATGCCATAATATAAGTTGCTGCTCTCAGAGAACGTTCTGCAACACATTTTACAGATATAGGACAGGTAAACAAATAGAACACTGAGATTTTTTTTTTTTTTTTTTTTTCAAAGAGTTGTCTACTTTCTACAACTCTGAATATTATGACAAAGCACGAAGATGAACCATAGGGACTACAGATTCATTCAAGTTTATAGAGACAAATGCATCTACAAGTTTTTAGAAAACTCATTATTGGGAAAAAAAATTCTAAACATTTTTATTTGTTTACCTGTATATCTGTAAAATACGGGTACTATACGGTATACCAAAATATGTTGCAGAGCGTTCACTGACAACAGTAATTTATAACTGGGAGGATGATACAAGCAGACGACACAAACCGAATACTATTAATAAATATGCATAAGTTAATCCATTAAATACTAATTAATTAACATTTCATTTGTGATTTATAAAAACATTTTGCGCGCTCAAAGCCATGAGACTGCGGCTTTACCAGAACCCCACATGCAAAGAGCAACGCACAATCGGTGGCCTTTGGTTTTGAACAGACTGAATGCATAAAGTACAGGTAACAATCAATGAGCTTACAAAAAAATAAAATAAATAAAAAATCACTATTGAGGCGGGGCATCAATAACATTCGAACTGACGTCACTGCCAGTGCAGGAAATATGTGAAACGATATTACTAAAGTAGCGTATGGAAAACACACTAACACTGGCTATTCGTATCAGAGAGATTGTCCCTCTGACAACCAATGCAGCGTTTAACAGACATAGGCAATAAGAGCTGCAAATCACCGTGAGGTTTGTACTATCACTGGATACGGGGATGAAGCATAGCTATCAAGTGGTCTGGACTATATAGGATGAAGTCGTAAACACACGCGCCTCCACGACATGCAAACGTCTCGTGATTAAAAAACACTCCGCTAACATCAAATTCAAGTTAGGGTATTTGAGAATTACACATCCTGAAAATCATTTAGAATTGAAATACACCAAACATATTAAAACGATATGGTAAGAAACCATATTCTTTAAAACTGTACGATGCAGTTCGACACATAAATGCATCGATTTGATCTCAAGACGCACCGGTATGTTCATTGGCGTATATTAACCTACACAGCAAATAAATCGTTACGAAAGAAACGATCACCTACCCTTATTCAATCCACAAGCACTTCGAAACGGGGTGAAATATAAACAGTTGAAATCTCCAGATCCCTGTGAAATATCGAGGGTGTATAGGCTATGTTTATTTCATTGTGTCCAACGTTAAAAAGCTGCGCAAACGATAAACAGCTGCAGATGTCAAAGTCTCTCAGTCTTGAGGCTCTCGGTGATAAAAATCCAATGTTAAGACATTGTAGAGCCGTTCATGTGATTGTTCCCACGCAGCAGCGAGTACATTCCCACGCACGCACGACACACAGTGAGAAGCGGTAAGTTTAGTTTTGGTCTGCCGGTAATTCAGTTTCATAAACTGGGAGCCCCGCCCGTGTCGACCAAGAGTCGGTCAAGTGCGTGGCCGATTGGTGCGCGTACACACACACGGGGAGGCGCAGAGACTCGTACTGTATGTGTATGTGTGTGAACAGCCATGACTAAGCAGAGAAGTCTGTTAAATACAGGACACGAGTTTATGAATTCCTCTCAGCTGTTATTACAGTCGTGTGATATTGTTGGGGAGTAGTTGTTTAAGTTGCTGTATAGGTTTAAACATGAACTGACTGCGGTTTGTGACAGAAACTCATTTAGGTAAAGGGGTGTGGATGAGCACATGATCAGACGTTCAGACCTCATGACACACTTGAGAAATTACCGTGACGGACCTCTTTCTTTCGTCTAATAGAAGAATAGGCTATATTTATTTAAATAAAATATTTCTCATACTATTTCAGTTACTGTTAACAGTAGGCATGTATAGACAAATGGCCATAGTATGCACAATTTGTACATTGATTTTTTTTTTTTTTTCATGTGGTAACATTGAAATGGACTGTTCTTAGTAAAAAAAAAAAAATTCCATCTGTTATGTGCTGGTTAATTTGCTCGACCGGCATTCAAAGAGTGCTAATACACAGTCCAACCGCACTGGGTCTTTTCACTTTCTGTATCACTCTCCACCTCTCTGTGTTTGTTCCAGACTGACTGTCAGTCTGTGAGTTAATAGTTGGATTTTTGTGTGTGTGTGTGTGTGTGTGTGTGTGTGTGTGTGTGTGAATTTTTCACCAAGTTTGTTGAAACCTTTGAGATTATCTTTTGAACTCATTCAATTCCGTAATGCACCGCAATAAGGAGTGTATAAACCCATGTACATTCAGCAAACAAATATTTCATCTCAGATTGGCCTTAACGTTAACAGAGATAAGACCAAGATTCTCAAGATAAAACCTACAAGCAGGGATCCATTCATTCTGAATGGAAGTCCCCTGGATGAAGTCCAGTCCTTCACCTATACCTGCACATAATCATTAACCAACAGGGCGGCACAGATGCAGATGTCAAGGCAAGGATTGGCAAAGCAAGAATGGCCTTCTTACAGCCCAAGAACATCTGGAGCTCCGGAGACATGACCTTGGCAGCAAAGATGTGAAAGTAAATGTAACAACATGCATTGGCAGCCATAACAATGATGTTAAATTATGACATTAAACTAAGCCACCATGGGATTATGAAATGGGACAAGGATTTGTTTTGAAAAGTAGAGGCTGCATTTAAAGAGAATTATGGATATGAAACTGCATTCACAAAACCACACACTATCTTCACTGAATGTTTTAGTAAATTATTAATCAGGGAAGCATTACTGAAATTCACAAACACACCCTAGTTCCCTTAAATTCCTCAAGAATGCAACGAGTAATGATTAAATCGTTTTAAGAGAAAGCAAGGCAACAAAATAAAGAAGCATTTGTGGTTGTCTTGATTTGTCAGTTTGGGAAATATCCATTCTGATGTCAGTTCCCTTTCAGCCCTTAAACCGCAGAATCAGGCAGAGAGATGTTTTAATTCTGGACAGCAGGTTCCTCCTCAACTCCAGAGTTCAAACTCAAGACAAAGAGACTGCATTGACATGCATAGCATTCCATTTTCTCATTCGACATTGTTGAGATTCTTCCCGTATTTGCCTTCGGGGACTTTCCAGAGTGCCTCTAAGGCTTACGTGTTCAGTTTTCCACACGGCCTTATTACCTGATTGTCTGTCCACATAAAATCATGCATGAATGGAGAAGAAGAATATGATTGTCCTGATCAGTGCCTGCATCAACTTTGGAGACACCGTAAGTTGTATGTTTTACACAGCATTGTTAATTGGGGTTCATTTTAATCAAACCAAACCTGCCAAGTGTGAACACACCCTAAAACAATATATAATAATAATAATAACATATTGGTGATTAAACTATGTTTGTGCCCTGATGTGGAAACCCATTTATAGGAATAGTTTACCCAGAGTCATCTTTTCCTAACCCTCATATCATTCCAAACCTCTATAAGAAAAAAGGAGACATTTTGCAGAATGTCCAAGCTGCATTTTTATGTGGCTCATGAAAATCTTTACATGGCTTTCAAATGTCATTCATGCTTGCATGCATCTTTAAGACGCTTTACGCTTTTCAAGGGCTTTGTATGATGTCAAGAGTTATTGGTTCTTGTGCATTTTGGTACCAAAAACATTGCTATTGAAAGTTTTTAGTTTCACATTTTAGAAGTAAAGACGTTAAGATGAAGTGCATAAAGGGACATGGTGATGGTAAAAAATAAATAAGATGGGAGGAAAAATGACATGTCAATACTTTTGCGTTCCCCAAGAAACTTTGCATTCGCTATGACAGTTTTCCAGCTTCCCTCCACCACCCCATCTCCTCACTTCTAACTATTCCTATCCCAGCCTGGGATGAGGGGAGTACTCTGGGTTCGGGACAAATTCTGAGTTCGAAGCCCTCCCCTCGGACAGCATGCCAAATACACATAACCTTTACTCTATTTAATTATATGTAAGTGTGAACTCGTGAACCGCCTTATATAGATATTTTCATCATGTCCCCTCAGGGGCTCCGTCGACTTTAAACAATTAAAAGTTCAGTCTTTTCTCACACAAAGCTAAGGCTTCAAAAGACTTGTTTAAACATTTTTTTTTTCTCTTTAGAGCTTGACAGTATAAATCACCATCCATTTTCTTTCTATTAAAAAGGGCAGCATGGATATTCAGCTAAACATCTCTGTTTTGTGAATGGCATAATTTTCATTTTCGGGTGAAGTTTACCTTGCGGAACAAAAATAACACAGACCGAACCCAAATGTATGAAATGCTCACTGTGATGTAGGAGGCTCATGGGGAACATCTGACTGCTCTACCATGGGCCAGTAGTAACGAATAGATTCTGAAATACTCCTGTGGGTCACAGAAAAGGCAGAGGGGGGGCTGAGGGCAAGGCACGGCCTCCGATTAAACTGCAGTAGTGAAGCTGGGAGAGCACTCAAGCTCTGTGGAAACCCCATCAATCAGTCCCAGATAAAAGAGCTAAGCACAAGACCCACTTTCAACAGAGGAACAGAGAGTCAGACAAGCCATAAAGGATTTCCTCTGGTGTTAACTGTCCACAAAGCTGCAGGAGCAACTCTCAATTCGGAAGTCACGGTTGGCCCTGAATTACTGAGGGCAAAAAGAAAGGACATATGGAGAGTGACAACTCGATATTCTTCAGACATACACATGACACTTAAGGGATTGAAAAAAAGGGGTGAAATGAAGGGTCCTCAGATGGGTTTGACTAAATTGACAAAATGTACTTTATTGCCTGAACAATTTTTTTTTTTACACAAGTTAGAGAACATGAACTCTCATTGTCTCCCTCTGCTATGCCAATTCTCACCATTCACAATCACAACACAATAATTGTCAAAATGAATCAACAGAAAATTTACACTACAAAATAATTATCCAAAAATAATCTCACAGTAATCTCCATCAGCACTCCTAAGCATCAAATATGTTTACATTTTGACAGTCTATGTTTGCTTTCTATGTTAATTCCAGTTTTAGGCTAGGAAAACATTGGCTAGGAAAACATATTGACAGATCCGGATCTGGTGATTGTAAGTAGGCTATAAGAAAAAATAAAATAAATAGCCCATTCCAGGATTGT
The DNA here is from genome assembly GCF_964197995.2 of Scardinius erythrophthalmus. Classification (NCBI taxonomy): domain Eukaryota; kingdom Metazoa; phylum Chordata; class Actinopteri; order Cypriniformes; family Leuciscidae; genus Scardinius; species Scardinius erythrophthalmus. The sequence goes on from NC_138221.1 coordinate 34,910,977, forward strand.
GGGAGTCTAACTTTTCTTCATGTGTCAGAAAGCCCTGCAGAGCCTCAGAAACTCTGTTGCTGATGCAATAGCATGTGGTCCACTTCGGTCACATGTTACTTCCCTCACAAACCACTGGCATCAAACCATGTCATTATGGTAAAACAGTAATCAAACACAAGAACAGCCATTTACATTCCACTCACCATTTTGTCTAACCAAACCTCACAATCCACATTTTTTAAATATGAACTCATCATAAATCTTATGTCCAGCAAATCCAGTATTTTGTAACTGTACTACAAGCAAATTAGGGATAGTTCACCCCAAAATGAGAATTGTGTCATAATTTATTCACCCAATTTCTTCAGTGGAACACGAAAAGAAGACATTTTGAAGTTTTTGCCCATATAATGAAAGTCAAAAACATTGAACCACATGGACAAAAACATTGAGACATTTTTTCTACAGAAATGCACACAGGTTGGCGACTCTCAGAAGAAAAGGTACAAAAACTGTCACTGGGGCGTTCCTTTCCAAAGGTACACCTTTGTACCTTAATTACCCTCTAAAAGGGTGCATTTTATTGTCTTAGTGCCTAAAGTGTACATATTAGTACCTAAATGGTATATTTTAGTACCTTATTGAAAGGGTACCAACCCAGAGACAGTTATTGTACTTTTTGGAGAGTGAGAGTAAGTGAATGATTCACCTTAATGATTCATTATACACTGTAGTAGGAAAACAATGCTGCACTGTGAGATTCAAACAACAGGTTAAAGATGGAACAGGGGGAAATGTGTCAGTTAAACAGACCTCCTCTTCCTCAGTGAAATAAGAACAGGATCAGTAAAGTCCAGACCGCTTAAGTCTTCCTGTCTAATGGTAGAGCTTTAGACTGCGGTCAAGGAGGCCGTTATCAGAAGCATAACACAGCACAGCCAGAAAGAGAGGCCTTTTTTGCATCATGGCACCTACTGTGGTCAATCAATACAGTGTAAATAATCTTCTACAGCTGCATGTCAGGAGAGTCCAGGAGTAGAAAAGGAATTTTGTTCAGCCCTTGTAAAACAACTCTGTCATTTTTTACTCACCTTCATGATGTTCCAAACCCAAATGCTGTGGTTTTTATGAAAAGTATAAAAATAAAGGTTCCAACAGGGGGGTTTCAAAACAATGCCCCAGAAGAACAATTCTGAACAGTTCTCCCCAAAGAACCTTTCAGTGAACCCTTTTTTTCTTAGTGTTAAGAACATTTGAAACACTTAACTAACCCTTTTCCACTATAAAGAACCTTTTATTGAATGGAAAGGTTCCATGCATGTTGAAGGTTCTTCATGGAACCATTGATGCTGATAAATAACCTTTATTTTTAAGAGCATATGATGGACCACACAGCTCATAATTCACAAACGATCATCAAGTCCACTGCAGCTCTAAGTCGTCATCCCGTCTCACATTTTCAAACCAGCACATTGTGTTCAGTTACGGCACATGACAAATCCCATGATATTTTGCGATGTCGAGCTTGGCACGGTAGGTTATCTTAAAGTGGTTGAGATTTCGGATCTGAAACGACTTGGATTTTGGTCTGTTCCTCACACAAGGTTCGAATGGCTTTAGAAGACTTGGAATATAGAGCATTATTTATTTTTAGAGCTTGACAAACATGGTTTCTATGAACTGTATGGAAAAGAGAGGTTTCATTTAAATAACATCCCAACAGAAATGACAGTTTAAAGGAAGAAGAACAGGTATCATAAGATAAGGAAAGCAGTTTTTCACCTCATATTTCTGCATGCAACATTTGACCCCACATTCTTTCAATATCGTTTACCTCCTTTCCATAGGAGCCCTCAGCAGATGAAAGAATAAGCATGAGCGTGTCTGCCAGCTGTTTGGCTTTCAGAGCAAGACCACATGAGCCGCGGAAACCACCCTCAGAGTATCCCGAATAATCCCGCCTCTCCCTACTGCAGAGCCGCCCAACACCTGACACCTTCCCACACAACACCGCCAGGGTCCCTTTAAACATTAATTAGCTTTAAATTACGACGGGTTTAATTAAAGAAATTGAGTTTGACTAGGGAGAGATATTTCCCTTGAGGAATCTTTCATCCTGCTTTCTTAACTGGCTTTCAGTGGAGAGCGTTTGCCAAGTGCAGTTATCCCACAATGCCAGGTGGTGAGAGTGAGAAAGAATAAACACTATCTTTTGGCACGATGACCTGGAACAAAGTGGGAATATTGTGGCAGATCCTAATTTCACCTTCTCTTTCTTACAGCTTAACAAAAATGTGCAGAGCTGCGATAAAGCAGGTGGGACTAAAGGAGAACAGAGCTGAAAGAAAACTACATGTAGAAGTTTTCACATTGGCTAAATCCACTGCGTTCTAATCTTGAAAGCCACAGAAATTTCACACCCACTCCATCAATGTGAAAAGCTGATCCTCGATCAGTTAGGAAAGTAGTTGCAAACCACACCAGGCTCTATTAAGGATGAAGTGTGCACTTTTTGTCCCTCTTGCGGCTCCGAATGGATTTGCAAAAAGTAATTGTTCCAAACAGGTTTCCCTAAAGCTCCTAACACCTCTTCTGAAGGAAGTAGAAAGTTTGGCGTGTTTTCTAAATTTTACAATTATATCTTTGCATTCCGTGTTTGGAATAATAGTACAAAGGCTGCACAATATATTACAATTATTGAAATATTACAAACGTACAAACCGCAATATGCATAACGCAATGGCTTGTGATAAGAGACTGATTTTTATACTTTAAAAAATTGCAGAAAGTCAAAGTTTTAGGGCGACACGGGTGTGTGTGTGTGTGTGTGCTTGAGCTCCGAAGACATACAGTGTGCGGAATGATCCACAAGCTCTGGTGATGCTCGCATAGCTACAATTTGGCCACCTGAGACAAATTGAGTGAATCCTAAAAGATTTCTCTGATCCTAGGCCAAAATCTGTAGACTTTAACCGCTACTTTGACGTTCGCAGACTGCCGATTAATTACCATTGCGATCGAATTTTACCTCAGATGAAATTCTGTCAGTGTCAGAATATTTGATGGACAGTCCTGCAGTCTGGCTTCTCAAACAACAATCGCCTTATCAAAAACCAATAGGAGGAGATTGAGATTTCAACATCTTGTATAAATTATTACAGTCAACTTCTCATTAGACTTAGTGTAGCCTACATTTACACGACAATGATGTAATAAAAACGAAAAAGTCTTTCCTTTGCGTTTTTCGTGTAGGCTACAGACAACAAAGTTGTCAAATGACTAAAAATGCTGTATTATTCATGCCAGCCAAGCCAGTAGTTGGTGATATCAATTTGTAAAGAAACACTATGTGCCTATTGAGAATGAGGAGATGTCGTCACGACACAGCGCCCCGCCCCCAGAGACCGCGTCTCCTCCCCTTTCCGCCGTTTTGGGAGGATACCCGCGGCAGCACCGTGCATTGTTTGTATTGGTAGTAGAGTTGTCGCACTATTTTAGAATGCCTGGAAAACACTGCTGTGTAAAAAAACTGCTCCAGTGTCTCACACGATTGTCGTGGAAACCGTAGGAACCATTTGTTACAGTTTTTTCGTTATAGCTGATGCCAAAAACCAAGTAATTAGCTATTTCCATATAAGTGCAAGGTGGTAAAGAGTCTAGGTCTCTGTTCCATTCAGCTGCAGGCAGCTCGTATGAGTCGACGTTTTAAATATCAGCCAGCTTCTCTAAATACCTCTGTTTGACATTGGTAGTAAGTTTCTCCTTGTAAGGACCCCTTTCTTTTGCCACATTCTTATCCATTTCTTCTTAATTTTCTTGTAATTTCTATCCGTATATCCGTTACAATTTGTATCCGTCTCTTTATCGCTCTTACACTGTTGCCCCTAGCAACCGATAGCGTATCCTCCCAAAATGGTGGGCGGGCTCAATTAGTCACGTGACAGCTACCTGTCCTCATTCTCAATAGACTGAACACATGATATGCATGCGCATGACGTCACTGTTTTCACGAATTCACGTTTTTGTAGTTTACACAGAGACGATAACGGTATTGTTTTCAAAAACGTGCACTTTGAAACCCCGTTTTCAAAAGTTTGCATTTTCAGGCCCATAAAACGCCGTTGTCGTTTAAAAATACGGCCAAAACGCATAAAAAGTTTTCCGTTTTCAGTTGAAAACATTGTGTAAACAGGTCCTGAGTTGGCAGTTGACATGTAAATGTGGGTGGTCGTGTATTCAAATGTCATATATCTGTCTGAAGTCAGCAAGTTGCAACAGTATTAAAGGTTTTTAATTAAAAAATTAAGCCATTTTAGCAGAAAAATAATCAAACAATATTATTTCAGGAGTCTGTGACAGAAAATACAGCATCTTTTGAACTTTTTGAATCAGAAAGGAGTTTCTGAGAATCACAAAGCAACATGTGATGAGATAGAGGGAGCGATACATGAGTAAGACAGCGAGCAGGTGGTGGAGGGAGAAACAGAAGGAGAGGGAACTTTGAATGAAGGAAAAGAGCCAAAGAAACTATGGAGGCTCTGATTAGTAACGCCTGGATCCGCATGTCAGCTGACAAAGATATCGGGTTAAATTTAGCAGTGAGGCAAACAGAGCAGTGTATGCCAGAGAAAAAACACTCCCACCGTCTCTATTATCTGACCTCATATTTCAGCCAGGGTTTGTTTGAACTTACTTAGCCAGAGGCTGGAGTACCTTTCCTACACTGCTTAACGTTTAAACCCATTTCCATTTCACTCAAAAGGAAGAGGTTTGCCTAAAGGAAATAACATATAATAGGATGTCAAGTGTTTTGTTTCACCGAGGCTCATGTAGATGCGCAGCTCACAAGACATTTTTATGTTCCCTGAATTCCTTTCCTTAAAGGGATATAAATTTAAAATCTGTCCTCATTTACTCACCTTTATGTCATGTTGTTCCAAACCTATGACTTTCTTTCTTCCACTGAACACAAAAGAAGAATGGTATTGCCATTCTTTTCCAAACAGTTAGTCCCAAAGAGGAGTGAGGCTTTAAAACTTTAAATGGGCACAAAAGTACCATAAATGTGCAAAGGTTCATATAACTCATGCATTAGTCATTCGATAGCTTTCTGATGAAAAGACCAAAATCGTTATTCAGTGATAATCTTTCCCTCCAGTGAGCATTCTGATTCGTGAATGAATCATCCGTTTTTGTGAACTTAGAATAACTGATTCATTGAAAAGATCTGACTCAAACGAATGATTCGTTCATGAATCAGACATCTAAAGACATGCAAGTCAGTAAAGGATGACAGCATTTTCATTTCTGAGTGAACTATTTCTTGGCCAGCTACAATATGACACTTAGAACAATGAGGCAGATATGGATGCAAGTTATGCATGATTTAAAAGTTCCACTGAAAATTCATTCCCGCTGCCCCCCTGTGCACCGTTGAGCTGAACAGGTGTTGTTGTGAAATTAGAGAGGGAAACAATCTGCCCGTTTAAATATTTAGTAGGGAAATCTGCATACAATTACCACATGAATGTCACATAAACAAACACATGAGCCATCAAGTTTTCTCTTATAAACAGTAAAAAAAAAAAATACTAATAATAAAATAAAAAAAGTAAATATAAAGGATACATACAGAAATTAGACCCGCCTTTTTACATTTTTTTTTTTTTTTTAGAATTGTGCCAGGACAATAGTTTATTTTTTGGCTTGTGAAGTGTATACTTTTAAATAAATTTTAGATTAAATTTCAATAAATATTCTACAAATTAAATCATTTTAAAAACTAACAAATTACACAACCTTCAAAAGTTTGGGGGTGTTCATGTTTTTGAATTTGTTTTTGTTATGAATTTATAGTATTCATATTTTTTTTCACCATGGATGCATTCAGCTGTGCAGACCTCATAAGCAAACAGTTTATGAAGATATTCAGCTGAAGTTTCACTTCCCACATGGCATTGGACACGTCTCACTTCTCATATACTGTTCAAAATGTTGGGGTTGCTAATAGAAAGATTTTTTCTATTATGCTCACCAAAGCTGCATTTATTTGAAAATACAGCATAAAAATAGTGTGTATATGTAACCCCTAGGGGGCGCTCACACCGAAATTTGTGTAAATAAACTAGAAACCCCAAAAACCCACGCTCCCTTCTTAGATATTGAGGCAGGTGGTATCCATTGAAGGAAAGGACATGGGACTGATGTACTCAATTATAAATTTATTAAACAATCAATATGATAATTGGCAGTAAAAATGGACAAATATTCCCTCTAGGTAGCAGTAAGCAATTTTACAATAAATAGATCACAGTGAGTTAAAGCATCATAGTGCATGCATACAAGGTATAAAGTCTAACAATATCAAATCTACAGTGCATAAAGTCTAATAAATAAGTACTGCTCACAAAACACTCAAGCACTGCAAGAAACACTCCAAACCAATACTACCATACAGACATACACAACACAGCATTTCACACTTCACTAGTGAACATTACATTACAAAATGGATACTGTTTCCAAGTGAAATATTGCACAATGCCCATAGGCCGAATGTTAGAATGACTTAAGCCCAACTAAATCCAGGTCATCACTGGTGGTAGCCGCTCCTCAGGATGCACACATGCACACAAAAATAAAACAAATAAAACAATGATTAAGCTCAGGAAAAACAGTGGCTAGTGACCGACGTAGGCAATCCTCCTGTAAATCACAAGCATAAGTGGTTTATGATGCTATGACAATTTAAAACAATAACCAATCTATAATTGGAAAAATAACCCTTGTGCATTGTTAGAATTTACATCCTTTCGTTATGTTTGTGGCTGAAAACAGCCACTACTTTAAACTGCTGTAAAAATGTATCAGATAAATATTTTTTTCAAATTTTTTTGCATTAATCTATTAATCAACCTCAGTCCTGCTCAAAAATATTAAATGTTTAAAAAAAATTCAGGATTTTAACTCTTTAATTGCCAAATTCGTAAATGATGTCACTGATTTGGGGGGGGAAAAAACACAAAATTACTAATTTTCAATATAAAATGTGATTGTGGACTGGATTTTTTTTACCTTTTATCACAGTCTTGGACATGTCAAAGATTAGAAACAACATTGGTTTTGATGCATTGTTAGTTTTTGTGCAGCATCAGATTTTAACTTTTTCTCCCTCATTTACTGTTCATGGCTGTTTTTGCCCCATTGACTTCCATTATAAGCACATTTTTTGATTGCAAAGCCATGACACCATATAATCATGCATTTTTGATTGTTGGTGGTTTTCCCTGTTGGGAAGAGGTAAAATTTGTAATTTTTACTGTTGATAACCGGGTGGCACCATTAACCCTTTAGATAGGCCTGTGCCAAAAAAAGCTTAGTTTCTGGCTTTTACATGGAGTTATATGGACAGCATAATAAAGTGTGTGTGTGTGTGTGTGTGTGTGTGTGTGTGTGTGTGTGTGTGTGGTGTGTGTGTGTGTGTGAACTCACCTTGATGCGTCTGAGAAAATCAAAATATGCACCTCAGCTCTCAGAACTGCATGGAGTAAACAAAAACAAAGTAAGTGTATTTATGCACCTGCTGCCTTTTGATGGTGAGAAATGCAGACTAAACAAAAACAAAGCAAGTGGATTTAAACGCGTGCATGCAAGCCTGCTGGTCATTTGATGGTGAGAAGAGCAGCAAGCAACATGAGAAAGGGCTTGACTTCTAGTGAAGTTTTAGAGATGATTATGCAGCCTGACCCCTCCAGCGAGCTGCAGGATGTTTCGTCTTCTCCCTCTGACACCACAGACTCAGGAGAGTCAGATCCTGATTTGGATGTGGCACCCTCATCATCCACTCTAGCTTCCACTGAAGGCGAGGAGGATTCGGAGGATCCTGGATCTGGGTGGATTGGGAGAAACGGCGAAGTGTTGTTTTCCACTAACGCGGAGACAACTCCCTTTCTTCAGCCTGCCAGAGGCGTGACTCCAGGGCCGACGCGCTATGCCATCACAAGGCATAGTCATGTTTGTATGACTGTACAAACATGTATGTGTTGACGCAAGTCATGCTGACAATGAGGTCAATCATCTCCTCCGTAAAAAACAGATTGAACACGGAATCCATGTTCTGGACCCTTGCGAAGGCATAGCGCGTCAGCCCTGGAGTCACGCCTCTGGCAGGCTGAAGAAAGGGAGTTGTCTCCGCGTTGGTGGAAAACCACACTTCGCCGTTTCTCCCAATCCACCCAGATCCAGGATCCTCCGAATCCTCCTCGCCTTCAGTGGAAGCTAGAGAGGATGATGAGGGTGCCACATCCAAATCAGGATCTGACTCTCCTGAGTCTGTGGTGTCAGAGGGAGAAGACGAAACATCCTGCAGCTCGCTGGAGGGGTCAGGCTGCATAATCATCTCTAAAACTTCACTACAAGTCAAGCCCTTTCTCATGTTGCTTGCTGCTCTTCCCACCATCAAATGACCAGCAGGCTTGCATGCACGCGTTTAAATCCACTTGCTTTGTTTTTGTTTAGTCTGCATTTCTCACCATCAAAAGGCAGCAGGTGCATAAATACACTTACTTTGTTTTTGTTTACTCCATGCAGTTCTGAGAGCTGAGGTGCATATTTGGATTTTCTCACACACACACACACACACACACACACACACACACACACACACACACACACACACACACACACACACACACACACACACACACACACACACACACACACACACACACACACACACACACACACACACACACACACACACACACACACACACACACACACACACACACACACACACACACACACACACACACACACACACACACACACACACACACACACACACACACACACACACACACACACACACACACACACACACACACACACACACACACACACACACACACACACACACACACACACACACACACACACACACACACACACACACACACACACACACACACACACACACACACACACACACACACACACACACACACACACACACACACACACACACACACACACACACACACACACACACACACACACACACACACACACACACACACACACACACACACACACACACACACACACACACACACACACACACACACACACACACACACACACACACACACACACACACACACACACACACACACACACCTTTTTTTGGCACAGGCCTATCTAAAGGGTTAATGGTGCCACCCGGTTATCAACAGTAAAAATTACAAATTTTACCTCTTCCCAACAGGGAAAACCACCAACAATCAAAAATGCATGATTATATGGTGTCATGGCTTTGCAATCAAAAAATGTGCTTATAATGGAAGTCAATGGGGCAAAAACAGCCACGAACAGTAAATGAGGGAGAAAAAGTTAAAATCTAATGCTGCACTAAAACTAACAATGCATCAAAACCAATGTTGTTTCTAATCTTTGACATGTCCAAGACTGTGATAAAAGGTAAAAAAAAATCCAGTCCACAATCACATTTTATATTGAAAATGAGTCATTTTGTGTGTGTTTTTTTCCCAAATCAGTGACATCAATTACAAATTTGGCAATTAAAGAGTTAAAATCCTGATTTTTTTTTAAACATTTAGTATTTTTGAGCAGGACTGAGGTTGATTAATAGATTTATGCAAAAAAATTTGAAAAAAATATTTATCTGATAAATTTTTACAGCAGTTTAAAGTAGTGGCTGTTTTCAGCCACAAACATAACGAAAGGGTAGTAAATTTGCCCACAGTGTACTGTTGAGTTTTTGAAAAATTTCAAAGCATTTTCCCAAAATATGTGTCAAAATAAGATTTGTCACCAAAAATCATTCCATTTGCTGAAACACAGAAAAAGTTATAGCCAAATTTAGACTAAAAAATACCCCATAGTGGATGAAAACATCCCCAACAGCACATAAGGGTTAAAACAGGACAAGGATCAAACTTACGTTTTTCTTTAAATCAACGCCGTATGCCCCGTAGCAATACGATTAAGTGGTGTGGATGACTAATAACTGTGCACACTCACATCAGTGTTGTTTCTATTCATAGGTAAAATTAACAAGAGAATAATCAGCGCTACACATTATACACTATCTAAAAGGAACAGAGTCAGTGAACTTACATTACTGCAACTCTTATAGGATCACCACTCGCTATATGAAAGCAAGTTTCTGTAAGCTCGTCACTGCTGGTACCATTTACTGGACACCATTAACCGCAGACGCCAGACCGAGCTACAAACAAACACACAATGAGCCGTGTTGAACGGTTCAATGAATTTAAAAACACATAGGCATGGACTTCCAAAAGACTTGCGTTACTTACGTTACTGCAAGACCTATGTAGGATTACTACTCGCTATATGAAAGCAAGTTTCTGTAAGCTCGTCACCGCTGGTACCATTTACTGGACACCATAACCGCGGACGCCCAACCGAGCTACAAGCAAAGAGCCGTGATGAGCGGTTCAATACTACCAACAAATAGACATAACCTCCCAAAAAGACTCACGTTCTCCCCGTCGCACAACCGATACACCAAGAGACTCACTCTTCACTCCCACCGCACCATTTTTCTGTTCATATCTCCCCACATTTAAAGGGACACGTCACTTACGCCACCTGATCCCAATAATCAGCAAACCGTAAAGGTACACTTCCCAAACTCACCACCTGACCCGCTACATATATATATATATATATATATATATATATATATATATATATATATATATATATATATATATATATATATATATATATATATATATATATATATATATATATATATATATTATTAGTAATATTATAATAAAATATTATCACCATTTAAAATAACTGTTTTCTCTTTGAAAATATTTAAAAAAACAATTTATTCTTGTGATGTCAAAGATGAATTTTCAGCTTCATTACTCCAATCTTCAGTGTCACATGATCCTTCAGAAATCATTATAATAGGATGATTTGATGTTCAAGAAACATTTATTATTATTAGCAATGTTGAAAAATGTTGTGCTGCTTGATATTTTTGAAGGATTCTTTAATGGATAAAAAGTTCAAAAGAACAGTATTGGGGAAAGTTATAAAAGTTTTAAAAGTAATGTGCTACAATATTGTGTTACTCCCTACTATTTGCGTTACTTAGTTACTTTTAATGGAAAGTAATGTGATACATTACTTTTGCATTACTTTTTCACACCTGGGCTGGGCTTGCTTGTCTGTTTTTTTTTTTATAACAAAAAAAAGTTGTATTTTTGGCAAATGTAAAGGCCCTTTCACACCAAAAGAGCAAATGCAAAAGGAAATGCAAATTCAGGCCTGTAAAGTAGAGGGTGCAGGTCAAACAAACCTTGAACCATTCTGGATCACATAAGAATAGAAGAAAGTTCATCAATCTTACTGCAGCAATAAAACAAAGTCATTTTTGCTTATTAGTATGGTTGAATTGGATCGTCGAAGGTCAGCAGAAAAGACATTGGGTAATAAAGTGAGATTAAATACATAAAGTATATTTGTGTTATTTACCATATTTAATTATTGCAGGTTTGCGTGATATTCTGAGTTTGCATTTCACTGTTTTTATTCATTTTGAGGGATACTGAATTGGTTTTTGTGCAAGTGAGATGAGTAAATACATGCTCACATTTAACTATAACCATGTTCACACACAGCACACACAAAGCTTCACGATTTCTCTTAACATGGGTACAGGAAAGCTGTCAGTCAATAAATGGGAAAACAAAGTAACGAGTTAATTACGTGAAAAGTAACTCAACTATTTTGTTGTACATTTAAAAGTAATGCGTTACTTTCCTGGTTACAAGCTTTAAAAAAAGTCACATAACTCTGGGTACTTGTAATGCATAAACACTGGTCTTGACAGACGATTGATTCAGAGTTTCTAGACAAAACCTAAACCAAATCTTACCTAAACTTCAGCGCTACAGGTTTGCAGCTTTGCAATTACTGGTATTTCCAGTTTTCCCATGGAGCCTTTACTGTGCTAGGATATGGTCCTTATATTGCAAATAAATCTCACTGCTTCAGTTTCATACTGAAAATAAATGGACATGTGGACGCACTCAAGAAATCGCTTCAAGAAATGTTTTTGCTGCCTTCTGCTTGCTTCCTGTGCGGGAGCAACCATGCGGGAACACTGAAACTCAAATCAAACAAGCCAATCTTTCCATTTAAAAGAGTGTGAAAAGACCTATCAGACATGAAAATAAAGCTTTCTACCTGCTTCTTAAGGTGACAGCTCAGTGTGGATGGTCTGATGACTCATACTGCTGTCATAATCAGTGAGTATCACTGATCGTGACAGTGGAGAGCATCCATCTGTCTGTCACAGGCATGCCCTGCTGCCTAAAGCTGAAGAGCTTTAGCTGAGCTGATGATGGAAGTCTTTGCCAGATCTCCTCCTGTCTGCTGACATGTACGTGAGACCAAAGCCAAAACATCCCAACAATGGTTTCAGCCAAACCACCAGATATATGACACAGCCATCATCAAACCATCTCTGGCCTTTAGTTACAGTCATGTCAGGCCAATTTGTATCTCTGGCCCCAGCTTTGGCTCAACATGCAGACGTGATTCTGATGCCAACTGGCCGTTGGAGCACATACTTGATCAGTTGATCAGCAGACAACAAGCATCCCGGCGCAACACTTCGCCACATACTGAGATACTGTGTTACACATATGCTTCTCATTGTTCTCTAAATAGATGTACAGTGTGCTACATAATATCTTTTGGCATGAATGACACTCTCTTGAAAAGTTCATGTATCTAACATTAGATGTAATGATATATAAAGTAACTTAAATCACCTTTCTTCCCCATTATGATGCTCAGTTTTAACTTCAGCAGACCCTCTTCACCACATGCTTACATGCATTGAGTTCCTGCCATGTGATTGGCTGATTAAATATTTCCGAGCAGTTGGACTGGTGCATCTAATAAAGTAAAGTTTGAGTATATATACATTTTCAACATGACATCTTCTAGAAAAGCCTTGTGTTAAATGATCCATTTTGTAAGGATCATTCAACACAAATGTTTTAATTAGTAAATTGTGATTTTTAATGTGCTCTTTCTGATGTGTTGATTTGTTGTCATGGAAACTTTTTAGTATTAGCACAGTTGCAAATGGTTGTGCTGCTTAATGGTGTGTGGAAAGATAATACAGTGTCTTTTTTTCAATTGCTGAAGTCTTCAGTAAGTCTTCTGGCTTCACCAAAAAGAAATCAATACTTGTATTCAGCAAATTACTTTTTTGGAAATTAATTTAATTGATCAAACGTGATAGTAAAAATAATATTCAGAAATGTTTATTTAGCTACAAATCAGCATATATGTATGAATTCTGAAGGATCATGTGACACTGAAGACTGGAGTAATGATGCTGAAAATTCAGCTTTGATCACAATACATTACATTTTAAAATGTTTTACAATAGAAATTACATTGTAATAAAATTTCACAATATTACTGTTTTTAATGTATCTTTTGATCAAATAAATACAGCCTCGGTGAGCTTAAGAGACTTCCATAAAAACATTTAAAAAAATCTTAGTGGCCCCAAACTTTAATTTGAACAGTAGTATATATACATATATGAGAAGTGAGACATGAACTACAATGACTAGAATGCATAAGCTCTGCACGGCTGAATGCATCATTGGTGAATAAAAATAAAAATAGTACAATAAATACTCTTCAAAAACTAAAACATTTCAGTGATTCCAAACTTACAAAGCCGTGTTAAAAACTTTACGGAGAATCATTGTAAAGAAGATTCTAGTGCAAAACACAATCTTGTGGAAGACCTTAGAGGTGCAGCTGGTTACTCCACTGCACCATAAAAATGAGCCATGAGCATATTTCACCTTGGAATGTTTATGGCATTCTTGAGTTACTTAAACATATTGATTTACACATTGGCAGCCAACAGTGTGCCCCCTTTCTATTTCTGCTACCATTGCACATCAGAGCAGCAATGTGTGAGCGTGCAGATCTCAGTGGCTAAAGAGAGTGACCCATACACAACAAGGACGATACCTACAACGATAATAATTCAGATGTAGTTCTAAAAATCGTTCTAAATGTAAAAGAATAGAAGAGTTCACACCACGGCTATAAACGACACAGAGGAACGATAGCGTTGGAAATTTGAAATCACTTTCAAAATGATTTTCTTCCTGCAGATGAACTTTAAAAACATTGACAGCCAAGCAGTGTTGCCAGGTCTGCGTAACAAAACTAGCTCAATATGGCCAATCAAAAGTAGCCCAATGACCATATCTCAAATATCAGAACTCAAAATATGCCATTCCCATACCTAAAATACATATTTTACAGTCACTGTTATGCAAATTGAATTTAACCCATTTATAAACACGGCTTCTTCAGTGTTTGTCTCTCACAAAACGTAACATCTAGCACAGTTTCATCATTGGTAAAATATAAATTATTTCAATTCAAGCATTTCAGTCAAACCTTTAACCCACAGTGGTGGTGGTGGTGGGGGGGATTTCCCAATCAAAATCCATCCTGCTTTAAAGAGCTTGAGCATTTAAAGCGGCAGACGACCTAAACTGCATCGCACACTTGCAATAAATGATGTTTTATTAACAAAGTTCGGGGGGAACACGTTCAAATGATCTATCCAATAGTGTTGTCAAAAGTACCGACTTCGGTACCGAGTGTTTTAAAAAATGTGACGATGCCAGGAATACGGGGGGAGCACTCTGGGTTCAGGCCAAAATAGCGAGCTCGGAGTCCTCTCCTTGGACAACACGCCAAATACGCATACTCTTTACTCTATCTGAAGATTTGTAAGTGTGAACTTGTGAAACAGAGCATTATCGTCCGCTGGTGTAGATGCAATAGTTATCGTTCTTGGTGTGAACGGGCCTTAATACTTGGGGATAAAGGTTTTGAAAAATCCCTAAACCCAGTTTTGAGCAATAATACTATATGCCTCTACACTCTGCTTTAACTCACCTAAGCACTGTAACATATTGCAAGCACTTCAAAGACTTTGGACGGGCTTCAGAGGAGTCAGATGGGAGGCCTGGGACAGGCTTTTGTCCATCCTGTCGTCTGTTCCTCAGTCTCACAGAACTTTACAGCTGGTGGTTGTGTCCTCTGGGAGCGTCCACAGGCGATCAGCCAGGTGTTCAGGAGTCGGCCTGCTGCTACTGATGACAGACATGCTGAGACCGTATGAGTGGCTCAGTTAGAGCCTGAATCTGTAAGTCCCATTAAAGCCACTGCGTGTCACGCTGTGGCCAACTCTGAACTTTTGCAGTGTAATGTTTTAGAAAAAATACTTATAGGTATACATCTGATGTCTTAGCCATAAAAAACACACAGAAATAATCCAGTCTGCACTTTATGCATGGATTCCTGGATCATTGCTGGAACATTCCTATCAAACAATCATGGTCCAAATCAGGGTTTCCCTAAAACCAGAGGAAAAAGATTGTTGTTGTTGATATAAATAATGTTGTTCAAGCTATGAATCCTAACCCTACATCTAACCTTAAACTGAACCCTAAAATCTGATCGGTGTGGTTCTCCATCAGATGTTTCCTTACCACAGACACTCACTTCCTCTGAGCTCTGGCAAATCAAAAGCTTTCTCGGGGAATGGAGAGTATAAAAGGTATTTTTAAAGAATGAATATACTAAACCACAACCATTTTGCAATAGTTTTTCAGGTATAAAATATCAGTTTATTGTCATTTCTTTGAGTTATCATTGATAGACGAATAACCCTCTTTCAAAATACTGGCATCAACAGGTGTGAGAACCGCTCTTATTTTTGTAGTAGTAGTAGTAGTAGTAGTAGTAGTAGTAGTAGTAGTAGTAGTGTCTACTAATATTATACAATATTGTGAATGTGTATGTGGAAATGTTGCAGATTTGTAAAGGGGCTTCGAGTCATTACATTTTATATTTTTCTTTCTAAACAACCGTTACGACAGCAAAGTCTGAGGTAAGTTTGTTGTTGGTTACCTTTAAGATGAAAGCTTTTTCATTTATAATCAATCAAAAAATATCTGTGTATTCTGACTAAATTTTCTTTGCAAGCAACATTATTTTTTTATATTATATTTTACCAGTGCCCAATTCTTCTTGATGGGGCCTAAAAGAGATAGCTCACCCAAAATGAAATTCCGATTCATAATGATTTATTTTCTTTTACTATCTCTTTATGAACGTCTTGAAGCAAGTTTGGGTTGCATGGACTGCCATTGGAGGGACAGAAATCAGGTTTCATGAAAAATATCTTCATTTGTGTTTTGAAGATGAGCAAAAGTCTTATGGGTTTGGAATGACATGAGCGTGAGTAAATGATGACAGAATTTTCATTATGGGGTGAACTGTTATTTAAAAGCTTTCCATGTCACAGCTTAGGTAGTCTCTGATGAATTTGGGACTGTTCGAGCCAGCCAGTCCAAACTGATATCGCGGGAAAACGTATCTGTGTAACTTACGAGGTGGTGATTTCTTATGAATTTGTATGATGTGTAAAAAAAGTAAGCATGAACCCCACCCCTAAACATACCCGTCACTGGGGCGCAATTTGATTTTGAATGAAAATGTATGAATGAGATGGTATAATTCATATAAATTAGCCACCAATTTGCCAAAATGTAAAATAGTTATGAATTGCCATGAGATTATGGCCCTGTTGCGACCTGGTATTAAGATGTGATCGGATCACAAGTGGACACATTTTTAGCTTGTCAACTTTCGACCACTTCCAGAGGAAGTCGAAAACGCATTGACCGGATTGTTTTCGTAGTGTAAATGCTCATGTGGTCGATGTGTTCGAACAGCAAAAGACTGCTCTTCGCCTACTGCCCTAACGCATAAACATTATGGGAAGCGCGCTAGCCAGACAGGATTTAGGCTTTGTCAGCTAAAGATCCAAGTTTGGTTTGAAGACAAAAAACATACCAAGCACAATGTTCTCTCACCATTCCTGATTTCTGACACATTCACAGCGTTATCAGAGCTGTCAGAGCAGAAACGAAAGCTGCTGATCTCCGTATTTTTTCCGTCGACTCTGGTCATGTTCATATGTAAATTGCGTGAGCTTTCTTTGTCCATTAGTTCGAAATATCTGAAAAAGCCCATACATTTACCTGTCCATAGACCCTCCCCTCAAAGAAACCAGGACAGAAGTGGTTGAAAGTGGACAAAAAGACAGATTAAAATACCAGGTGTAAACGGTTATGTGTCTCCCTCGTCTACTTGTGATCCGATCGACCCAAACGCATTTCAATACCAGGTGTAAACAGGACCTGTGTTGGTGATGTCATGACATAATTTTCATGCACCTAAATCTTCTTGGTGACAAGGAAATAGGGGAAATGTGACTGCCATTTTAATCATTTCCAAAAGTTCTACTCATTTCTATGGGTGATAAACTTTTGTGGGAGAAGTGGGAAACATACTTGCACCTTATTTCATCCGAAAATCAATCAAAACAACTACAAACCAACAGCTCAGTTGTTCTGCAACTTAACGTCACACAAACGCCACTGGCCCTTTAAGTATCCCAGAGTGCTTTGCGCTTGCTAAAGGTAAACAAACCAGGGCTGCTGCTGAAACTGAACTGAATGAATTTGTTAAAGCTGCTGCAACTCCGTATTCAAACATCCACTAAACACAGAAGCGACAGTATAACGTTACGCCTTAAGTGTTCCCCCCGCCCCCCTTCAAGACCGCAGTTACACTTATTCAAAATAATCTGCACAGTGGAACATGTTGCAGTTTTGCTATAGGCTATATCACCTATAAAAGCGACATTGTTTTGGTCTTATTTTATTTAGCATTTAAGTAACGTTATAAAGTAAAAAGAAAAGATAGATAGATAGAAAGACTGGAATGAACTTATGGTTTGGGGGGAAAATATAGCCTAATATTTTGTAATATTTATAATGACAACACGGAAGAGAAAGAATTTATCATTACCTCAGTCAGAATCTGCCGATGATGAACCTCGCAAGAGACTCATTCAGTCTGACACGAACACTGCGGATCATCTTCATCATCATCTCAGCCCTTATTTCTCAATGAAAGACCCCGTCAGACTGAGTGACAGCTTCTTCCATCAGTCCTGCGTTGATCTGGCGAAGGCCTTTCTCGGCAAGGTAAGCTGAGGGAAGGGTCCGATCTCAGGAAATCACCTCATATGAAAGGGTTACTGCTGAACTTTCAAGAAATCACGTTCCTAAAGTGTCAGGTATTGTTGTTATTGTTAACTAAAACTATTAAAAAAAATAGTTTTCTCTAATATTATTAGTTGCCTTTTTTCTGTCATATATTGTTAATTATATCAGCACTAGATCACTGGAATGCAGATGGAACACAAATGGCATTAAAGTCCTGCATTAAATGTTTAACTTAATATTAGTTATTTTACATTCAAATGGTCAGAAATGGCATCATCATTTTCATATCTTATTTCTATCATAAAGTATGAAGGAAAGTGTTAAGAGTGTAAAACTGAGCCATCTTCTGTCAAAAATAATTTACCCCAAGCCTGTAAAAAATTATTCACAGAAACTGATGAAATCATGGAGTGACACCCAGAAATGAGCAGCATCCCAAGCACATACTCATTCCTTGGCAAGAGTCAGTGTTCAGAAGCTTAATTCTGACTTGATGGAAGAAAAAAATCTGTATGCTACAAAATTGAGTTGGAACTAATACATTAAAGGTGCATTAAGCAACTTTTCATGTTAAAAATACCCGTTTTTCTAACCCATACATGCTTAAACAATTGCCTGATGGGCTGAATGAGCCCTTCTATGATCTCTGCGATTGCCTCTATAATCCTGTACAGTAAAATAAATAAGAGGGATTCGGGACGGAATCGACTGGGCGTGACGTCATGCGCGTTCACGCTCACCTGGCTATGTCTGGCAGGTTTGTGTATTCGCCGCCATTATCCGCATCAGCGAAGACAACTCAAGCGACTTTGGCAAAAGTAGAAGATGGATTCAGAGACCGGCTTCTAGTTCATCCCAAACCCCAACGCAAACTCCACGTAACCGCGTGCACAACTCTGGTTGCAGTTTCGCGTGTCGCCAGAAGGGGGCATAGTTCTGCAAAAACTCAGAGACTTGCGCAATTTACCTTTAATGCTTATAAAAATGTCTTAAAATCGGCATGAAACAAGTTGCGAAAGTTTTTTCTTTCCGATTGTGACATATATCAGAGTGAAACAGCCTCTCCAAACAAGAAAAAATGTAGGGCGGGATTTAATTTTGTCCATTGGGAATTGATTGGATGGTTGTGGTTTGCTATTGGTCGATCTCATGTGAGTGACAGGTTGTCAGTAAACACGTCATCAGTGAAGAGATGCCACTACAAGAGGGAGGGGGAAGTTATTTTGTTTTAAGGATTATGAGGGCACATGTATAAAAAAAAAAGTGATGTGCACGGATAAATCAGTTATAATAAACACTGCAATATTCCATTAAAAATAAGAATTGTCCATTTTTACAATAAATATAGATATATTGGCTTCTAGGAGTTTTTTAAAGACTCCCTGTCTCGACTGCAGACAGCATATCAATTGTGCAACACTTGAAATACAGCTTAACCTCATGGAACCATTTGAATGACAGAGTTAAATGCAGAATGCAGAGCACAGAATAGGCTCGACCGGACACAGAGAGGCCTAATTTGCATTTTAATGAGGTTTAAAATGGAAAGAAGGCTGCTGAAACCATCGAGGCTACTCTAATAAAATTAGCCACATCGTTGCATGACAGTGCCGAGTTTCAGGTTGATTTCACCAGCACAAAGTATGCCCTTGTTTGTTTTCAGTTTACCAGTGTGTAAATAAGGGGGTGTAATGAGAAGCATGAAAAGCCATTATCATGTTGAAGGGTATCCGGTCTGACCCATAATAGGTTGCTCGGTGTGACCAAGCACTCGTCCAGCGTGACAGCCTGCAGCCACATTGGAGAAGGTGACACTTGTGGCTTTCACACTCCGTCGCGCTCACTGCATAAACATCATTCACAGCTGTCTTGTATTTGCTCTACCTCCCTGCATGACTGGCTGCAGCATCTTTTAGCACATTTTAAGCAACGTTTCAAAGGATAAGTGAACCCACTTTGAATGAACAGACTTTAGTGTTACACAATGTGTTAGTACTTTGATGGTTAGTTTTCTAGTTTAAAACACAAATGTCAAGTTCTTAAAAAATTTAGACTTTGTATTCATGTATGGTTTTTGAAAAGCTTTACATAGTTTACATGACTCAAAAAATATAATGTAATATATTGCTCTTACACCTTTAAAAACATTTTACACATTAAAAATACATATATATATATATATATATATATATATATATATATATATCAATATTATTAGGTTTTTGGGGAGTCACAACCTATGACATTTTACGACCTGAACCAACCTTGCTTTGTCATGAAAAATGTCAAAGAGAAAAGTTCAATTTTAGTTCTATTTTAAATAAATGCTGTTTTTTCCTTCAACTTTCTGAATCCTGGGGAAAAAAAGATCAGTTTAACAAAAATATTTAGCAGCACAACATTGCTAATAATCAAAAAATGTTTCAATTCATCATATTAGAATGATTTCTGAAGGATCGTGTGACACTGAAGACTGGAGTAATGATGCTGAAAATTCAGCTTTGATCACAGGAATAAATTACACTTTAAAATATATTACAATAGAAAATAATATTTCTCAAAATTACTGTTTTAATGTATTTTTGCAGCCTTGGTAAGCAGAAGAGACTTCTTTTTAAAAAACATTCAAAAAATCTTATTGACCCCAAACTTTTGAACATGAATTTTTTTGTGCCTGTTTTATAAACTATCAAAAACAATCATAGACCCAGTCGTTTAGAAAAACAATAGCCCACCTTTACTCAAAAAGCAACAAGATTTTACATATAAGCCAGCACCAACTGTTAACATGTGATTCTAGCCTCAGTCGTTATAATTTGTCACATTTGCACCACCTGCTGGATATAAGATGACTGTACAGATGGTGTTTCTGCAGGTTATCTGGTTTCTGTTTATTAGGTGTTGGTGAGGAAGCTAACTGACGGCACTGAGCTCAGAGCAAGAGTTGTGGAAACCGAGGCATATTTGGGTGGGGAGGACAAGGCGTCCCACTCAGCGGGGGGAAAACGCACAGAGAGGAACACTGCAATGTTCATGAAGCCTGGAACCATCTATGTCTATCCCATCTACGGCATCTACCTCTGCATGAACGTCTCCAGCCAAGGTGAGGCTCCAAAATCCACTCTAATTGACCACACGCACGTAGGAAAAAGGCTTTGGAGCCGGAGATGGAGCCGGAAGGCTGTAACCACAGATCCCTCATCGCTAGTTAAGCAAGAAACAAGTGTTTTGTTTTGCTGCCGTTTTGCTTCTCTCCAACTGTTTCTCATTATAGGTCGAGTTGGCACATTACATAAACCTAGAGAAAGGTTGGAGCGTACGCACAAAGACACAAGCCAACAGGAAGGAGACAGTGAGGAGCCTTGCTAACTACTCTACTATGTGTGTGTGTGTGTGTGTGCAGGGGAGGGGGCGGCCGTGCTTTTGCGCTCGCTGGAGCCTTTGAGCGGTCAGGACGTCATGAGGGGCCTGCGAGCAGCCAAACGCAAAGCTGGAGCCAAAACCCTTAAGGACAAAGAGCTCTGCAATGGCCCGTCCAAGTTGTGCCAAGCGCTAAATGTACAGCGCTGCTTCGACCGCAGGGATCTGGCCACTGATGCCGAGGTGTGGCTTGAGAAAGACCCAGAGCGAGAGACTGTTCCCGCTGGAGAGGTGGTGTCGGCCCATCGGATTGGAGTTGAGTCTCATGGGGAATGGGCAACCAAACCGCTTCGCTTCTACCTGAGAGGACACCCATGTGTGAGCGTCCTGAACAGAGACGCAGAGCGTCAGATGCATTCACGATCCTCCACTGATTCGCAAAAGACAGTCTCCTGAAGGTCTTCATGTTGTTCGGTCTCTTTAAAGAGATTGTCATCATTTACTCACTCGCATGTTGTTCGAAACGTGTATGTTTTTATTTTTTTTTATTTTGGAGAACAGAAAAGGAGAAGTTTAGCAGAATGTCCAAGTTGCTCTTTTTCATATAATAAAATAAATGGTGACCAGGAATCGTTTAGCGCAAAAAACGATGAAAAGCACCATAAAAGTATCAAAGTGGTTGTGCTTTATATTCTCTATATAATGTAAGTATATTCTAAACGCTATTCTCTATAGTCTTCTAAGATTGTTGTGTGAGCAAAAGGCTGAAGTTTACGTCTTTATTCACCAATAATTTTCTTAACTGCCCTCACAAAGCCATCTGATTGAGAATATAGCACATAAATCTATCATGGTTATCATTTCGTCTTTACTGGAGCTTGAAAGCTTCACTTTTAGTGTTTTGAGAACAAAAAAAGAGCAGCAAAAATTACAAGCTTCTACAGAAGAAAATCATACAGGTTTGGAAAGACATGAGGGCGAGTAAATAATGAGAATTGTCATTTTTGAGTGAACTATTCCTTGGAGTTTGATTTCTGAACAGGTCTGGTTTTTGTAACATCATGTTTCTTATATAATAAATAGTCTTGTTATTCCTGGTGCTCATTGATTTTACAGATGTTTGGAAAACCATTTGCACTTCATAGCAATTACAACCCCCTTTTTTTCTCTTTCTCTTCCCGATCTCGGTTTCTCCGCACTGGAGTCTTCAGGGCATGCAGTCTTATAGCCTGGAATTACCATCATGGCATGTGTTTTTGGTCTTGTTTGCTTGAGGAGATGATATATCACATCAGGGAACGATATCAAAATAGGAGATGCTTGGGTGGAATACTTAAACGATCCATTTAATGGCTGCCCGAAGATGAACTGCACATCACGACCCCTGAATCATTTATTGAAATCAACCACTTATGAGGTAAAATCATGACAACATAAAAATCTTTGGTCAACACAGCGATTAGACCTTCATTTAATATACAGTAGATTATGCGAGGCTCGCTCCATAAGCCTCTTCTGAAACTGAGCAGGTCATTATTTTATTGCAGCAGAACACGTTTTGCTCCTGAATTAGGTTAAGCCACTGATGATGAGCAAACACGTCACACCGTCCTCAGACTCACGGCGAGCTGACTGATCCGTTCACTCCGGTGGAGACTGGAACAGAGAGATGATGGGGTCCTCATGGTTGGTTATGACTAAAACACTGCGAAACTTGTCGAATAAAGTTTTCAGCTGCGAGCGACGCATGTTCTCATTGTACATGATCTCTTCCAGGTGATGATGGCCTCTGAAGGAATGCAGAAGCCTAAAGAATGACAACACTATCTACATTAATATGCACCCAAATAATCCATATAAAATAAGACTGATTGGACTTCATGTAAACAGCTCAATCGACGCGATTGAGCTCAATCCGAAGTAAATCTTGATCGGTTTGGAAAAGGTGTTGTAGACCATAAATAATCCAATAAACAGGACAAATATAAGCACGTAAACGCTTGAATCTGACTATTTTTTCAATCGGATTCAAAATTACCAAGTGCACATGTGCAGTGCCGTGATACACATTTACATTTTACGTCTTATAAATGTGCATATCTTTATTTATGTCTCGCAACTTATGAACTGGGCTGCGTTTCCAAAAAGTTCTGCAATCTACATAGGCTTACGATGCATTTGGGAAATGCAGCCCTAGTCAGAGGATGAGACTAAATATTTGCTACAAAAAAAAACACACATGTGCAAGCATTCATATTAGATGTGTCATCAAGGCAAAAACTACATTTATGCTGGCGGTACTGTAGCTCAGATGACATTATCGGTTCATTTTGTCTGATTCTGATCACTGCATGTGCTGAAATTTAGTTTGAAATACATGTAATGCACACGTAAACAAATATGTGAATCGAATTGCAGTGTTTAAGGGTGAATATAAACAACTTTCAGAATCAGAAATTGGAATGGATTCATTCTGAAAAATGAAAATGAGTGCGAACTTAAGAAAACGTACCTACTGTTCAGAACAAAGTCACATTTGAGATAAAAAAAAGAAAAAGAAAAAAGTCACCTGGCAAACAAGCGCAGATCCTCTGGGTTCTGTGCCGCTGGGACACGGAGTATGGCCTGCCGCTCATGCTCGGTCAGGCTGGCCAGAAGCGTTTCCGTCATTCTTTTATTGAGAGGAGAGTCTCCTCCGGTCTGCAGCTCAGCGCTGGAGTTTTCCATACTGGGACTCGTCAGGGTCATGTCATCGCTACTTGCTGCAGAGATAAAATGAGAGAAACTACTGAGACTTTATTTGATTATTTATTTGTCTCTTCTCTGATGTGAGTCTCTGTGGTGTTGTGGTTAACTGGGTTACATACTGGGAGAGCCGAAGCTCAGGGCACTGGGAGTGCTCAGACTTCGGCCTGTAACGCGTGTGACTATGGGTGGCTCCTCCTCCCGCAAACCAGGCTCCTCCTCAGTGGGCGGGACCATTAGATAAACATACGTATGGATCTGAAACAGCAGCCGGTGCTGGAGCATCCACACCACCATCTGAATGAGCTGGGCCTGCTCAGATACACATAATGGTAACAATAATTACTTCATCTACAAGCCTTAAAGGGGTACTTCCCTGCTGGCAAAAAGGGCTTTCAATTTAATCTGGTTGTCTATTCAGTAAAAAAGGTGAAAAAAATTGAATAACTACAACTCCCATAATGCACCGGGCATGTTTCTGTCCAAGGCCACTCCCACTAGTCTGTTATAAAAGCCAGCAGCCATATCACCATGTAGCCCAAGACTGGTTGCCCACTGAAGCTAAGCAGGGCTGAGCCTGGTTAGTACCTGGATGGGAGACCTCCTGAGAAAAACCAGGTTGCTGCTGGAAGAGGTGTTAGTGAGGCCAGCAGGGGGTGCTCACCCTGTGGTCTGTGTGGGTCCTAACACCCCAGTGTAGTGTGACGGGGACACTATACTATCAAAGAGCACCGTCCTTCGGATGAGACGTAAAACTGAGGACCTGACTCTCTGTGGTCATTAAAAATCCCATGGCATTTCTCGTAAAAGAGTAGGGGTGTAACCCCGGTGTCCTGGCCACATTCCACACATTGGCCCTTACCAATCATGGCCTCCTAATAATCCCCTTACATTGAATTGGCTCTATCACTCTCTCTCCTCTCTCCACCTATAGCTGGTGTGTGGTGAGCGCACTGGCGCCGTTGTTCTGTGGCTGCCGTCGCATCATCCAAGTGGATGCTGCACACTGGTGGTGGTTGAGGAGAGACCCCTGATATGATTGTAAAGCGCTTTGGGTGTACAGTAGTACATATGAAAGCGCTATATAAATGCCTCATTCTATTCTATTCTATTCTAAATATGCTTGACAAGAGTCAAATGCCACCTTGCTTTAGTAGGAAATACTTCTAAGCAAACGTTTAATCCCAATGGTGTCGACTTGTATTGTTTCCTTTGCAAGAATTCAAAGATTAAATGTTCAGTGGGAGTGAAGTACTTTCAGTTTCCAGTGAAGGTCCAGCACATTGTAGGCAGTGGCTAAAGGCTACAAAGAATCGTAAATACGGAGAGAGTGCTGCGACGGAAAAGCTGAAAAACCTTCTTAACAGTGCAAAACAAGCTGAAAATTGCATTTTATCCACATAAACCTTGACCCTTACTGACCATTGTGACTAAATCCGATGAATAATGAAAGTATGAACATGTCCACACAAAACAATTGACCACCAATAGACCTTAGTAAGGTTAGCTCCATATTTAATTTTTGACAGGAATGAAAATGAGGCTGAGGAATAGAAGTGCAGAGTGTTCAATGGACTGTAATTATTCAATAACAGATTGTTCAGCTGACGAAACATCTTTCCAAAAGACTATCTGTAGACTCTAAAAAACAGTTTTGAAAGTGGTAAGTTTTGAAAGTTACATGTGATCTAGGGCCTTTATAAAGCACACGCCATTGGAAAGACTATGTTTTTCCCTCACAGCCTCATTTTCATCCACGTAAAATTCAATGTGGGGCCTACCCTGACTAAAGTCTCTAAACATGTGAAAGAAAAACATACTCATCAATGTATATAATTAATTATAACAATTATTTTTTTACATAATTATTCATAATTTGTTTTACAGAAATTGAAAGTTTAAAGAATAACATTTTAGTTATTTTATTTACTAATCTGATAGTTCTGATACAGACTAGGCAGAAGCATGGGGTAAAAGTCCAAATTTCAACGCATGTCAGAAAATTTCACATTCGAATATGTACTAATCTCCACAATGCTCCTGTACTACTCCCCATTGACAAGGAATGACTTCCTGCTTGTTGTTTGTCTGAGATGATAAAATTGTGGCTTACGACACTAACCTCATGCACAGGGGCATCCAGTGGATTCCTGAACTCCGACAGAGATACAGGAAGTGAGAACTTGGCTAACATGGAAGGCAGGTCATGACCTGGAAATTGGAGGGCAAACTCATCAGCCAGAGGAGAGTAGCTGGAGGGAGGAAGACACAAAATCACGATTAATGTCTGCAGAGAGGTATTTTGAAGGAATTAGAAGAACTTTAATTTAATTAAAGTTTAATTTTTTACAGTGTGTGCATTAACACTGACAATGCAAAAGAGCTTTGATTGGTTTTCTAGAAAGGACATACTCACATACAGATGTTTGCATGGGGAGAGAGCATATACACGTTGTTCTCACAGAGAGGGTAGATAATGATGGCTTTACCCCAGTACACCAAATGCGCAGCTATCTGGAAGACCTGTGGGAGGCAGTGTTAGTGTCTGATCTAAATACAGTTGGTAAATTAATTTGTCATTTTATTTTAATTTCAGAAATATTGTGTGCGTACGAGCAAGCATGCTTATAAACAAAATGCAGCGTAAGAGGTAAGTGTAGGAAAGAAGTTAAATGTATTTTACAGAAGTAATTTGAGACAAATCTAACAAATCAATGTCTAGACTAATAAAAAAATAATAAAAAAATAATAAAAAATAATAATTATATATATATATATATATATATATATTATTTTTATATATATATATATATATATATATATATATATATAATACAAATAATCTAAATCTCCTGTTGTCGAATGCGCATGCGTCGCGTCTGAACGCGTCGTTGTCTTTGGAGCTCTATCGATTTGATTTATAATTCTTGATTTTACTCTTTAAACTTACTTACAACAAACATTTTCTACTTTTCCTCACTGAGAAGCACTACTGCTCAAACCTCATAGTTACAACGCGGACTGTTGAGCAGACGTGTCTCAAGCCTGTTAGTGATTCTACGCTGGATACTCTTATAGGTTACTCCCGGGGATCACGGCTGAACGCGTCTTCTCAACACTCACTTACAAACATTTTTCACCTATCGTGCGTCACTCTACACCCGTACCACTTAAAAGACGGATTATATCTAAGACGCTTGTCAGAAATTAGTATTAATTGATAGCATCACTGGTAGTGTCGTTGCTAACTTACTGTCCATCTGTTAAAATGGCGAATATATCAGATGCAAGTAGTCTACCTTTTGGTGCAGGTGAGGACACATTTGAGCTGCACGCGGTACAGTCTGAGCTGGAAGCTGTTGAGAAACAGATCCACGACCTTTTAGTAAGAAAAGCCGAGCTGAGAGACCGGCGTTTGGCTCTTGAAACATCACGCGCTGATAGGGTGACCAGATGAGATTGGCTGAAATTCGGGACGGGACGGGACGGGACGGGACGGGGGGGGGGGGGGGGGGGGGGGGGGGGCGTTGTTTGGGGAGGTTTTGGGGTAGTCCTACTATGATATTAGACTACATAGCCTATAATAAAATGAATTTTCAAACCTGAACCAAACATATTTTTATTCAAAGATCAATAACAGTTTGTCATTAATATTTAGTCTGCCACAAAAAAACAATATTAAAATCATGAACTCAAATGTCATTGTGACCCCCCCAAAAAAAAAGACTGTTGTAACAGTGCGTAAATCAGACATTTCAGGCTATAGTAAAGTCTAACGCTAATAAGCCTTATGACAAAAATATTATTATGACGAAATTGTCGGCCATTAAATAAGAAAACTAAATAATTGTGTAGATGATTTGCTTTGTGTAACCCAACATCAGACATTAGGCCGAAGTTTTTTTTTTTGCACACAGTGCCGCGACCAATCAATCACTCCTTTACTGGCTGCCTGCACATTCACTGTCCTCGCGGTTGCGGCAACTCGCGCTCGCTTATCAATGCATTTTAATTCGCGCCTACGGTATCTTTGTTGAACTTCAAAAAAAAGAAAAAGAAAAATATGCTGCAGCCAATAAGCAGCCGGCGGGGGCTGGCTGCAGGACGACTCAACCTCCACGGACAGTTTTTAATGTTTTATCAGACAATATACCCAGATAGCAATTACATGTGGGCCACATGTGGGTATTATCAGGCACATATGGCCTAGATGTGGCATGGCTGAACAGATATGGGCCAAATCGTAGCCATATTTGTTTTGCCATAACTTTAAAATCTGCGGGAAATGCTCTCTTGGTTCACAACTGATTTTGAGGTATATGGCCCAGATAACAACGAACACATGAGGACCATATGTGGTTGAGCTATGGCACACAGTGAGAAACACCGACTTGTGGTAAACATTTGGCTTATACGTGGAAAAACACAGGAATCCTGAAATCAAGTGCGGCAAACATCCGCCGTTCCACACCTCAGGCTGCTCTGCATCTTCCCTCCTATTGGTGGAGTGAGACTACGGCACGAGTTTGACTGCGACGCTGGCCAGCTGACGCCTTTTACTCTGCTTTCCTCACGACTGTGTACATTCAGGTAAGTGATGTTTTGGCATTTTAAAGTCATATAAATGAAATATACAGCATTATGTGTCAATATTGCATGTTATTATGCGTTTAGTTATTCGTTCCATCGAGGAAGGGCTTGAACTAGCTAATATTTTCTTCAGTTTACTGCTATAACTTACAATAAAGTTTAATGTAACTTAACCGTTAACTTAGGCTATAGCAGTTCGCTGGTTTGCCGTTTTAAATTAAGATGTTTTTGTTTATAAATCAACAGCTCACTGTCGTACACAATAAAATAGTATAGTTTGTCATTGTGTAGTAGCCTATTTGTGAATTAAGGCGACGCGGTCCAATGTCGGTGTTGGTGTTACTGTTTGTCAGAAAACCTAAATCCTAATTTGTGTTCACAATCATTCAACTAATCATAATAATATAAAAATGACAAGAATAAACACATTAATACGTGTGCATTATTGTATGTATCTTTATTTAACTCTGAAATGATATTCAACCAAGACTTTTTCTCATGACCTTTCCCTCTTTAAAATTAAAGTTGTAATGTTAACGTTAGGCTATTAGTGTCAAGTCACAATACCAAAATTATGACTTTCGATACAATACCTGAACATTAACATGAACTAATAATGAACTGCACTTCTACTGCATATATTAATATGTGTTAATGTTAATTTCAACATTTACTAACACATTCAATATAAAAAATTGTACTTGTTAACTTTAGTATGCACTGTGAACTAACATGAACAAACAATGAATTGCTGTATTTCTGTTAACTATCAATTAATTGAGCAGCCATTCACTGCCATTATAAAGCTTGGAAGAGGCAGGACATTTTTATAATTACTCTAATTTCTCACGATATAGTTTATATACCATGCTATGGTATACTGTCATACCACCCAGCCCTAATGTGTGGTATGGGTGGGGCAATGACAATAATTTCCATATTAAAAACCTAGAAAATATGGTTTCAGATGGAGTAAATAATAGTTTATAGTTCATTTTTGAATATAAAAGCACTTTCATTTTAGGGTGGTCTATTTAAATGCATATTTCAACCACTTACAGAATGTTTTTTTTTTTTCGTATCAGATTACCTATGTGGGTTTGGTTGGTGGCTTTGACCTGGATAACACCGTGTGGAGAGTGCTGAAAGGCACTTTTACAACTGCTGTGGCACGTTATGAATCGGAGAGAAGTCAATGGGAAGATTGGTGTCCAACGCCTGGTCGTAAAGGAAGTTGTCATTGGTGAGACCTTTTTTAGAAGTCACTTTTATTTGTATTGCACTTTGCACAATTCACAACTTTTCAAAACCGCTTTACAGAACATTGTATTTTTATTTCTGTTATCTCAGTATCGAACCAAACAACTTTTTTTGTCATTACCTGATCACATCCGTGGCTCACTTA
This sequence comes from Scardinius erythrophthalmus, assembly GCF_964197995.2. Taxonomy (NCBI): domain Eukaryota; kingdom Metazoa; phylum Chordata; class Actinopteri; order Cypriniformes; family Leuciscidae; genus Scardinius; species Scardinius erythrophthalmus. The sequence continues at coordinate 34,941,262 of NC_138221.1, forward strand.
GCCTAAGTGACTGCATTTTTTTATTTAGAAGTTTTATGTTTTGTTTTTAAAGAAAGTTATTTTTTATATATTGCGAATCATATTGTTTCAATCATACATTTTAAAGCTGTAATCACAATATAAGATTATCATTCTGTCAAAGTCTCATACCAGCGCATGCCTACAACTTTCTGTATTTAGTTCATTATCACTGTGTATTTAAAAGGTTAGTTTACCCAAAAATGAAAATTCTGTCAGTAATTACTCACCCATGTTGTTCCACCCCCGTAAGACCTTCGTTCATCTTCGGAACACAAATTAAGATATTTATGATGAAATCTGAGAGCTGTCTCACTCCTCCATAGGCTTCTATGTTATTGAAACTTGCCAGCCCAGAAAGTTAGTAAAGACATTGTTAAAATAGTCCAAGAATACAGTGGCTGAACCTTAAGTTTATCAAGTGTCGAAAATACTTTTTGTGCGCAAAACAAGCTAAAATAAAGACTTTATTCAATGTAGTGTAACAGCACAGCACTTCTGTGTTGTACGTCAGAACGTAGGCTCACGACTGGCCAGCATTCCACACATGACCAGCGTCGGCCAATAGTGAGTCTACGCTCTGACGTACAACCCAGGAGTTGGAAAAACTTGAGGGTAATTACAGATAGAATTTTCATTTTTGGGTGAACTAACCCTTTATGTTCCTCCTTGCATTCAGTACTTGGCCCATTATTGTTTGTGTGTTTCTGCTTCCAAATTGTCTCGCATCATTGCAGATTATTTTGTGTTAGTAAAAACACTTATTTTTGTAGACTCTGTCTTTGGACTCAAACATGACATTAATGCTATCTGTGTTGGTGTGTTTTTACATTAGAGTGTGCATGTCTTTTTTTTAAAAAAAGAAGCAGAATACATGCAGTGATGTAAATTTTATCCGGTTGTTGGTGCAAAAGTATTCTAAAAATCGAAATAATTTGTCATAAGGAATTACGGTATAATTCTGGCCCACATATTGAAAAATACAATTTGCAATTCCTTTTGAAAATTTACTGGAAAAAAACTTTCATACACTGGTAATTCAGAGGTGTTTAATTTGTTAATAATTGCAATTAAAATATTAAAGGATATTTACATTAATGATTTTTTGTATTATCCTGCAGCTCTAGCTTCCAGGTTGTATTGCTGCTAACATTATTTAAATTCTTCTTTATTGCAGGTGCAGTCAGGCAGAATCCCCATACTAGAAAAGGTCAACACATTGCCGACCGTCATTGGAGACTTCTCTGCACATCAACACACTTCTCAACTTTTTACCTTTCAAGTTTGCTTTAACTTTCTCAATTTCTCTTTAAAGTTCTCTTTACCAACTGTGATTTATTTGTATTACTCTCATTGGACTAATTAAACATAACATTAATACAAGCTTTGATCGAGTGTTTCGAACTTTGTTGTAAAAAATTAGCTTTGAATGCTATTTATATTATTAATTTGTATTCTTGAATGTTTTCAACTGAATTCTACTTAAAATAAGTACAACTGAGTAGCTGTAATTCTATGTATTCTTAAATGTTTTCAACTGAATACTACTGTAATTATTAAATTCAACTCTGTTGCTGTAATTATATTTATTTTGATAAATGTTTTCAACTGAATACTACTGTTATTATTCAACTCTTGCTGTAATTATATTTATTTTTATGAAATGTTTTCAACTGAATACTGCTGTAATTAAGTACAACACTTTAGCTGTAATTATTTAAATGCTTGTCAAAATAAATAGTTTTGAGTCCATTTGTTGTTGAGTGTTTAATTTACCTGTGAGTTAAGACTTTAAATACTGTCAGCTGCATGTGGGCCACATAAGGGCCGTTAGATTTTAACAGAACTCAACCGTACTAAAGTTGTATGACGGCAAATCAATGCCAATAATAAACGAGCGCACAACTGATGCGGGCGCGCGCGGTAAATGACTTCCGCGAGAGGATAACAGATCTACACGCGAAGAAACGGGAACTCGCGAGCTCATTCAAACCCTGCGCGCGCGCATAACATCATCTCTGCACGCGATACAAGCCCTCTCGCGCGCGCATGATCATTCCCCACGCGCTCGCGCTTGATCTGCTCTCGCCTGCTGCTTTTGCTCGCTCGAACAATTTTATTTTTGGCAGTCGAGGGGCGGGACTTACTGTTTTAATAACCTCAAATGTCATTGGTTATTTTCCCCTTTTCCAGAAGTCATTTGCGATTGGACGCCTGTCCAATGACTCGTAATTCACTTGACTTGAGACCATGGCCGTAGCCAGCTATGAGGTCACCGAGGTCCGGACCTCGGTCATTTTTTTATATTCAAAAATAAAATTTCAAGCTCTCTGAATGATTAATTAGCCGTTTAAGCTACGTCATATGTGTGTTTGCAATTCATGTCGCTGAGAGAAGGAACAGTGAACGGGGCTTGAGAGCGCGTTGTGAGCTTACAGTCTATGGTTGTGAGTGAGGGCGCGGGTGCAGCCTCTGTGTTGCCAGATCCACCTATTATACGTCTTTTGGACTCGTTTTTCCCATTTATTGTGACACTTTAGGACGTTAATAAAGTGGAAAGTTGAATGTTAGGGCTAGTGATATATTAATTTTCTTTTCCAAAACACAAGCTTTGAACTTTTTTCTCATTATTATTATTTTTTTGTTTTTTTTTTTTAATGTTTTTCGTGGCATTAATAAAAAGAAGAAGCTTAGACAAACTGTAATTGCTGACAGGAAGATACCAAATTCGGTAAGACAAACGCAATGATCATGATTATCTGTAAGAAATGTAGGCTACAACACTATCAAAAACAATAGCATAATACAGATCTGTATCATTATTCTAACGTTATTTGTAACTTGTTACGAAATAAAAAGTCTCTCACCTAAACAAAACGTACTTTCCTGTCCCGTCAGTCTCGTTGCGCGTCCTCTTCAATTACACGCGCAAATGCGGCAGAGCGCTTTATGTCACTTTATTATAAATAAAGCGCAAAAGAAACTACAAGCATGATGCAACAACATCGTAGTTGATGTCAATTTGTAAGTCATGAAATTACCAAAAAGTGCCAATAAATTCCGCAACTTACTTCATGTTTGGAATGATTTACATGCAGGTTTATGTTCATTCAATTTTCATTCTATTCATCAGGATCAGTGGTCATGTTCATTAACAGCTCATGTTAGTATTGTGTATTTACCATGGTTACTGTTGTTTCCTTAACCCAAAAATGCCACTTATTTTCACTGTGTTTTTGCACTATATTTCTAAATGATTGTGGTCTGACATACCAACTTATTTGTATTTACAAAAACTATTTTGGAACTGCTATTTAATAGCCTTATACTTTATTCATCATCAGTAGGCCTATGTGTCATATTCTTATACAGTATATATATATATACATATTATATATATATATATATATATATATATATATATATATATATATATATATATATATATATATATATATATATATATATATATATATATATATATCACTAATTGTTTGGCATACTAAAACACCAGTGATAATGTAATGTAGACAAACTCTATATCATAACTAAAAAATAAGTTTGAGCCCCCTTTAATGTCCAGGTACAAGTCAATGTTTTTTCTTTTTGCACAGTTCATGGGTTGAAGCCCGTTGAAGCTCTTAATTTTGAGCTCTCAAAGAGCACCAGATTGATGCATTTAGCCTTAAAATGTACAAAATTTTCTTACGGGGGAGCATGCCCCCGAACCCCCCTAGAGGGACAGAGGTCCACCCATCATAGTTTTACAAAATCCTATGGGAAAGAACGATCATTTATGAAATTTACTCCAGCATAGTATAACAAAGTTCCTTTTAAGTCAGTAAACTAAAACTGTTAATGCAAAATTCAAATATCCTTCGACAAACTATACATTTGGCCTGCCTAAGGGGGGCCTACAACACATTGTGCCCAGGGGCCTCCGAATTCTTAATCCGGCCCTGCACCTCACCCCGGACCTCACTAATTTTCAAACCCTGGTTACGGCCATGCTTGAGACATGAGACATCACTTCATTTGTTTTATTTATTGTGGTTTATTGATGTGTGATGTGATTTAATGCATTATTAATACAGAATAGATTCTTACCAGATACTTTATTAACAGAAAGTCTTATTGCATTGTGTCGTTAAGAGATATTTAGGCTAGACTAATGACACATACATTTTTAGGTAATATAAGTGGTTAATTATGTTTTCTTTTAAATGCAAAAGGGGTTCTGGCTTTTCAAGTTAAGATACAGTAGCCTACACAGCATGAATTAGCTTACATATGCCTTTTCAGAATTTGCTACAAAATATAGAGGAACAAAATTAAACCCAGCAAATTAGATATTAAAATATATAGTGATCTTAACCATCTAACTATTAACCTAATAAGAGAAAGTATGAGGCAAGTACAGTACACCATATAAATGATTACACCCCATCTGAACATAACATATCTTTTTTTTTTTTTAAATGTCCTAGATAAAGAAAAAAATTCTGAATTTGTTTGGGTTTCAGAGGGGTGTAATTATTTATGCCTTGTACTGTATCTTGAGAATCCAGAATCCCTTTTACATTTAATAGAAAATATAATAAACCACTCAAAATTCACATAATAGTAATACACAGGATGATAACAAAAAGCTTACACAACAACTCTTGAATATTGATATAAACAAGTAATGTATCTTTCATCCAAAGCCCTTGTTATATTTGCAACTATTTAATGGTCACGTTTTACATTTCTGAGGTTCACAGAACCAATATAATTTTGGTTGGGTAAACGTAAATAGTGGTGAATGAGAGTAGTGGTAATGTAGTGGTGATATACAGCAAATACAGGTGAAACTCGAAAAGTTAGAACATCATGCAATAGTTCAAAATTAGAAACAAATTCCATATTAGAATATTGTGAAAAGGTTTTCATAAACTGTAAGCCATAATCATCAAAATTATAACAAATAAAGGCTTGAAATATCTCACTTTGCATGTAATGAGTCTATATAATATATTAGTTTCACCTTGTAGGTTGAATTAGTTTCACCTTGTAAGCTGAAATAAATGAACTTTTGCACATTAACTTATTCTAATTTTTCGAGTTTCACTTGTATGACTTTACATTCCCGTTTTTCTCCAATTTCTTTAAGATATTTTAATGCCAATATCACAAATCACAGTGTTATAAATATAAAATGTAAAAATGTATACAAATTTGGGTCAATTTGCAATGCTAATAACCATGGAAATGCGTCATAGTCTGTAGCCTAAATATCTCTTGACAATACAATGCAACAACACTTTCTGTTAATAAAGTTATCTGGTAAGAATCTATTCTGTATTAACAATGCATTAAATCACATCACACATCAATAAACCACAATGAATAAAACAAATGAAGTGATGTCTCATGTCTCAAGTCAAGTGAATTACGAGTCATTGGACAGGCGTCCAATCGCAACTGACTTCTGGAAAAGGGGAAAAGTAACCAATGACATTTGAGGTTATTAAAACAGTAAGTCCCGCCCCTCGACTGCCAAAAATAAAATTGTTCGAGCGAGCAAAAGCAGCAGGCGAGAGCAGATCAAGCGCGAGCGCGTGGGGAATGATCATGCGCGCGCGAGAGGGCTTGTATCGCGTGCAGAGATGATGTTATGCGCGCGCGCAGGGTTTGAATGAGCTCGCGAGTTCCCGTTTCTTCGCGTGTAGATCTGTTATCCTCTCGCGGAAGTCATTTACCGCGCGCGCCCGCATCAGTTGTGCGCTCGTTTATTATTGGCATTGATTTGCCGTCATAAAGTTGCATACCAGGCCCACATATGGGCCACATGAATTTGTAGTATTTGGCTCATGTTTGGTGGAGTTATGGCAGTCCTTTGGTTCAGTTCTGGCAAAGGAGATGTGGGCCATATTTGGGCCGGCAAACACAAACTAATCTGGGCCACAGCTCAGCTGTTTATCTGGCCCACATCTGTGCCAAAGGTAATTTGCTGACTGGGTAACTACTCAAGAATTTGCTTTAGTAGGCTATAATTTTCGGGACAATTAGGGCCGGATTCGGGATTCGGGACAACAGCTTAGATTTCGGGACTGTCCCGAATTTTTCGGGACGTCTGGTCACCCTACGCGCTGATGCTCACAAACATAGACTGTAAAAAAAGATGGACGACGCCCCTTCGCTCTCTTCCATTGATGAGAACTGAAGCCGCCAGAGTCCCGATCTACAGTCTATGGTCCCGATATGGCGCTGACATATTGGAACTTGAGTCTGCGCAGTAGCGATCTCGGGACCAGACCTGCGCAGTAGCGAGCAGGAAGTAAGGCCGCGAAATCAGCGCTCCGCCCTCACTCTCGCAGAATACACTCAGGGAGAGTGGATTCTGCACACTTTTTTAAAAAATTGATTGCAGTACGACAAGAGGCTTGTTAAAATAAATTAAATACAATCTCCTCAGTCCTCCGAAGATCCCGAAAAAAATGTCCGTTGGTGCTTCAGTGACTACTTTGCTCAGAGAACCTGTCAATCACAGCTGTCAATCATGACGTTACACCACCGCATCACGTAACTAACTAAAAAACAACTTATTTTTGAAACAGACACTTGAACTTACATCAGCGTGATAAAAACGACAGCAAATGAAAGAAACCGCATTTGGAAAAAAGATATTTGAAGTGTAATTTAATTGTTTAGTTGGTCTCACGTCCCGTTGAATAACACAGGGAGGCGGGACTTATGACCTATACTAGGACCAGTCACCGGGGGGCGATCGAGACGTTTTGGCTTCACTTTTCAGGGCTTGTGCGGCACGCTTGCTCACAAATCAGAGATTAAAGGGATAGTTCACTTTGAAATGAAATTTTGGTATGTTTTAGCTTACCTCAAGGGCATCCAAGATGTAGGTGTCTTTGTTTCCGCAGTAGTTTCAATTTTGATATTTTTAGGTCAAACCGTTCTTGTCTGTTAGTCATATAATGCAGGTCTGTGGTCACTGTCTCAAAACACAAGCACAGAGTCCAAATTAAAACAATTCCCCATCGTCCAAATGAAACAATTCCCCATCATAAGTACACATTGATGGCCTAAGACACGAAACGAGCGGTTTGTGTGAGAAAACGAACAGTATTTATATCGTTTTTAGCTCTTGAAAACAGCACACGTCCAAATGATCTGACGGCGCGGGCGGGTATAGATATATACATAGATGTCGCCTTGGCTACGGTTTCGTTCCAATGAACTGCAGTAGCGAAGGCGACATCTAGTGTATACATCTATACCCGCATAGATATATACACTAGATGTCGCTTTGCTACAATAGTTTCCAATGAACTGCAGTAGCCAAGGCGACATCTATGTATACATCTATACCCGCCCGCGCCGTCAGACCATTTGGACGTGTGCTGTTTTCAAGAGATAAAAACGATATAAATACTGTTCGTTTTCTCACACAAACCGCTCGTTTCGTGTCTTAGGCCATCAATGTGTACTTATGATGAGGAATTGTTTCATTTGGACGATGGGGAATTGTTTTAATTTGGACTCTGTGCTTGTGTTTTGAGACAGTGACCATAGACCTGCATTATATGACTAACAGACAAGAACGGTTTGACCTAAAAATATCAAAATTGAAACTACTGCGGAAACAAAGACACCTACATCTTGGATGCCCTTGAGGTAAGCTAAAACATATCAAAAATTAATTTCAAAGTGAACTATCCCTTTAATGTTACTAACCCGCTGACTCCGACCTCGTCTACTCCGTGCGTTACTCGGCATCGGTCCCGAGCGCCAAGGTCGCGATCAGCCATGGTCTCGTTCACTCCGGCTCCAACATGCCATCACGAAGCCTGGATATTTCCGCAGCGGAAGACGCGAGTCAGGTCTAGACCAAGACCCTCTCCGACCCTCCTGGTTTTCGAGTTATCCACACAAAACCGCTTCTCCCCTCTTCGCGAAACAGAACGCGATGCTGTGATCATCGGTGATTCCATTGTTCGGCACGTCCATGCTACATCAGGTAAAAATAAGGTGCACAGTCACTGCTTTCCTGGTGCTCGTGTTTCTGAAATCGCTGCTCGCGTTCCCGAGATTCTGAACGATAACGAGCGCGTCGGAACTTTGGTATTGCACGCGGGAGTGAACGACATCAGGCTGCGCCAGACGGAAGTTCTGAAGAAAGACTTCAGGAATCTGATCGATACGGTACGCAGCACATCGCCTGATATAACGATCATTGTGTCAGGACCGCTTCCCACGTACCGTCTAGGACATGACAAGTTTAGTAGATTATTCGCGCTAAATGAATGGTTAACGTCATGGTGCAATGAGCAGAAACTGCTCTTTGTAAATAATATGAATCTGTTTTGGGAGCGTCCTAGGCTTTACCGTGCTGATGGCTTACACCCAAACAGATTCGGATCGGATCTTCTGTCAGATAACATCTCCAAAATGTTAAATACCTTTTGACTAGTAACCAAAAGTCCAAATCATAGTCTCTGCTGCACCAAATTAACTGATATAAATACTAGTGTAGAACATTGCATAGAAACTGTGTCTATTCCTCGTTTAGTGAGATCAAATAATAAATCTACTGCAGGATCTAGGAAAAATCTAATTGTTATTAAAACAGAAAATGTTGCTATTAGTAAACAAAAACAATTTCTAAAGCTAGGTCTTTTAAACATTAGATCACTCACACCTAAGGCAGTTATTGTAAATGAAATAGTCACAGATAATAGCATAGATGTACTTTGCCTTACTGAAACCTGGCTTAAACCAAATGATTATTTCGGTCTAAATGAGTCTACTCCATCAGGATAATCCTATAAGCACGAGCCCCGTCTGATTGGTCGTGGCGGCGGTATTGCAACTATCTATAGAGATATTCTCAATGTTACTCAGAAAACGGGTTATAAGTTTATTTCATTTGAAGTACTTGTACTAAATGTTACGCTCTTAGATGATAGAAAAACATCCCTATTATCTTTAGCCTTGGCTACCGTATATAGACCACCAGGGCCTTACGCTGATTTCCTAAAAGAATTTGCAAATTTTCTCTCAGATCTATTGGTCACCAGGGTTTTTCCTGGATCAAAATGAGGCGGAGGTGGTAAAATCGTAACACTAGGGGGGTCCGGGGGCATGCCCCCCCGGGAGAAAATTTTGTACATTTTAAAGATAAATTCCTTAATCTGGTGCACTTTGAGTCACTCGAATCTGTTGTTAAAAATGAATAATAATCCACCCGCCAACCACCCATATTCTTTGATTTAGATATCTGCATCTGATCATCACATTACAATTATTCAATTAAGCATGATAATATGGTAACATATCACACTGAAGTAGGCTGATTTAAAATTAACATTTATTTAAATTAAAAGTTCTTTTGGCAAAATTACATTTCCTTTATAGCCTAAACAGAGGCTTTACTCCCTTTAAACTTAAATTGTCAATGTTTCATTTTTGAAAACACTCTTATCGGAATAATTTTTGTACCTTTTATAAAGAGCATTTTCCCCTACTTTTATTTAATGTATGCTCTAAATTTCATTTCAAATGCTTACATTTTATCAATACATTCAATTAAAATAATAAGACACTAGGCTGTTACCAATCAAATTAAATAATTTACATTGAAAAATTATAACTGTATTAAATGAGATTAAGAGATTGTTTTAAATATTTTTTAAGGAATGTTGAAAAGAATGCTACTTTATGAAACTAAACCGCCAGTAGGAGGCGGCAGGCGGCCCTCTTAATGAGCGAGTCATTGAGTCATTCATTTAAACGATTCGTTCAAACGGCTGATTTATTCAGAATGAGGCGGTTTAATAATGGGTAATTGAATCTTTGACTCGAGTGATTAGTTCAAAACGCTGAATCATTCAGTAATGAATCATAGATGCGTGTTGCTGTGAGATGCGCTATGGTTCTATTGTTTGGAACTATTTTCGCTGCTGAAACAGAACAAAAACAGTCATTGCGTCTAAAAATGTAAGTAACTTAATTTTAACTATTTGTTTAACTGTTATGAAATCAATATCTCGGTTTCAATCGTGATGGCATTCAGGAAAACGGAACTCTGGGGTGCGTTTCCCGAAAGCATCGTTGCCCAACTATGGTCGCAAGTTCATCGCAATGTCCATTGAACTCTATTGGTAACGACGGAACTTGCGACCATAGTTGGCCAACGATGCTTTCGGGAAACGCACCCCTGGTCGTGTGTAGCCTATATAACTAATATATTATAATTAATATGTTATAAATAACGGCGCGAACCTCAACAGCGCTGTTACCGTCCGTACATTAGGTAAGTTACCATGATGGGAGTTCCGTGTCTTTATTACACTCAACACATTATAATGATTTATCTGTCTTCCACCTTTGATTAAATGGAATGTTGTTATTACTTGGCCCGCTCGGCCCGCGGATTATGATCCGTGCAGCACTATGGACACAAGCGGGAACCGCAACAGAACCGTCACAGTGGAAAAAGCGGGAACCGCAACAGAACCGTCACAGTGGAAAAAGCGGGAACCGCAACAGAACCGTCACAGTGGAAAAAGTGTATCGTGTATGTATTTTGTCGAGAGGCGGAGGCGGCACGAAATTTGACGGAGGCGGCCGCCTCATAATTGTCTATGCAGGAAAAACCCTGGTCAATGTCGATAAAATATTAATTGTTGGAGATTTTAACATACACGTAGATAATCAAAATGATACGTTAGGGGCTGCGTTTATAGACTTATTAAACTCCTTTGGGGTTAAGCAAAACGTTACCGGACCAACTCATCGTTTTAATCATACACTCGATTTAATTATATCACATGGAACCGATCCAACCGATATAGATATCATTCCACAAAGTGACGATGTCACTGATCATTACATGGTAACTTGCATATTACGTACCCCGGTAATATATCATGCTGCGCCGCGTTATCGATTAGGCAGAACAATCCTTCCATCCACCATAGATAATTTTTCAAATTGCTTATCGGATCTGTCTCAGCTGCTGCCTGAACCTAAACAAACCGATGAACTAGACGAACTAACCAGCACTATGAGCACCGTTCTCTCTGGAAAATGGGATATTGTTGCACCTATGAGACTAAAAAAGGTCAGAGAGAAAATTAAAGCACCATGGTACAACAATACTACTCGTGTTCTAAAGAGAGAAACCCGTAATTTAGAGCGTAAATGGAAACAAACTAATTTAGAGGTTTTTAGAATCGCTTGGAAAGACAGTACGTCACGCTATAAAAAGGCCCTAAAAGCGGCCAGGGCTGAGCATCTCCGCAAACTAATAGAAAATAACCAAAACAATCCTAGGTTCTTATTTAACACCGTGGCTAGACTAACAAATAAACAAGCGTCACCTGAACAAAATATTCCGTTACAGTTTAGTAGTAATGATTTCATGAATTTTTTCACTGAGAAAATAGAAAACATCAGATCCACAATTGTAAACGTTCAATCTTCAATCGCGCCTTATAATTCAGCCTCGATTATCACCCCGCAAGAACAATTACAGTGCTTTACAACTATAGAACAAAAAGAGTTAAATAAATTTATCATTTCCTCTAAAACAACAACATGTTTATTAGATCCCATACCAACTAAACTATTGAAAGAAGTGTTACCTATAGTGGAAGAGCCTCTCCTCAATATTATTAACTCGTCTTTATCTTTAGGTCATGTTCCAAGAACATTTAAATTGGCAGTTATAAAACCTCTCATTAAGAAACCACAATTAGACCCAAATAACCTAGCAAATTATAGACCCATTTCAAATCTTCCTTTTATGTCCAAAATATTAGAAAAAGTTGTGTCCTCTCAACTGGGCTCTTTCTTGCAAGAAAATGACACCTATGAAAAGTTTCAGTCTGGGTTCAGGCCGCATCATAGCACTGAAACTGCGCTCGTTAAAATCACAAATGATTTACTCTTAGCTTCTGACCAAGGCTGTATCTCAATACTAGTTTTACTTGATCTTATTGCTGCGTTCGATACTATAGATCACACAATACTCTTAGATCGGCTACAAAACTATACCGGTGTTCAAGGACAAGCATTAAGCTGGTTCAGATCATACCTATCTGACCGATACCATTTTGTCTATTTAAACGGAGAAAAATCGATCATAACTCCAGTAAACTATGGAGTGCCGCAGGGATCTGTGTTAGGCCCTCTATTATTCTCAATATATATGCTGCCACTTGGAAATATTATAAGGAAACATGGAATTAGTTTCCATTGTTATGCTGATGACACTCAACTATATATTTCATCACGGCCGGATGAAAACGCTAAATTATCCAAATTGACAGAGTGTGTTAAAGATATAAAAGATTGGATGACGCACAATTTTCTTTTATTAAATCCAGATAAGACAGAGGTAATACTTATCGGTTCAAAAAACCGCCCACAAAACCTCTTACAATACAACTTTAACATAGTAGGGTGTCCTGTTACTTTATCTTCTACAGTAAAAGACCTGGGTGTTATATTAGATTGTAACTTGTCTTTTGAAAATCATATTTCATATGTTACAAAAACAGCATTTTTTCACCTTAGAAATATTGCTAAATTACGTAACATGCTATCTGTTTCTGATGCAGAAAAGCTAGTTCATGCATTCATGACCTCGAGACTAGATTACTGTAATGCTTTATTAGCTGGTTGTCCTGCATCCTCAATAAACAAGCTACAGTTAGTCCAAAATGCCGCCGCTAGAGTTCTTACTAGATCAAGAAAGTTTGACCATATAACACCAATTTTATCATCACTACATTGGTTACCTATAAAGTTCCGTATTAATTACAAGGTATTGCTACTGACTTATAAAGCCCTAAACGGCTTAGCTCCAGTTTATTTAACGGATCTTCTATCGCCCTATAATCCATCGCGCTCTTTAAGATCACTAAATTCGAGGCTTCTGGTCATACCTAGGATATCCAGATCCACCAAAGGAGGGAGAGCATTTTCACATTTAGCACCAAAACTCTGGAATAGCCTTCCTGATACTGTTCGTTGCTCAGATTCGCTCTCCCAGTTTAAAACTAGATTAAAGACGCATCTCTTCAGCCAGGCATTCATATAATATTTTAATCTTACAGTTAAATCCGGTCTCTACTTCATAAACGCCAGAGGAGAACTGGCCCCCGACTGAGCCTGGGTTCTCCCAAGGTTTTTTTTTTTTTTTCTCCATTAGGTCACCTAATGGAGTTTTTCGGTTCCTTGCCACTGTTGCCTTTGGCTTGCTCAGTTGGGGATGCTTAAATTGATTAATCGATTCACCAGTGCTATTGATCTGCATTACCAAACGTGGATGTTTTACACCAGAAACAAACACTGATGTACTATTTTATTTAATACTGTGAAGCTGCTTTGATACAATCTGTATTGTGAAAAGCGCTATATAAATAAAGTTGACTTGACTTGACAATATATATATATATATATATATATATATATATATATATATATATATATATATATATATATATATATATATATATATATATATATATAATTTTTTTTTATATATATATATATATATATATATACAGTGAGGAAAATAAGTATTTGAACACCCTGCTATTTTGCAAGTTCTCCCACTTGGAAATCATGGAGGGGTCTGAAATTGTCATCGTAGGTGCATGTCCACTGTGAGAGACATAATCTAAAAAAAAAAAAATCCAGAAATCACAATGTATGATTTTTTTTACTATTTATTTGTATGATACAGCTGCAAATAAGTATTTGAACACCTGAGAAAATCAATGTTAATATTTGGTACAGTAGCCTTTGTTTGAGGTCAAACGTTTCCTGTAGTTTTTCACCAGGTTTGCACACACTGCAGGAGGGATTTTGGCCCACTCCTCCACACAGATCTTCTCTAGATCAGTCAGGTTTCTGGGCTGTCCCTGAGAAACATAGAGTTTGAGCTCCCCTCTAAAGATTCTCTATTGGGTTTATGTCTGGAGACTGGCTAGGCCACGCCAGAACCTTGATATGCTTCTTACAGAGCCACTCCTTGGTTATCCTGGCTGTGTGCTTCGGGTCATTGTCATGTTGGAAGACCCAGCCTCGACCCATCTTCAATGCTCTAACTGAGGGAAGGAGGTTGTTCCCCAAAATCTCGCAATACATGGCCCCGGTCATCCTCTCCTTAATACAGTGCAGTCGCCCTGTCCTATGTGCAGAAAAACACCCCCAAAGCATGATGCTACCACCCCCATGCTTCACAGTAGGGATGGTGTTCTTGGGATGGTACTCATCATTCTTCTTCCTCCAAACACGTTTAGTGGAATTATGACCAAAAAGTTCTATTTTGGTCTCATCTGACCACATAACTTTCTCCCATGACTCCTCTGGATCATCCAAATGGTCATTGGCAAACTTAAGATGGGCCTTGACATGTGCTGGTTTAAGCAGGGGAACCTTCCGTGTCATGCATGATATCAAACCATGGCGTCTTAGTGTATTACCAACAGTAACCTTGGAAACGGTGGACCCAGCTCTTTTCAGGTCATTGACCAGCTCCTCCCGTGTAGTTCTGGGCTGATTTCTCACCTTTCTTAGGATCATTGAGACCCCACGAGGTGAGATCTTGCATGGAGCCCCAGTCCGAGGAAGATTGACAGTCATGTTTTAGTCCATTTTCTAATGATTGCTCCAACAGTGGACCTTTTTTCACCAAGCTGCTTGGCAATTTCCCCGTAGGCCTTTCCAGCCTTGTGGAGGTGTACAATTTTGTCTCTAGTGTCTTTGGACAGCTCTTTGGTCTTGGCCATGTTATTAGTTGGATTCTTACTGATTGTATGAGGTGGACAGGTGTCTTTATGCAGCTAACGACCTCAAACAGGTGCATCTAATTTAGGATAATAAATGGAGTGGAGGTGGACATTTTAAAGGCAGACTAACAGGTCTTTGAGGGTCAGAATTCTAGCTGATAGACAGGTGTTCAAATACTTATTTGCAGCTGTATCATACAAATAAATAGTTAAAAAAATCATATATTGTGATTTCTGGATTTTTTTTATTTAGATTATGTCTCTCACAGTGGACATGCACCTACGATGACAATTTCAGACCCCTCCATGATTTCCAAGTGGGAGAACTTGCAAAATAGCAGGGTGTTCAAATACTTATTTTCCTCACTGTATATATTTAAAATCATTTATATTTATATTTATATATATATATATATATATATATATATATATATATATATATATATATAACCATAATTTCATATGCAAAGCCACAGTTCACTTTCGGATCAAAACGGACCCGAACGCAAAAGGTGTAACAATTTATGGTTGTTATGGTTATATCCTACATTTATAACCTACATTTACTCCTACATTTTGTATTTAAAAAATAAATGATGTGTATTTTGACAGTCTTAACACAATTTTTCGTTAATTTTCGTACTAAAAACTATTAATAATTTTTTTTTTTTTTTTATTATGTACCTCTTGCGGGTCAAAACGGACCCGAATGCATTAGGAGGGTTAAATGATTTTAAATAAGCCAAAACAACTACAAATCAAGAGATTTCTTACTTTAATTCAACCTTTCAAACTATTTTACTTTTCCGCGAAGAAACAGGATTCCCATATTACTAGAACACCTGTGGAGATGTATCCTGTAGGTAAAAGTGTGATTTCTGGACCTGGATTACAGGTCATGTAAATTAATAAATCGTAAAACAATTTTTATAATGGATATACATTTTTCTAGTTATGCAAAGCTCTAAAATATTTTATTTAGTAGAATTTGTAATAATAATAATTACATTTTATTTTATCCTTAACCAGTAAACCATGAACTATGAGTCTCAGGCTTTTAAATAATGATGTGGACAATAAATATTACAGTCAAAAAGGTTAAAAACCACTGTTTTATATATAGTCTATCCAGAACATAATGTTATTACAAAAGAGTTATTTTCTGTCCACTAGGTGGCAGTATAAGACTAACTATAACAAAAACAAATGCTATGACGTGGAAAGTAACTCTTCATTTTATTTTTGCCAGGACTAAAACTAGAGCTTGTCTTTGTCAAACCAAAGAGAAGATGAAAACATGAAAAAAGGACATGGCTGATAAAAGTGTCATATAGTCATTGACCTGCAGGAGAGCCAGGTCAGCATCTTGAGCCAGCTGCTGCAGGTTCTTGACGGCTGAGCAGGTCTTGATGAGGCGCACTAGAGCAGGAGAGCAGTCCAGAGGGAGCTGAGCCAGCAAGGCCTTCTCACTGTCCAGCAGCAGCAGTGCGTGATACGGCCTGCAGGGGGCACACCACCACAACAATACTTGCAGTTCAAACTAAACTCTGGCCAAATAGCAAGTGCACTTGATCATGCAAGCAAAAAAAAAAAAAAAAAAAGGCAGGGGAGACTAAGGCTATTGTCAGATTATCATATTACCACACTATTGCTGAAGTAAATAGTATACATACTGTGCACAAAGAATAGATTTATGAATTACTATATTTGCCAAAAATAGCACTTTATAACAAAGCACACTGAGGAATACTATATCCCAAGAAAGAATAGTGAATATGAAACAAGAAAGAAAAAGAGTTTTAGAAAAAGCAAATTAGCCGTTTTATTTTCAAGAAAATATCAGCAACTTGCTGAATTAAATGCAACATGATGATGACGGGGGCATTTGTGACTTTAAAATGTTGCAAAATGTGTTGGATTATGCTGTAACTCACCGAATGGCCTTTAGGCTGCGCTCAAGAGCCTCTGGTGGGATGTGTTTCCCTCCTACACGGTGGATTTTGTGTGGAAGGCAGAAACTGACCTCAAGCCAGTTATTGATGTGAAGCCGAACAACTCCGGTTGTGCAGAGACTGAAAACAATACACAGTCTATAAGGTTACATTACAGAAATTACAAGAGTGTTTCTTTCAGTTAAGAATAGAGACACAAGTCAAGTATGTTTGTCGGTCCACCTAATTTTGCAAAGCAGAAGCGATATTCTGTGAAATATGCGAGACTTCTGATTCATTAGACGCTATAGGGAAATAACTAAAGCAACAACAAACAAAGAGCAGTAAATGGTGTGTTTACAAACCAGCGTGTTTGTGATTAAAATAATATGACAATAAATACCATTTTGCAATATCAAGCAGCAAAGCGGACTGAAACTGGAAGCCTCACACATTTCAGTTACAAATGGATGCATCCACTCTTACATTACAAATAAGGTGGATGCAACTGTATGCAACATTTATTCATATATGAAAATGATGTATTTCATGCATAAGAATTTAAGTTAAAGCATCAATAACAGTGCTGAAACACAACATGCTGCATGATTTAGCCCAGCAGGACATGTTCCTTTTGAACAATTATTGCCCTAAACATCCATTTTCTCTACTCCTAACCATAACCTAGTACCCCAAAAATCAAAGGGACATTTGCTGATAAGAATGTTATCAACCCGATGACAGGAATGGGTAAATGACGGTTGACGTAACACTACTCACCTGTCATAGGCCTCCTTTAGGTCTCTAGCTAATTTACACTTGGGAAGGATCTGGCGAAACGGCGACTGTGGGGTGCCGTCTGCTATATTAAAAGGTAAATGTCATGGTGAAAATCATATAACAGCTTCAGTGAATATATTAGCAGGACAAACACTGCACATCTCAAGGGGACGGGACGTCTCACTCTCAGTCATGGTGGTGACCTCGTCCTGCACTGCAAGCATGAGCTTGGCCTCTCTGGTGAGGTACTGGCATCTGCGCTCCTCGTGCTGCAGGGCTATGGCAATGCGACGAGACAGGTTATGCATACAGTTGATGACTGAGGCATCTGCATTGGCCTGTAGAAGGTGGAAACGCAGATGAGAGAGAGATAAACAGTTATTATTTATTTAATGAGTGGGGCAATGACATGGCACTCATTGTTTGTGCTTATCTATGAATTCGTCCCAAATTACATTCAATTCATACGTACAATGACTTCAATAGTAATAAACCTTTTCTATGAGGAGCAGTGTTGAGGGGTAACGTACTGCAAATAATGCAAGTTACGTAATCATTATTTTTTTTCCAAGTAACTAGTAAAGTAACACATTGCTCTTAAATTTAAACTTAAAAGTTATTACTATTATACTATTACTATACTATTTCAAACAAGTAACACAAGTTACTTTGTTTTCCCATGTATTGACTGACAGCTCTCCTGTCCCCATGTTCAGTTACTCCAATCAGGAGTAAGTGCAGAGGCGTTGTGTGCGCTGTGTGTGAACATGATGCTTACTGTAGTACTAGACTAAATGTGAGCATTTACTCATTTATGCACAAAAACAGATTCAATACTCCTCATAATGAACAAAGAGTAAAATGCAAACTTTTATTAAAAGAATATTAAAAATATTAAAAGAATATTACGCAAACCTGCAATAATTAAATTTGGTAAATAACACAAATATACTTTATGTATTTAATCTCACTGTATTGGCCAATGTCTTTGCTGCTGAACTCTGATGATCCAATTCAACACAAAAACATCACATACGTGTTTATTTCTCTCTTTTTTTTTACTGCTAAAGTAAAAGTGCTAAACTTTCTTCTCCTGCGTCCTATTCTTCTGTGATCCAGAATGGCAGCACAGCTGAAAGGTTTGTTTGAGCTGCGCCGTCTACTTTACAGGAGTAAATTTGCATTTCCTTTTGCATTTGCTCTTTTGGTGTTAAAGGGTGTCCAATTTTGGTGTCCAATTTGCCAAAAATAGAACTTTTGTTCTTTGTTTTGGTTATTAAAAAAACCCAAACAAGCAGAGAAAAGTAATGCTTAAGTAATGTAACATATTAATTTCCATAAAAAGTAATTCACACGAGTTACTTTAAAAAGTAACACAATATTGTAATTAATTACTTTAAAAAGTAACTTCCCCCCACACTGGTGATGATTTTTTGGGGACAAAGTAAAAAATGTCAAACTATGCTGAAATCATAATGAATAAAAAAAAAAGTGCCTCATTAAAAAGAAGATTTTTTTTAAAAAGACAAATTTGGCATAATCGTATATGTAAATAAAACTGTTTCACTGCTTCCTTAATACCCATAAAAATCATGTATTCCAACATGTATTCAAGGTGTGAAAAAAATATGTTAGTACTTTTTGCTTGGTTACACTACATGACATTTTTGAGTCATTAACTTTAAATTTAAATAAAAATTCTCAAAACTCTATGAAACAAATATTAATATAAATAGTACATATATATATATATAAACATCAGCATGTATTTTATATTACATTTAAAAAAAATCCCTTTCCTAGACTTTTCTTTGACAAATATCTTTAATTTACTGTTTACAATGCCTCTCACAAGGAGCAAAATAAATATATTTTTTCTCCCCTAATATTTGCAATGTGCATGTGCAGTGTACTGTAGTTACACGATTATAGATGACAAGAAACCTTTATTAAACTTCTTAAAGTTAAAATCTGAAGTGTATATAATCTAATTATAATCTGTTCCACTTAAATCTAAATTTACACATTATTCCACAAATTACTATTTAGTCCACAAAAATACAGTACATGATGCATATATAAAAACAGTCTTTGTTCATTTGATTCATGCAAAAATTGCACACAATGACTTGAATATACCTTTTGTGTGATTAACATGTTTTTCATTTCTGCATTTTGATATTTTTAAGGGGGCATAAAGAATAACCCAACCAAAAATACAACCCTTTAACAACCTAATATTTTGCAGAATATTTTCTTGTTTCAGAAGTGCATTAAATGGGAAATTTGCAGACTAATGGTGGGCAGTGTGACAGAGGGAGGGTCCCGAGTAAAGGGAGTGGGCATTGCTGGAGAACTGATAGGAGCGTGAGTGTGTGTTTTCTGCGGCTGGAGCTTTGACTCGGCGCTCTGCCATGTTAAGTCATGGTGGCACCAGGGTGGGTCTGATCATGTGTGGTCTGATTGTGAGGAGAACAGAGTCCCGCCTCCCTGTTAGGCTGTCTGATAGACAGCACACTGGAGGCTTATCAAAATCCACACCCTTTCTGAGAAACTCTTGACCTCACATATCCTCACAAACAGCTGATTCACTATGCAGGGGCTCCAAAAAGTATTCTGTATTAAAAATATATACTTTTTTGTTGTTGTTGCAATGCATATTAAACAATGATCAATCCAAATGATGTTTTTTTTTCCCCTCTTAGTTCACATATATGTCCTGTCCTTTATAAAGCATACACTGAGACTGACACTGACATTTTGAATCTTAATTTAGAACAAAACACTAATGCCATGATAGTCACATATTTTAAGTGTACCTTAATATCTTTGGGGGCCAACATATCAAACAGTGGTTTTAAGATATTAAGTAATTCAATCGTAAAAATATCAAATTAAAATAAATAATTCTAAAATAAAAACAAAACCAAATAAAAATAAAACACTTACTAAAAAAATATTTTAGTTTGTTTACCTGCATGTCATTACACCATTATCCAACATCAGAGAATCATGAACTTAATTGTATTATTGCACTTATTAACTGAAAATCGCAGGGGTTACTTCAAGTGAATATACTAGGTGAAAGATGTTAAGCTGATGACAAAATTGGGGAATCCCTGCATTGTATGTAAATATGAAATTATGGGAATTTGTATTCACATCATGTGTTTGAAAGACAATAGCCTTCAAGAGACATAGTAATGCATGGTTAAACGAGTCACTGAGTGATAATAATTAATAATAATTGATTCAAATAATAATTAATGTGTTTGTCAGGATCTGAATAGATGGGCAGTGTGGCAATGATAAGAAAACACTTCTCACAATATATATATATATATATATATATATATATATATATATATATATATATATATATATATATATATGTAAGATTATATCAGTTTTTATTAAGAGTTTATTTAAATATGATGTTTTCTTACCCTTAAAGCAAAAACCACACTGAACAGGATCATGGTGGGCAGTTCTCTTTTGGGGGAGGGGTCGGTTTTGGAGACCTGGGGAAAAGAATATCATTAATAAGTAGAATTAGATTAAGCTAATTTTATTATTAAACATGTCTTTCAAAAGGTAGACACGTGATGATATTTTTAGAGCAATGATAAATAATGTTTGTTTTCTTTTAAAGTTACGTATATTACAGTAAATTAATTTAATTGAATGTTGCATTAAGCGTATTGCAGTTCAAGTTCTAAAAAGTACAATCTTGACTTATTTATAAGTCATGACAACTATATTTCTATATTTGAGAAATAAATGTGATGTGTGCATGTAGATTATACTTTCATTGTGCAGGTTAGTATTAAAGAGTTTTGTTGATAACTTACAGAAAAAGTGATAATCAATTTATCTGCAGCTTGAGTTTATATTTTTTATGAATCTTTGCAGTAAAGCAAGTTAAATTCTCATTGAACAAATGCATAGTGATCTCCTAAGTAACATATTTTCTCTCTAATAACAGAAGGTGGAGCTGTTTGCCTGTGATCATGGTAGTTGTCAGTGCCCTTGCAATATTATCAGCAGCTCTTCATACATGCAGCAGCTTCCTGACGGCTCAAACATTTGAGCCATTTATGGGAGGAATAAATGGCCAAATTTCACAGTTCACAAAATCCTTCCCTAACCTAACGCAGCACAGACTATCGTTCAGGGGTCAGAAAGACTTTTAAGAAATGAATCCTTTTATTCATCAAGGACGTCTATTGATCGGATTTTGGTTTTCACCAACTATTAAGTTAATTACTATTAACAGTTTTTAACATTGACAATCAGAAATGTTTCTTGAGCAGTAAACAGATCCTTAGAATGATTTCTGAAGGATCATGTGACACTGAAGACTGGAGTAATGATGCTGAAAATTCTGATTTAACATCACAGGAGGAATAAATACCATTTTAAAATATATTAAAACAGAAATGAGTTATATTAAATTGCAATAAAATTTCACAAGATATTTGGTACGTCTCACCTGAATACTGTGCGGAAGCTGCAGTAAAGTTGGATGTCCGACGAAGCGCACATTGTCTATTTTTAGTTCAAACTTCTTGCCGCACATATCAGACTTGGTAGCCAAGATGGTGGCGAGAATAATATCAGAAAACCTTTGAAGGTAAATGCATAAAAAGAGGAATAAAGAAAAGATATCACAGGAGGAGTACAACTAAAATCAGTGGGTGCAATTACGGCAGAGGGTCTGATAGGATTTCAAGTGCTAACACTAGCAGCTAGCTGAGAATTATTCACTCTCTAAACATATTTCTAGGGGATTCACAAGGGATGGGTGTTTGGGCAAATGATTTGGTGAAGCCTCTGGACTTTTTTCCCTGATCTAAACCTTCAAAATGCACTTATAAGTGAGTGACTGTCTCTCTCTGGCAGAGTGATGAATCTGCTGGTTTATATTGCTCACTGTATATATTTCACCCACTCAGACAACGTCCTTTAGAGTGAGACAGACCCCAAGAAGACCCATGGCACAAAAGTCAGTGGTCTGATTCAAACATTTAATTATGTGAGGGGAAAAGAAAGAAAGAAAGGAAAACAGGTCTTGAAATGTGTTGAGTTCATGAGCATTGCATTAATGCAGGCCAATCACCTGTCCCACATTCGATTGAATAGCATTTCTTGATTGCAAACGTATCTCAGGTGATTCCCGCTATGCTGTATTTCAATTAATTTTAATGAATGTAAGAGCAAAATCATAATCGTACCATTGCAACTTATTCAAATCCATGACCCGATTTAAGCTGATAATCTATGACATAAATTACAGAAGCTATCACAACAATTACTCAAAATTTTACAGACTGCATTTGCCATTTAAATGCATATAAGTGTGAACAAAATAGAACATACATGTCAGACAAAATTATCAGGAAGAAAACATGAACAAAGATGTGGTGCTCTGGAAAAAGGAGAGGTGGTTTAGACTTAGAGAATGGTGGTTTAATCTTACCCTGCTACCAACTGTTCATCAGTTAATGGAGTTTGTTCTCTGAAATGGGAATAGGGCCATAAAGAAGAAAAAAAAAAAGGAAAAAAAGAAAGAAAAAAATGCAGCAGACAAGTTGGCAGGATGCATGACATAAGGGTGACAAAAACAAACCAAATTTTAAGATTGAAGATTGATCATCCAGGACACTAAGTTTGGTTTCTTTTTACATATTTAATTCTGGTTACAATGTTTAAGGGGCTATATGTACGAATTGTCATGCATTAATCGCTTTTATTTATTGCCAATGTATGAACAGCCCTTTAACGAAACCTTCCCCGACTTCCTAGGTTGTCTCTGAAAGCCTATTGACTGATTTTTATGTGATGGACTCGGGACGTTTCTGGGAAAATCAAAAGGATGTGACGATCCCGAGAGAATCTCTTCCGTTCTATGACACATGAAACAAATGTGTCAGGATAATGCCAAAAGAGCCATTCTGTACTGTAATGTGTCATACAAAGAAAAGGGATTAATTCAAACTATAGTCTCAGCCAGATCTATAAAGTCTATGGTCTCAAATATACTTAATTATCAAACTATCATAACACTATAATTTTATTTTCTTCATCTGTTGACATGATGCCGGTGAATTTCAGGTGTCGCGAAAACATCTCCAAATCACGACGATTAGATGCTTTCTTAACTGCTGCTTTCTCACCGCTGTCATTTTTGTACAGCACATATTTACATATTCATCTAACCGTCGCTCTCAGCAGCGTGAATGGCGTCAGGATATCGCTGAAAAGGTATTTCCAACTTCTCTGTATATCAGAGCCTTGAGTCACGTTCAGTCTCTTGTACGTTACGTGTTCACGAACGTGAGCCTGAGCAATAAGTTGCTGGCTGCAGTTCACTTAACGGCCACCGGTGTCGCTAATAACGAGGGTTTCTGAATTCTATTATAGCCTTTTGAAAGTGTGATTATTTGTTAATTATTTGTTTTTCCTTTCATTTAACATAATAAATTAACTTTATCATTTAGATGTCCTTTGTGATAATATATTATCACAAAGGACACCTGATGTTATAAGGCATTTGTTGTTCATTATAATGGCTTATAAAAGGGTTATAATTTAGCCTATAATAATAATAATAATATTAGTAGTAGCCTAATAATAATAATAATAATACTACAAATGTAGCCTACTACACTGCCGTTCAAAAGTTTGGGATCGGTAAGATTTTTAATGTTTTTAAAATAAGTATTTTCTGCTCACCAAGGCTGCATTTATTTTATTTAAAAAACAAAAACAGTAATATTGTGAAAATTACAAAAATTACGGTCCGTAAGAATTTTTTTTTTGGAAAGAAATTAATATTCTTATTCCGCAAGGATGCATTAAATTGATCAAAAGTGACAGTAAATACATTTATAATGTTACAAAAGATTGTATTTCAAATAAATGCTGTTCTTTTGACCTTTCTATTAATCAAAAAATCAACAAAAAAATTCACAACTGATTTCAACAGTATGGGATCAAACAAAAAACTAAATGCAGCCTTGGCGAGCAGAAGAGAATTCTTTGAAAAACATTTAAAAACCTGCCGAGCCCATACTTTTAAACGGCAATGTATATCACGCAATAATGTTGTTAAACACATTGATTAAGTTATGTATTATTATTTAAATAATATGTGTACAAATATTATGCATTATTACATTATGTTTATGCTGCTTAAAACATTGTATAATCATATACCTAAAACTATCACATATAACATGTAAATTTATAGTCAAGTTTAATGACGTTTCTGGATCAGGCCATACATATATTGTGGTCTAAAATCATCCAACATAGAAACATCCAACAGTGGACATCATGAACTCTGGTGACACTGGTGATTTCTTAACATGCCACTAGGGTTTATCCCATGCAGAAAAATGCTGACAACAACAGAATAATTTGGGTCATATGTAGTGTATTAGCAGAAAGCACATTTTACATCGACAACATGCACACTTATAAAGCAACTTAAGTCGAAAAGTAATGCTTTGCATAGTACCTTGAGTCACCATCCTGGTCCTCCGTGGAGTCACCTGATGTATTCAACACATATGGACTCCGCTGTTTTGCTTTAATGAAATAAAAATGCACACCTTGAAAAGTTTGATTCTTTGTGCATATTGCATGTGTAAAGTAATGTGATTGACAGTAGAAATGTGTCGAAATGTATCAATCACAGCAGGTGTGGCAGTGTTAAAACTTATCATATGCAGACATAAATGTTACAGTCCCCAGTACAAACCACGCCAGGATGACACACAGAAGAGAAAGCAGGAACACTTACATGCTGCTGATGAGGTGTTTTCAGACACCTTCTGGAACGGGTATCGGAAGAGCAGTTTATTTCCTCTGCTGCCAGAGCTAACTAGTATAACGCTTATGGGACTTGTCTTTTCACCATTTGGCTGCAGGCTGGATTCAGACTGTTTCCACATCAGCTTCGCATCTGCATTTAAATCTGGAGACCACTGCTTGTACATCCTGACGCGTATTCTGAAGTATATATAATCTCAATCGAATTAAGGTTGCATCTGGAGCTGAAAACGTGCAATGTAACATTTACAATACAAGTTTGGACAGCTCAAGTGTTGTACCGCATGACAATTTAACTGAATGAGTGTAAGACATCCGATGCACTTGATGAACTGCATCTCTGATAACCTGAAAAGAGAACTGACATAAACGAAAATGGGAGATACTGGCAGTATAACAAGTTATGTTAGCCTGCTAGCTAACTAAAAGCACAACACTGACGCAAACCAGTTAATGGTTTCATTAGATATAGTTCACCAAAATGGCTTGTCCATCAGTCACCAGCTGGCATCATTGAATATGTGCAACTAATCTGACAGTGAAGTTTAAAACGGAGAGCTAAATAAATAAACGTAATTCTTTACTGAAACATACGAGCAGTGTTTAGTGTTACACTACGTGCGCCGAAGAAATACAAATGACTGGATGCAATGGTTCCGCATGTATGCCTGCATGCATGCATAAATAAATAAATGAAACCGTTGAATATTTTTTTCGATCAATTTTTAAATGCCTTTCATGTAGCTATAACCTATATTGTTTTACATTTTTACTTATGAAAATCCATCATAAAAAAACTATTACAAATCCATATAATTACAAATACTGACATAATACTAAAGTACTTATGCTGTTGTTTGAATTATTCATATCGGTTATTCAAAAAGTAGCCTAAATAGCCTACTATTGTCCACGAAGAGTTGCCCCAATGAATTTTTTTCTTCTTCTAAAGTTGACTGAGTCAGGATCCCTACACATGCTCCCTACTCCCTGGATATTTCACCCTAAAATGTAAATTAAGTCATAATCTTACTGTTGTTCTACTACTACTACTAATAATAATAATAATACATTTTATTTAAAAAGGTGCCTTTCTGACACTCAAGTTCACCGTACAGGCATACATAAAAGTTAATACAATAAACAAATAATAAAGTTATACAAAAAGTAGATTAAAATCAAGTAGAATTACAGATGAATGGATACTACAGTGAATAGGCTTGTTTAAACAGAAAGGTTTTGAGTCCAGTTTTGAAATGAGGGAAAGAGTCCATGTTTTTGAGATGAAGTGGAAGGGAATTCCAAAGGCGGGGAGCAGAGCGGCTGAATGCTCTGCTCCCCATTGTGGCGAGACGGGCAGGTGGGACAGACAGGTGTAATGTGGAGGAGGACCTGAGAGAACGAGATGGAGTGGAAACATGTAGGAGATCAGATAGATAAGGGGGAGAGAGGTTGTGGATGGCTTTGAATGTCAGCAAGAGGACCTTGAACTGGATACGGAACTGGATAGGGAGCCAGTGAAGCTGCTGGAGGACTGGAGTGATGTGATGGATGGAGGGGGTTCGGGTAATGATTCGGGCAGCTGAATTTTGGACTAGTTGAAGTTTACGGAGGGATTTGTGAGGGAAGCCCAAAAGAAGTGTAGGCTATTGCAATAGTCTAGATGGGCGGTGACAAGGCTGTGGACAAGAATGGCAGCAGAGTGGGGGGTAAGGGAGGGGCGGAGACGATTAATGTTACGTAAGTGGAAGTAGGCTGAACGGGTGATGTTATTGATGTGTGATTGAAATGATAGTGTGCTATCAAGGATGACACCCAGACTCTTAACCTGAGGGGAAGGCGAGACGGAGGAGTTATCAATTGTGATGGAGAAACTGTTAGTTTTGGCTAATGTGGATTTGGTACCAATGAGGAGAAACTCGGTTTTATCACTGTTAAGTTTAAGGAAGTTGAGGGTAAGCCAGGATTTTATTTCAGCAATGCAATCGGTGAGGGTACTGAGTGGGAGAGTGGTTGTGGGCTTTGTGGTGAGGTAGAGCTGGATGTCATCCGCGTAGCAGTGGAAATTAACATTGAATTTACGGAGAATATTACCAAGGGGAAGAAGGTAGATAATAAAGAGAAGGGGCCCCAGGACAGAGCCCTGGGGCACACCTGTAGTGACGGGAGAGGAAGTGGATTTGAATGACTTAAGCTGAATGAACTGAGTGCTCCAGAGAGGTAGGATGTGAGCCGACTTTCAGCGGTGAACCAGGGGGCGGAGACAGTGAATGAAACAGGTCGAGTTTTTAACGGAGCGAGGGAGTTGAGAATGTTTAGAAGTCCAATATTGTAATGAGAAACCAAATCATCAGGGGTGAAGAGATTGTGGATGTTGAGGATGGCAGACGAGTCAATAGTTGTAGAGTGGCTGGGTTAATGTTTTCTATATTGTGAAAAGTGATATGACGTGATGTCTTGGTGATTGAGAGGGTAAGTTCAGCTGTAAATGTGATGAGAAAATGATCCGTTATGGGGAGTTCATCAACTGTAATGTTGATGGGAGTGACACCAGAGCAACAGATCAGATCTAGAGTGTGGCCTTTGGAGTGTGTGGGACAAGTTATATGCTGAAGGAAACCAAAACTGTCCAGGCAGGAGGTGAAGTCTATGTGAGCTGAACAGTTTCTTTGTCAGGTTTGACAGAGACAACAAAAGAACAGTGATGCCAGCCCTGTCACTTGAGGGAAGCACAGCACTGGTAACGAGGTGAGATGCACCTTGCGCACCATCAACCCACACAAAGCAGCTGGACCAGACGGTGTGCTTGGACGTCTTCTGAGGGACTGTGCCGATCAGCTGACTGAGATCTGAGCTGACTGAGCTGACTGGACCTCTCCCTGTCCTCTGCCATGGTACCAGCCTGTTTAAAACATCAACCATCATCCCAGTTCTCAAAAAGTCTGTGATCACTTGCCACAACGACTACAGGCCAGTGGCACACACTCCCATAGCAGCTAAATGCCTGGAGAGACTGATCCTCTCACTCATTAGGAACTACACTCCTGGAAATATGGACCAGCTGCAGTTTGCTTACAAGGCAAACAGATCGAGCGGTAATGCGTTTTCCATGGCTCCACACACTGTTCTGGAGCATCTAAAGTAGACTAATGCCAGTGCCAAGATTCTCTTTGAATCTATAAAGAGATTTATTTCCTTTATAGAACTATTTAACAGTTCCAAACAAACGAATCACGAAACTACACCATCTGGGGCTAAATGCACATATGCAATTGGATTTTGGATTTTTGACAGACCGAACACAGAGAGTAAGGCTGGGAAAATAAACCTCATCCACTCTATCCCTGAATACGGGAGCACCGCAGGGTTGTGTTCTTTGCCCACTTCTTTACACTCTTTTCACACATGAATGTGTTGCTACTAACCCCACAAACCATATTATCAAGTTTGCACACACGGTCATTGGACTAATAACAAACAACAGTGAAACAGCATAAAGATAAGAGGAACAAAGATTGCACACATGGTGTGATGGACACAACACTCAACATCAGGAAAACAAAGGAAATTATCATCGACTACAGGAGAACAAAAAGGACTGAACATGCCCCACTCCTTATAAATGAAGATGTAGTGAGGATTTCTGGTTGTACAAATCACAGAGGTGCTCAATTGGACCACTCACATGTCCACAGTGGTGGGCCCAGCAGAGCCTATATTACCTGAGGGCATTCAAAGGATCCGGTCTACCCGAAACTGCTGGTGAACTTTTATTACAGTGCCACCAAAACTACAATAACATACTGTATGATGTCATGGTATGGTAACTGTAATCAGGCTGACAGGAAAATGCTGCAAAGAATTGTAAGTACGGCACAGGATACCACTGGGACCCAATTACGAGACCTGGACTCAAAACATCATAAAAGACCCTTCTCACCCAAGCCATCACCTGTTTAACCTTCTGCCTGGGAGGAGATACAGGAATATCACTGCTCGGACTTCGAGGAAGAAAAATAGTTTTTTTTTTTCCCCAGGGCTGTGACATTACTGAACACCACTTCTGCTCAATCCATCATACCTCAAGAGTTAAATAATCAAAGTCCACAGAGACTAGCATGTTAATCTCATCATTGTATATTGCTACTCTTTTTCATCCCACATTTTTGTAATTTATTTTAATTTGATGTCAATCCCATGTGTAGTTATTGTTTTCTAATATTTGTTGTTTGCTGAGCATGTGACTTTTTGTAATCTTGTTTACAATGACAATAAAGCTCTATTCTATTCTATCAACTGGCAGTTGTGTTTTATACCTTTTTAGATATGTGCATATCATGATAATATGTGCAATCAGACATAGTATATGAATTACTATTCTTATGAGTGCATTACAAAATCATGCAAACATGCATATATATTTAGATAATTCTAACTCTTAGAATTTTTGTATTCCAACCTGGTATGGGGTTTTATGCGATTCCATTGTGGTATAATGTTGCCTCAGTTTTTTTAAAACATTTGATGATATATAATGTAAAGATCTTGAAAATACCTCTTTACTCACTACTGAAGGTGGCTCATATTTTTTTGCGGGTTAACTGGACATAAATTAGTGAAATGCACTTTTCATTGGGGAAAATATGGAGCCATGGGCCGTCGCTGGGGTGAAAGGTGGTAAAAATCCAGCAGTTATGCCCCTGTTGTATGAATAATTCTAATATTTATAACAGTTATATGCCTGAGATTTAAATGAAAACCACAAAAACATGCAAATCATACCTCCCTAAAAATGGTTTAGTTCGATCTAAAGTATTTATTAATTACTCAGTCAGTGACAAACATCAGATGGACCCAATAACATTGTAAGTCCCTCCCCAGCTCGTGAACAGAACCAATCAGAGTTGAGGCGGCAGTGCCTGAAGTTAACGATGAACTTGGTGGAAGAGCAGGAGACTGACTGACTGAAAATTTCGGGGAAAAGAAAGCATAAATCAGGGTACCAGAAACGCCATGAAAAGAAGGAGAGGGAGGCCAGGAGAGTTGTTGTATCCCAGTCGATCAAGACATTCTTAAAGCATTCTTTGCATTTAGCCTGGGAAAACCCAGATAACTTCCGGCAAATTTAGATTTGCTCTGCAAGTAGTCTGGCAAAGAGCTCATTCTATGATTCAAGGCCATTTCTAATCCTCGAAATCGCGGCACCAATCAGAAACGTTGGGGCGGGCTTTACACAATGACGATCGCTCTGATTGGTTTTAGGTCTATCCAATTGCGCCCAGAGGCATTTGAGGATGTCTGTTCAACTTTTAAATGCATTATATTCAAATTGCAAACATGTACATGAGGACAGTCTCCATGAAATGGTCGACGCGGGTTCACGAGAGATGGATGCCGGTGTTACGGATCAACTGGGGATCATGTTAACTGGGGGAACGCGCGTGCACGCAGATAGTTTTACCTGGATTTCCAGCAGATGTTAGACGGCTACAGATTCGTCAATTGCCATTTTTTCACGGATCAATGATTAAAAACGTATGTTTCACCAGTTGTATAAACTGGTATGTATAATAAAGCGATTTGTTTTTGTAGTGTATATTCCTGCGTATTTGACGCAATTTCAAAGAAGTTTAACATACTTTAGTGTCAAGCTCAGAAACCACGCCTATGTTAACATGGGGCATTCGGTTTCATTGGATGAGCGGACTTGTCAGCGCACTTCAGAATGTAAGAATTTACACGTCTCATGTATCATATTGCTTGCTTATAGTGTGTTGTTCGACCCACAAATAACAACAGATGTAGATTAAGTTAAATTAGCAATAGGCATAGGCTACCTAAAGAAAACGTGAATTGCAAATTCATTTACATTTTTTCAACAAGTTGTTTTTATTGACCTGCATAGCCTATAATTTTATAATGGATCTGTTATATTTATATAAAAACATTTATCAGTTTATTTTACAATGCTGATTTTATTATATTAACCTATCTCTTGCGAGTACAACCAGCTCTGGCTCGGGCTCTGGATTGTGTGTAAAATCCAGCTTTGTATCCATTTCCCTGGACATAAAACAGCTATGCTTATAGGGTCATGAAGGTAATATCTCATGAACTTGTAACATTTTCAATGACTGGTCAATAAATAATTATTTTATCCTTGTTTTTTTTCAGACTCCAGCTGAATTAAGCCAAGAAGTCTTGATAAAATTCAATCTTGAAGAGGGAATAATTATTGTTCTTTTAATATTGTGATTGCAGAGCTTGTTTGGAATTATACAAGGTGTGTGATAATGCCAATGAACTTATGGTTGAGAAGTTTCATCCTGGATTTTTTACTGATCTTAAATCAACATTTTGGCTGAATTATAAGATCACATTGTTTATAATTATGTTTTATTTTTTCCAAAAGATTAAAATAGAAAAAGAGAACAATTCTGTATGTAATACTGCATCTTCTTAGAATCATATAATCTTTTAAAAAGTAGACCTTTTAATCTGCAATAAACACAGCTCATTATTTCCATTCGGGACGAAACAATTGATTGGTTTGGGCGACTGTCACTCACTCTCGCAAACATGGCTACCACCCCTGTTGCTAGATCTGCCCATATGCGCGCGCACCCGTTTGATTTGAGGAGTGCAAGAGGCGCGGAACCTACGAAGAGTAAAATTATGGCAGAGAAAGAGCATTCAAAATTGAAAGCACCTGCATATGCAGTCAGTGAAGGCAAACAAGGCAAAAACTACTTCCTCGGACCCTGGTTGCCCACACTCTTGAACGACCTCCTCTGCGTTGCCCTCGACCCCGGACCTGTCCTCGAACCGACGATGCGGTACTTGTCTCCGGAGTGTAGTCCTCATTAGAGTCAACAATGTTTTCATCATGAAAACTCTTACATGCAAAACACCGTATATGTTATGAATCTTACACAAAATTCACCTTCATCACAGTTTAACTTATGGTAATGGTAAAACGTGTATCAGTGCAACCTGTTTTTAGCTTTGCCTTATAAATATAGCTCATTACCTATAAATATAGCTCGTTACCGAATCAAACAAAGTAGGCTATATTTTAAACTTTACCAGTATCGATATGCTAGCTTGATAGTGAGTACTAAAAGAAATCTTGTTTATATTCATAGTGATAAAGTTAGGTATTTTATTACATGTGATTCTGACATGATGTCACTGCATGCACTGCGCTCCTTCCTCTCCACTCCTCTCAGGTAAATAAATGCGTCTTCCAGCTGAGCCTGAGCGTTTGGCGTCGCGCGTTCATGTGTTTTGGGGGCGTGGCTTTGGAAGGAGCTCAGAAGGGAGGGGGTGGAGTGAATGGAAATAATTAGCTGTGTTTACAACAGTCGTGAGAGGTCTACAGACACTCGATTTGTATACTCTCTTTTTCAGAGTACTTACATTTTAATTATGTATTGGTATATAAAGACAGTTTAAACAAATTTGGAATGTTTTTTTTTTTTAGAAAAATCCTACCTACCCTGCCTTTAAATGTCATTATTGCAACTGGTGTTGTTGTTAGGCCACATACTGCCACAGCAAATGGATGCAATTAAAGTTAGAGAAATCAAAAACTTTTTGCAGGATAACCAATATCCTGATAGCTGCTCAGGAAAGGAGCGCTATTACTTAAAGAGAAGATGTGAAAATTTCACAATGAAAGGTAATGGTGTATTAAGTTGGTCTTGCCATAAAAAGGTAATACAACTGTGACCTTTATTTACTATTATAACATTATTACATTAGATGGAGAGCTGCATTACATCTGCAGAAGAAAAAAGGACAAGAGTCATCATTTAGCTAAAGTTGTCCTTTCACCCGAGGAGGCGCACAATGTCTTTATGGAACCCTGCAACACTTCTATCTCCCACCAGTCCTCCTCAGCCTGCAACACTTCCATCTCTTGCCAGTCCTCCTCACCCTGCAACACTTCCATCACCAGCCAATCCTCCTCACCCTGCAACACTTCCATCACCAGCCAATCCTCCTAACCCTGCAACACTTCCATCACCAGCCAATCCTCCTCACCCTGCAACACTTCCATCTCCTGCCAGTCCTCCTCACCCTGCAACACTTCCATCTCCTGCCAGTCCTCCTCACCCTGCAACACTTCCATCACCCACCAGTCCTCCTAACCCTGCAACACTTCCATCTCCTGCCAGTCCTCCTCACCCTGCAACACTTCCATCTCCTGCCAGTCCTCCTCACCCTGCAACACTTCCATCTCCTGCCAGTCCTCCTAATCCTGCAACACTTCCATCTCCTGCCAGTCCTCCTAATCCTGCAACACTTCCATCGCCTGCCAGTCCTCCTAATCCTGCAACACTTCCATCGCCTGCCAGTCCTCCTCACCCTGTAACACTTCCATCACCCACCAGTCCTCCTCACCCTGTAACACTTCCATCACCCACCAGTCCTCCTAACCCTGCAACACTTCCATCTCCTGCCAGTCCTCCTAACCCTGCAACACTTCCATCTCCTGCCAGTCCTCCTAACCCTGCAACACTTCCATCGCCTGCCAGTCCTCCTCACCCTGTAACACTTCCATCACCCACCAGTCCTCCTAACCCTGCAACACTTCCATCACCAGCCAATCCTCCTCACCCTGCAACACTTCCATCTCCTGCCAATCCTCCTCACCCTGCAACACTTCCATCTCCTGCCAGTCCTCCTCACCCTGTAACACTTCCATCACCCACCAGTCCTCCTCACCCTGTAACACTTCCATCACCCACCAGTCCTCCTAACCCTGCAACACTTCCATCTCCTGCCAGTCCTCCTAACCCTGCAACACTTCCATCTCCTGCCAGTCCTCCTCACCCTGTAACACTTCCATCACCCACCAGTCCTCCTAACCCTGCAACACTTCCATCTCCTGCCAGTCCTCCTAACCCTGCAACACTTCCATCTCCTGCCAGTCCTCCTAACCCTGCAACACTTCCATCGCCTGCCAGTCCTCCTCACCCTGTAACACTTCCATCACCCACCAGTCCTCCTAACCCTGCAAACACTTCCATCGCCTGCCAGTCCTCCTAATCCTGCAACACTTCCATCGCCTGCCAGTCCTCCTCACCCTGTAACACTTCCATCACCCACCAGTCCTCCTCACCCTGTAACACTTCCATCACCCACCAGTCCTCCTAACCCTGCAAACACTTCCATCTCCTGCCAGTCCTCCTCACCCTGCAACACTTCCATCTCCTGCCAATCCTCCTCACCCTGCAACACTTCCATCTCCTGCCAGTCCTCCTCACCCTGCAACACTTCCATCTCCTGCCAGTCCTCCTCACCCTGTAACACTTCCATCACCCACCAGTCCTCCTCACCCTGTAACACTTCCATCACCCACCAGTCCTCCTAACCCTGCAACACTTCCATCTCCTGCCAGTCCTCCTAACCCTGCAACACTTCCATCTCCTGCCAGTCCTCCTCACCCTGTAACACTTCCATCACCCACCAGTCCTCCTAACCCTGCAACACTTCCATCTCCTGCCAGTCCTCCTAACCCTGCAACACTTCCATCTCCTGCCAGTCCTCCTAACCCTGCAACACTTCCATCGCCTGCCAGTCCTCCTCACCCTGTAACACTTCCATCACCCACCAGTCCTCCTAACCCTGCAAACACTTCCATCGCCTGCCAGTCCTCCTAATCCTGCAACACTTCCATCGCCTGCCAGTCCTCCTCACCCTGTAACACTTCCATCACCCACCAGTCCTCCTCACCCTGTAACACTTCCATCACCCACCAGTCCTCCTAACCCTGCAAACACTTCCATCTCCTGCCAGTCCTCCTCACCCTGCAACACTTCCATCTCCTGCCAATCCTCCTCACCCTGCAACACTTCCATCTCCTGCCAGTCCTCCTCACCCTGCAACACTTCCATCTCCCACCAGTCCTCCTAACCCTGCAACACTTCCATCACCCACCAGTCCTCCTAACCCTGCAACATTTCCATCTCCTGCCAGTCCTCCTCACCCTGCAACACTTCCATCTCCCACCAGTCCTCCTAACCCTGCAACACTTCCATCACCCACCAGTCCTCCTAACCCTGCAACACTTCCATCACCAGCCAATCCTCCTCACCCTGCAACACTTCCATCTCCTGCCAATTCTCCTCACCCTGCAACACTTCCATCTCCTGCCAGTCCTCACCCTGCAACACTTCCATCACCCACCAGTCCTCCTAACCCTGCAACACTTCCATCTCCTGCCAGTCCTCCTCACCCTGCAACACTTCCATCTCCCACCAGTCCTCCTAACCCTGCAACACTTCCATCTCCTGCCAGTCCTCCTCACCCTGCAACACTTCCATCACCAGCCAATCCTCCTCACCCTGCAACACTTCCATCACCTGCCAATCCTCCTCACCCTGCAACAATGGCACAAACACAAATTAACCCAGGCTCACCAACTACTCACTCCCAAGACACCTTCCCTGTGTCAACATATTCGGAAGAACAAGGTAAAAAATGAAGTGGTGTGGTTATATTTCACTGTGCCATGGCTCAGAATTTTACTTTGTATTTATTGTGCTTATTTTAGTGATACATGATATATGGGAGGGCAAGAAACAGGAAGTGCTGTGGAGCAAAATGGGCCCCTACAAATTGTTCACCAAGAACCTGATGGGTCTGGCACCAGGTAAATGTTTAGAAAGTGAGGTAGGGTTGCATTCTCAAATAGTGTGTGGTTACCTTTTTTTGTTTTGGTTCCTTGTTTTATCAATTCAATAGCCCTTATTTTGATTCTTTTTGTAAATAGGTTGTGAATGGTTACCTACACAATCTTAAAAACCGAATAAATGTGTCAGGAATGAAACAGGCATATTTCATTGATTCATACCAGATGACTGCAATCTGGAAAGGAAGCCAAAAGGGCTTGAAAAAGGTTTTTTCATTTAAACACAAACTTCAAAGTGTTTTAGTATATTGAGAGTTTTTAAAACTGCTAATGTATTGTTTGTAGCTTGATCCATCCAGTTATTATGTTCTTTTCGGGGCTGTTTGTGTCAGCGACAACCATTGGACATTTATAGTAAGTTACTTTCTAAATTACTACAGAAGTAGATACATGAATTGATGGTAATGCAGACTTAAGATGAATTATCTAATGACAGTTAATGTTTTTTTTAGGCAATGTTCCCACAA
This sequence comes from Scardinius erythrophthalmus, assembly GCF_964197995.2. Classification (NCBI taxonomy): domain Eukaryota; kingdom Metazoa; phylum Chordata; class Actinopteri; order Cypriniformes; family Leuciscidae; genus Scardinius; species Scardinius erythrophthalmus. Next base: position 34,977,794 of record NC_138221.1, read on the forward strand.
TTGTCAAAATCCATATATATTGACCCTTTTGGTGCTAATGAATCAGCAATTTCCAAATGCAAGGATGCTACAAGGCTTGTATTGTATGCAAAGTTTCTTAAAACGTTGAGTTATCTGTTGTATATTATGTATTGTGGCTTAATGATGAGTGCACTTGCACACACTTCTATTTAATAGATCTTTCCTTAGGATGAAAGGTCTGAACATTTCCAGGTGGGGATGCCACTCAGTTGTGCATCCTACCCAACAGGATTCCACATCATGTGGTGCATTTGTTTGCAAAGTAAGCTATATGTACTTGTAGTAATTTTACAGTCTTTATTGATAAAACATAATTCATGTATGGCATAACTGCTCACATCAGCTAGCAGAGCTGCTTCTTATGGAGGAAGAAATGACGTTTTCAAATGAAGGCGTTGTTTTACTGCGTCTGGAAATTGCAAAAAGGCTTTTAAGAGAAACTGGTGAGAAAGAATCCTTTAAATTTTTTTTATAGCCTTGACTACCTTTGTTTATAAGTTTTCTGGGCATGACATGACTCCCTCTACATATTATAGATGACCTTTCACAGCTCTGTCGTTCGTGTGGAGAGCAGCACAGGCATGAAGGCCAAACTGTGCAATGGGTAAGAACAATTTATAAATATACATTGCAAAACACACACTTAACATGTAATTTATTCTAATGTTTGTTCTTCCTTCCTTAGATTGAATGTACAGAATGTGGAAGGTGGTACCATTGGGACTGTGTGGGTAGACCTTCCACAGTTGGCAAATACAGCTGCCCTACATGCATGTAGTGCATTTGTCCTGCCTTATTTATTTATTTTCTGTTATTGTTTCTTCAATATGTTATGTTTATTGAACATTCCCCTAAATAAATGCTGTGGGTAATTCACTGGATCCTATCTGTATGTCATTCATTATAAATTATTATTATATTTGCATAACTATGGCTTATCACTTTTCTCCACTTTTAAGGAACATTTATGGAGTGTCCTGTATGCTTTAACTCATTCCTCAGCTTAAATAAATAACTTGTTCCTTTAACTACAGTGCATTGCTGCTCAATTTAAATTAAGCCACAAACCATGCATCAAAAATAATCTGCGAATACACACGCACAGCAAAGACACAATTTAAATACTTTATTGAATGTAACAATTGTCATCTAGATACGAATTCCATTGAAACGAATGTAACAAAATGATGTGGGCGTGGTCTGACTGTGTGTCGCGAAATTAAAAAAACAACAACAAAAAAACTTCCCTTAAACGGCGTTCTGAAACATACAGCGGAGTAGCGACAGAGGAAACAACAGAGGCCTGATATGATACAAACATTAATTTACCAAAATCTTTTAAATCTACTCAGTGGAAAATTCGCTGTGACGAATCTGTAGCCGTCTAACATCTGCTGGAAATCCAGGTAAAACTATCTGCGTGCACGCGCGTTCCCCCAGTTAACATGATCCCCAGTTGATCCGTAACACCGGCGTATGACGTAGGACGTAGCGTTTGATTTAGCTATACTTCGTTCTACGTCACAACGCTTACTACGCTACGTCCTACGTCATACGCCAGCATCCATCTCCCGTGAACGCGCGTCGACCGTTGCCGGAAGCCAGTTATTTTCATTTATAAAGTTTTAAATATGTATATTTTTACGACAAATCCGCACGGATTACCCTCAGAAGGCCTTCATTTATCCCCTGGAGCCGGATGGATTACTTTTGTGAAGGATGCATGCACATTTTTGGACCCCATAACTTGACATTATAACCACTGAAAGATCTAAAACATTTTCTAAAATAACTGAAAATGTGTTCGTCTGAGAAAAATGATTGACATATGCATCTCGAACGGCTTGAGGGTGAGTAAATCATGGGTTTAATATCATTTTTGGCCGAACTATCCCTTTAATGAAGCTTTGCCAGACCATAACTCAGTTACTACTGAGAATGGTCTGGTTTTAACCAGGCTAGTTTGCATTGTTATTTCGCTGGGAATAAGAAAACTACCTACAGCCTGCCGGGTAGGCCTACTGTCACTTTCGATTACACCATAATCTAGCGAATGATTAAGCAGTCATTCCCTGTAATGGGAATTTTTACCTGTTTTACGCGGTAAAAACCCTGGGCCCTATTTTAACCATCTGAAACGCAAGTATCAAGCGCGAAACGCAAGTAACTTTGTGGGCGGGTTTTGGGCGTTGTTGCTATTATACCGGAGGGATAAATGACTCTTGCGCCCGACGCAAATCTAAAATGGGTTGGTCTGAAGTAGCTTCATTATTCATAGGTGTGGTTTGGGCGTAACGTGAAATAAACCAATCAGAGCGACATCTCACATTCCCTTTAAGAGCAGGCGCGCTTGTTCTAAAGCGGATTCCTATTATAACGGCGGATTTGCCAGGGGCACGCCAGGAGCGGTTCACAGCCGAGGAGAGCGACGTTCTCGTCAGGGCCGTAAAACACAGAGAAGTGAGGTTGGGGATGGAGAAACACACCCAAATTAACTTCGGTTAAACAGGCGTATGATAATTGGGTAAATGTGTAAGCTAGATGTATGCTTTTATAATAATCTATCTATCTATCTGAGAATCAGGGCCCTATCTTGCACCCAGCGCAATTGACTTTGTACCCGCGCAAAGCCGCTTTTCCCTCCACAGAAGCACGTCGCTAAACCAGGGAATGAACTTGAGCTCCCTGCGGTTCAGCGCAAAAAAGGAGGCGTGTTACGGCGCAAACGTTCCTTCAAGCTATTTTGCAGGTTTAGAAAACAATTGCGCCACTAACCAGGAAAAAATAGTTTAAAGTCAGTGGCGCGTTGCGCATGTTATTCATATGCTATTTTTAAGGGCACATGCTTGGCCATAATCAATGTAGCGTGTGCACAACGCGCATACACTTTGATTCTCTCATCTACACAGAAGCAACAGTTTTCATTTTTGCAAATCATACATTATTACGATAGATAGATAGATAGATAGATAGATAGATAGATAGATAGATAGATAGATAGATAGATAGACAATTTATTATAAAAGCATACATCTAGCTTACACATTTACCCAAATTATCATACGCCTTTTTAACCGAAGTTAATTTGGGTGGGTTTCTCCATCCCCAACGTCCCTGACGAGAGTGTTGCTCTCCTCGGCTGTGAACCGCTCCTGGCGCGCACCTGGCAAATCCGCCGTTACAATAGGAATCCGCTTTAGAAAAAGCGCGTCTGCTCTTAAAGGGAATGTGAGATGACGCTCTGATTGGTTTATTTCACGTTACGCCCAAACCACACCTATGAATAATGAAGCTACTTCAGACCAACCCATTTTAGATTTGCGCCTGGCGCAAGAGTCATTTATCCCGCCGGGAAAATAGCAACAGCGCCAAGACCCGCCCACGAAGTTACTTGCGCTTTGCGCTTTGACACTTGCGTTCAGATCGTTAAAATAGGGCCCTCAAAGTGTATGCGCGTTGTGCACACGCTACATTGATTACGCATGCGCCCTTAAATAGCATAATTAATAACATGCGCAAGGCACCACTGACTATAAACTAGTTTTTTCGGTTATAGTGGCGGAATTGTTTTCTAAACGTGCAAAATAGCATGAGGGAACGTTTGTGCCGGAACACGCCTCCTTTTTGGCTGAACCGCCCCGCGAGCAAGTGTATTTTTTAGTTAACCGACGTGTGTCTGTGGAGGGAAAAGTCCGCTGTGCGCGGGTGCAAAATAGGAATGATACATGTGTCAGTGTACAAAGTCAATTGCGCTGGGTGCAAGATCCGTCTTTTTACACTATTGTAAATAGAGTTAAAAAATGTACACGAGTCAGGACGAATTGCATTATGCATCTGCCAGTCGGCTGATGATGTATTTATTTATCAAGAAAACAGGAACACGCTGCACTTGGATGCATACATTTATTAGATTTATTTAATAATAATACCAGTTCCATATTATCTTTATTAAAAATAAGACAATAATTTTTTTTTTATTTGACTGCATTCTTGTCAATTTCTAAACGTTTACTTTTTGATTTATGAATTATAACAGACTAATGGGGGGGGGGGGACATTATTTTGCGGTTACTTTTTAAAATTGTTTTTATTATTATTTAACAATTTCTTGCTTTTTGTTAGTTTTTATTAGTTGTAATTTTTATATAAACATTTAACTTTTAAAATAAAGGTCTTACAACAAAATCACCATCTTCTGTTATATGTGGGCCTCCATGCTCATTTGTTGTTTGTTTGTTTGTTTCATTTGTAAAGCGTCTTTGAGTTCCTTGGAAAGCGCTATATAAGACTTATGTATTATTATTATTACAGTATATATGATATTGGTGGAGTCAATCACCACATCAATATTTTTTCAGAGGGCCCTGAATCCTCTAGCTATGGCCTATGTGACCTGTGCATTTGTGCTGAAACAAGACGCTAAATGGACCCCTGTGGGCCATGTGACCCCTTTTTTGCACTTTCATTGATTAGTATTTGAGTTCTTCTCCCCTGAGATAGGGTTGACCAATAAATGGGTGTCTCATTTTATTAAAAATAAACTAAAAAAAAAATAAACCACAGAGTGCTAAATTAATGTTCCTGATATTTCATGATAAATTAGTTATTTGAAGCAATGATTCTGCAAGTGCAAGGCATCTTTAAAGATATGAATGCACAATGCAAAGTTTTGAACACCGGACAGCCTGTGTTATCTACAAGTGATGACTGTTTTGAGTTTTGTGTCTACAGTTTTGGAAAATTACATCAAGGTTCTAAAATTGGTGCCAAAATGAGTGTAAAAAACAAAAAGGATAGTGGCAGAATTATGAGAGGGGCTCATATCCTGTACATTCTTGCAACATCTCACATGCCATAACCTGAGGCTAAAAGAACTCTGAACCATCCTAATGTATAATGGCCAATCATTTATATGCACATTCATATGGCCCAACTTGCAGCATATCACTACCGTCCGAAAGTCTGCTTATACAATTGTGACCAAATTAAGAGCATTTTGAGTGTTTTAAAAATTGAAAAAGAAAATATTAGGCCTATAACCATTGCAAGGTGAAAAATTATTCACTGATAATGCTGAATATGATGGCAACAGTTTTGTTCATTTTGGAGAGAAATGTTGATGCTCATTTATCATTATGCTGTATGTTAAAGTAATTTACTTGATGAATAAACAGACTCACAATCCAGCCCTTGTTTGATTGCTTTATTTATATACCTTTTCAACACTTTAATGCATCGAATCATTGAATTGAGGCAGAGATGTCGAGCAGGACTTCAGTAGTACTGGCTGGAGAGAGCGGACACAACTACAGACAGGAGCTTCTGCCAGGTGGCCTGAACTGCAGGGGTGAAAGCGGGTCCAAATGCGGTCGCAATGATAATGGTGAGGCAATTGGCCAACAGCTGCGTGGGTCAAGAAAACGTGCACTTATTAGGCAACAACAGTATGTGACATCCTTATTAATACGCTCAAATTTAGAAAATAAAGCATTTACCTTGAAGTTGCCTGGATCGACGTTGAGTTTCTCGCAGTGCAGCTGGCTAAGTTGGGCGTAAGTGGCTTTGATGTTATCCATGTTCTTCACGGCTTTGTCCAACGCATTTAGCACAGTTTTACCATGTGCTGACACTTTAGGATTGCCCTGGATTGCAGCTGCATTGGATAGGTCTCCAAAGGTACCGAAATACCTCTGAGTCCAGGGGTATACAATCAGCACCCTGTCACGTGAAGGAATGGAAATAGCTCTATAAATCCAAACTCTTTTCAAAATACATAATTGAATTAACGGCGTGTTATAATCTTTGACACGCTTTCACATTACCTTGCCAGAGTCTGGGGTCCGATTTCACCGACGTTGATTTTGCCCCAGACACTCGCAACAGTTTTGCGCTCGGAATCTGACCACTCCACCATTGTGATTATCTCTTTCCTTTTTCAACAAGTGTGAATGCTGAACATAGATAGATACGCGCGGAATTTTTATACTCGCACTCTCCAACCCACACCAGGCGCCGAGACTGATTGGTACCCAGCCTACTTGGATCCGATCCTAGTTAGCTATATTTTGATTAGAAACTGCGAACTTAGATTGAACCCATTTGAACCCATTTCGTACATCTCAAAATAAATATGGATTCAATCATCAAAATGAATGTCGTATTGTGTGTATTGTTGTGTGTAAGAGTCCAAAATCTAATCAAGGCTTTATGTTGTAATTTGTCTTCCATACTCAGAAAATGTTGAAAACTATAGCTGGCCATTATGTTTAAAAAACACTAGGCACATGAGTCCCATTAACAGTGGATGGCACATAGTCAATGTCATAGATTTGAATCCGTATAGGGGAAAAACTCGGGCATGTAAATTATTAATATTAAATTAACGTTAAATTAAATAAAATTATCGCTTTCAACATCTAATTTAAGTTTTTAATTTGAACAAGTGCCAGCTCATTTTGCTTTATCTGGACACTCAGAGCCGTTCCTCCCATTTCAAAATGTTCTTAATTTGTTTAATCTCGATAACCGTGGATGTCCTGTTCTTTTTGTATTTAACCCACCCCTTTAGGTACCATTTGGTGTCCCCAAAAGACCCCGAACCATCTTAAAGCAATGTAATAACATAAGCAATTCTCACCTTTTTTGTTATACTAAATTCAACTCAATTCAACAATTTTTTTTTAAACAAAAAAGTCAGTTTAATGTAATTTAACTTGAAATTATTAAACATCCAAGTTAATTGTACTTTTACTACTTAAACCTTTTACTTACTTAAATTACTTAAATTACTTAAACCTTTTACCAAGTTAAAGGCAGCAACTTTTACATGCAAACACAGCAGACCGAATATAAATTGTTCAGATAAATAGGCCTATGTTGTTAATTTAGTACTAAAAAGGGGAGAAAAAAAGCAAGGACAGTATTGTTTATGTTTTCAGACAAAAACGGCCAAGACATTCAATACATTGTATTCTGGTAATTCTTTTAGGATATATAGGCATCGCTTCTCTCTCTCTCTCTCTCTCTCTCTCTCTCTCTCTCTCTCTCTCTCTCTCTCTCTCTCTCTCTCTCTCTCTCTCTCTCTCTCTCTCTCTCTCTCTCTCTCTCTCTCTCTCTCTCTCTCTCTCTCTCTCTCTCTCTCTCTCGCTCTCTCTCTCTCTCTCGCTCTCTCTCTCTCTCTCTCTCTCATTTAGAATAAATGAATAAGGCATTCACTGTTTTTTTTTAAAGCATGATGAAATGAATTGACAAAATGCGTCTTTAATTGTTGGCTGAAGTCTGAGAGGTGGAGCTGATGCGCTGTTGGGTGTGGCAGAACTGCGCAGTATAAAAAAAGACCCCTTATCATTCAACTAAAACTTTTCTCTTGTAGCCTAATACCGAAGTAGAAAGAATCGAAAAATGAGTTTGACAGCTAAGGATAAAGCTTTAGTCAAGGCCCTCTGGGGTAAATTCTCTGGTCAGGCCGACGCCATAGGACAAGAAGCTCTGGGAAGGTAAGAGATCTAGATTTGAATTATTTTTTGACACCAAGCAAATCAATGTCAAAGAGTTTTGCCAAACCAAATGACGGATTTTTCTCTTTCCCACAGAATGCTCATCGTCTACCCTCAGACTAAAATATATTTTCCTGACTGGACTGATTTTTCTCTCGACTCACCTCAAGTGAAGAAACACGGCAAATCTGTGATGTCAGCCATCACTGATGCTGTGGGCAAAATGGATGATCTTATTGGTGGAATGAGCAGCTTGAGTGATCTCCATGCCACTAAGGTTCGCCTTGACCCTGTAACCTTCAAGGTGAGATGATTTATATGTGCAGTGTTTCAATCCTTTCACTTGAGTGTACATTTAGGGAGTTAAAATAATCTGACACACTCATGGTGTGGAGCACTCTGAGTTCAATTAAAAGGAGACGTTCAAGATGTGAAATAAAATATGGATTATTAATTCATAGTGTATAATTTGTTCTTTTTTCTGTTCTTTTTTTTTTTCAGATTCTGTCCCATAACATCCTTGTGACTCTTGCAGTTCATTTCCCCTCTGACTTAACGGCAGAAGTGCACGTGGCCGTGGACAAGTTTCTTGCGGCTGTGTCTTCAGCCATCGGCGATAAATACAGATAAGATCATCATTCAGGGGCTACCTCAAATAATGAAAAATAAAATATCAGACGCAATCAATAAAATCTTCCACAATCAAAACGTCTCTTATACCTGTATTTTTTCCGGACGATAACCAAATCAATAGTCTATGCTAAGTTACATTGCATGATTGATTGTCCTTTAACCCTTTCAGACACGTTCCTTGGAAAACTTTAGCACCTCTCATTGTGCTTTGGAGTTTAAAGCAGGATCTTTCCATTTTATTAATTTTATTATGGCTGCTCTAAGGTAATCCGTTACTCTCATTTTAGCACATTGAAAATATCAGCAGCCATTTATTTTATTGATGACAATAATGAAATGACCAAAAGAAATGTCAGTGATTGTAAAGCTCGTTCTATTTAATCGATGTCATTTAATTTCTAAAAAACATTCTTTAAAAAACATTCTTTATTCTGTTTTTCTACACCTGGATGTAGAAAAACATTCTACATCCAGGGGTGTAGCCTTAAAAAACTTCCCCATGTGGTGAAAGTCAAGCTTTTTATGTTGTAATATGTCTATGTGGTGTTTTTAATATGCTTTAAGACAAACCATATACAAATTCATAAGTCAACAGCATTGCTGAGTATTTACTCATTAAAATTGCAACGAACCAAAGACCGTCTAAAATACGCGGTTTGAAATCGCTGGTGTTTATGATGTCACAAACCTTGTAACCAATTGATCATCAACGACTGGATCTCTGAGCTGGCGTGAGTCAGTGGAGGCGGGGCTAATTTGCATATTCATAGAACCGCTTACTAAATGAGACAAGGTTGTAGCGTGACATTCAAGCTATTTTAAGGCATGAGGAATGTTTTAAGGGAAAACACGTTTAAATATGTAATTTTGGTGATCAAAGATGAGTTTTAAGGGATACATTTTTTGACTACAGGGGGACTTTAAATAAAAGCCTAGAGAAAATGTTACTCAGTATGGCTTAAAAAAAAAAAGTCAAAATATAAATTATATAATATTTAAAAATAAAGTTTCCAGCACAAATAAAAACAAGAGAGAGAAAAAAGTCTGTAAAAATGAATACGCTATATCTAATCAATAAAATTGAGGCAACAGATTATAAGCAATATTATTAATTAAATTTAACAAGACGTTGTCTCTTAGCGCGCTACGAAGACTCATAAGGTATAACTTAACTAAAGGTAGGCTATACCATTTAGGATTGTTCCCCGAACCATACCTTAGGAAGCTGCTTAAGATATACCTTCTTATGTGCGACGTTACCCGGCGCTGTCCGTGGCGATGGTGCTGAATTGGTTGATATCGATGGCTCGAGAATCAATTATTCTCTTGTCCAGGCGCTGTTTCACTGCTTTATGCTAGAAAGTGGTGTTCTTTATAAAAGAAGCACTTCAGAAATAGTTGAAATTACATTTATTAGGACTATTGGATATTATAAAAAATAATCCAAACTATAAAAGCCTATAATAGCCAAACCTACATATTTTAAAATTGTATCATATATTGCTGCCACAATAACCATTTCAAAAATTTTACGTGCTTTCTTCTCTTTCCCATTTTTGTTCGCTGAGGTGGAGCTGCGATGAAATATTGTTCTTGTAAATACTTTCCAGCATTTCAGTAATAAAAGTGTACATCTTACGTACGGTGCTCGGCAGTGATCAAAAAGGATTTAAACAGTGAATTTTGAATCTCTTGTAAACTCAGAGATGTGGATTCAGGCGGCAATTAAATTACCACACGGCCTGTTTGTCAAAAAACAGTAGGTACTAATTTGGACAGGGATTTTTACACGGGTTGGGTGAGAAAAAAACACTGATATTATGGATTCGGACGGCACTAAAATCACCGACTTACCCCTGTAAATGTTTAAAATACCGGACGAGCCCATGAGAAAAAATATTAGCGTCCGAATAGAACTTAACTGACAGTATGCTTTCACCGGCCTTTAAAAGCGCTCTTTTATTAAATTAATAATATAATATATAATAATAATATAATTAAAATTCTAACAACAATCAGTGTGATTGACAATTTTATTCTTTGCATGAAAACCTTTGAATTAGCCTAAATGAACACTGTCTGTGTGTATTAAAACTTCAGAATTATTTTCATATAGATCTGCAACAGTGATAAGGTAAGAGTGGACCTGACCATGGTGAGTGTGACTTACAGAAGATATACGTGTCGGGAATCGTGCCATAACGTTAAGAGAGAGATTAAGGAATAGGTTAAGAAGTACTTAGCGATAAGAACGTTTTGGGGAACCGGGCCCTGATCTTTTAATGCCCCTAGCTGCAGTTAGTTTTGTAGCAATATCCTCCCAGATTTATAGTTGTTTTAGTTTATTTGTATGACTGCCCTTAAACCTGCTGAAAAAATATGTTTGTAGCTCCACCTCCTCTAAAATTACATTAATCTCCTCTTTTTGAAAAATTTATTTTCGTTTTTTTTTTTTTTTTTGTTCTGCCATTTTGCTGGGCCGGGTTTCCCGATAACGATGTATCTTAGCTCTTAAGAGCGCTTTCTACGTGCAAGGTTACGAACGCTCGCAGCAATTCCACGAGTGTTTCCCAAAAATGCACTTAACATGAACGCGCGAGAACGCGCTCTACGTGCTACTTAAGAGTTGCTGTCCATTCTCGAAGTGCTGAAATATAACCTTACATGGAATCGTATTTTGAATGTTTAACCTAATAATTGTCATCTGTTGTGGATTAGCAATCAAGACAAGTATATATAAAGCACCTACAGGCGGAGGCACTGACAAAATGGCTGAAAAAAAAACAAAAAAACAAAAAACAAGAAAAGATACCTTTCAAAAAGATGAAATTAATGTCCTTTTAGAGGAGATAGAGCGAAACAAAGATGCAATTTCTAACAGATTTAAAGGATTTTTTTTCATTCATTTAATTTTGATTAAAATTATTAGATTAAATTATTTCTATTTTTTGTTTTGTTTTCTGACCTTTTTAATTATTTAATTTATACATTAATTTAACCAACAACAAAAAAGAGTAATAAAGTGTACAATAAAGTCATGCGCGGAGTTTGCGAGGGGGCAGGGGGAGCATTGCCCCCCCTGTTGGCTGAAACGTAATTGCATTTTCTCAACAAAAAAAAAAATTATAATTGCATTGTTTAAAAAAAAAGATATATTATACATATTTTAAATAACACAAAACAACTAAATGGTGGTAGGTAATACATCTGATTTCATATAGCCTACTGCTTTAGTAAAAAAAGATAGCATGTAATAGCGTTGTAGTTATCTCGGACTCGTTACACCAAAACTGTAAGTTTTATTTCTCTTCCAAATAACTGCTTAAGCTGGAGAAACTCAACACACTGCTTTCAATATGCTGTTCAATATGTTTCAAAAGTGGAGAGTATTGAGTGTTGAGTGACTGTTCATTTTTCCCGTGTCTCAAAATGTTTTAAATGTTTTATGAAGTACAACAAAATGCGAAATATATCTTGTTTTTTAATCACTCTCATTGCCACAATGTATTTCCGCCACAATTCCGTCAGAATTGCGAGATAATTGTCAGAATTCGGACTTTTTTTCTCGCAATTGCAACTTTATATCATGCAATTCTGACTTTATAACACGCAATTGCGAGTTTATATCTCGCAATTCTGACATCGTTTCTCACAATTGTGAGATATAAAGTCCAATTCTAAGGGGAAAAAAAGACGGACTTTTTTTTTTTTTTTTTTACCTCAGAATAGTTTATATCTCACAATTCTGACTTTATAACACGCAATTAAGACTTAATTTCTCAGAATTGCTGCTTTATATCCCGCAATTGCGACTTTATATCTCACAATTGCTACTTTATTTCTCTGAATTGCCACTTTATTTCTCACAATTCTGACTGCAATTGTGAGAAAAATAGTCAGAATTTCGAGATAAAAAGTCGCTATTATTTATTTATTATTCAGTGGCAGAAACAAGCTTCCAACAATGTGTTTTGAAAAAAGGAAAGAAACACTTTAAAAATCTTTTCGTTTTGGTTAAAGACAATATTTTAACAGTGCAAAAGTGGTCCACATTTTATTGATCCTAACTGTGTCCGAACGAAGATGCGATGCGAAGTCAAGTGTCTGTTTATGCAAAGTTCTACGGCCTGTTTACAAATATGATTGTATTGTTGTAGCCTACTGTTTTTTTATCGGGTTAACAATTTATGTGTTTATTTAGCATGTTTGTTTTGTCCATATGTGCTAGTGCTGAGTTCCCCAATTGATAGGCCATGCAGGTCCCAGCTGCTACAATGATTTTTTTTTTTTTTTTTTTGCCCCCCCTGGCTCGAATGTCAAACTCCGCCTATGAATAAAGTACAATCAAAACCTTATATTATAATCACATTGCATTTGAATAAAGCTAAAGGTGTAATCTGCCGGTTGTCCTGCAGGTGTCCTCATAAATCTGTCTTCTTACGATGCACTTGGGGATGTACGATTACTCCAGAGCACTCGTAGTTCTACGAAGATTTTTAAGTGCTACTTAAGCTACGATGCTTTTGGGAAACAGACCACAATATTAAGATCAGTCGTACGATCGTTTTTACGATCAACTTAGGCTTACCATGCTTTTGGGAAACGCAGCCCTGGTGTCTCCACCCGTAGGTTTGTGCTTATTGGCCTCGTAGAAAATGCACATCAGATTAAAACAATTCTATTCTACAAGGTGACATTTCAGCACTTGACATACCGCGAAGTAGTACTTAAAGCACAGCTGTTTGCGATCGTGTTAAGTGCGTTTTTGTGAAACGCACTTGTTGAAATGCACACGAACGTTCGTAAAGTCGCTCGTAGAAAATGCTCGTAAGTGCTAAGACTTTTCCTGCGCACTGCAGTTTCGTAAAACTCGCCCAATAGACCCTTTTACAGTTGGTAAACACGGTGACGTATTTGTGTGGGCGGAGCTTAACTGGAGGCAGAAAGATCCCTCTGGCCGCTTCACTAACGTTAGTTTGCAAGTTTTGTTAGCTTGTTTTTTAACAATGACTGGAGAAAATCCGATTTTGTCTTAATGTGCAAGGTCACTCACTGTCCAGGACCGCGATTGTTATTTGCAAAAGTTAATTTTAACGGACGGAACCAGATGACCGTACACGCTCAGTCAATGGACGAACTGACAGGATTAACGTTAACGCTACCTCCGGTTGAGTGGCCTGACTTCTACACCTACCCGATAGAGAAACTGAGGGTAAAGAGAAACTGAGGACATATAAATATATTTAGATGCCTATAATAATATAACTATGTGCTGAATGGTCATGTAAAGACTTGAGTGGTTCAATCCGCAGTTCCGCCTAGCCAGCGCCAAGACGACAATGTAAAGAGTGACACTACGGTGCAATTTTAATGATATGAATATTTTCTAGAAATAAAAATTCCAGATACAGCATACTAATTTTTTCATCGATTCTTGCACCCAAGAACACAACAAGATGACTTTTAATAATAAAAATAATAATTTAAGCTCCTTATTATGTAGCCGAATCTGTGCTGGTTTGTATTGGCCGCCTCCAGTTTTCCGTTTGTTTTGCCTCCAGCTAGCGCCGTGACGTAACTGTGACGTCGGCGCAAAAGGGGTCTATAGGTGGCGCAAAAAAAATAAAAAATAAATAAAAATTACTCTGCAAACTTGGTACGCATCTTCTTCGGACTTCCTACCATATATGAATCGGATAGGCTACACAAGAAAAAGACATAGCCATAGCCATATCGTCATAATGGACCACAAACAGCCAAGGAGACAAATAAATTAGATTAAATCAAAATTAGAAATGTAATATTCTGTGCATTTAATGTTCTGGATTAAAGCAAGCATTCAGATGAATTTTGATTTTAATTAAACTGATCTCAACTGAATAGTGACTTTTTACAAATGTCTTTTTAGAGCTGTTTCAGAGCAGAATTTAATTCTTTTTGCATCATTGAATCGATATTTTCCTGTCTATCACTGTAAATCTGCTTTGAAACATCTGTGCTTTATATAAAAAATAAAGGTGGCTTGAAAGGACTTGCCTTATGAAATTTGGCTACTGCGGTTTTTTGGAGTAGGCTACACAAAGTCCAAACTTCTCAAAACTTTGTACATATGATATGGATAACAAGTGATTCTGAGCAAACAAGCAGTTTCATGATTTTATGATGCTTCCGCAAAAACCATCCCATCAGGGCCCGGTTCCCCAAAATGTTCTTATCGCTAAGTAGTTCTTAACCTATTCCTTAACCTCTCTCTTAACGTTATGGCACGATTCCCGATACGTTCGTACGCTAAGTATATCTTCTGTAAGTCACACTTTCGTAAGGTTGGTCTGGACCACTCTTAGCTTTACCTTATCACTGTTGCAGGGGTGCGTTCTCCGATAACGTTGTCTCTTAGCGCGCTACGAAAACTCAAAAGGTACACCTTAACTACAGGTATACCTTTCCTACGTGTGTTCTCCGAACTATACCTTAGGATGTTGCTTAAGGTAAACCTTCTTTAGTTCGACCTTAGCAGGCGCTGTCCATGGTGGAGGCGCTGAATAGGTTGATATCGATGCCTCGATGATCGATTGTGCGCTCTTTCCTTCACAGCGGTATAGGTAAAGTATTGAGAAAATAATGTTCTTTATAAAGAAGCGTTTTAGAAATAGTACAAACTGCATTTATCGGGGCTCATTGAAATATGTACATGCAGAAATAAATATGAGTATGTGTTTATAATTTAGCAAGTGTGCAATCCCAAACCCTCACGGCCATAAGTGTGTTAATGTTCTCCACAACGTATGCTGATTATCCACCAGCCATGTAGTTGACATACACTAACTGGCTCCGCGGACGGCGCCGTCTTTGATTTAAAACGAGTACTCGCTGTCTCGCTGCCATAGCTATAAAGTTTGTGTAAACTCATCTTTCTTTATATAGACTCCTAAGCCTTTTCTGTCAAATGGTTCGGCAGCTGATGTGCCTTAGGATAGTAATTAAAAAAAGCTAACAACCATTAGTGTATGGAAACTTTATTAATGAAAACACTTCCATACACTGGGTGTAGGCTATAACAACTTAAGTATTTTATGTGTAAAATTTTAAAGTAAAGTAAAAATGTAATTTTAATACTAAATCAGATTTTATATTAAATGTTCATATAACATTTTCTATGTGTAATTAAACTGCGATGTAAAAAAGCTTTTTGCGTAGTGGTGGCCACTAGCGGTATGAACCGTCAGCAGCGATAAGGTATAGCTAAGAGCGCTCCAGATCCTATGACTTACAGAAGGTATACTTAACTAAGAAGGTTTCGGAAACCACGTATTAACGATAAGGTACTTCTTAAGGTACAACTTAAGAACGACGTAGCGTTAAGGTAGTTTCGGAGAACGCACCCCAGGTCTATATAATTCAGAAGTTTTAATACACCCAGACAGTATTAAATTAGGCTAATTCAAGTGTTTTCATGCAAAGAATAAAATTCTCATTACACTGATTGTTGTTAGATTTTTAATTATATTATTATACAATATTATTATTTTAATTAAAAAGCGCTTTTAAAGGCCAGTGAAAGCATAGGCTACTGTCAGTTAAGTTCTATTCGGACGCTAATATTGTTTCTCATGGGCTTGTATGGTATTTTAAACATTGTTAGGGGTGAGTCGGTGATTTTAGTGCCGTCTGGATCCATAATATCAGTGTTTTTTCTCACCCAACCCGTGTAAAAATCCCTGGCCAAATTAGTACCTACTGTTTTTTGACAAACAAGTCATGTGGTAATTTAATTGCCGTCTGAATCTACATCTCTGAGTTTACAAGAAGAGATTCAAAATCCACTGTTTAAACCCTTTTTGATCACTGCCGAGCACCGTACGTAGTAACATGTAAACAACTTTTGTTACTGAAATGCTGGAAAGTATTTCCAAGAACAATATTTCATCGCAGCTCCACCTCAGCGAACAAAAATGGGAAAGAGAAGAAAGCACGTACAAATTTGAAATGGTTATTATGGCAGCAATATACAATTTAAAAATATGTAAGCTAGGCTATTGTAGGCTATTATAGTTTGGATTATTTTTTTTATAATATCCCATGAGTCCTAATAAATACAATTTCAACTATTTCTGAAGTGCTTCTTTTATAAAGAACACTTCTCACATAAACAGCCCCTGCACGAGAGAATAATTGATTCTCGAGCCATCGATATCAACCAATTCAGCACCATCGCCACGGACAGCACCCGGTAACGTCGCACGTAAGAAGGTATATCTTGAGCAGCTTCCTAAGGTATGGTTCGGGGAACACACTTAGGAACATAAACAACTTTGGTAAGATATATCTCGAGTCTTCTTAGCGCGCTAAGAGTGAGCGTTATCGGGGAACCGGGCCCAGGTCTATTACCATATGAATCAGGGTAAGACAAAAAGAAAACGTATTGGAAGAAGGACTGATCATGTATTGACTGATTAATTTCTAAAAAAACGTTAGATAGTGTAGCCTATATGGTATGGGTGTTAACCTCTTGAAATCATTGATAAAAGAAATTAAATGTATCGCAGGCGCAGCCTCCATAAGCTGACACTCTTATCTATTTTTATTAATGTAATTATTTATTAGTCAGTTAGTTTCTCTGTTTGCAAATTTGAAATTTATTTTAATAAGAAAAAGCAGCTAATTACCTGCAATATGCTTGAACAATATGTTTGCAGGGAACGGAAGAGTGCCTTCTTATTAATATAAAATAGTAAAAACAACATTCCAAGTTCCAGCAGACCAAGTTCTATTATGAGCTATTTTGATTATATTATATAGAAATATATTTTAAAAAGGAAAAGAGCCTTAAAGGTATAGGCTATAGGTATAGGCATGCAGTTTAACACAAGTGTTTGTTTTATTTTTCATACCACTACAGTAAGCCTTAGTGTCTTTATATAAATTGTATAATATATCTTAAGTGTCTCTCCATTTTAAATGGACAGCAATATATTTAATCATGTCTTGTAATTTGAAAAATGTGTCTTATTGGGGTCTAGAAAAGAAAAACATTTAATGATCTATAAGCATTTCACAGATTTCTATGTAGGCTACACTAATTAAATAAAACAATACTGTCCGCCTCGTTCGTCGTTTAGCCTCAGATAACGATTCTAAGATTATTTTAGAACTACTTTCCTCATCCATCCGTTAGAAATCACATTGCAGATAGGCCTATATTCAAATATTTCATCATTAAATTATACATTATGTAATGTTTATCATTTTGTTATTCGTAATTTAGGATAAATTATGACCAAATAAAGTCAGAGTCGTGATGATTTTATTAATTAATTATTCAGAAACAAAAGTAAATTATTATTATTATTATTTTGTATTTTATGTCTTAATTTTTTTGGCTAAATGGTACAGCAAAAGTGCAGCATGCTATTAAAGGGAGCTGACAACACTGGAAAGAGTATACTTAATCAAGCAATAATCAATTTTTTTTTTTTATTTTTTTTTTTATCAGACTGTCAACCTGCTCTCTAGAAGGCCTAGGCTACTACCAAAACTTTAGACACGATCTCGCGGATTAAATAGGCCTGATTGATATTACAATAGGCTATATAAAAAATAAGTAAACGTTAAGATGACATTTCAATAAATTGTCAATAATATTGACCGGGGTAGTGTTTGTCTTGTAGCCTGTCATATCCGTGTATAAAGTCTTGGACACAGATTTGCTTAAAACGCTGAGTCGTGAACATTTAAATTGGCTTTGTACATGCTTTGTAGCTACATCTAAGTGCTTTGTACATCTAAGGAAAAGTTATTTATGGTATGGACTTTTCGTTCCTTCCTCATACCTTTTTGTGTTGTGTTAAATTTGCAAAAGAAATTACTGAACCATAGATGAGGCCCCGGGTTATCCATTTCGTTTTTAATAGGCTACATATAGCTTTCTATTTCAGAAGTTTTTTTTTTTTTTTTTTTTTTTTTTTTTTTAACAGTTATTTTGTGACAGTTATTTTGGCTGTTAAGTTATAATCCATACATTTCCATCTGTTGTTTGTTGTTTCTGTGGTTGTCCAGCTGTGTTATCAAACTGGGAAAGCAAATTACAGTCGATATGTCATAGTTTGCTATCGGTATAGGGCCTACTAAAAGAAGTAATGCGATTGTATAGCTTTTATTACAGGCTATTAACTTACATGTAACCTAACTTTCGACATTGCAGGTAGGCCTATTTGATAGATCTACACGGTTTGCTTTCGGCTCATTTTAGTAGATGTCCGGTGTAGTAAAAGTAGTTTAAAGAATTTAGAAATTCGACAGAGCAGAGATGCCCACATTTCAGTCGGACATTTAGAGTTAAACGTGTTAACTCGAAGAAGAGGTGCAAAATTAAACTTATAGGTTCTGCTATGCCTTTGTGTAGCAGGTATTAACTCACTATCGGACCAGAAAAAAATAAAATCAGAAGACTGCACGGTACGTAAAAGGAGGTAGTGGTGATACTGAGTAACAGGCGGAGACAGAAGGTAAGTTGAACCAATAACACTTTACTTTTAGTTCAGTGATTTTCTTTAGTGTTATTTTTTTCCTCAATCACATAAACAAGGTACAATATAAAAACAAACAAAACAAACAAAACAAACAAAACAAATAACTATACCCTGGGTGCACCCTCTGAATAAATCAGTAATCACAATCACAATCAAAGTATTCAATAAAACACAAATTGGAGAAACAATCAGCAGTGGCTGTACATTTAACCCACTGAAATCAGTACTTCAAATTCAAATGAAATAACAATTTGAATATTGATCAGTCTTTTACTCTCAATTGGGTTCTTGAGATGTTTCAGTCCCAGAAAAAAAATATCAGTCTCTGTAAATGGGTTCTCTTACTTATCTCAGGAAGAAATAATAGAACTGAAAACGGTCCTTTCCTCTAAGCTCGTGATCCTTTCAATCGAAGTGGGAGGCTCGCCATCAATTAATGAAATCCATCTTGAACAAAAACATTCACACAGAAAAAAAAACCTGGCCTGTTCACTCACGTCTCTCTTTTTTTCACAGGCACACGCACTCAAAATGGCGTCAGCGGTGAACACTTAATACACCATGCGGTCTGACACAACCACACGAGTTAACATGTAACCTCTGAAATGCCCGATCGGCACAATCACACTGGATCCTCTAATATCTCGTGGTTACCCTCCGATTTATTCGGGGGGAATTTGTGAACTTTGAACAGTTTAAAGAACATATGTTTCTATTTTTTTCTCTCTCGCGTCAGATCACATTTCTCCGTCACTCTGCATCTGCTTTCTAACGTGATCTGCGCGACGCGATCAGTAAGCAAGGAGGCGGGGCTAACAACCCAGCACTCTCATTTGTTGTTTGTTACTTCTGAACTCCAATCAAATATACATATATTTATATAGATGTATTTTTATATAGATGTATTTTTTATATATGAATAATCATATTATATTCAAGCAGCATACAAATAAATAATATTTGTAAATCTTATTTAACAAGGGTTACACTTTCCCCCCCTGAAATCATGCAAGTCCCTTTGCATGCTCTGAGTGGCTGATTAGTTACTACTTTGGGTGAACCGTCAGGTAAAATGGAAAGGGAACCTGGATTTTCAACACCATTGAGGGAGCTAACAAGGGCAGTGTTTAACCCCTGAAACAAAGATTGTACAACATAAGACAGGGGATTTCCAAGCTGAAAGTATTTAAGTCTCTCAGGTTCCTCTCTCTGCCTACTAGAGCGTCTGAGTGGAATATCCGAATTATGCCCCTCAGTTTCTGACTGTTGTTCTCTCCCTTCAACAGGAACATCTGAGATTTCAGCAACGTTTGTCACTTCAACTTCATCTTCACTTCGAACAGGTAGGTCTTTTTCTGTTTCAGTTGGGTCTTTATCAGGTATATTACTTGCTTCAGGAACTCCTAGAACATCAACAGGTGAGTCGTCAACTGGAGTATCAACAGGTAAGTCGTCAACTGGACAGTCAACATCTGGGGGTTCTTGGTTAGTTGAGTCAGCATCAGGAGAAACATCCTCAGTTTCCTTTGATCTACAGTTATCATTGATTGTAGAGAACCTTACTGTTTCCACGACTGGGATTGCATTATACCTTCCATTAAAACCTTCATCCTCCGAATCTGCGAATGAGTCATCATCATCAGGTGGTGGAAAACCAGGGTTCTGACGCGTTCTGGGTTTAGAAGTAGGTTTGGTCAAGGTAGGGCTTGAGATTTCTGGTACTGGCAAAAACCCACAAGGGAGCAGAAGGTCTCTGTGAAGCACCCGAAGAGGACCATCCTTGTTCTCAGGACGGACTGTGTAGACTGGCAAGTCAGCTGCTCGCTTTACTACTACATACACCTCGGACTCCCACTTGTCTGCTAATTTGTGCTTACCACGCAGCCGAACATTTCTCACCAACACTCGATCATTGACTTCCAAGGAGGAATTTGTCACATGTCTGTCAAACCTGGTTTTGTTCCGCTCTGCACTCTTTAATGCTCTACGGGAGGCAAGTGAATAGCTTTCTTCTAGATGAGACCTTAGATGCTTGACATATTCGGAATGGGATTTTTGTGGACTGTCCTGATATGGCAACCCAAAGGCAAGGTCAACAGGCAACCGAGGCTGGCGCCCAAACATCAATTCATAGGGGGTAAACCCTGTAACTTCGTGCTTCGTGCAATTATATGCATGAACTAATGGCTTGACGAAATCTTTCCAATGGGTTTTGTCCTTCTCTTCTAATGTGCCAAGCATATTCAGCAGGGTCCTGTTGAAACGTTCCACAGGATTTCCCCTAGGATGGTAAGGCGTTGTTCTAATTTTCTTAATTCCTGATATCTCACAAAGTTCTTTGATTGTGCGCGACTCAAAATCTGGGCCCTGATCACTATGAAGGCGTTCGGGAAACCCGTAGTGCACAATTAAGTTTTCCCAAAGACACTTTGCTACTGTCCTCGCCTTTTGATTTGGGGTAGGGACTGCCACAGCATACTTAGTGAAAAAATCTGTGATCACTAAGATGTCTCTCGTATTGCTTCTGTCTGGTTCTAATGAAAGGAAATCCATACAAACTAATTGTAATGGTCTGGTGGCCTGGATGTTAACCAAGGGTGCAGCTTTTTGAGGTAAGGACTTCCTTCGCACACACCGGCCACAAGTCCTGACCTTCTGTTCCACTTCAGAAGCCATTTTTGGCCAGTAGAACCGGGACCTGACCAGATCCAAAGTTCTCTCCATCCCCATGTGACCCATGTGGTCATGTAAACTGCTCATCACAGAGGATCTTAGTTCTTCAGGGAGCACTAGCTGGTAAGTGGTGGAATCCTTGTCTTTCCGTCTCCTGTAAAGTACTCCGTCCTTTAACTCAAAGCGGTCCCACTCTTTTAAGAAATAGGGAAGACCAGGAAGTTCCTTCCTTACTGTTGGTGAAGGTTTTTCTCCCAACTCCAAATGCAAAATCACCTCTCGAAGAACTGGATCGGCTCTTTGTTTGTCATAGAGGTCTTTTGAAAGGTGAGGTATAACAGGTAAACAATCAGAACTACCCTCTTGTTCATAACAGTCGGGAACAGCGTTGGGACATATTGCAAGGGAGCTTACGAGAGCAATGCCTGGACCAACATCAGCTGACTGCCTAACCAAGTGCTTCTCATAAATAGCCTTGACTACATCATCCGGGGTACTGACAGAATCGTCCCTGTTTGTAAGCTGATGCTGTATGAACTGTTGGATCCTTTCGTGCTCCTTTTGGGACAAGGGATTTTCTGGAAAAGGCTCTTGAGGTCGCCTTGATAGGCTATCAGCGTCGATGTTCAGTTTGCCTGCTCTGTACTGCAACTTGAATGAAAAAGTGGAAAGAGCTGCAAGCCACCGATAACTAGTAGCATCCAATCTTGCAGTGGTAAGAACATGCGTGAGAGGGTTGCTATCTGTAATGACAGTAAATTGACTGCCATAAAGGTAGTCGCTAAACTTTTCCGTTACTGCCCATTTGAGAGCAAGGAATTCAAGTTTGTGAGCGGGATACCTTGACTCACTGTGCGACAGCCCTCTGCTCGCAAATGCAATTGCACGCATCTGCCCACCTTGTTCTTGATACAGGGCAGCTCCCAAACCTTTGGTGCTGGCGTCTGTATGGAGAAAGTAGGGAAGTTTGGGATCAGCATAACCCAGGACAGGTGCGCTAGTTAGCTTTCCGATAATCGACTGAAAAGCTTCCTCACATAGGGGCGTCCAACGACTCCCAAAGGGCTCCTTAGGATTGTAGTACTGACCCTTTTTGTCACTCTTCTTTCCACTTTTCCTTAATGGTGGATATCCAGACGTAAGATCATTGAGTGGTTTCACAATTCTCGAATAATCCTTAATGAACCGGCGATAGTAGCCGGAAAATCCCAAAAATGACCTCAACTCTTTTAGGTTCTGGGGACTCGGCCAGGTTTTTAAAGTTTGTATCTTTTCGGGATCTGTCTCAACTCCATGCTCCGACACAATGTGTCCCAGATAGCGAACGGAGGTTTGGAAAAATTTACATTTCTCCAAAGAAAGTTTCAGTCCGTACTCTTTGAGGCGAGATAGAACATTTAATAGCCGCCTCTCATGCTCCTCTGGAGTGTCAGAGAATATTATCAGGTCGTCCAAAAAGACCAGCACTTCCTTCAGATTAATGTTCCCCATACACTTCTCCATTAATCTTTGGAAAGTACTTGGTGCGTTGGTGACACCTTGGGGCATACGATTAAATTCCCAAAACCCCAATGGGCAGACAAAGGCAGTTTTGGGTTTGTCAGACTCCTCAACTTCTATCTGATAATATCCCGATTTCAAATCTAGTACGGAAAACCATTTAGAACCGGTCAGAGCAGAAAAAGTTTCCTCAAGATTGGGGAGTGCATACGCATCCTTCACTGTCTGGAGGTTTAACTTCCTATAATCAATACACAGCCGGATATCTCCGTTTTTCTTTCTCACCACCACTATGGGTGAGGAAAATGGTGACTCGGACTCTTGTATGACTCCACTTGCTAGAAGATCACGAAGATGCTTGCGGACTGCCTCAACATCTTGTGGGTGGATTGGCCGTGCTCTGTGTTTAAAAGGAGTCTCATTGTTCAGAGTTATGCGATGTTTTACCTTCTGGGTGTGCCCAAAGTCTAAATCATG
The DNA here is from genome assembly GCF_964197995.2 of Scardinius erythrophthalmus. NCBI lineage: Eukaryota > Metazoa > Chordata > Actinopteri > Cypriniformes > Leuciscidae > Scardinius > Scardinius erythrophthalmus. The sequence continues at coordinate 35,001,123 of NC_138221.1, forward strand.
CTGACTAAAAACTTCTGGCATTTCTCTGAGCTTTTTAGTGATACGGTCCTTCCATTCCTGTGGCAATGGGGACTCACCAAAATTTAAGGTGAAATTGAGCTCCTGAGCAGGTAGGTGCTTATCTACAGAGGTGTTTGGAAGAGGAAGTACTGATTTGATCGCATGGAGTTCTGCTACTATACACCTTGGTGGGATAGCTATCTCATGTTCGGTTTCATTTGTGAGGACCACTGGTAAATGGTAAGGCCGAGTTTTAGAGAGGGAGAGTAGGCAGCGTTTCACAAATACTCCACCAGGCAAAGATGAATTAGATGGATGGTCCACCACAACACACTTTTCAGCTCCACAGGGCACTGCAACGGAACCTTCCACAACTACTGTCTGACCTGCAGCCATGACCTCAGGCACCTTACTTTTCAACCGCACAGGACCCAGAATACCATTTGTGTTTTGTTTCCATCTTGTTTCAAGTGTCTTCAAAACCACTCTGTAACCAAATGAAGTTGGTTGGTATGTTGGGGAATTTGCATTCGAAAGTTGTTCATAGAGAACATCCAAGGTGTTTGTCCCTATTAAAACCAAGGGTTGATTGTGAGATTTCACATCAGGTACTACTAGGGCTACGGTAGGCACCTCAACACTCGCACCCAGAAACTCCTCAGGAAAGGTAATGTCTACTTCTATATAGCCTTCATATGGGACAGACAGACCATTGGCACATTCTACTTCCAAGATGTCATTGATGGAGTTAATGGGGTACTCTGAGAGATGCTGCTCATAAAAGGACTTGGGGACTGTTGTGACTTGTGACCCAGTATCCAATAAACAATGACACTCTTCACCGGCAATGCTGACCTTCGCAATGCACCTAGCACCGACTAAACCTTTTGGCAGGCTACAACTTTGCTTACTAGAAGATTGACATTTGCTTGAAACATGTTTAGTAGTGGGACGATTTGCTTTAACTTCAGCCCCTGTCTGTCCCACAACAAGAGCTGGCTCTAGTTTAAATCAGGATTGGTAGTGGGGTTCTGAGCGTCCCACTGAAGCTGCTTCTCTTTTAGGAGCTTGCGTTTGTTAGTGACAAGTGCAGGGTTAGGTTCAGAAGTGCAAGAAGATGCAACGTGGCCATCTTCGCCACATTTAAAACAGTACCATGGTCTCGGCCTGCCTGTTGGTTTCTTATTGACTGGATTTGCACTCACATTGCCAGCAGTTCCTATCTTCAGTTTGCACTGATTGTCTACTGCTTCTTGTGGTAGGAATTTCTTCTGGGTCTTTGGCTTGGTCATAAGATTGGCTAACTGACTTTGTAGCTTAGCAATCTGTTTCTTGAGCTCCTGTGTTTCCGTTGCAAGTGAAACCACTCCCGGAGCTTCCCTTTGCTCAAGTTCTGCTGAGACCCACGTTCTTTGGGAATGCATCAGAGCTCTCTGTTTAGAAGACCCAAGATGCTGCTTCATACGAGTGACTTTGGCTGTATGTTTGTCTTCTTCTGTACGTAGCATGAGCAGAAACTGCGCAAAAGAAGGAGGACGGTTGCGCTTCTGCTCTAGCTGCAGATCAGTAATCAATTCATTATCCCAGCAACCTCTACAAAACTGCTTGAGGAGGTGCCGGTCTGCCTCTTCAGGAGTTATTCCACCTCTTTTAATAGTCGCCCTCAAGGCTGTCTGCAATCTATAAAGGTAAGCGGATGGTTTCTCACCAGCATCCTGTAGGGTATTCATAAACCTCGCAAGGAGCTCATCCCCATCTTCAACAATGCCAAAAGCAGAATCTAGCAACTGAAGGTAAGCTGAGGATGGAGCTTCAGGGCTTAGATGCTTTATAACATCGGAGGCAGGTGGCAGAAGACTGTCCACTATCTTCCTGGACACATGCAGATCAGATAAGCCAGGGTCTTTCAGAACAAGCTCAACACTGGAGCGCCAAGTGTCATAATCAACCTCATTTCCAGGTCTAGGACATTTACCAGAGAACACCCTGAGCCTTGCCTGTACAGGCCCTTGGGCAGCCGCTTCACCACTCCTCACAACGTGTTCAACAATGAATTTCTGAACTTCAGGTGGATTTAGTATTTGTTGAGAGGTAAGGAGAGGTGGGGCATTCGATTTAATAGGCATGGGCTGTGACTGTGGTTCATCTACCTGACTTGGTTTAACAGGTGCTGCTCCAACACACACGCCAGGGAGTTTTCGAGGTGAATGGCCATTAGGGTTTCCGTCTCCAGCCTCAAGATCAGTGGATGCTGGTGTGAGTTCTGCACTCATTTGAGAAAGCATTTGGCTCAACACTGCTTCAAAATTGGTTCCACTCAGTTTAGCTATTTCTTTCAGTCCTTCAAGGTAAGATTGAGTGACACTACTGCCCAATTGCTGTGTAAAGACACTAGATAATGCCCTCACGTTGTAAGTGATACCTGGATCACTGGACAGCTGGTGAGTATAGGGTAGCTGGGGTTCTAGCATTTCCAACGCTTGACCACTGTTATATTCAATTATTGCGCTCTGGTAAAATTCTGATTGTTTGTCACTAATGAAAATGGTTCTGCCAAAAGAACCATAGCTTTTCAAGATGTCAATTAACTCATCATCACTCTCGGTTTTAGTCAAGCCACTAACAATCACAGAGTTTGGAACCTTAATACCCTCTGCCTCAACTATCTCCATTTTTTTTTTTTTTTTTTTTTACGGACCAAAAGATGCTAATTTAATTTCAACTGTTAATACTCAGCAACAGCGCCACCTCCTGGCTGGCTCGCCACAGTTGTAGCAGGTATTAACTCACTATCGGACCAGAAAAAAATAAAATCAGAAGACTGCACGGTACGTAAAAGGAGGTAGTGGTGATACTGAGTAACAGGCGGAGACAGAAGGTAAGTTGAACCAATAACACTTTACTTTTAGTTCAGTGATTTTCTTTAGTGTTATTTTTTTCCTCAATCACATAAACAAGGTACAATATAAAAACAAACAAAACAAACAAAACAAACAAAACAAATAACTATACCCTGGGTGCACCCTCTGAATAAATCAGTAATCACAATCACAATCAAGGTATTCAATAAAACACAAATTGGAGAAACAATCAGCAGTGGCTGTACATTTAACCCACTGAAATCAGTACTTCAAATTCAAATGAAATAACAATTTGAATATTGATCAGTCTTTTACTCTCAATTGGGTTCTTGAGATGTTTCAGTCCCAGAAAAAAAATATCAGTCTCTGTAAATGGGTTCTCTTACTTATCTCAGGAAGAAATAATAGAACTGAAAACGGTCCTTTCCTCTAAGCTCGTGATCCTTTCAATCGAAGTGGGAGGCTCGCCATCAATTAATGAAATCCATCTTGAACAAAAACATTCACACAGAAAAAAAAACCTGGCCTGTTCACTCACGTCTCTCTTTTTTTCACAGGCACACGCACTCAAAATGGCGTCAGCGGTGAACACTTAATACACCATGCGGTCTGACACAACCACACGAGTTAACATGTAACCTCTGAAATGCCCGATCGGCACAATCACACTGGATCCTCTAATATCTCGTGGTTACCCTCCGATTTATTCGGGGGGAATTTGTGAACTTTGAACAGTTTAAAGAACATATGTTTCTATTTTTTTCTCTCTCGCGTCAGATCACATTTCTCCGTCACTCTGCATCTGCTTTCTAACGTGATCTGCGCGACGCGATCAGTAAGCAAGGAGGCGGGGCTAACAACCCAGCACTCTCATTTGTTGTTTGTTACTTCTGAACTCCAATCAAATATACATATATTTATATAGATGTATTTTTATATAGATGTATTTTTTATATATGAATAATCATATTATATTCAAGCAGCATACAAATAAATAATATTTGTAAATCTTATTTAACAAGGGTTACATTTGTTATTTGGCATATTATTTTTTTAACTTATGACAAAATGGCTCATAATAGAACTTGGTCTGCTGGAACTTGGAATGTTGTTTTTACTATTTCATATTAATAAGAAGGCACTCTTCCGTTCCCTGCAAAAATATTGTTCAAGCATATTGCAGGTAATTTGCTGTTTTCTCCTATTAAAATAAATTGCATACACATTTGCAAATAGAAACTAACTGACTAATAAATAATTATATTAATAAAACTAGATAAGAGTGTCAGCTTATGGAGGCTGAGATAAATTTAATTTCTTTTATCAACGAATTCAAGCGGTTAACACCCATAGTCTGCAAATCTATTACAACTGTCTTTGAAAGGCTTATTTGTAAGAAGTTTCTGACTCATTAGTTCTTGTAGAAAAACTTACTAAGAAATGGTTAAAACCCCAATATGATGTTGTTGAAGAACGGGATTCTTTTCTTAATTTGCCATCAATATTTTATTTTTATTTTTAAGAGTTTATATGTACGATCATAGACTATGATCAGCATGTTTTGTGGAATAAATGGGAGCAAACAACATTAAAGTGCTTTTAGCATTATTTTATTGATCTTGTTGTATAAGAGTTAGATCTTTGTGTGAACAGCTCCATGGGGTGCGATCTTCTGCAATACAGCTGGTGTTCATTGGTGATGAGACTCTAGTGGTACTGTCTGCCCAGAGCGGACACGACCACGCTCAGGAACTTCTGCCAAGCCTCCTGGACGTCAGCATTGAAACCAGAGGGGCCGAACTTCATGGCAGCGCACACGGTGATACAATCAGCGAGAAGCTGCAGAGCAAGAGATCTATTAAGTGGCTGCTTTTTTTCGGTCATGAATAGGCCTATTCAACATAATATGAGCACAACAGTTTTGTAAATGTCGTGGGCAAACCTACCTTGAAGTTGTCTGGATCCACATGCAGTTTCTCAGAGTGCATCACACTGAGCGCGGCATAGGTGGCCTTGATGTTGTCCATGTTCTTGATGGCTCTCTCCAAACCTCCCATCACAGTCCTCCCGTGAGCTGCCACCTTGGCGTTACCCATGATTGCAGCGGGGCTTGACAGGTTGCCAAAGGTCGAGAAATATCTCTGAGTCCAGGGATACACGATCAGACACCTTAAAAGAACAGAAGCATTTATCAAACTGCGTAGCTGAGATCATCTAACAGAGGGAGTCCTGATAGAATGCGTCTATTAAGAATCTGGTGCAGTTATTTTACCTGGACAAGGCCTGAGGTCCGATTTCATCGATATTGAGTTTTCCCCACAGGCCAAGGATGGCAGTTCGCTCGGCGTCTGTCCACTCAACCATGTTTACGCTTTAGGATGTCCTTAGGTGCTTGTTTAAGTCCAATAGGAATCACTAGTAGAAATTCAGAAACCGAAGTACAATTTATTGATGTCTGATGTCTCCGCCCATTAAAATATGCAAAATCTTATTGGATAATTTCTCTCGGCAGGTGACGCATATGTGTCTGGACCTTACTGATCGGACCCCGTCCAAAAAGTTAGTAAGTAAACATGAACAAGCATTTTTTTAAATAAAAAAAAAAATGCATAATTTTGGTCGTGCCAACAATGATCATGCAATTACTTTCCCCAAATATGCCCCACTGTTATAGGGTTAAAACGAAAAAAAAAATGTTTTTAAAACAAACAAACAAACAAACAAACAAACAAACAAACAAACAAACAAACAAACGTTCATAAATTTCAATAAAATGTTGTTTTCGGTGAAATACCTACACTCCAAAAAATTATACATTTTTAAGATTTACGAATTTCAATTGTATAGTAAAATTCCATCTAATTTAATTGAACAACATATTATTCATATTATGGATTAAGAATTTTAAATCCGTTAAGCAGAGCTTAAATAAACATTTTGTATAAATATTAATGGAACAAGAGAACGGACCATTTAGTGTAGGCTATGTGATTTTTATTCATAAATTCATAAAACACATTTTCGTTTTTTTAATTTATGAATAAACTAAACCCATTCCCTTGTTCCATTAAGATTTGTAAAAAAAAATGTTTTATTAAGCTTTATCTCTAATTTTTTTATTTAAAATTCTAAATCCATAATATGAATAATATGTGACCATTATTCAAATAAATTGAAAATCGTTATCTTCATTAAAAAAGAAGCACAAAATTGGCACGTTTTTGATTGGACACCACAGGTTAGAGATCAGCAGAAAAGCGTTGAAGAGGTGTGGTTTGGATCGATTGCATGGGTGTGCCCGTCTTTAGTTTTATATAAAAAGTGGAACAAAATCCCGTTTTCGCCAGCACCGTTTTTTCTGAAGACGATCTAACTTGAGAAAAAAAGATGAGTCTCTCTGATAAGGACAAGGCTACGGTGAAGGCCATCTGGGGTAAGATCAGCCCTAAGGCCGATGAGATTGGCGCTGAAGCCCTCGGCAGGTAATACTGACCTATTGTCTTTCTATTTAAGTTAAGATTATTAACGGAGTTTTATAGAAACTTGTTAAATAACTTTGCTAAACAGCATGAAAAGTTAATGTTTTTATCTCTTCTACATTCAAGTATAGCCTAATGTTTAGATTACCCAAATGATTATTGTTATTATTTTCTTCTTCAGAATGCTGACCGTCTACCCTCAGACCAAAACCTACTTCTCTCACTGGGCTGACCTGAGCCCCGGCTCTGCTCCAGTGAGGAAGCACGGCAAGGTTATCATGGGTGCAGTCGGCGATGCCGTTTCAAAAATAGACGACCTTGTGGGAGGTCTGGCCGCCCTGAGCGAACTTCATGCTTTCAAGCTGCGTATCGACCCGGCCAACTTCAAGGTACACCAAAACAGTAGCACTACAAGTCTACTCAACACTGACATGTAGTAATAGTCTACTCATGGTAATGTGTTTCTCTTTATTACTTTTCTAGATCCTCGCACACAACATCATAGTGGTCATCGCCATGCTCTTCCCTGGAGACTTCAGCCCAGATGTTCACGTGTCAGTTGACAAGTTTTTTCAGAACTTGGCCCTGGCTCTTGCTGAGAAGTACCGCTAAACTTCCAGTGGGCATCCGGGCAAGACTGTGCGGCATCCCTAACCAACTCATGCATGATGTCTGAATAACATTTCTCAATAAAAGGCACAGAACTGAATGAGTTGAGTCTTGTTTTTATCCATGTATTTGATAATGTCGATCGTGTGTTCCCAAGTGTAAACGCTACAGATATAGGCTTACTCAATATGACATCAATCAATCAATCAATCAATCAATCAATCAATCAATCAATCAATCAATCAATCAATCAATCAATCAATCAATAAATGATGACATTTTTTTTTATTCATTTTTTTGAATTAAAAAAAATTTGTACGGCTCTCAACCCTTTCTAGATCTACAACAAAAAATGAATAAATTGTAATGATATCTGTTTTTATGTTAGCGTGAAAAAAATAGTCACACTCGTGGTCTTTGGGGTCAAATCTAAAATGTAATTTTGTTAATTATTTAATTATTAATGTTTTTACTCCACATTTGTGCTGTTTTTGGAGGATGATATATTTTAAATTTATATAAATAAATATAGGCTACAAAAACAGTTTTTTTTAATGTATAATTCACTTTAAAAAAGACCCAAATTTCTAAATTTCATTTATGGGATAACATAGATAATTTGACATGGTTTAGTGTTATTTTTTTTGGAAAATGTAGTTTTAAAAGTAAAAAATTATAATTTTATCCACTAGATGGCTATAGAGCTCCACTGCTATTTGCTATTTGACTAACTGAAAGATATCTTTTCACAAGTTTTTCCAGTTGGATTAAAAACATTAATAAACTATATATATATATAAAAAAACTGTTATTATGTTACAAAATTACATGTTATTGTCTGGAATCCCTGGAGACCCCAAAGACCACGAGTGTCATTCCAAACGAAGACCATCAGAGTAGGGATGTCCCAATACCACTTTTTGCAGAACCGAGTCCGATACCGATACTTTGATTTTTGGTACTCGCCGATACCGTAACCGATACCTGAATTTACACTGCATTTGTAATTTTTAAATGTATTAGTTGATAAACCAAAAGAATATACATCATATTAGTTGGCTTAATTTGTTCATCAAATTCAAATATTCAGATGTTTGTCAAAACCAGTGAAATATCAATTATTTAATCCAATCTTGATCCTACAACAAAAACTACCATCCTAATTAATGTGAATTTAAAACAAGTCAAGCAGTCAGTGACAAAATAAGAACAAACAATCGAATTAGAAATAGGACAAATAAATAAAATAGAGCAAAGAAAGGCTACAAATGAAATAAACAGTGTTTTTAGAGTTTTTCGGGTAGATCTAACAGGTACAGAAATTTGAATAAAGTAATCAAATGTGAAAAAAGCATATTCATTACTGTATAAATTATATATAGATAGATATTTTTGTAAAGTTGAAAAGGGTAGCCTATTTAGTCAAGAGCAGTGAGTAATTTCTTTGTCCTTTGTGTGATTAACATTAAAACACAGAAGCAGGTTTATTAAACTGCTGCCCATTTAAGACCGAACGCACGGACCGCATTTGAACATGCTACGTTCATTTGAGATATAACCGACTTTGTTTTACGCGCGCTTTGGATGTTTGAATTCATACTCGTTATACTTAAATCAGGTAACAGTTCATGTTTTACTTTACTTAAACGATTTAGTTTTCATCCAAATAACATGTGCTGAGTGAACGATCAGCAATCAAGAGCATTCAACAGAAGTGCGCTCTCTCTCGCTCGCTCTCTCTCGCTCTCTCTCTCTCTTTGGTCAGTTAACGTTAATAAGCTACATGCCTCGTTTTCTTTTCTTTGCCATTGACATCCGACTGAACAAACTTTCCACTGATGTCTGTTTAAAGTGATGTGCTCGACCAGCTCGCGCGTCTGTGCCGTTGCGCACTTAATCCACTGCGCGTTTTTCTCTTATCAGCTCGCGCACCACAGCTTTGTTACTATACACACGCACCTTGTACGAACCCTGTGAAATGAGCCCAAACCGCCTACATTATACTTTCATATGCCTCAGTTCACCTCCACAAAGCACTCGCGGCGGCCAGTTTCGTTTTGCAAAATGTACGTGGTATCGGCGAATTTTTATGAGTACGAGTATGAGTATATGAGGACAGTATCGGCCCGATCCCCGATGCCAGTATCGGTATCGGGCCATCCCTACATCGGAGGGTTAAAATGACCTGAATCTAGGGGTAAAGCAGGGTTAACTTACATTTATCAGTTACAAAAATGCAGCCAGAAAAGTTCATTCAACTCAGAGATAATGTTCATGGTTGACATTCTCAACTGAGCTAGAATCCAGAATAATGAGTAACGAGTAATGAAATCTTTATTTCGAACAATTAATAAAATAAAAAATAATAATAATGATAAAATTAAAAAAGACAGCAATGCGTATGAAATATCCATACAAATAAATAAACAAGTTTTAGCATGATAATAAACCTGTTCGAAAAAGGATAGGTAGAAGCCTTAGGCTTATCAAGACCTACCCCCAGTAACTACACATACCAATTCACATTTAAACAAGAAAAGTAAATAATGCTTTATCTTAATATTAAGAAAAAAAAAACATAAACAAATACCATTTCAAGCAGTATTTACAACCTTAATGAATTATCATTCACCCTCTCCACTTCTGTATTTATCAAAAATAAAACTTTTGTACCTTTTTTTAAATTGCAACATATTAACACTTTGTTTGATCGAACTGCTCAGACAATTCCACAAAATCACCCCACAAATCGAAATACACATACTTTTGAGTTTTGTCCAAGTCCTATGTTGACTCAAATTTAAATCCCCTCTCAAGTTATAACCCCCAACCCTATCTGTAAATAACTGTTGTATGTTTCCAGGCAACTGTTTATTTATTGCTTTATAAATTAATTGAGCGGTCTTAAATTTAACAAGATCATTAAACTTTAGAGTGTGCAATTTTAAATATAGTAAATTAGTATGCTCATGATATCCTACCTTATTTACTATCCTAATTGCTCTTTTTTTGTATTGTGCTTAATGTTTGTAAGGTGGTTTTGTAGGTGTTGCCCCATACTTCAACACAATAATTTAAATACGGCAACACAAGTGAACAATACAAAATAAAAAGTGCTTTTTTACTCAATACATACTTGCTTTCCCCATTACTCCAATACTCTGCGCTACTTTTGTTCTAACATATTTGATATGTGGTTTCCAACAAATTTTATGATCAAGAATCACACCCAAAAATTTATTTTCATACACTCTTTCTATTTCAACATTATTAATCATAACTTTTACTTGTGTGTCGGTTTTACGATTACCAAACAGCATAAATTTGGTTTTATCTAGATTTAATGATAATTTATTTAAGTCAAACCATATTTTTAACTTATTAATTTCTGATGTGACCACCTCCAAAAGCTGATTTAGATTTTCCCCTGAACAGAATATATTAGTATCATCAGCAAAAATCACAAATTTTAAGAGGTTAGTCACCCTACATATGTCATTTATGTACATAAATAATTTTGGACCCAATATTGACCCCTGTGGTACTCCACAGGTGGTACCCAAGCACTCCGATCTGTAATCCCCCATTTGAACAAATTGTAGTCTGTTAGTTATGTAACTTTTCATCCAATCTAATGCAACTCCTCTGATACCATACTTTTCCAGTTTATTGATTTACAAACGATGATCAATTGTATCAAAAGCTTTTTTTAAATCAATAAATACTCCCACTGCATATTGTTTGTTATCTATAGCACTGGTAATGTCTTCAATTAACTCCATTAATGCCATTGATGTAGATCTGTTTGACCTAAATCCATACTGACTATCAACCAATAATTCATGCTTCTCAATAAAATTATCCAATCTAATTACATACAATTTTTCTAATATTTTAGAGAACTGAGAGAGTAAAGACAATGGCCTATAATTCGTGAACTGATTTCTCTCTCCAGATTTATATAGTGGAATGATTTTAGCAATTTTCATTTTGCTTGGGAATACACCTGTTTTGAAAGACAAATTATAAATATGAGTTAACGGTTTAACAATTGCACCAATAACATCCTTAATTAAAACCATATCAATATCATTCACGTCTGTTGATTTTTAATTCTTACAATTGTTAACAATTTCAATAATCTCAATTTCCTCAGCTGGTTTCAAAAACATAGAGTTAGGGTTACTGTCTAAATAATCCACTGCCTCCACCTCACCTTCAGTCTGTGGATTTTTAATTACATCGGCCAGCTTTGCTCCCACACTTACAAAGAAATTATTAAACCCATTGACTACATCTTTCATGTTGCTTAAAGTCCTCTCATTATCTATAAAATTCTGAGGGTATTTTTTATTCATTGGTCCATTCCTTATAATATTATTTAGCACTTTCCATATACCCTTGATATCATTTTTATTATCATTTAATATTTCATTATAATAATCTTTCTTACTTATCCTCATGATAGTAGTTAATTTATTTTTATATCTTTTGTATTTATTGTCAGCTTCTTTTGTTCTGTGTTTTATAAATTCTTTATATAAGGTGTTCTTTTTTTTTGCAAGCATTTTTTGTCATCCATGGTCTCTCTTTAAATTTGTGCTTTATGGTAAATTGTTTTAAAGGGCAGTGTTCATCATATAATGATTTAAAAGTGGACAGAAATGTTGCGTATGCATTATTGGTATCAGTCTCATCATACAATGTTTTCCAATTATATGCAAGTAATTCGCTTCTAAGTGTATTTATTGATTCAACAGTTCTAATTCTCCTGTAACTAATCTCATTAACTTCCTTATACTTCACATGATCAAAAACACACATCACAAAAACTGGCAAATGATCACTTATGTCATTTAGTAACAACCCAGTCTTTAGACTATTGTCCATTAGGTTTGTGAATATGTTGTCTATTAGAGTTGCACAGTGTTGTGATATTCTGCTTGGTTTAGTTATAAGTGGTAAAAGACTCATGCTAAACATTAAATCGATAAATTCATCTGTGAGTTTATGCTTGTTGGGATTTAAGAGATCTATATTAAAATCCCCACAAAACCGCTTTTTGATCATTCTTAGTAAATAGACTTTCCATACTGTTCATGAACATTTCGATATTTGAACCAGGGGCTCTGTATACACAGCTTACAATTACATTTTTCTTTTTTCCAAAATAATTTCGACCGTTATTATCTCCATCACATCATCAATGTTAATTGTCATATTTTTCACAATTTTATATTAATACTGGTTTAATACAATTTAATACTGCAGGTTGAAATTACAGAGATATTCTAATAAAGAAGATGAAGAACATGTGCGAATTACAATAGTAGGCTACCTTACGATAATAATATTAGACTAATATTATTATCGTAAGGTAGCCTACTATTGTAATTCGCACATGTTTTGCGAATTTTTCGCACAAGAAAAATACTTCCCCTTTGTAAATTAAATTAAAAATAGGCTACAATTATATTTCAGCAAAACTCAATTAGCCTAATATTATTATTATCAACTTTCTTTTTAGTTAAACAGCATGAAATGTATTTTAGTGTAAGGCACAAGGCAGCTTTTATTTTATGAATAGTTTATCAAAACATAAATATGTCATTCTAAACCTGCACAAATTTTCACTTCAGTGCATCACAATATAAGTTGTTCTGAAGAATGGCAACACTATCTCACAACCAATTCGTAACAATTCGTACGAATGATAAAAGGTTGGCTAATTCGTATGAATTCGTGCGACCTCACTCGTACGAATTTGAACGATTTGTCTAAACCCACGTGATGGGTAGGTTTAGGGACAGGGTCAGGGGTAGGTCATTCGTATGAATTCATTCGAATTCGACAATTCGTAAAATATGTACGATTTAGCAAAAATCTTACTAATTCGTACGAGTGAGGTCGTATGAATTCGTACGAGTTAGCCACTTTGTTTAATTGTTACGAATTCGTCGTGAGTCACCCCCGACCATCATGACTGTGGATATGGACCAGGAGCTTTCAAGTTCCAAAAATTGACAAAAAAACTTAGCTTCAGTGTAACCCCTCTCACCGGGTCCTTCACACCCCGCTCCGTGCGGGTCTCCGGCATGAGAGTCAGGCGCTCTAACAAGGAGGCTAAAGACTGCAGCCTCTAGCGTCTGTCGCCAGAGCGCCTTTTGAGATCAGAGGAGTGAGGTTTTACACGCACAGCAACTACTAGCTGGCCTCCGTTACACTCACCCCCTTAAACCTCACTCCCATCCGGGTCACAGCACCAATGTAACCCCTCTCACCGGGTCCTTCACACCCCGCTCCGTGCGGGTCTCGAACCCGAGTCAGGCGCTCTAACAAGGAGGCTAAAGACTGCAGCCTCTAGCATCTGTCGCTAGAGCGCCTATTGAGGTTTACTCGCACAGCAACTACTAGCTGGCCTCCGTTACACTCACCCCCCTAAACCTCACTCCCATCCGGGTCACAGCACCAATGTAACCCCTCTCACCGGGTCCTTCACACCCCGCTCCGTGCGGGTCTCGAACCCGAGTCAGTCGCTCTAACAAGGAGGCTAAAGACTGCAGCCTCTAGCATCTGTCGCTAGAGCGCCTATTGAGGTTTACTCGCACAGCAACTACTAGCTGGCCTCCGTTACACTCACCCCCCTAAACCTTACTCCCATCCGGGTCACGGCACCATTGTAACAGTGTTGTCTCTGCGTTGTGTGTTGAAATCAGATGGACACCAAATCGCACTTTAAGATGTTTATTCTGTTGACAATGAATATAGAACAGCGGTGATCAGTTTTAGGAATCACCCTCGTGCATGTTCGCGGCCATTCTCACTCTTGACTGGCGCAAGTCTAAATGACTCTTTTACATAAACTACATAATATACAGTAATTAATAATACATTTGAAACTGGTCTGTACCTGTTGACAATGTATATAGAACAGCGGTGATCAGTTTCAGGAATCACCCTCGTGCATATTCTATTGGAAGTGAAAATTAAACTTGATATTACAATACATATAACACAAACCCAAATCATACAACATACTTCTAAACACACGTATAACTCAGTATTATCCCATAAAATACCTATATAATTACTAAAATATATTTAACACATGGAGCACTCACTCACCGCGGCCATTCTCACTCTCGACTGGTGCGAGTCTAAATGACTCTACCGGAACCAGTTCATCATTCTACGAGATCTGGGCGGAGAGTGCAATTAAAGGGGCCATACATGAATATAACTGTAGCAAGTGGAAGCACATATTTGACCTGTTACACTAGCATGAAAGCATAATTTGTCATTGTCAATACAAGTCATGTACTGTATTCCAAGACCTCCATAGCCATATGAGGCTTTATGTAAGGAACTGAGTTATTCACTTGTCTTCGAAATCTACTTCGACAATTTTCCCTTTCAGACAGGCTTTGAACTATAATTGTTTTTTATAGGCCGGCTGAATGAACTTGAGTCAAGTGTGAAAATGATTCTTTGAGAATTTATATTTTTATATTTATTATTCTAAAAATCACTATATTCAAGTCATCTGCTGCTAATTTCAGATGAAAATATTCAGGTCACACTATTTCCAGAATAATTTCAATTGTACTTTCAATGGTAACAGGTTTTGTGATATTGGTTTCAGTAGAACACTGTGTCTGAGAGTCTTGCATAGACAGAACAATGATAAATAGTCATTTTCCAGATCTGTCTCCTATTAAAATGTGTGACCCATCATGAAAAGGAGAATCAGACAATGATCTACTGTCTTGTATCAGGCGAGATTTGGCAAAAATTCCACTTGCAAAACTGCAACAATTTATCCTCAATTCCTAAATGATTAAAAAGTGTAATTAAAAGGAAAGGTGATGTGACACAGTGGTAAACATGCCTCGGTCCCATTTTTTTTTTTGTAGTGTGTTGCAGCCATCAAAAGAAAAATATGCTTATATTTACAAAATGCAATTAAGTTGGTCAGTGAAAACATTGGAAATCTTTTATTTGAACTTTTGGCAGTTAAATAAAGGTTCAAGAGAATTAACAAATCTTGATTTTTGATTTTATTGCATTTTGCAAAATGTCTGAAATACTTTAATTTGTTGCGACCAACTAATTTGTAGCAGACAAATCGTGAGCTTAGAATTATAAGGTTCTATCTCCGTTTAGGGTAGTTCCGAGATATTGAGCATCAAAGTTTTTACATCCCAGCTGGCAACACTGTTATGTTTTAACTGTATTTTATTAATAACCACTAACAAAATATTTTTTTACAAAAATGACACCACACAGGCATTAATAAACACCTAATGGATCAGATTGTCAAAAACTCAATTTCGACCAAATTTTGCAAAATGTCTGTTCTGGATTTTGGGTTGTATTTAGAGTATTTCTGAAATACTTTAAAACAAATGGTATAATATTCCCATATTTGTCTGCAACAAATTAGTTTGTCGCAACCAAATATGGGAATATTATACCATTTGTTTGAGGCACAAAAATCAAAGTTACTAATGTCTCAACACTCCATGATCTCCACAATTTTGAGTTTTTCTCAAATTCTAAGACTAAAGGGCGACAACAATTGAGACTTTTCTCTATACGAAATGGCCAAATTCCTGTTTTGGAATTCGTTAACAAACAAGTATACTTGTTAACAAACAAGTATTCATTACTTCAAAGAGCTCATTGTTTCTGCATTCAATTATTACATTGTTTAAATTAATACCTTTTTTGCTAACTGTGATTTTGTATGTACATTTCTGATATACGTAAATTAGACAGTTGCCTCTGATAACAGATCACTCTAAATTGTAAAGTGGACCCATGCATTTTCTGTAAAGCTGCTTTGAAATGATGTGTGTAAAGCGCTATACAAATAAATGTGAAATGAATTGAATTTTGCTTAGGATACCTTCTTATGTGCGACGTTACCTGTAGCACGGTGTACATTTTAGGACATCCTCAGACTGTCTCAGGTTACAAGAAGGAAACTCCTGAGAAGAGAACTTATGCTGCGTCGACGACGCTTTGGGAACACCCCTGCATGATTGCATCTAAAGCACGTATGTCAACTAGTCCAATGGCGAGAGTGAATGTCATGGGCAGATGATGTCACGACCAGGAAAGGATAAAAGCACAACCGGTCTGACCGGCGTTAGCTTCGATATATAGCCGAAGCAAGTCAATCAAAGGAATGCAGGAAGTATGGCAGGGCGACGCAGTCTCCCTTTCGAGAGAACTCACGCTTTGTCGATGACGCTTTGGGAACGACAATACCCAAATGCCAGACTTACAAATGCCTGTATGGGAAACCCAGCGCATCACACACCTCCTGTAGGGAAACCCCTGAGAGTAAGGCTTTGGAGGCCGCCATACTCCTAGTAGAATAAGCCCTGACCACCAAGGGTGACAGTTGGCCCGAGGACTCTGTAATGGGGCTCTACTGGTTATGAAAATTAGTCATCGATATGGGGTGTCTAGTCAGGACACGAAGGCAGAGATATTCGTTGAAGGGTTTAATATATCACTTTTGAAATACAGATGCACAGGCACTATTTCTTATGAACTTTACAATGTAGGTGTGGTTCTAAAGGAAAGGAAATAAACATTGATGTTAACTGACATAAACACAATTGAGGCTAATAAATCTCCCTAGTTACTTAAATAAACAGAGCTAAACATGTCCTGAAACGTGAACTACAATAAGAATACCATACAAGCTACACATACAACAGGTATAAAGGCTGTCACTGACTGTAAACTCAAACATGAATTGCTAATATTAACTTATCTAAATGATATAATTGTAACTTACTTGTGGTCACTGACGCACACGAACACAACCTGAAGTTTAACTTATAAACTGAAACTCAACTGACAGCCGTTCTCTGCAAGCCAGGGCATGTCACAACATGTCAGAAAGGGGGGCGTGGTCTGAGCGAACACACGTTGTACATGCTCGGTCAGGCTCACATCACTTGAGCCTTTTGCACAGACTCATAAGCAAGAGAAATAGCCTCAACTATCCACTTGCTGATTGTCTGCTTAGATGCTGGAAGACCCTTCTTAGGTGATCCAAAGCAGACAAACAGCTGATCTGATTTTCTCCACGTGGAAGCTCTGTGGACATATGTGCGTTGTGTTCTGAGACGCAAACAGATCCACTTCCGCTCGGCCATAAACTTCCCATATATACTCCACCACCTCGGGGTGGAGTCTCCAATCCCCTGGCCTCAGCCCCTGTCTCGACAGGATGTCTGCTCCTATATTTTGGTACCCCAGAATATACACTGCCCTCAGGGAGAGTATCTTCCCTAGGGACCACAGGAGGATCTTGTGCGCTAGTTTGCATAGTGGACGCGAGCGCAGACCCCCCTGGTGATTTATGTAAGAGACCGGATGTTGTCTGACCGGACAAGAACATGATGGCCCCTCAGATCTGGGAGGAAGTGTCTCAACGCATTGAAGACCGCCATCGTCTCCAGGCAGTTGATGTGCCAAGAGAGATGATGACTCCTCCACAGACCTTGAGCTGAGCGGCCTTCCATTACCACTCCCCAGCCAGTGAGGAAAGCATCTGTCGAGAGCCCAACTCGATGGCAAAGAGGAACCAAGGTCTCCTCCATAATCAAAGCATGGAGACACCGCCGCGCGACCTTGATCATACGAAGTGGCTTTCCCCTCGGGGAGATCACATTGGACGCCGCTGCCATGAGACCTAACAGTTTCTCGAACTGTTTCACAGTGCATGACTGGCTTAGCTTTAACTCTTTCGTGGCTGTGAGGATAGCAGCTACACGAGCAGGCGATTGGACGGCCCGCATCGTGACCGAATCCCAGACCACACCAAGGAAAGCGGTTCTCTGTACTGGAGAAAGCACACTCTTCTTGGCATTGAGTCTCAACCCCAATTTTTGCATGTGTGCTCTGACGACATCTCAATGCTGAACCGCCACATGCTCCGACTCCGCTAGAATGAGCCAGTCGTTGATATAGTTCAGAATGCGTATGCCCTGCAGCCTGAGTGGGGCCAGAGCTGCATCTACGCACTTCCTGAACGTGCAGGTTGATAGAGCTAGACCGAATGGAAGCACACGATATTGGTATTATTTGCCCCTGAAAGAAAACCTTTCCATCCAGGGAGGATGGAGACATGAAAGTATGCGTCTTTTAGATCTGTCATGACAAACCAGTCCTCGGACCTGATTTGAGTCACAATCTGTTTGAGTTTCAGCATCTTGAACTTGAGTTTCTTGACTGTACGAACCCCCCAACCTTTTTGGAACAATGAAGTATAGGCTGTAAAAACCTGATTCTCTGTCGGGTGAGTACACCTGCTCTATAGCTTCCTTCGCTAACAGAGCTTTCACCTCTTGCTCCATTACCAGAGCCTGCTCGGGATGCACTAACGTGAGCAACACCCCTTTGTAGCGTGGCGGATGAGAACCGAACTGGATTCTGTAGCCTTTCTCTATGATCTGCAGGACCCACTGATATATTCTGTAGATTCTTCCTGATAATCTACTAAGGGTACCAGTCACTCGGGACTGGCCTTTGGTGTAACTGGAACAGCCACTTCGGTGACCTGAATCATACTCATAGAAAACAACTCGAACTGCATTGGGCCCTACCCCCTCGCTCTCATCCAAATCCCCCTGCAGGTCAGCCTGATATGCTTGCAGGACTGCCATGGTGTGTAAGCATGCTCCTGCCTGACCGGCTGCCGTATATACTTTGCCCAGTAAGCTAGATATACTTTTTAGTGGCTTAGTGGGTAGCACTGGGGCCTTCAGGTACGGTGCTGAACCAGGGGCCAGATAGCTGGCTAATGTCTGGGCATTGTCCCATAGCCGTATTCTTTCAACCCTCTTATATCGGAATAAATATGTACTTGGGGACTGAAAAGTCGGAATAAATACGGCTTATTCCATGATCTGGACAGCTCACTGTGCAGATCAGGAAAAAAGGCCCCGTAATGGAGGTGACACATTAGCTTGTGACAAAAAGCACTCGTCTAATTTTTCTTTGGGACGAGCACCTTGTTTCTCGGCCGGTCAGTCAATATTACAACACCATAAATGTATTTAATTAAATACTACTTTTTTCACAGTCATCTTTTTACTTTAAGACCGGGGTAAAGCAAGGAAAACTACAATTTACCTCAACAAGGCGACATAAAATTCAATTGGAGTTAGACAACACGTGTCAGGACCTACTCATCGTCGTAATCATACTCTAGATCTAATATTATCACACGGAATAGATGTGGATGCCGTTGAAATTCTGCAGCAGAGCGATGACATCTCAGATCATTACCTAGTCTCGTGTAATTTGCATTTAGCCAAGGCTGCAAAGCCGACTCCGTGTTACAAATATGTGAGACCTATCACTTCTGCTACTAAAGATTGCTTCATTAATAATCTTCCTAATCAGTTTCATCATCTCAGCATCTCAGATAGCTTAGAAGAACTAGATATTACAACAGAAACGTTTAACTCTCTCTTTTCCAGCACTTTAGACACAGTTGCTCCGTTGCGCTTAAAGAAGATTAAAGAAAATAGTCCAACGCCGTGGTACAACGAGCACACTCGGGCCCTTAAGAGAGCAGCCAGAAAAATGGAGCGCAACTGGAAGAAAACAAAACTAGAGGTATTTCGCATTTCATGGAAAGAGAGCTCAATTACTTACAGAGAGGCTTTAAAAGCTGCTAGATCTGCTTATTTTTCAACCCTATTAGAAGAAAATAAACATAATCCTAGGTATTTATTTGAAACGGTGGCTAAACTAACGAAAAATAAAGCTTCAAGCACCGAAGTTTCCAAGCAACACAGCAGTAATGACTTTATGAACTTCTTCACTTATAAGATTGATAATATCAGGGACAAAATTATAACTATGCAACCGTCTACTACAGTATCACATCAGGCAGTGCATTGTAGTCTCCCTGAGGAAAAATTTGATTCATTCGTTGCTATAGGAGAGGAAGAATTTACTAAACTCATTAAATCATCTAAATCTACAACATGTATGTTAGACCCCATACCGACTAAGCTACTGAAAGAAATACTTCCAGAGGTCATAGATCCTCTTCTTAATATCATTAATTCGTCTTTGTCTCTAGGATACGTACCAAAAAAATTTAAGCTGGCTATGATTAAACCGCTTGTTAAAAAAACGCAACTTGATCCTTCAGAATTAGTCAATTACAGGCCGATCTCGAATCTACCTTTTCTGTCAAAGATATTAGAAAAGGCAGTATCCTCACAACTGTGTTCCTTTCTTGAAAGAAATGATATCTGCGAGGATTTCCAGTCAGGATTTAGACCGTACCATAGTACCGAAACAGCTCTCGTTAGAGTCACAAATGATTTGCTCTTATCATCCGATCGTGGTTGTATCTCTCTATTAGTGTTACTCGATCTTAGCGCTGCATTTGACACCATCAACCACAACGTTCTTTTAAATAGATTAGAACATTATGTTGGCATTACGGGAAATGCACTAGCATGGTTTAAATCATACTTATCTGACCGTTATCAGTTTGTTGCAGTAAATGAAGAGATGTCTAATCTATCACAAGTTCAGTATGGCGTACCACAAGGCTCAGTACTAGGACCGCTGCTGTTCACTCTGTACATGCTACCCTTAGGAGATATCATTAGGAAACATGGCATTAGCTTTCACTGTTATGCCGATGAAACTCAGCTCTATATTTCGTCAAAACCTAACGAAACTTATCAATTCACAAAATTAACGGAATGCATAGCGAATATAAAAAATTGGATGACTTGTAATTTCCTACTTCTAAATTCTGAAAAAACAGAGTTTCTAATTATTGGACAAAAAACTTCCTCACGTAATAATCTAGAATACTGTCTAACACTTGATGGCTGCTCTGTTAAGTCTTCGTCGTCGGTTATGAACCTGGGTGTGCTCTTTGATACCAATCTTTCATTTGAAAGTCACGTGTCTAGTATCTGTAAAACTGCATTTTTCCATCTTAAAAATATATCTAAATTACGCCATATGCTCTCATTGACAAATGCGGAACAATTAGTTCATGCGTTCATGACCTCAAGGCTAGATTATTGTAATGCTCTACTGGTTGGTTGCCCTGCACGCTTAATAAACAAACTACAGCTGGTTCAAAACGCAGCAGCTCGAGTTCTTACCAGAACCAGGAAGTATGACCATATTAGCCCAGTTCTGTCAAAACTGCACTGGCTCCCTATTAAACATCGCATCAATTTAAAAATATTGCTGATTACTTACAAAGCACTGAATGGTTTAGCTCCGCAGTACTTGAGCTAGCTCTTAACGCATTATAGTCCGTCACGTCTATTACGATCTCAAAATTCCGGCCAGTTGATAATACCTAGAATATCAAAATCGACTGCTGGCGGTAGATCCTTTTCCTATTTAGCACCAAAACTCTGGAACAGTCTTCCTACCATTGTCCGGGAAGCAGACACACTCTGTCAGTTCAAAGCCAGATTAAAGACACATCTCTTTGACCTAGCTTTCACATAATACATTATAGACTTCTATAATTTAATGTTAGGCTGCATATATTAGGTCAGCCAGAACCGGGAACACTTCCCAAAAATCCTGATGTACTCGTTACATCATGAGAAGAATGGCATCTACGCTAATTTTAGTGTCTGTGTTTATCCCGAGGTTTTTCCTGCAGCCTGCCGGATCCAGGCCGTATCCAGATCTGACGAAGGACCTTCGCCTGGACCGATGACAACGCAGTGCTGAAGTGCCAACTAGTCTCTCCCTATGGAGGATCCCACTACCACTCTACAGATAAGGCGTTGTCGGGAAACAACCCCAAAGCAACAAATAAAATAAAATTCCTTATCAAAATTTATAAGGAAAGACAATTTTGTTTAGGCTTGGCTTGTAGGGAATTCCAAACCTGCGTATATTCTAACGCACATAACTATAGAACCCATTCTAAATGCGCATGTGAACGCCATCAGTGTTTCTCACAGATCCGCGTTTAAAGTCTGTGTAGAGGGAATGGTGTCGTCTTAGCGGCCCCTAATTTAATAACAAATGATCATTGCGACGGAAGCAAATCAATTAAAACTAACTTTAGATGGAAATAACTTAACTCTGCTTAAAGCCGAAACAATCTCTGTTACCTTAAATTATACGCTTATCTCTGTAAAGCTGCTTTGAGACAATCTACATTGTTAAAAGCGCTATATAAATGAAGATGACTTGACTTGACATAATGAACAACACTTGTCTCATCTGTGGAGGTGGAAAAACAAGTTCTTTGTGACATGCAAGATTTATTGTATTAAAATTTAAATGCAAAAGGCATGAGAGTCGGCTGTTTTTGTCAATTTTAAGTTTTAATTTAAAATGTTTGGGATTTTAATATAAATAGACAACATAGTTAAATATTTGACCACTTGCTTGAGCAACTTAATATAAGTAATGCATGGAATAATAGGCCTACATTGTTTAAATTGTGTTTAAACGTGCATACGTCCATTAAAGAGGTTATGTGTACAGAGACTATCGCAATGCTGACAAAACTCTTTTTTAATAAAAGTTGCTGCATAACTTATGGATTTGAAATAAAAATAGTGAGTATGTGTTTGTGGTACAGCAGCGGATCAGTTATGTACTGCAAACGCAGCATATGTGAAAGCACTATAGAGCTGGTAAGTGCCGCCCATCCGTAAAACCCCAAAGTGGACCTCTAGGTTGAAAAATCGTCAATGCAAGTGAATGGGTGAAAATAATTATTTTCTGGTCCCGTTTGAATTGTGCCATGAATATGAACATATGTTGTCTGTGAATTTTTATATAACTTTTCATGTTACGAGTTTGACAGTATGATTCTTCGGCTAGCAGTTGTGGAAAAGACATAATGAGAAAGACTACATGTCGCCTATGTGACGTCACCCCATAAAGTTGACTTACCCGTGGTTTTCACCAACCTCAACGATATTGTCCTCTCCCTGAAAGAAGACGTTGAAGTGCACCAAAGACACCGCCATGGTTTGCGGGATCCGTGAGCTAGTGTCCATATGCGAGTGGTGGTGACGTTTTAAACGCGTCGAAAGTAGCGAAGAGTTGTAGTCCACAAAGTGCTCTCACACAAAGTCTAACCGTATCAAACTTCTACCCGCTAAATTGTAGCATTCTTCACACGAAAGATTATATTAAAAATTCACAGACAACATATGTTCACATTCATGGCACAATTCAAGCGGGACCAGAAAATAATTATTTTCTCCCATTCACTTGCATTGACGATTTTTCAAACTAGAGGTCCAGCGGGTTAGCGGAAGGGGCGGGACTTACCAGCTCTATAGTGCTTGCTGCTCCCATAGACATGTATAGAAAGGCTAGATGGCTCAAGGCGGAGTCAGCTGTGTCGTCACTTGGCGGCCATCTTAGGTCAGGAGACTGCGCTGCTGCTCCCTGCTGCTGTGGACGGAAGGTGAGTGACATGCGCCAACTAAAATGCTCGTAACTTGCTGAAATCTGGACGGATTTACAAACGGTTTGGTTTCTTACAAACGTTATTAACGTGGCTATAATTCTGAATGCTTAAACATTTTGAACATAATTATTCATATGTATGCAGTATAATAGCTACATCTCTGACGTTTATAACAAACCAAACCGTTTGAAAATCGGTTGAAAATTGAGCAAGTTATGGTTATTTAAAAGTACATGCACCATGTTATGAGTGAGCGAGCATCCTGTCGTAAGATGGCCGCCGTGTGCGGATGTCGAGCTCCATTGGCCAGCAGCGCGGACGAGACATCTAGCCTTTATATGATATCTATGGCTGCTCCTGCACCATAGATAAAAACACTAGATGTCGCCTGGGCTACGGCAGTTCATTGGAACGAATGCGTCAATAGAGCCGCCATCTTGGAACAGGGGAGCCCCTCCTCTTTAATGCATCAGCGTCAATGTAGGCAAAGGTCTAACGGAAATAAAATCACCATATATCGTCATGAATGCGATTTTCTAGTTTTTATGGTTCGTTCCAACGGTCAGACATGTATTTATCGTTGAGTCCAGAGAAAATTTAAGGTTTTGATATTAAGATAATTACTTCTTTTTCAAAATATAATGCATAGCTAGTAGTAGGCTTATTAGTCATATTCTTCCACTTGAGTAAACTTAGAATAAACTATCGCTATATATATATATATATATATATATATATATATATATATATATATATATATATATATATATATATATATAATGAGCAAGACTTGGCCACTAAATATTTCATATTCAATTATTTTAATGATCACAATTAAAGTTTTAATTTTATTAAATCGAACAAGCGCAACATTCAGCATTCAATCAAATATTCTAAAATGTTTTATTCAAAAATAAAAAATGTTTTATTAAGAATAATGTTATTTCAACATAATATCTCGTTATTTCGACATAATATGTGTGCGTGCAACAAGCAAGAAGTGCATTTGTAAATCCGGTGACGCGTGCATTGATTTTTGTTAATAAACTTCTGACAGTGTCGACTCGGCTGCAGAGATGAAGTTGACGATCGCCATCTCTGTAGTGAACGCGCCTATAGAGAGAATTGCAATTTGCACATAAAAACGGACACCCCCCTCCAACCTCTCTGGGAAACGTGTATCTGTGTGACAAATGCCCCAGGCACAACGTTTAACCATATTTTTGATAAAACTACGATGGTAATAGCCTGCCGAGACCAAAAATATGAGACGTCTGCGTTAAAGTCAATGGAGCGCTGTGAAAAAGTGTCGGAGCTCGTTCTTGGCTGTGCTGTGATTGGTTAATCTACATTCTAGGGTGTGGCTTAGCCAAAGGCGAATTGGTGTTTTTCAACCACGGAAAGAGGTCAATACAACAGCAGGAGAACAATTATGTCACATAACGTTACATTTACCTCAGGAAAGCCATTTAATGACCATAGCATGTTAACTGAATAGAAAAAATATACTATAGCCCAGAGCCTTAGGGCTTGTTTATACTTTCGCCTGGCTCCGCAGCGCGAGTCTCCGCAGACTGCGCGCGCACCTCCGCAAACGGACGAGGCGTTTATACTTGACGCGCTCGCCGGTGTACTATTCTTTGAAACGATAGGGGGCGACTCAAGTAATTATCCTCTAAACCATCAGGAATCAGCGGTTAGAAGAAGCTATACACACGTGACAATGTTTATTTTAGTACACCGCCACCAATACCACACTACAGAAAGAATCGTGTAAACCCCAGTAGGCTAAACCCTGAGATTATTACTAGTGACAATAAAACAAAATATATGGATATGAGAATGTGTATACATAAATCAATTAACAATCTCTTTCATATTTTCTAATTTCACTAAACATTTCATTAAGTTTCGTGAACATTTTTATTAAACATGGACCTTTATGTTCATTAAAAATACTTTTTATGCTATTGTATGCTCATTTTTTAAATGTAAGCAACTCATTTAGACTTGCAAACTGGGTGCCGGTGTGGTGAGAAATTCGAGCTCGGCCAGATTCGGCTCGAAGTCGTTCATCTTCGGATGCGGCGCCGCGCGCGTTGTTACAAAAAGTGCCGTGCACACCGCCAGGCGAAATTGGGTCTTGCGAACCCAACGCGCGAGACCGCCCACTCCGCAATGACGTCATTTTTGCCGCGCGCGCCTCGCGATCTTGCGGCTGCGTCGAGTATAAACAAGGCTATAGAGAGAAAGAGTTGCGACACTCTTTGATGTCGCCGCTATGGCTGTCACGTGGTTCATGTAAGCCCCAATAGTTCCAAAACATACGCTGGCTGTCATGTTCTTCTATGGGACAGACAGCAGCGATTGCATTATTGAACGGTAAATATAAAATAAAACACACACCCAAGTACTTTTTCAGCTGTTATTGCATTATTGTATTTGTATTAATATCAGTTTTGCATTTGGAGATAAGTTTTAGGCTATATTTTTGGAGGGAAAAGCTTACGCCGGTTTCACACTGCACGCGATAGCAGAGCGTGAGCAGAGCAGGAGCAGTGCGTATGGTGAGCAGGAGCAGGACACGCGCGTTTTGCTTTCACACTGGCAGCGTTTGTCACGCGCGGCTGAACCGCGGCTTGTGTACAGACAGAGTACTCTATAATGGATAAGTTGGCATTGCTTTATTTCGTTTTCAAATACATTTAAGAGAAAAGACTTGTCAAGAAGCTTATTTTATTAATCATTTCATTTATGTAACTTTTGATTAGTCTTTGTTTTTATTGTTCGGGCAACAAGTTTGTTTTTGGACATTTGTTTTCTTTTTAAATTGCTGTTGGTCATTTGAGTGACTGTTTAAAACACAATAGATATCATCAATGCGCTTTTGGGGTAAAACTGCGGTGTATTTTGGCCTTGATCAATGCGTGTGTCACTTTAATTCAGCGTAAGCGGCGCGTTAAAAATAGACTGGGCGCCGAAACTATCGCTGCACTGCTGTTCCTGCTCTGCTCCTGCTACGCGCTGCCGCGCCGCTTCTGCGTGCGATGTGAATGCACTCATTGAATAACATGGACGCCGAAAAAAATACGTGCTGCTCACGCGCCGCTGACGCTTGCGGTGTGAAACCGGCGTTAGTGTTCATGTCTTTAGCGGCTCTAACTTAGGCTAACTATACCATATCATTCATCTGATGATGGACGTCTCATGATATTTATTTTAGCACAACTGGGCTGTATTAGGCTGTTGATTCCCGTGATTTTGCTTATAAATTTTGATTCAGCCACTACCTTCGTGATCACGCAAAGAGGTCTGCCGTGGCGGTCCGTTCAGAGTTCGCGTAAATATTTTTTATTAAACAATGACAGACAACAAAAATGTGTGCTTGTGTGAGTGTGTGTGAACAAGAAAAACAAAAACCAGGGGCAGCCAGGTGATCCATGAAACAGACAGGACTGGTGATCCCATAACAATCCTAGAGGTCCAGCATTGTTCTCACAAGCCGCTTCACTCAAGACAATAACACCTAATGAAAAGTTGGTATATCCCAAAAAATTAAAATAAAATAAAAGTTGCTATAAAGGTGGTAGCGATTCATTACCGAACTCTTACTGTCACAGCTGACGAAGTCGCACTAGATAGCAGGCAGTGCTTGAAAAAATTGGTTGAAACAACCAACATAAAATATAAATAATTACGCTGTGCATTTACAAATGAAGAACAGTATAAGCATCGCAAAGGGCCTCTGATACAATATAGACAGTTGACAATTCAAAAGAGGTCGATATTTCAGCAACTTAACTCTGGAACAACTCGACGCGAAGCAATCCCAGTGGGCATTTGATGTCAATTTAACATCAATATGACATCAAATTGATGTCAAAATTACGTAGAGAAATAGGTCAAAAATGAAAGTCAAATTGACGTCAAAGTGTTGATGTCAATTTGATGTCAATGTGGCAGGGCGGGGTTAGATCCCGCCCTAGTAAGTGTTGTCATCTAATTGATGGGCGTGAGCGCCTATTGGCGGCCGTCCCTGGCCTATTTAAGGTGGAGTTCAGGCCACCTGGGTATGCGTCATTGTTACGATCGCCTCTGTTTGTGCGCGCGCAGCTCTGTGGGAGGCTGTCTTTCACCACAGCCCATGTGAATGATCGGATGGAGCAGCTGTACATTTGTGAGCTTCCTATCATGAACGAAGCTGTGAGTAACTGAGTTATCTGTGGGTCTAGCGATCGACTTCTGGTGCATCAATCTGCTCGTGAGCAGTTCGTCTCTGTGGACTGCGGGGCAAGTGCTCCATAGACAACGTCGTTAAGACTGCACTGTTTGTTCTGCTGCCATTTATTCTACGGTGTGACCGTTTCTTTATATTTTTCTGATATGTCCTTGTGATTTGTTTGTCCTCTGTATTGTGATAGCTTATGCTAATGCTGGTGGTAGAGGTGTAGAGTGGCTAACTATGGTCTCGGCGTTGTCACTTAAACGTGAGCCAGTTAATGGATATGATTAGCCCCACCTGTTATATCGCCACCAGCAGTTTGTGTGTTTCTTTGGGGTACAGGTTTTTCCTGGTGACTAGGGAAAAGTGAGTAATATCCTGTACCTGAGAAAACCAATTGTTTTGTTTAATGTTTTGATTTTTTTTCTATTTTTATTTACTAATTACTTTTGGATGTGTTTTGTGTTTTAATTTGGTGGAAGCCCAAATAATTGGGTGTTCATTTGTATTTGATGTATTTTGTTCTGTCTGTTGTAAAAAAAATCGCTTCATCATTTGGCCAGTAATTTGCCAATTGTTGATCCTCGTAGGTTGAACTTACTGTACTATGTTTTGTTAGAATGTGTGTCTGTTGGTTAATTGTGAGTGTGTATATGTTTTTTTTTTTTTTGTCCTTTCAGAAGCTGAAGGCCCCCGGTGTAGGGAAGCTAGCTGTTTGTGCCCTTTTTTGGTGGTGGTGTCTCCTTCACCGAGTGTTCTGCCGTTGGCACCTGCGTTTCTTTCACTTAGCAAGTGTGAGTGTTTGTGTGGAGTTTGGTGAGTGGTGTGGTTTTAGGATGCTCACTGCCCAGCTAGCTCCCTACTGGTAAGCCTCAACCTGAAAGTGGTTTTGTTTTCTTTATTTCATTTGGTACACACCATAGTGGTGTAAACTCTTGCCCTCTGAGTCAATTTTATACATTTTAAATTATTGTTGTGAAAATAAAGTATTTTTGTATTCAGATCCACGTCTCTTGTCGTCTGTGGTCACGAACCAGCGTGTCTTGTATAACTTTCCCCGTTTAGTGAAACGGGGTGGCGTAGTCTGCTCTCCATTTAGTTATACTTTTCCTCATAAGTGTAACTGTAATTTACCCGATCTATCACCTCGCCACATCAAGATTTTGACCTCTGCTGATGTCATTTTGCCAAACAAAAAGGTGAAATGCATGACCGTACACTTATTACCAGCTTCACTTAAAACTAACCATATTTACTTTCTTTAATTTCCAGTTTAATGAAATCATATTTTGTATTTTAAAGTCACCATGATGGTGGTTAGCATTTGCTTTAGTTGTGCTCTTGACCCTTTACTCTTTAATATAAAAGTTTCCTTGGCTGCTTTAACTGTGTGTTTATAAAGAACGATCGTTGTAGCTAAAAAAGCCATCAGAAACTGAGATCAGGTGATGTTGGCTGTTTATTAATGATATCATCATGTAACTGCCTGAGCTTATTCAGTGTCTAATGCTTTGATTATATAGGACTTGTGGTATAAAAGTGATTTTATTCATGATAAAAGTAATTTGATTCTACAGCATGTCTAGCAATGTTATCAAATAATATACTTGGTTTTTAATAACTATTTAGTGCACAAAAATGTTTCATCTATGGCATTACTGAGACGCACACAGACATCAACAAACAGCATATGAATCTCAACAATGGTGACAATCAAACAAAATATCCAGATAATCAGATCAACTCCAGCTGCATCATTTATTAAAGCCGCAATGCATGCTGGGAGATGTGGGTGAGTTTTGATTGGTGGTTCCCAGCATGCACTGCAGCATGAAGCATTTCACTGATTGTCACCATTGTTGAGAGTCATACACTGATTCTTGATAGCTAAGTAATAATGTTGAGTTTAATGCATTAAATGTTTTTAAAATCCTTTATTAATTAAAAAAATTATTCTCATGCTGTAAAATTAAATGGCTTCTATTATAATACAACATTAAAATCACAAGTCCTATATAATCAAACATCAGACACTGAATAAGATCAGAGATTCAGGCAATTACATGATGATAATATCATCCTTTTCAATAAACCATCAACATCTCCTGATCTCATTTTTTCATGGCTTTTTTTAGCTACAACACATGTGCTTTATAAACAGACAATTACAGCAGCCAGAGAAATTTTATTTTAAAGAGTCAAGGGTCAAGAGCACAACTAGCAAACGCTAACCACCATCATGGTGTCATCAAAATATGTTTAATATATTTTAAACTATTTAAATATTATATTTATTTAAACCGGAAATTAAATAAAGTAAATCTGGTTAGTTTTAAGTGAAGCTGGTAATAAGTACGGCCATGCATTTCACCTTTTTGTTTGGCAAAATGACATCAGCAGAGGTCAAATCTTGACATCAAATTGACATCAACACTGACGTCAATTTGACTTTCATTTTTGACCTATTTCTTGACGTAATTTTGACATCAAGATGCCCGCTGGGATGTAAGTGGATGGTGTCCAACGCCCAAATGACAGTGTTTGGAACCATTCAGATCTTCAAATCCCGGAAGTAGGCGGTTAAAAGCGCCGCCATTATTTACAACGGAGGTCTATGGGAGTGTCGCAACTCTTTCTCTCTATGGCTCTGCTATAGCCTATTACATATTTTTACTTATGTCATTAATTGTTATTATAACAAAAACTGCATTATATTGAATTTAATTTGTTATTTTTAACCTTTAATAATACCAGCAGATTGGGCCCTCTATGTTTACAGCATTAGGTGAGATTATTTTTTTAAATAAAATTTAAAATAAACATGTAGCCTATCCAAATTAGTCAATATTGAATCAAAATCGGAATCAAATCACAAGAATGGAATTGAAATCTTGAATTTTTTGTCAAGCAATAATAAAAACTGTATCCTACCATTGTACAATGTAAACATTGTAACATGGTCTCACTAAACTTCATAAAATTCTATTTCGTTACCAAATGTTTTGACAATCACAATTTCACTTATTGTGATGCAGTATTTTTTTTACATACAAATTAAAAAAAAAAAAAATCGCACTCCAAGCTAAACTCAAAAGTTGGCAGCCCTGAAACAGTCGTGACTAGCTAGTTGATTTCTTCAACGATGCATCGTAGCCTACTATAGTTAAGCAGCGAGTTACGTCGTTGTTCGTGAAACGCAAACCAAGTCATTCTAAACAAGCAAACAAGCAGTTTCATGAATTTATGATGCTCCCGCGAAAACCATCCCATCAGGTCCACATGAACACTGAATCAGGGTAAGTAAAAAAAAAATCAAAAAAATAAAACGTTTTGGAAAAAGGATTGATGATGTATTGACTCATTTAAATTTGCTTAATTGTGAATAAAACTGTTAGATAGTGTACATTTAAGTTTCTTTTCATTTTTAAAATATATTTCTATATGCATTGCCTTATAACCTGCTTGCAGTTTAACTCAAGTGTTTGTGTTTTATTATTCATACCACAACAGTAAATAGCCTTAGTGTCTATATAAATTGTATATATCTCGAAAAAGTCATTTTTAAATGGACAGCAATATATTTAATCATGTATGGAAAATTGAAAAATGTGTTTTATTTGGGTCTAGAAAAGTAAGATCTATAAGCAGATTTATGTAGGCCTACACTAATTAAATAAAACAATACTGTCCGCCTCGTTCGTCGTTTAGCCTCAGATAACAAGATTATTCTAGAACTATAAGCTAGGCTACTTTCCTCATCCATCCGTTTGAAATCACATTGTAGGTATTAACTGTGTAGGCCTATTCAAATATTTCATCATTAAATTATACATTTTTGTATGCAATGTTTGTAGTTTTTTTATTCGTCATTTAGGATAAATTCTGACCATAACAAATCAGAGTCGTCATTTTATTAAATTAGACTGCCTACTTATTCAGAAGCAAAAGTAAATTAAAAATATGCATTTTACTTTTCAGTTTTGGCTATATGGTACAGCAAAAGTGCAGCCATATACTTTTAAATGGAGCTGTCAACACTATAGAAATTGGTTATACTCTGTTTAAGCAATAAAAACAAAACAAAAAAAAAAACAGGTGTATATATATATATATGACTGTCAACCTGCTAGTTTTCTTTCTTTCTTTCTTTCTTTCTTTCTTTCTTTCTTTCTTTCTTTCTTTCTTTCTTTCTTTCTTTCTTTCTTTCTTTCTTTCTTTCTTTCTTTCTTTCTTTCTTTCTTTCTTTCTTTCTTTCTTTCTTTCTTTCTTTCTTTCTTTCTTTCTTTCTTTCTTTCTTTCTTTCTTTCTTTCTTTCTTCTATCTCAGGAAAACTTTAGACTCGATCTCCGGATTAATTACTGATTGATATTACAATAGCATATAAAAAAAATAAGCAAACGATAAGTTGACATTTAAAAAAATTGTCATTAATTCATAGAATCTTGGAAACGCCCCTGCAAAGATTTGCTTAAAACGCTGAGAGGTGAACGTTTAAATTTACTTTGTACATCTAACTATGTGCTTTGTACATCTAGGCCTTTAACTAAATTAATGTATGGTATGAGCTTTTCGTTCCTTCTTCACACCTGTCTCTTTCTGAAGTGTTAAATTTGCAACAGAAATGACTGAACCATAAATGAGGCCCCGGTTTATCCATTTGCTTTCGTTTTAAATAGGCTACATATAGCTTTCTATTTCTTTATTTCTTTTCTTTTTTTTTATGACAGACAGTTATTTTGACAGTTAAGTTATATATCGTACATTTCCAGCTGCTGTTTGTTGTTTCTGTGGTTGTCCAGCTGTGTTGTCAGGCCCATTACAGTCAATATAGGCTATGTCATTGTTTGTTATCGGCATGGGCCCACAAGAAGTAATGCGATTGTATACCTTTTATATCTTACAGGCTATTAACTTACATGTAACCTAACTTTCGACATTTCAGGTAGGCCTATTTGGTAGATCTACACGGTTTGCTTTCGGCTAATTTTAGTAGATATCCGGGTTAGTTAAAGTAGTTTAAAGAATTTAGAAATTCAGAGATGCCCACATTTCAGTTATGAGTTAGAACCTTTAGAGTTAAACATGTTAACTTGAAGAAGAGATGTAAAGTTAAACTTATAGGTTCTGCTATACCTTTGTTGTAATTAATTTTTTTTACTTATCACAAAATAGCTCATAATAGAACTTGGTCTCCTGGAACTTGGAATGTTGTTTTTACTATTTAATAATAACAAGAAGGTTCTTCCTCACGTTCCCTGCAAAAATATTGTTCAAGCATAATATTGCAGCTAATTCGCTGTTTTCTCTTGTTATGATAAGTTGCAAAGAAATTTGCAAACAGAGAAACTAACAGACTAATAAATAATGATATTATTAAAATAGATAAGAGTGTCAGCTTATGGAGGCTGCGATAAATTTAATTTCTTTTATCAATGAATTCAAGCGGTTAACACCCATAGTCTGCAAATCTATCGCAGTTGTCATTGAAATGTTTATTTGTAAGAAGTTTCTGACTCATTAGGTCTTGTCGAAAAACTCACTAAGAAATGGTTAAAACCCCAATATAATTTTGTTAAAGAACAGGATTATTTTCTTAATTTGCCATCAATATTTTATTTTTATTTTTAAGAGTTTATATGTACGATCATAGACTATGATCAGCATGTTTCGTGGAATAAATGGGAGCAAACAACATTAAAGTGCTTTTAGCATTATTTTATTGATCTTGTTGTATAAGAGTTAGATCTTTGTGTGAACAGCTCCATGGGGTGCGATCTTCTGCAATACAGCTGGTGTTCATTGGTGATGAGACTCTAGTGGTACTGTCTGCCCAGAGCGGACACGACCACGCTCAGGAACTTCTGCCAAGCCTCCTGGACGTCAGCATTGAAACCAGAGGGGCCGAACTTCATGGCAGCGCACACGGTGATACAATCAGCGAGAAGCTGCAGAGCAAGAGATCTATTAAGTGGCTGCTTTTTTTCGGTCATGAATAGGCCTATTCAACATAATATGAGCACAACAGTTTTGTAAATGTCGTGGGCAAACCTACCTTGAAGTTGTCTGGATCCACATGCAGTTTCTCAGAGTGCATCACACTGAGCGCGGCATAGGTGGCCTTGATGTTGTCCATGTTCTTGATGGCTCTCTCCAAACCTCCCATCACAGTCCTCCCGTGAGCTGCCACCTTGGCGTTACCCATGATTGCAGCGGGGCTTGACAGGTTGCCAAAGGTCGAGAAATATCTCTGAGTCCAGGGATACACGATCAGACACCTTAAAAGAACAGAAGCATTTATCAAACTGCGTAGCTGAGATCATCTAACAGAGGGAGTCCTGATAGAATGCGTCTATTAAGAATCTGGTGCAGTTATTTTACCTGGACAAGGCCTGAGGTCCGATTTCATCGATATTGAGTTTTCCCCACAGGCCAAGGATGGCAGTTCGCTCGGCGTCTGTCCACTCAACCATGTTTACGCTTTAGGATGTCCTTAGGTGCTTGTTTAAGTCCAATAGGAATCACTAGTAGAAATTCAGAAACCGAAGTACAATTTATTGATGTCTGATGTCTCCGCCCATTAAAATATGCAAAGTCTTATTGGATAATTTCTCTTAGCAGGTGACGCATATGTGTCTGGACCTTACTGATCGGACCCCGTCCAAAAAGTTAAACATGAACAAGCTTTTTTTTTTTTTTTTCATCAAATATTTGCATACGAATTTTGGTTGTGCCCACAATGATCATGCCATTACTTTCCCCAAATATGCCCCACTGTTATAGGGTTAAAAATAAATAGTTTATGTTTTACAAACAAACAAACAAACAAACAAACAAACAAACAAACAAACAAACAAACGTTCATACATTTCAATAAAACGTAGTTGTTTTCGGTGAAATACCTACACTCAAATTTTTTTTTTTTTTTTTTGCATTTTTAAGATTTACGAATTTCAAATGTATAGTAAAATTTCATCAAATCGAATAATACTTACATATTCACATTATGGATTAAGAATTTTAAATGAGTAAAAACCGAGCTTAATAAAACCTTTGTAATGGAACAAGGGAATGGACCAGTGTATGCTATGTGATTCGTAAATTCATAAAACAAATTTTCATTTTTTTTTAAATGAATACGAATCACATAAACTAAATCCATTCCCTTGCTCCATTTAGATTTATACAAAAGGTTTTTATTAAGCTCTATCTCTAGTTTTCTCATTTACAATTCTCAATCCATAATATGAATAATATGTGAGCATTATTCAATTAAATTAGATGGAATTTTACTATATAATTAAAATTCGTAAATCTTAAAAAAATGGTTATTTA
Source organism: Scardinius erythrophthalmus (assembly GCF_964197995.2). Taxonomy (NCBI): domain Eukaryota; kingdom Metazoa; phylum Chordata; class Actinopteri; order Cypriniformes; family Leuciscidae; genus Scardinius; species Scardinius erythrophthalmus. The sequence continues at coordinate 35,036,091 of NC_138221.1, forward strand.
TTTTATTTTTTATTTTTTTATTTTTTTGAGTGTAGGAAACAGCACCTTTCCAAATTGGTATTTTGATTACAATGTATAAAAAGATTAATGTAGCTATTTTGCAAGCATATTTAGTTGATAATGATTTTGAAATTAACTTTATGATTTAGAATTAATTTTATTACAAATGCAACCATTTCTCAACGTTATTAAAAAAATGAAATTTTGGGTTCAGTTAATTTAAACGTGTTAATTATGATTCATAAGTTTAAACATGAAAATAAATATTTATTTATGATCAACTGAAAAAAATTATGAAAAAATAATTTCATATTTGTCATTGAATTGTCATTTAATTTACACACATCTTTGTAAAAATGCGTATAGAATACGTAGAAAGAAAATCGTTATCTTCATTAAACAAGAAGCACAAAATTGGCACGTTTTTGATTGGACACCACAGGTTAGAGATCAGCAGAAAAGCGTTGAAGAGGTGTGGTTTGGATCGATTGCATGGGTGTGCCCGTCTTTAGTTTTATATAAAAAGTGGAACAAAATCCCGTTTTCGCCAGCACCGTTTTTTCTGAAGACGATCTAACTTGAGAAAAAAAGATGAGTCTCTCTGATAAGGACAAGGCTACGGTGAAGGCCATCTGGGGTAAGATCAGCCCTAAGGCCGATGAGATTGGCGCTGAAGCCCTCGGCAGGTAATACTGACCTATTGTCTTTCTATTTAAGTTAAGATAAACGGAGTTTTATAGAAACTTGTTAAATAACTTTGCTAAACAACATGAAAAGTTAATGTTTTTTATCTCTTCTACATAGCCTAAAGTTTAGATTACCCAAATGATTATTGTTATTATTTTCTTCTTCAGAATGCTGACCGTCTACCCTCAGACCAAAACCTACTTCTCTCACTGGGCTGACCTGAGCCCCGGCTCTGCTCCAGTGAGGAAGCACGGCAAGGTTATCATGGGTGCAGTCGGCGATGCCGTTTCAAAAATAGACGACCTTGTGGGAGGTCTGGCCGCCCTGAGCGAACTTCATGCTTTCAAGCTGCGTATCGACCCGGCCAACTTCAAGGTACACCAAAACAGTAGCACTACAAGTCTACTCAACACTGACATGTAGTAATAGTCTACTCATGGTAATGTGTTTCTCTTTATTACTTTTCTAGATCCTCGCACACAACATCATAGTGGTCATCGCCATGCTCTTCCCTGGAGACTTCAGCCCAGAAGTTCACGTGTCAGTTGACAAGTTTTTTCAGAACTTGGCCCTGGCTCTTGCTGAGAAGTACCGCTAAACTTCCAGTGGGCATCCGGGCAAGACTGTGCGGCATCCCTAACCAACTCATGCATGATGTCTGAATAACATTTCTCAATAAAAGGCACAGAACTGAATGAGTTGAGTCTTGTTTTTATCCATTAACCTGTATTTTATCATGTCGATCGTGTGTTCCCAGGGTAAACGCTACACGATATAGGCCTACTCAATATGACATCAATCAATCAATCAATCAATCAATCAATCAATCAATCAATCAATCAATCAATCAATCAATCAATCAATGATGAAATGTTATTTTTTTTTATATTCAAAATGACCCAAATCTATGGAGTAAAGAAGGGTTAACTTACCTTTATCAGTTACAAAAATGCGGCCGGGAAAAGTTCATTCAACTCAGAGATAATGTTGGTTGACATTCTCACCTGAGCGAGCTAGAATCCAGAATACTAGGAGGTTAAAATTACAGAGATATTCTAATAAAGATGAACAACATATGCGAATCACAATAGTACTATTATATATATATATATATATATATATATATATATTAAGAGTTCAGATGCAAAAGCCTCTATTACTATTATTTAATTGTAGCCTATTTTAATTACAAGGGAAAAATACTTTTTACTCAAAAATACATAGTATAGGCTACACACACACACACACACACACACACACACACACACACACACACACACACCATGTGCCATCTGAAATTTTCTTCAAGAATGATAATTTTTTATCAAGCTCGTATATTTAAGTTCAATAATTTCACTTAAATGGCAATGAAAATGACCTATTAATTGTCATTTAAGTGAAATTACTTAACTTACATATACAAGCTTTATAAAAATGATCATTCTAGAAGAAAATTTCAGATGGCACTTAGAGGCTTTTGCATCTGAACTCTTCATATATATATATATAATTTCATCATGACACTTTTCCTCAGTGATTAATTTTTTTTATTTTTATTTATAATGTGACTAACAAAAAAATATGCAACTTTATTTTTATTTAAACAGCATGAAATGTATTTTAGTGTAAGGCAGCTTTTACAGTATTTTACGAATAGTTTATCAAAACATTAATATGTAATTCTAAACCTGCACGACTTTTTACTTCAGTGCATAACAAAAGATGTTCAGGGCTACGTTTCCCGTTTCACCTGCGTATACCATTGCTAGGCGTGTTCCTCAAATCATATGAAGCTGGTTAAGATTTACCTTCTTACGTGCGACGTTACCAGGTGCTGTCCGTGGCGATGGTGCTGAAATGGTTGATATCTATGGCTCGAGTCTCGAGAATAAATTATTCACTCATGCAGGGGCTGTTTCACTGCATTATGTGAGAAAGCGGTGTTCTTTATAAAAGAAGCACTTTAAAAATAGTTGAAATTGCATTTTGACTCAAGGGATATTATAAAAAAGAATCCAAACTATAAAGGTGATGATACACGGGGCAACTTTTTGAGCAATGTTGCTGGGCAATGTTGCCGTCAACGGGCAACCAGATGAGACACAGGGCCCACGACCGATCTAAATGATCCAGATATAAATTTATTGCCCATTTTCAATGGGAAAGTGCCCAAGCAACAATCGCTCGGCAAGATTGCCCAGCAACATTGCTCAAAAAGTTGCCCTGTGTATCATTGTATCATCACCTTTGGCCTAGCCTACATATTTTAAAATTGTATCATATATTGCTGCTAAGCTAACCATTTAGGCCTACAATTTTTACGTGCTTTCTTCTCTTTCCCATTTTTGTTCGCTGAGGTGGAGCTGCGATGAAATATTGTTTTTGTAAATACTTTCCAGCATTTCAGTAATAAAAGTGTACATACGTACGGTGCTCGGCGGTGATCAAAAAGGATTTAAACATTGGATTTTGAATCTCTTCTTGTAAACTCAAGAAGTCAAAAAAACAACAACAGGTACTAATTTGGTCAGGGATTTTTACGCGGGTTGGGTTAGTTAGGTTATGGATTCGGACGGCACTAAAATGTATCCTGCAGAGAAAATACGTATCAAACTGCTTATTGTTACTTTAAAGTACATCTGATTGATGTTTCTGCATGGTTCATGTGATTTCACAAGAAAGACGTTTTTAAATATTTGGTCCGCACTATTTTCATTATTAGGCTATTGAATATTTGTGACGGTGGAAGAAAAAATAAGATAGCCTACTCAGTAAAGGAACAAAATAATTTATTCGTTTATTGTAAAAAAAAAAAAAAAGAAATATTAAATGTCGAAAAGTATTTGCTAAACTTTTGTGATTTCATTTGTTATTAATTAACTAAATTCTGTTGCAGAACACGGGGAAGGTAGCCAATAGTTTTAAGGGTCTACCCAGCAAACACTTTTAGGTGGTGGCAACGTCTGTGACACGTTGCATTTCTACTAGGGGAAATTAGTACTAAGTTTTTTTTTGTTGTTGTTGTTTTTGTACGAGATTTTTACAGTGTGGAACCTGCACCTTCACCACACAACGTACATTGTTAACCCTTGCTGTAAAAAAAGGCCAAATTCTGACCATAGGCTTGTTTGAGATGAGCAAAATCTGCGCAGAATCGATCACCGGTGATCAGCGCGAGATGCATGCCGGTTAGAAATGTGTCCGAGTGCGGTCCGCCTTGCTCTGATGTCATGCTGACGTATGTCAAAAATCTCTCGCGAGCGCAAGGCGCACCTGTCGGATTCTGCAGTCGCGCGCAGTTGCTCTCCACCGACTGCGCTGATCAAAAGCATGATGGGAAACGACTTGCTGACGACACAGCTTAATGCTCATTGGTTTAAACAACCGTGATGTATTTGTTCTCTTTTAAAATGTTTGATTTTAAAACTCTGATATCATGTTTTATGTGTATAAATTATGTGTGAATATTCCCAAACTAACTAACAGTGCGATCTCTATGGGTTATGCAATGTATTTTTTATTTTAAAAAAAAAACAAGTCTGTATTAAAGAAAAAAAGACTGATAAACATGTATTTGGAATGGAATTAAATAAGTAGGCTACTTTGGGTGTCTTGTTCATTCTATTTATTTTCATAAAAGCAACAGAACTTAAATTCTATCCAGTTTATTAGCAACACTGTGCACAAGCGTGAATCCGGTGAATCCCGCGATATCCATCTTTGATCTCACAGGTGTCAGATCCACTGCGAGAAGAGAGAACTGTCCGTCTTGCCTGCGCTTTTTTCACTCCTCCTCTCACTGCAGCCGCCTACTCTCGGCTACATTGCAGGCGAGGCAAGGCGCATCTCAAACAAGCCTAATATCATATCATTTTCCTAGCCTGGCTAACGTCAGACCTCGTCTCATTGAGACATTAGGCTTGTTCGACTTCATGCAGCTCTGCGCAGACCGATCGGCGGCTGACTTGAAGCAGTGCATGCCGGTTAGAAATTTTGTCCGACTTGATGCAGCGCCGACGCCACGTGACTGTGACGTGTGCCATCAAAGTACCGCGAGAGCGATTCGAGAGTAGCCGGAGAACTCAGCCAGCACATCTTCTCAAGAGCAGCTGCACGAGGGCTGATGACGACACAGCTGTTCCACGATTGGCCGGATTCACTGCATGAAAACGATCACGTGTGTTTCGTGTTTATTCGAACACCTTTAGTTCCTCTAAAGCTCACAAATCAGTTTTTTATAACAGTAAACACTCTTTTCATGTAGTTGCGATGTTTTATTGTGTCATGTTTATCAAATTAAAACTGATTAAAAAACGTAGACTCCACTTCATTGATAGTAGCTTATGTTGAACTTTAATTTGTTCAAACAGATGCTGTATGAAGCAGTACATAAAGTATTGAATGAAAATGTCTCTGAAACATCTGTGCATTATTAGGCAAATATTGCATTTATTTCACTTCAGCTGTGGTAAAGTAGGCTATGCAAACACCACATGAGCGGTCACTACGGGAACTAGAAAGTGTCCGACTTCACATCTCCGTTTGCAGCTCCTCCCCGCCTCCCCTACTCTCACCGATCGGTTACATCCAGTCGCAGCCGATGTCGAACACACCTATGGTCTGGGAACCATGTTCATTTTCTCGTATTTGAGGCGTGGTTTACGAATGCCCAGAGCCGCTTATTGGGCGCTACGAATGTCTATCAAATGCGCCTGTACGTAGCTCATAGCCAATCGTTTCAATTGTACCAGATGACGTATGTAGCGACAGAAATTTGACAACGAAGAAGACGATGGGTCAGAGATTTATGTGTACACGATGGCGTTCAGCGACTATTGCCGTTTGTGCTGCATCGAAAGGTAATAGCATCATTCCTGTAATAAATAGCATCCTATAAGGAGCAATTATATCGATAGTGTTCCACACAGCCAGGGCGAAAAACTCGGCCTGGTCTGATGAATATTATGGGTCTTACACACTGCCCATAGTGTTGCATGATCGATCAGCGAGCGTCGCTCAAGCAGTTTCAGTATTCTGGACCGAAAGCATCGGGGCAGACAATACTGATCTATTAGACCGAAAGCAGCTTAGCCTGCAAGGCGGGAACCTCTAGGTTATAAAACCTTATAAATGTAGATGGGGAGGCCCAGCCTGCCGCCATACAGATATCTTGCAAGGCAATCCCACTAGACCAAGCCCACGACGAGGCCATGCCTCTTGTGGAGTGCGCTCTGACACCTAACGGGCACTGCAGGCCCTTAGAAGCATAAGCCAGCACTATAGCATCAACTATCCATCTGGATAGGCTCTGTTTCGACACGACTAGTCCCTTAGAACGTCCGTTGAACAAGACAAAGAGCTGCTCTGTCTGTCTGAAGACATTCGAGCGAGACACATAAGCCCTTAATGCCCTGACCGGGCAAAGGAAGCTCGCGTCCTTCTCCTCATTAGAGACCGGCAGGGCCGACAGGGAAATCACATGAGCCCTAAACGGTGTGTTGAGGGATTTAGGAACATACCCGTGCCTCGGTTTGAGTATGACTTTCGAGTCATTTGGCCCAAACTCCATACATGTCGCGCTCACTGAGAGCGCTTGTAAGTCCCCTATACGCTTTACTGAAGCGAGAGCCAGAAGAAACACTGTCTTGAAAGACAAGTGTTTGATATCTATTGATTGGATTGGCTCGAATGGGGCACCTTTCATGGCTTCCAAGACCGTAGAAAGGTCCCACATGGGAACTGAGGGAGGTCTGGGAGGATTTAACCTCTTAGCTCCTCTAAGGAAGCGAATGACCAGATCGTTCCTTCCAAGTGACTGGTCAAGCGTCGGTTTAGTAAACGCTGTTATGGCCGCCACGTAAACCTTGAGCGTGGATGGGGTTCTGCCCTTATCCAGTAGCTCTTGCAGGAAGGAGAGAACCTCCGTCACCCCACAATTTGGGGGTGATATTCCACGGGCTGTGCACCAGCTAGAGAACACAGACCATGAGGAATAGAGCCGTCTCGTAGAGGGGGCCCTAGCCTGCATGATCGTGTTTAACACTCCCACCGGGAGGTTAGAGGGTACACGTTGATGGCCCACGCATGTAGGGACCAAAGCTCCGGGTGAGGATGCCAGATCGAGCCCTTGGCCTGAGAGAGGAAGTCCCTCCTCAATGGTATCGGCCATGGGGCAGTGCTTGTCAGCTGCATCAGAACCGGGAACCAAGCCTGGTTCTTCCAGAACAGAGCCACTAGTAGCACTGAGCATCCGTTTTCCATGATCCGCTCTAATACCTGAGGTAGGAGAGTGACGGGGGGAAAAGCATAGAGCGGGCAGCAGGGCCAGACATGGGCCAGCGCATCCCTGCTCTTGGAGAAAAACTCCGGACAGTGAGCGTTTTCCTGAGACGCAAACAGGTCTACTTTCGCTCTGCCAAATGTCTCCCACAGCAGCTGGACTGTCTGCGGGTGTAGAGACCATTCTCCTGCTGGAACATTGTTCCTGGACAGTCTGTCTGGTCCCACATTCAGGTGGCCAGGCACGTGCGCTGCTCTCAGTGAGCGCAGATTGTGCTGAGCCCAGACCAAGAGGCGCTCCATCAGCCTGTAAAGGTTTCGGGACCTGATACCTCCTTGGCGATTTATATAGGCCACCACTGACACATTGACCAAGACGTGGTGTCCTTTTATCTGGGGACAAAAGCGCCTCAGCGCGTTGTCGACTGCCATCATTTCCAAGCAGTTTATGTGTAGAAGCTTTTCCCGTTCTGACCACTGGCCGAAGAACGGTCTGCCCTCGAGCAGCGCTCCCCATCCCGAGGTGGAGGCGTCCATAGACACCACCTTCACACTCGAGGAAGTCCCCAGGCTTACACCTGACTGGTACCAGTCGATCACTCTTCAAGGTTTCAGAGCTGAGACACATTTCTGATCGACCTTGAGGCAAGAAAGACCGGAGGTCCACGCTCGGCACGGTACTCGTGCTTTTAGCCAGAACTGCAGTGGGCGCATGCGAAGCAGACCCAACTGGAGTACTGATGATGCTGAGGCCATGAGACCCAGCATCCTTTGAAACTTTCTGAGTAGGACTATAGTGCCGGACTAAGGTTTCCGTCATGCGCTGAATATCCACTCTGCGCTGCGGTGATAGCTGTGCTGTCATAGACAGCGAGTCCAGTTCTGTGCCCAGAAAAGATATTCTCTGAGTGGGAGACAGTGAACTTTTCGTCCAATTGACTTTGAGACCCAGATTCTCGAGATGTTCGAGTAATATGGTCCTGTTTTCTATGAGCTCTGAGTGTGACTGAGCTAGAACCAGCCAATTGTCCAAGTAGTTCAAAACTCGCATTCCCCGAAGTTTCAGGGGTGCGAGTGCCGCATCCATGCACATCGTGAATGTACGGGGTGCTAGGGACAGGCCAAACGGTAGGACTGCGTATTGATATGCCTGGCCCTCGAAGGCGAATCTCAAAAATCGCCCAAAAATCGCCAGTCCCCTTGACGAATTTGCGCGAGGATTTTCCTGGTTGTGAGCATTCTGAACCGGCGTTTCGAAAACGCTTTGTTCAGCTGTCTTAGATCTAGAATGGGTCTGAGACCCCCGTCTTTTTTCGGTACCAGAAAATATCTGCTGTACAGACCCCCTTCGCTCTGAGCTTGAGATAAAGGCTCTATGGCCCCTTTGCTCAACAGTTTCGCAATTTCGGTTCGAAGTAGATGTGCTACTTCCTTTTCTACCGTAGTTTCGATTCGCGCCGCGCAACGGCGGGGGTGTCGAGCGAACTGTAGTGAATAGCCTCTTTTTATAATGTTCAGCACCCATTCTGATACCCCGGGAAGCTTTGCCCACGCATTTGCATGAATAGCTAGGGGTTGAATGAGATCTGGACTCTGGCCGTGACATAGTGGCAGCCGGAGAGCTTCGGTATGCTGTAACATAGACGTCGTGCTTGCAGCGTTCGAGGCTTGCGGCTTATAAGCACTCTCATATGGCGGCTTGCTGAGAGAGAGCGAGCGGGGGGAACCCCGTGGGGCTTGTCATGTCTGTGAGTGAATGTGGGCGCGGGACAGCGGGCACATTTACTACACTGAAAACACCGTCGGCTTGAGCTGACTGTATGTGTGTTGGTTTCGCTTTTACAGAAACCGTGAGACATGCAGTGTGTAGTGTTTGTGGGCACTGGGTCATGGGCACATTCACTACATTTAATGCACAATCGACATGAGTCGATTTTATGTGTGTGAGCCCTGTGGGGTGGGCTGTGCTTGTGTGTAGGAATGAGCACTGGGCAGTGAGCATTTTTACTACACTCATAACACCATCGGCCATGGCCGGAATACCAGGAAATACACTCTTTGAGAGATTCATCTGGGTCGCCGTAAAACTGGCGTTTGTGTGCAGGCAAGCGGGCCGTGGTACCGGCTTGTTTTCCGCAGAATACACTGGAACAGTCCCATTTTCTGGAACTGAACGAGCGAGAAGTTTTGGTGAAAGTCTGGCTGCAGCAGGACTTGAACACCGTCATTTTCCTAGGCGGGCTAGGAAGACTTTGAGGCCTCGGGCTTTATCTCAATCTTCGGCCGGGGCCCACGCGGAGGGCGGTGGCCGGCAGAGCGAGAGCGCGGTCTCGGGTCTCGGGCCTGTCGACGCTGTGAGGCAGCGGCGGGCGGAGGCTGTGAGCTTCGAAAAGACGGCTGTTTAGAGCGGCCTGTTGCGGAGCTGGAGCGCTTCGGCAAAAAATGTTTCATGGCCTGTGACGTTTTCTGCACCTCAGCGAATCTGTCCGCGAAATCTTTGACGGACGATCCAAAGAGGTCGGAAGAAGAAGAGATGGGGGCGTCGAGGAACGCGGCGCGCTCCGAGTCCGGCATCTCAGAGAGCGTCAACCATAAATGTCTCTCAGCAATGGTGAGAGAGGCCATGTTCCGCCCTATGGCCTGTGCAGCGGACTTAGTGGCGCGGAGTGCAAGATCCGTGGCACTCCTTAAATCTGGCAAGCTGATAGCTTCCGGTCCTTCCTCATCCAGTTTGCGGAGAAGGTCGGCCTGGAAGATCTGCAGGGTGGCCATTGTGTGCAACGCCGATGCAGCCTGTCCAGCGGCGGTGTAAGCGCGACTGTGCATGGCTGAAGTCGTGCGGCAAGCTTTGGATGGTAGCGCCGTCTTAGCGCGCCGTCCAGCAGAGGAGAATGCTTCCGAGGCAGAGGTATGCATCCTGGCTGAGAAGGGGGCGTTCCAAGACTTTGCGAGTTCTTCATGAAGCTCAGGAAGAAACGGAGCGGGTCTTGAAGGCGGCGAAACGTGGTCCCCTTGCAGGAAAACACAGACAATCCAGCCGGTTGTGCGCAGGCTCCGCGGGCGCCGACCACTCGAGGCCGAGGCTCTCCACGGCCTGCGTGAGCAGACGCGTCAGCTCTGCTTCGATGCTATCCCTTTTCCCAGAAGGCTCGCGAGCAGAGGGGGCGAGATCCACAGAGCTCGACCAATCCTCACTGTCCGACGCCAGGATAGAGCAGCTGTCCTCCTCTACAGATGCCGCTTCTTCGTCGTCATCCATGACGGAAGCGGCGGCAGACTGCGGCCGCTGTCCGGGAGTGAGAGACTCAGGTGAAGCAGGCAGCGAAGCTGGCGGTGAAGCTGTACTCAGCTGAGCACAGCGCTTTTTACGGCGCGGCACCGCAGCGGGTGGAGGTGCAGTCTCGGTGAAGGATGCCAGGCGAGTCCTCAGAGCCACCATGGGCAATAGCTCGCAGTGAGGGCATCCGCCGTCAGTGAGCACGAGAGCTGCATGATCCTCACCCAGGCAGGAAACGCAGATGACATGGCGGTCCCCGTCGCTGAGTGGGTGAAACTGCACTAGCAGTGAAAAGGATATAATGTGCCGGATAGCGCAGCAGGAACGGCGACTGAAGGCGGCGTGGCCAGCGGCTTCAGATGCAAGGCTCGTCCCGCTGAAAGGCTTTCTCTGACGGCGCGGCTTCTTTCTCTCAGGATCCAGCGATGCGTGAGCTCCGCTGAAGAGATGAAAAATCAGATTACCAGCCTGTCGAGCTATGTTTATAGGCCCAGGCCACGCCCTTTTCGGCAGGACGTGACGCAGTGGTGGGGCCTCACGATGGGGCCTCTCGGTAGGCTGCTGCAGTTGCCGCAGGGCAGCCAATAGGCGCGCGCGCCGTCTTGCCTATGTCTGCATGCTGCCGCAACGCGTTTTGCATTATTCCAAAATTAAGGATAATTTTTGGCTTCAGTATCTCGCGGAAAAGAGATTTCCCCATAGCGTAAGATATATCACGCAGTACGAGAGAACCTCTCGTAAGAGAACAAAAATAGCATACAGGAATATAGCCTACTGTAAATTAACAGTGCTCAAAATCGACACTCAGAGGCTGTTTTCCCAAACACACCCTATACCCTAATTCGCTATTCCCTACATTAGTTCACTAATGTAAATATATATATATATATATATATATATATATATATATATATATATATATATATATATATATATATATATATATATATAGTCGCCTTGACAGAGTGAATGAAAAGAAGTGAGTGAATTGAAACTGATGAACACCTGATAAGCAGAATCACTGAAGGACAGAGAAACAAGAACAGAAAAAAGAGAAACACAAGAACTACAACTGACTTCCAGTCACCGAGTTTGAAACCAGTTTACAAACCAGTTTACGATTATTTCTTTCATACATGTACAAAAGTTCTTGTTAAGAATTAACATATATTTAGTTGTTAATATTTTATTGAAAATAATAAAGTTTGTTGTCACCATGATGGAGATCAGTATTTGTTTTAGTTGGTCTCTTGACCCTTGACTTTATAACATTAGTTTATCTCTGGCTGCTTTAACTGTGTGTTTCTAAAACATTAGTTATGGCAAGAAAAAGCCAAGAGGAAGATGATCAGGTGTTTTAGGCTGTTGAGATGATGCCATAATCATCCTGAACATGTCTGATTCTCTGATCACATCCAGTATATAAGCTTTGGAATTTGTATCATACATCTGTTAATCTACAACATGAAATACAGCAGTATATCTGTAACTAGTTATTCTGAAGGATATTGAAATCATATAGTGCATTAAAACAATTTGAACTCCTGCTTAACTCAGACACACACAGACATCAACAATCAGCACATTCTCAACAATGGTGACAATCAAAAGTATCATGTCACAATGCATGCTGGGTTCCAGGATAGTATAAAACTCCCAGCATGCACTGCTGCATGAATAAAAAAAATAAAAAAAATATATATATTTTTATTTTTTGTTTGTTTGTTTGTTTTGTTTGTTTGTTTGTTTGTTTGTTTGTTTGTTTGTTTGTTTGTTTGTTTGTTTGTTTTTTGCCACCATTGTTGAGATTCATGTGCTAATTTTTGATATCTCTGTGTTTCTACAATACAGTGTAGCTCTGTTGCTTTGGTTGTGCATGATGTGTTAAAATAAATCATAATTGTAACTCTTTGCTGTAGTTTCACAGTGGTAGTAATGTAACACTTTTGATACAGGATTAAACTCTGAATGTATATGCTATATGATGATTTTGGCATCATAATCAATATAAATGCAATCATTCACTAACTATGTGTGTATGCACAAGTGTGACCTGCAAAAACAGTTCAAGCAGCAAGAAAGAAACTAATGTTAAAAAGAGTCCCAACTAAAAGCAAACACTCTATAATGGTAACTTCAAACCAAACATTTTCAATTAAACATCTCAATAACAACTTCTGTAGATGTATGCCAGAAATAAAGTCATAGGCTACTGGTTAATAATAAGTGTAATAGTGTGTAGTGGCTGGAAGGCAGTTGCATTTCTTGTGTTTCTCTATTTTCTGTTCATGTGTTCCTTTTTCCTTCAGTGAATCTGCTTGTTAACAGCAGGTGTTCATCACTAATGCTCAACAATCACTTACATATTCCCTTAATTATCTCACTGCAACACTGCGTCAATGATACTTGTACTCTTTGTAGTGTGGATTTTCCTGTGGGGTTGAAAGGGTTAATAGTGTAAGATAAAAAGACACCCCCCACAAAATGTATTTTAACAATAATAAACTGTAAGTTATAAAAGAGGTATATACTGGCAACACTGTTGCCAATAGTTTACTGTAAAATTTAGTTTTTTGGGTCACCATTGTGCTGAAGAGTAGAGCCTGTGCTTCAGTCCAGGAGAAGATGTACAAACATTGATGATATGCTGCATGTTGCTTTATTTAACAGGCGTTGCCTGTGTAGTTGCTGGTCCAGTGGAAATCTTTTATGTACAATAGTTTTTTAGTGGCCTCAAATGAAATAAGTTCACAGTAATACTTTGCTCACATTATTAATGCATTATACATTTTAGTTACAATACATTTAAATGACAGTTGGTCAATGTAAGGCAGTCGGTTTCTGCAAGTGAAATTAGTTAACTCACTTTTTAATTTAGTGCATTTTTACAGTAACATACTGTAGATTACAGTAAAGAACTGTACAATTAACAGTAAATCTGTTGCCAGTATTTTACTGTAAAAAAAAAAACCTGGTAAGGTCTAACAGTGTAGTTATATAGCAACCTTTTGGCCATGTTGTTAAAACGTTTTTAGAAGGGTACATTGTGCTGACGTTCTGTGTTTGCTGGGTATATACAGACCCTTTCCAAAAAATTAGAATATCATGGAAAAGTTTATTTATTTCCATAATTCCATTCAAAACGTTAAAATTCCATAGATTATAGATTCAGGGCCCACAACTTAAACGATTTCAAGTATTTAGTTGTTTATTTGTACATAATTTGGGCTTCCAGCTTACATGAAATCACACAGTAATTACACAGGGATACCATGGTCATGGTCTTTTTTTGGAAAGGGTCTATAGATAAGAGTAAACCAACCAAAAGTTAGCTATTTAAACAGTCAGCAGCCTAAATATCTACAATATAATGTTCCAACTCTTTGTTTCCTGTTATCACAATTTATCACGGACTTCTAAATCTTAAAATGTCAAGTGACCTTTATTTACCTCTATAGCCTATAGCTTGTTACAAAATTCAAAGCAGCTTTAACAGGAAAATTATTCAAAAAAGTTCAGCTGAACAATTACACTATTTTCTTTTAGAGGCTGATATACTGTCGAAATAATGCAAACTGTAATCATGGACAGTTTGCATCATTTCGGCTGTATAGCAGCCTCTTAAAGAAAATAGTGTAATTGTTCAGCTGAACTCATACGTATATATGAAGGGTAATTGAAATGTAATTGATTCCATATTTCTAATAACTGACATAGGCTATTGCCAATAACTTTCCTTCCAAGAACTACACCAATTAGATATAATAATTACAAACTTTATTAGAAAAAGTTAATCGTTATTGCACAACGCTTTTATCTTGGCTGGTCCAATGCTGGTCAAGTTTTCGCCTCTCTATTATATGCGCTCTCTAAAATACTAGACATTTTCCATTATAGGCCTAGCTTGAACGGTCCTCAGCAATGATGGCAATGATTGCTATGAAATCCCCTTGTCTCTGCAATATGCGGATTAACAGATTTCCTGGAGCCTTCCGTGGTGCGATGGCTTTAACGTATTTCTTCTTTGTGCATGATAACATTCAGATCATATCGTTCTTCGCTCACATATGGCAAGCCATTTTTGCTTAAAATGTTCCCAGCGTTACTTTTTACAAAGCGGTGTATAGCCTACTGATGTATTTCCTCGGTTGAAACCACATTTCTTCTGATGTTGTTAGAAGGTTGGGTATTTTGTGCCAATGTTTTGTGTTTGCTGGGATTGAATTGTAGACCAGTCTGCATGGACTCACTAACTTTAATTGTAACTTAACAAGAGTATGACAACCATACAAATTTATGTTTTCGTCTTCATTGGGATTGGGGGTGATCCTTAGAGAGCCAAACAAGACAGACATTTTGCTCTGTCTTGTTTGGGTTTAGGAAATGCCCACTGCCATTGGCTCATCTACGTTCGAGGGGAGGGGCTTACCGATTGGTCAATTGTAATTGTTACTATATTGTTATTACTCTCAAACTGAGGTCTTACTAGTAAAAAAAAATGCAATTACGAGTATCGCTGGAACATTTTAAGCTAAACAGCTTGCCATACTCACAAACATTCTGGAATTGTCTAAAAAGCGCCATACTAATAGGCCTATAACTGTCCGCACGTCCACTGTCTCGATGTAAGCGGAGCTGCGAGTGTCTCCAAATTATTGTAGGATTTACCAACCCTTTCTGGCCAGTTCAGTGCTTAAATCACATTGTTATACACTATATTGACAAAAGTATTGGGACACCCCTCAGAATCATTGAATTCAGGTTTTCCAATCACTTCCATGGCCACAGTTGTATACAATCAAGCACCTTCAAACATTTGTGAAAGAATGGGTCACTCTCAGGAGCTCAGTGAATTCAAGCGTGGTACCTTGATAGGTTGCCATCTGTGCAATGAGTCCATTCGTAAAATCTTTCGTTAAGTCCATTATAACAAAGTGGAAGCAATTGGGCAACTCAGCGAGAAGTGGTAGGCCATGTAAAATCACAGAGTGAGGTCAGCGGATGCTGATGCAGGAGTCGGGGTTTGGCGGTTGCCAGGAAATGGTGCTTGCCTGACTTCATTGTGCCAAGTGTAAAGTTTGGTGGAGGGTGGATTGTGGTGTGGCGTTGTTTTTCAGGGATTGGGCTTGGCCCCCAGTGAAACGAATTCTTTATGCTTCAGCATACCTAGACATTTTGGACAATTACATGCTCCCAACTTTGTTGGAACAGTTTGGGGATGGCCCCTTCCTGTTCCAACATGACTGCGCACCAGTGCACAAAGCAAGGTCCATAAAGACATGAATGAGCGAGTTTGGTGTGGAGGAACTTGACTGGTCAGCACAGAGTCCTGACCTCAACTCGATAGAACACCTTTGGGATGAATTAGAGTGGAGACTGCAAGACAGGCCTTCTCGTCCAACATCAGTGCCTGACCTTCACAAATGCGCTTCTAGAAGAATGGTCAAAACCTTGTGGAAAGCCTTCCCAGAAGAGCTGAAGCTGTTATAGCTGCAAAGGGTGGGCCAACTCCATATTAAACCCTACGGATTAAGAATGGGATGTCATTAAAGTTTATGTGCTTGTAAAGGCAGGCATCCCCCAAAAAAATTCTTTGTCAATATATTGTACATGTGAACAAATAAGTAATTAGGCCTATTAATTTGAGACCACATGTAAAGCCTTTGGGCATTAGGCAATAATGTTCTCGAAAGGAATCAGTGGATGTACTGCCCATAGTGGACTTAATAGCAAATGTTTAAAATATGATGATATTATCATGTAGCAAATGATGATATTAACATTATGAATATATAATACAAATTATGGGGTATTTTGGAAAAAATGGAATTGTGTGTGTGTGTGTGTGTGAGAGAGAGAGAGAGAGAGAGAGAGAGAGAGAGAGAGAGAGAGAGAGAGAGAGAGAGAGAGAGAGAGAGAGAGAGAGAGAGAGAGAGAGAGAGAGAGAGAGAGAGAGAGAGAGAGAGAGAGAGAGAGAGAGAGAGAGAGAGAGAGAGAGAGATATTGGCGTCTCCTGCTGGCGAAAGTGGTGAACTAATTCTGTTTAATTTACATTTATTATATTAGCAAACTTAATAGACGTGAACAGCAGAGGTCGCTAAAAGACTGTGATGCAAGGCATTTCTATTGTAGGCTTGGACAATATAAAGTTACTGCGAGCCTGTGCGAGGTTATGGGAATATGATATAGCAAAAGTTGCCTATGTTCAGATTTAATATGGCCTAGCATACTGAAGAACTTGTGTAAATTAAGGAGACAGTCGCTTTTAATTTCATTATTTTATTATAATAATTATAATTTTTTTTGATAAACAGTTATTCAAATTACATTTGTATTTAGGAACCTGTATTGTCAAATACATACGTCTCTATATGCTATTCGATTTCGTAATTATTCTGTAGTTTGCAACTCTCATGGGAGATCAGTTATTTGTCCAAGTGGTGGAGATATGAGAGAACATCACCTCTTCTCAGATACTAAATTCTGTTCAGAATTGTCCAATGTACAAAAATATTAATTCATATGCATGTATTATTTATTTCCATCATATACAATCTATGGCATCCGATAACAATAATCGTTCTGTAAAAAACGTTGACATATTCAATATGGTAGGCTTTAAACATGATGCAGTAGTCTCAAACGGCCTATTGTTGTTTCTATTTTTTTTTTTTCAGCAAAATATTGTTTAGTCTTTGTAGATATTAGAAAAGTAAGTAGTCTATGATATGAATCTCTTGGATGGACGTGGTTGAAACAACCCACAAACTTATCACCCAATAGCCTGCTAAGGGGTGTGGTGACGAACCGCATTTAAAAGAACATCTCTGAAACTCTCTCTTCACAGGATTCTTCAGCTTCTGTTAAAGTCGTTTAGTCTGAACATCTAAAGTTGGAAACATGGTTGAGTGGACAGAATTTGAGAGGGCCACCATCCAGGACGTCTTCTCCAAGATTAACTACGACGTCGTTGGTCCCCAAGCCCTGGCAAGGTATTGAGTCTTAGCAATACTTTAACTTTAAGGCAGGCAACTAGTTTCGAAACTGCTCTGATAAAATGATTTCTTCTCATTGTGTTTCGTAGATGTCTTATCGTGTACCCCTGGACCCAGCGGTACTTCGGCAATTTTGGAAACCTCTACAACGCCGCTGCCATCATGGGAAACCCCATGGTTGCTGCTCACGGTAAAACTGTGCTCGGTGGCCTGGACAGGGCTGTGAAGAACATGGACAACATTAAAGCCACCTATGCTGAACTAAGTGTGCTGCACTCCGAGAAGCTCCACGTAGATCCTGATAACTTCAGGGTAAGTTTGACGCTCAAGTAACGTTCATTAATAGGCTATATGGTCTTGTTCTGGCTTCATTGTTCACGTATCTCGTCTGTGTATATATCACTGCTCTCTGTCCTCCCACAGCTTTTGGCTGACTGCTTAACCATCGTTGTTGCTGCACAAATGGGTGCTGGATTCACACCTGCAGTCCAGGCCGCTTTTCAGAAATTCATCGCCGTCGTGGTCTCCGCCCTTGGAAGACAGTATCACTAGATACTAAACCTGCTTGTGCACAGAGGATCATCTGATGTTTAGAATATGATTTCTGAGTTTAAGCAAATAAATATTTAAATATTCAATATTCAGTGCATTATGTGTTCTTTCATATTCGCATGAATTCACTCTTTGTGTCTTTGGGATTGCTTCTGCTGCAGACAACCTTTAATTTGAAAATAAAACAAACCTTGATAAAAACTGTCTCTAACAGATCAGACTTATTATATTAAAATAGGCAGCAAGTTCGTGCATAACCTAATACGAAGACCTCTCATAATAATATTGGTGAAATAACCGGTAACACTTTATTTTGATAGTCCACTTTGCAACTACATATCAACTAACTATTATTACATTATTAGTAGATTGTCTGCCTAATATCTGCTAACACTTTATTTTGATGCTCCACCAACATATATTCTACAGACTAGTAACTTGGCAACTACAATTCAACTTATTCTACTAACCCGAACCCTAACACCTAACCATAACCTAACAGTCTACTGACAGTCTACTAATACTCTAATGAGAGTTATAGTTGACATGTTGTTGCAAAGTTACTAATAGTTCGTAGAATGTCTAAAGTTGACTATCGAAATGAAGTGGAACCAAATAGCTTAATACATGCAGATTAGTCCTATTTCAAGTTCTAATTAAACAAACACACAAAAGAAAATGAACCACTTTATGTAGGCCCTACAGGATATAATATACAGGGTGTTGAAATATATTTTCAGAGAGGTAATAGAGTTTGAGAGTTTCACCGTTCATTTAGCCTTTACTAGCCTATATAGCCCAAGGAGCTCATTAGAAATACAAATATTAACACAAAGACAAATATCAGCTTTTCAATGTTCATTGAAAAATCATGATAGCCTAATATTCGATGTTTTAATCGTCTACGATACAAACATAACCAAATACAATTTGCTCGTTGTTTCAGAGTTCACTGATGATGTTATTTTGATCAAATACGAATAATAATAATTTGATTTCAGGAAAAGTCCGTTATTTTAATAAAGAAGGTTATGATGGTAAAAGTGCTGATTTATAACCTAAAGGCCATAATAATAATAATAATGATAATGATAATAATAATAATAATAATAATAATAATAATAATAATAATAATAATAATAATAATAATAATAATAATAATAAGATATTTGATAATAGAATGCACCAAATGAACAGTTTCGATGGGGTTTAACCCCATTATTAATATTAGGTTTACATATTGCATGTTGAAAAATAACTTTAAATTTTCTTTCCGAGCGAGAGACGCAAATTGGTTTACAATTGACGCAAAACAGAGCAGATTTGTTTTATGGGTTTGAAATCATATTAAACACGAATTTAGTTTTCAGCCTTCATCCTCTTTTTAAATTAGTTTAAAAGTCCATCTGTCTTGTACAAATGGTGTAAAAAGTACCGAGAAATTGTTTATCAATTAAATTTAATCAATATAATTTACTCCATTAAAAGTCACCCAGACAGCAACATGTCGCCCCAGATCCGGCCCACATCTGGACCCTGTGGAATCCACGTGTACCAGATGTGGGCCGGATCTGGGATGACATGTTGCTGTCTAGGAAGTATCTAAAAAAATAAAATAAGACTGGTAATTAAAATTATCATTTGGACTTCAAGTTGATTAGTTTATTTGTTCTTGAAGTATTCAATATGTGCATATTAATTTCAGCAATAGCTGATTTCTAATCGTTCGGTCTTAACCATAATTTCAATTATGGTTATAAGTTAGAGTTAAAATAAACTGCATGAGACGTCCATATCTGTGACTATATTTTACACTGATATTGATTTCATAGTTTATTTTTAATGAAAGTTTAACGACAAGAGCTCGGACCGACAGGTAAAATAATTGTTTAATGAATAGATTTATTATGTTGTAATGATCAATATTAGGCCATGTTAAAATACACAAACTATGCTTAAGGCTGAGAAATTATAAAGCAATGTCTGGTCTCATGTTAAGGTTTTCAAGTTTGAAGTTGTTTAAATGTATTTGCTTGTTTATTTTTGTGGTTGGTTGTTTTATGTTTTATTGTATTTTAAATGCCAAATTTGTAGGCAAAAACTACTCATATATAAAACAACATCACTTTCATGTTCATGATAGCAGTCTTATAGAATGTATTTAAACAGTTATAAACAATATTTGTGCTCTGATATTATATTTCGTCTCTCTTCATTCGCTAATTGTCTTCTTGTTATGACAACAAAATGTTTTAAAACATAATTTACTGATAAGCAGATACTGACAGGTTAATGACTTAAAAATATGCAGCAAAGACGTTTCGTTAAGGTTTTTCATACTTTATTGCATCATAACAAGACAGAATGTTTATACAGGCATCCGTCTGGTCTAGAACAACAAGGGCGCTCATCTGTACTTTTCGGCCAGAGCCAGAGACAAAGCAGAGAGGAACTTGTCCATAGCAACATGGGCCTCAGGAGTGAAATCGGTGGGGAACAGAATGGCCAGAACCACGAGTATGTTGTGGGACAGAATCTATGGGAAAACACAGACAGCGAATTCAGGTTACCGCGACTACGAGAGTATGACAAAATTAAGACGAACTTTCGTGCTTTTACCTTGAAATTGGCGGGATCAACTCGCAGCTGGAAAGCATGAAGCTCGCTGAGGTTCAGAAGTCCAGAAGTAAGGTCATCGATTTTGCTGACAGCCTCACCAACGCCACTCATCACAGTCTTCCCGTGCTTCTTCACTGGAGCAGAGCCGGGACTCAGGTCTTTCCAGTGAGAGAAATAAGTTTTGGTCTGTGGGTAGACCGCCAGCATCCTAGGAAGACACGTTGCATTGAATTCCAGATAGACGCCAAGAGAAAACATTAAGCTATGACTATTAGCATATTACAGCACACCATAATAAACCTTACCTAGAAAGAGCATCGTGTCCGATCTCGTCAGCTTTTCCTGAGATCTTGGCCCAAAGGGCTGTGACGGCAGCTTTGTCTTTGGCAGTGAGACTCATCGTGGAAGGATGACTTTAGTTTGCAGAAAACTTCTGTAGAGTTCTGACAAGAGGACTGGCTGTTTTATACTGCCATCAGAAAGAAACACCCAAGACCCTCCTCACACCCCCAAAGATGACTTATCGAGCTGTGGAAGACTTATCAACTTTTGAATGCCACACTTTATTTCACCGTATACTTTGTAAAGCTTTATTTTTTATTCACCTTTATTGAATTAACTAGCAATTAATTGAATTGAAGTTAATTTAATCATTTACCATCAATATTTGTAATTAATTACAATATTAGTCTACAATATCGCAGCAAGCCGCTATGACGTGCCCAAGCACAGTTTAAAACTTTTTTTTTTTTTTTATCAAGAGTGTAAAATAGACACGCACACTAAAACACACATTCTTATGTGGACATAGATAACACAGTTCATGAGTTTGGTGTGTTGAATGAAACCATTAATTCAGCCACAATCCAGAAAAACACACTCAGCATGGGATTAGAGGACTGAAGGAAATAGGCCTTAGATTGATGCAAACCGTGGCACAATCCAAAACATATTTCGGGGAATAACTTTTTTGGTAAGACTGAACAGTTGTTTCTGGTTGTATTATGTATTTGGTCATAACATTATGTTGGTAGTAAGTAGTTGACCATCAGTCAGACTATTTATTAATAGCTAGCGATAATAGAAAGGTGAGACTATATAAATTTGCATGATTCTTATGAAGTCACAGCTCATATAATGTTATAAACTAAACTAAATCGCAAGTGAGTCTTGCGTGGTTTGCAGTGAGCACGTGACTTTGACAGGACTAAACCATGTCTTTTACCCAACTCATGTCCAAAGAATAGGTGTTTTTTTTTAGCTTGTCATCTAATCGTGGCTCATTTATATTTTTCTTCTGAATTGAATTTCCCTTCTGTATTTTACTTAGGCTATTGTAATGCTCACTATTTTAGTTACTATTTTTATTGACTATGTTATTCTACAGTTAAAACTATACTATTTACTGTTATTATTAGTTGTTAAAATACTTCTATAGCCTATACTATAAACAAACATGTCAGCAAAAATGAAGAGGCAGAGATGTAGGCCTAGAAAAATATTGTTTCAAAGGCTATGCATTTATATCTGCAATCGATAGCATATCCTCCGATTACAATAATCGTTATTTACATTTTTTTTTGACTTATTAAATTAAGTTATTAACAGAATTCAGTGTCATTTGGCCTGTTGTTGTTTCAGGTTTTTTTTCTCGGCAAACTATTGCTAAAATGAACTGTTTTAAGTTTAGTCTTTGTAGATATTAGAAAAGTAAGTAGTCTATGATATGAATCTCTTGGATGGACGTTGAACCAACCCACAAACTTATCACCCAATAGCCTGCTAAGGGGTGTGGTGACGAAACACATTTAAAAGTTCATCTCTGAAACGCTCTCTTCACAGGATTCTTCAGCTTCTGTTAAAGTCGTTTAGTCTGAACATCTAAAGTCGGAAACATGGTTGAGTGGACAGAATTTGAGAGGGCCACCATCCAGGACGTCTTCTCCAAGATTAACTACGACGTCGTTGGTCCCCAAGCCCTGGCAAGGTATTGAGTCTTAGCAATACTTTAACTTTAAGGCAGGCAACTAGTTTCGAAACTGCTCTGATAAAATGATTTCTTCTCATTGTGTTTCGTAGATGTCTTATCGTGTACCCCTGGACCCAGCGGTACTTCGGCAATTTTGGAAACCTCTACAACGCCGCTGCCATCATGGGAAACCCCATGGTTGCTGCTCACGGTAAAACTGTGCTCGGTGGCCTGGACAGGGCTGTGAAGAACATGGACAACATTAAAGCCACCTATGCTGAACTAAGTGTGCTGCACTCCGAGAAGCTCCACGTAGATCCTGATAACTTCAGGGTAAGTTTGTCGCTCAAGTAACGTTCATTAATAGGCTATATGGTCTTGTTCTGGCTTCATTGTTCACGTATCTCATCTGTGTATATATCACTGCTCTCTGTCCTCCCACAGCTTTTGGCTGACTGCTTAACCATCGTTGTTGCTGCACAAATGGGTGCTGGATTCACACCTGCAGTCCAGGCCGCTTTTCAGAAATTCATCGCCGTCGTGGTCTCCGCCCTTGGAAGACAGTATCACTAGATACTAAACCTGCTTGTGCACAGAGGATCATCTGATGTTTAGAATATGATCTTTTGAGTTGAAGCAAATAAATATGTGAATATTCAATATTACGTGCATTATGTGTTCTTTTATATTCGCATGAATTCACTCTTTTTGGCATTGCTTCTGCTGAAGACAACAGTTGAGTAAAAAAACAAATCAATATTGATTTAAACTGTTTCTAACAGATCATCTTATAGTAAAATAGGCAGCAAGTGGGTACATGACCTAATCCGTATACTTCTCATAATAATACCAACGGTTGATCAAGTTCTATTTAAAAAAAAAAACAGACAAAAACAAATGAACAAATGTATGCACAGGATATACCTTCTGCCAAAGAATGTCCTCAACATTGCATTGTGCCATCTCAAACTAAAAGTAGGCCTGATTATATTGAATATACAGGATGTTGAAATGCAAGCCTACAGAGTTCACTGATGATGTTATTTTGATCAAATAGAATAATAAGAATTATACTTCATACTTGACGCAAAACAGAGATCATTAGTTCCATGGGTTTGAAATCATATTAAAGACAGATTTAGATTTGCAAACGTCTTTCATCCTCTTGTTAAAATGGGAGTCCATCTGTCTCGTACAAATGCTGTAAAAAGTAGGCCTATCGAGAAATAGTTTTTACGTTTATCAGTTAAATTTGGTAACTATCATTTATTCCAATAAAAGTCAAAGAATCTCAAACAAATACTTTAAGTAAAAGTGTATAATCGTTTGTAGCCTACTTAAAGTTGTGTATTTGTTCTTAAAAAAGAAAAAATGTAGATTTCATATTTTTTTTTTAATATAGCCTATTATTATTTGATCAGAGTCCTCTCGTTGTTCAATATATACAGTTGTATAATCGCAATTCAGGTTTATTAGCAAAAAAATCTGACTTTCAGCTGTTTGCAATGAACAAATCAAACAAAAGTAAGGCAACACAACAAATGTTTAAATTGGTTTCTCCAAATTCAACTGATAATGCCTGTATTAAAAAAAAATCCATGTTCATTGGATGGCAGTTCTAATTTATTAAATAGTCATAACCCAGCAAACATTGGTCCGACGGCAACGTCGTGTCCCTGGCCAAAAATAGTCGCGGTATGACGGCATAAATCGGTAAAAATATGTAACACAGAACATTTCCTAAAAATGCATTCAGATACATGTGTGCATGTCTACAGTTATCTGAGGTTGCATGTATAATTGTTATTTTGACTTTTAGCTACGTGTAGTTCAATATATACCATGTTGTGTTTCGGGTGAGAGAGGACGTCACCATGGCGACGTCTTTTACACGTGCATTTATAGTCCATCATGACCCTCTATGAAATCAATTGTGATAAAGCTGTGCTTAATCCTTGCGTGGTTAATACTGCAATAATTAATTAAATTTTTTATTAAATTAAAGTTTTAATAAGTTGTGTGAATACGTCCACTGACGTCCTTTACACGTCTATAGTATCGGGTGAGAGGACGTCACCTGGCGACGTCTTTTACACGTGCATTTATAGTCCATCATGACCCTCCATCATGAAATCCTTGTGAAATATGCAAAAGCTGTGCTTAATCCTTGAATGGTTAATACTGCAAAAATTCATTTAATTGCCCAAGTAGTTTTTAAGAGGTTGTGAAGACGTCCACTGACGTCCTTTACACGTCAAGGCTGTGAATAGGCTACACGTCCACTGACGTCCTTTACACATCTAGTCAAGCAAGACAGAAAAAAAAAACACCAGGAATTATCTTTATGAAATACACGAATTGTATACAAAGTAAATATATTTACTTTATCTTGTTTAAATAAATTATAATCACACAGTTCCCAGTGTGGTTAAGTGAATGCAAAGCCTCTGCATTTTAGTCATTATTTCAACCTGTAGCCTACCTGATACGTTGTGTTGTTGTTTTTTTGTGTGTTTTTTTATGGAATGTATGCATGTAAAACAGAAATATATCTGGTCACCATTTATGTCTGAGTTGGATGTAATTGCCAAAACTGTGCTGCCAAGATGTAACAAAAGATCTTCCGACATTACCAAATCCCGCGATAGGTTAGATTATCTCACGAGATGTTAACGCGTTTTCCCCATAGACTCACTCCGGAACACTGAAGTTTGAACAACCACGAAGAGAGGAGGAATTGAGGCCCACATTATTAGAAATCTACTGTTGGGTACGTACATTTTGTATTATTAGATTCACGTGCTAGAGTTTTACTTGTTTGACATGAATGAACCGAAAGAAATGATGCCCACATTGTCAACTGAAATTGGCTAACATTAACTGAGTTTGGCTAAAATTAGCTAGTAGGCTAAAAGTTACTTTGAACTTATACAACGGTATACCATAGTATAAAGTATGTTTAATGATACAGTCAAAGTTATTACTGTAAATTATTAATGTAGCCTTTTGAGAGTTTCTTTCAGAAAGTAAATTATCACGAGGCTGAATCCAGCTTCTTATTCGCAGCTTCTTATTGACGCTATCCGTTCCACCTTAAATGACGCGAACTTCCGCGTTTGCTGGCTTCTTATTGACGCTCAACTTAGGGACCGTGCGGTTTTTCTATTTTTCGCGTTTTTTAAAGGGATTGTGTTACTTTTGTGTTTATTTTCAGAATAAAATATTAATAAACGATGTTTAAATGCAAATAACACTGATCAGCGAAAACGGACTTTAACAATATACAGGCACATAAGTATAATTAGGCTACAGTATTCTTTAATTATTTGTATATTATCAGCTCAGTTTAGGGACCATGTGGTTTTTCTCTTATTTACACTTTTTAGGGACCCTGTTATCTTGTTGGCCTATCTATTTTCAGAAAAGAATAATACACTATTTTGAAAGGTAAATAACAAATAATTATAGCATAAAATGACTGTAAAAATATAATTAGGCCTACATCATTCTTTAATTATTGCAAATAACATAATTTGAATCTATTTAAAAAATAAATAGAATACTTTTTTTTATTATTATTATTACAAATTAAAATTTCACAGGGTAACCAGAGATTATGCTCCAGCTTGGATCCAGCCTCTTATGAAGACTTGTGGAGACCCCATGCAAGGACTCCAGAACATCAAAGATGGATGATTATAAAAAAATAAAATAAAGATAATTTTATCATTGCTTTAAATGCATGTATGATATTTCTAAATAATTTTTGCAATCTTATAAATGTACTTTCTGATATCTCATAAAATCCTATTGTGATTTTGTAATATAGAAACATGCATTTTCTGTAAAGCTGCTTTGAAATTATATGTATTGTGAGAAGCATTATACAAATGAATGTATGAATTAAATTGAATTGACTTGAAAGAGAAATTGCATGGTTACTGTACATTTTAAAGTTATGGACCACATCTGACAATACAGAAGAGTTATCACATTGTCAGCCTCAGAGGGTGCGTTAAATTGGACATTATCCCATTATAGTAGAGCTGCTCCTCTAACGAAATCCAAATTTTAAGCAGTTTTTACGGTGGAATTATTTTTTTATGAAGCTTTGAACTTGGCACTTTACACAATGCAAAAAGAGCCACCTAATGCATTTTCTGCCCAATACGCGGCGCTGTTTTTCGGCAGCCTCAGAGGGTGCGTTAAATTGGACATTATCCCATTATACTAGAGCTACTACTCTAACGACATCCACAATTTAAGCAGTTTTTACAGCGGAATAATTTTTTTATGAAGCTTTGAACTTGGCACTTTACACAATGCACAAAGAGCCGCCTAATGCATTTTCTGCCCATTTCGCGGCGCTGTTTCTCGGCAGCCTCAGAGGGTGCGTTAAATTGGGCATTATTCCATTACAGTAGAGCTACCTACTACTCTAACGAAATCCAAATTTTAAGCAGTTTTTACTGTGGAATAATTTTTTTATGAAGCTTTGAACTTGGCACTTTACACAATGCACAAAGCCGCCTAATGCATTTTCTGCCCATTTCGCGGCGCTGTTTCTCGGCAGCCTCAGAGGGTGCGTTAAATTGGTCATCATCCCATTATAGTAGTGCTATTACTCTAACGAAATCCAAATTTTAAGCAGTTTTTACTGTGGAATTATTTTTTTATGAAGCTTTGAACTTGCCACTTTACACAATGCACAAAGAGCCACCTAATGCATTTTCTGCCCAATTCGTGGCGCTGTTTCTCGGCAGCCTCAGAGGGTGCGTTAAATTGGGCATTATTCCATTATAGTAGAGCTATAAATCTAACGAAATCCAAATTTTAAGCAGTTTTTACTGTAGAATTATTTTGTTATGAAGCTTTGAACTTGGCACTTTACACAATGCACAAAGAGCCGCCTAATGCATTTTCTGCCCATTTCGCGGCGCTGTTTCTCGGCAGCCTCAGAGGGTGCGTTAAATTGGACATTATTCCATTATAGTAGAGCTGCTCCTCTAATGAAATCCAAATTTTAAGCAGTTTTTACTGTGGAATTATTTTTTTATGAAGCTTTGAACTTGGCACTTTACACAATGCACAAAGCCGCCTAATGCATTTTCTGCCCATTTTGCGGCGCTGTTTCTCGGCAGCCTCAGAGGGTGCGTTAAATTGGACATTATCCCATTATAGTAGAGCTGCTCCTCTAATGAAATCCAAATGTTAAGCAGTTTTTACTGTGGAATTATTTTTTTATGAAGCTTTGAACTTGGCACTTTACACAATGCACAAAGCCGCCTAATGCATTTTCTGCCCAATACGCGGCGCTGTTTCTCGGCAGCCTCAGGGGGTGCGTTAAATTGGACATTATCCCATTATAGTAGAGCTGCTCCTCTAATGAAATCCAAATTTTAAGCAGTTTTTACTGTGGAATTATTTTTTTATGAAGCTTTGAACTTGGCACTTTACACAATGCACAAAGCCGCCTAATGCATTTTCTGCCCATTTTGCGGCGCTGTTTCTCGGCAGCCTGAGGGGGTGCGTTAAATTGGACATTATCCCATTATAGTAGAGCTGCTCCTCTAATGAAATCCAAATGTTAAGCAGTTTTTACTGTGGAATTATTTTTTTATGAAGCTTTGAACTTGGCACTTTACACAATGCACAAAGCCGCCTAATGCATTTTCTGCCCATTTTGCGGCGCTGTTTCTCGGCAGCCTCAGAGGGTGCGTTAAATTGGACATTATCCCATTATAGTAGAGCTGCTCCTCTAATGAAATCCAAATGTTAAGCAGTTTTTACTGTGGAATTATTTTTTTATGAAGCTTTGAACTTGGCACTTTACACAATGCACAAAGCCGCCTAATGCATTTTCTGCCCATTTTGCGGCGCTGTTTCTCGGCAGCCTCAGGGGGTGCGTTAAATTGGACATTATCCCATTATAGTAGAGCTGCTCCTCTAATGAAATCCAAATTTTAAGCAGTTTTTACTGTGGAATTATTTTTTTATGAAGCTTTGAACTTGGCACTTTACACAATGCACAAAGCCGCCTAATGCATTTTCTGCCCATTTTGCGGCGCTGTTTCTCGGCAGCCTGAGGGGGTGCGTTAAATTGGACATTATCCCATTATAGTAGAGCTGCTCCTCTAATGAAATCCAAATGTTAAGCAGTTTTTACTGTGGAATTATTTCTTTATGAAGCTTTGAACTTGGCACTTTACACAATGCACAAAGCCGCCTAATGCATTTTCTGCCGATTTCGCGGCGCTGTTTCTCGGCAGCCTCAGAGGGTGCGTTAAATTGGACATTATCCCATTATAGTAGAGCTATTACTCTAACGAAATCCAAATTTTAAGCAGTTTTTACTGTGGAATTATTTTTTTATGAAGCTTTGAACTTGGCACTTTACACAATGCAAAAAGAGCCACCTAATGCATTTTCTGCCCAATACGCGGTGCTGTTTCTCGGCAGCCTCAGAGGGTGCGTTAAATTGGACATCATCCCTTTATACTAGAGCTACTACTCTAACGACATCCACATTTTAAGCAGTTTTTACGGTGGAATTATTTTTTTATGAAGCTTTGAACTTGGCACTTTACACAATGCAAAAAGAGCCACCTAATGCATTTTCTGCCCAATACGCGGCGCTGTTTTTCGGCAGCCTCAGAGGGTGCGTTAAATTGGACATTATCCCATTATACTAGAGCTACTACTCTAACGACATCCACAATTTAAGCAGTTTTTACATCGGAATAATTTTTTTATGAAGCTTTGAACTTGGCACTTTACACAATGCACAAAGAGCCGCCTAATGCATTTTCTGCCCATTTCGCGGCGCTGTTTCTCGGCAGCCTCAGAGGGTGCGTTAAATTGGGCATTATTCCATTACAGTAGAGCTACTACTCTAACGAAATCCAAATTTTAAGCAGTTTTTACTGTAGAATTATTTTGTTATGAAGCTTTGAACTTGGCACTTTACACAATGCACAAAGAGCCGCCTAATGCATTTTCTGCCCATTTCGCGGCGCTGTTTCTCGGCAGCCTTAGAGGGTGCGTTAAATTGGACATTATCCCATTATAGTAGAGCTGCTCCTCTAATGAAATCCAAATTTTAAGCAGTTTTTACAGTGGAATAATTTTTTTATGAAGCTTTGAACTTGGCACTTTACACAATGCACAAAGCCGCCTAATGCATTTTCTGCCCATTTCGCGGCGCTGTTTCTCGGCAGCCTCAGAGGGTGCGTTAAATTGGTCATCATCCCATTATAGTAGTGCTATTACTCTAACGAAATCCAAATTTTAAGCAGTTTTTACTGTGGAATTATTTTTTTATGAAGCTTTGAACTTGGCACTTTACACAATGCACAGAGCCACCTAATGCATTTTCTGCCCAATTCGTGGCGCTGTTTCTCGGCAGCCTCAGAGGGTGCGTTAAATTGGGCATTATTCCATTATAGTAGAGCTATAAATCTAACGAAATCCAAATTTTAAGCAGTTTTTACTGTAGAATTATTTTGTTATGAAGCTTTGAACTTGGCACTTTACACAATGCACAGAGCCACCTAATGCATTTTCTGCCCAATTCGTGGCGCTGTTTCTCGGCAGCCTCAGAGGGTGCGTTAAATTGGGCATTATTCCATTATAGTAGAGCTATAAATCTAACGAAATCCAAATTTTAAGCAGTTTTTACTGTAGAATTATTTTGTTATGAAGCTTTGAACTTGGCACTTTACACAATGCACAAAGAGCCGCCTAATGCATTTTCTGCCCATTTCGCGGCGCTGTTTCTCGGCAGCCTCAGAGGGTGCGTTAAATTGGACATTATCCCATTATAGTAGAGCTGCTCCTCTAATGAAATCCAAATTTTAAGCAGTTTTTACTGTGGAATTATTTTTTTATGAAGCTTTGAACTTGGCACTTTACACAATGCACAAAGCCGCCTAATGCATTTTCTGCCCATTTTGCGGCGCTGTTTCTCGGCAGCCTCAGAGGGTGCGTTAAATTGGACATTATCCCATTATAGTAGAGCTGCTCCTCTAATGAAATCCAAATTTTAAGCAGTTTTTACTGTGGAATTATTTTTTTATGAAGCTTTGAACTTGGCACTTTACACAATGCACAAAGCCGCCTAATGCATTTTCTGCCCATTTTGCGGCGCTGTTTCTCGGCAGCCTCAGAGGGTGCGTTAAATTGGACATTATCCCATTATAGTAGAGCTGCTCCTCTAATGAAATCCAAATGTTAAGCAGTTTTTACTGTGGAATTATTTTTTTATGAAGCTTTGAACTTGGCACTTTACACAATGCACAAAGAGCCGCCTAATGCATTTTCTGCCCATTTCGCGGCGCTGTTTCTCGGCAGCCTCAGAGGGTGCGTTAAATTGGACATTATCCCATTATAGTAGAGCCACTACTCTGACGAAATCCAAATTTCAAGCAGTTTTTACTGTGGAATTATTTTCTTATGAAGCTTTGAACTTGGCACTTTACACAATGCAAAAAGAGCCACCTAATGCATTTTCTGCCCAATACGCGGCGCTGTTTCTCGGCAGCCTCAGAGGGTGCGTTAAATTGGACATTATCCCTTTATACTAGAGCTACTACTCTAACGACATCCACATTTTCAGCAGTTTTTACTGTGGAATTATTTTTTTATGAAGCTTTGAACTTGGCACTTTACACAATGCACAAAGAGCCGCCTAATGCATTTTCTGCCCAATACGCGGCGCTGTTTCTCGGCAGCCTCAGAGGGTGCGTTAAATTGGACATTATCCCTTTATACTAGAGCTACTACTCTAACGACATCCACATTTTAAGCAGTTTTTACTGTGGAATTATTTTTTTATGAAGCTTTGAACTTGGCACTTTACACAATGCACAAAGAGCCGCCTAATGCATTTTCTGCCCAATTCGTGGCGCTGTTTCTCGGCAGCCTCAGAGGGTGCGTTAAATTGGGCATTATTCCATTATAGTAGAGCTATAAATCTAACGAAATCCAAATTTTAAGCAGTTTTTACTGTAGAATTATTTTGTTATGAAGCTTTGAACTTGGCACTTTACACAATGCACAAAGAGCCGCCTAATGCATTTTCTGCCCATTTCGCGGCGCTGTTTCTCGGCAGCCTCAGAGGGTGCGTTAAATTGGACATTATCCCATTATAGTAGAGCTGCTCCTCTAATGAAATCCAAATTTTAAGCAGTTTTTACTGTGGAATTATTTTTTTATGAAGCTTTGAACTTGGCACTTTACACAATGCACAAAGCCGCCTAATGCATTTTCTGCCCATTTTGCGGCGCTGTTTCTCGGCAGCCTCAGAGGGTGCGTTAAATTGGACATTATCCCATTATAGTAGAGCTGCTCCTCTAATGAAATCCAAATTTTGAGCAGTTTTTACTGTGGAATTATTTTTTTATGAAGCTTTGAACTTGCCACTTTACACAATGCACAAAGAGCCACCTAATGCATTTTCTGCCCAATTCGTGGCGCTGTTTCTCGGCAGCTTCAGAGGGTGCGTTAAATTGGGCATTATTCCATTATAGTAGAGCTATAAATCTAACGAAATCCAAATTTTAAGCAGTTTTTACTGTAGAATTATTTTGTTATGAAGCTTTGAACTTGGCACTTTACACAATGCACAAAGAGCCGCCTAATGCATTTTCTGCCCATTTCGCGGCGCTGTTTCTCGGCAGCCTCAGAGGGTGCGTTAAATTGGACATTATCCCATTATAGTAGAGCTGCTCCTCTAATGAAATCCAAATTTTAAGCAGTTTTTACTGTGGAATTATTTTTTTATGAAGCTTTGAACTTGGCACTTTACACAATGCACAAAGCCGCCTAATGCATTTTCTGCCCATTTTGCGGCGCTGTTTCTCGGCAGCCTCAGAGGGTGCGTTAAATTGGACATTATCCCATTATAGTAGAGCTGCTCCTCTAATGAAATCCAAATTTTAAGCAGTTTTTACTGTGGAATTATTTTTTTATGAAGCTTTGAACTTGGCACTTTACACAATGCACAAAGCCGCCTAATGCATTTTCTGCCCATTTTGCGGCGCTGTTTCTCGGCAGCCTCAGAGGGTGCGTTAAATTGGACATTATCCCATTATAGTAGAGCTGCTCCTCTAATGAAATCCAAATGTTAAGCAGTTTTTACTGTGGAATTATTTTTTTATGAAGCTTTGAACTTGGCACTTTACACAATGCACAAAGAGCCGCCTAATGCATTTTCTGCCCATTTCGCGGCGCTGTTTCTCGGCAGCCTCAGAGGGTGCGTTAAATTGGACATTATCCCATTATAGTAGAGCTGCTCCTCTAATGAAATCCAAATTTTAAGCAGTTTTTACTGTGGAATTATTTTTTTATGAAGCTTTGAACTTGGCACTTTACACAATGCACAAAGCCGCCTAATGCATTTTCTGCCCATTTTGCGGCGCTGTTTCTCGGCAGCCTCAGAGGGTGCGTTAAATTGGACATTATCCCATTATAGTAGAGCTGCTCCTCTAATGAAATCCAAATTTTAAGCAGTTTTTACTGTGGAATTATTTTTTTATGAAGCTTTGAACTTGGCACTTTACACAATGCACAAAGCCGCCTAATGCATTTTCTGCCCATTTTGCGGCGCTGTTTCTCGGCAGCCTCAGAGGGTGCGTTAAATTGGACATTATCCCATTATAGTAGAGCTGCTCCTCTAATGAAATCCAAATGTTAAGCAGTTTTTACTGTGGAATTATTTTTTTATGAAGCTTTGAACTTGGCACTTTACACAATGCACAAAGAGTCACCTAATGCATTTTCTGCCCAATTCGTGGCGCTGTTTCTCGGCAGCCTCAGAGGGTGCGTTAAATTGGGCATTATTCCATTATAGTAGAGCTATAAATCTAACGAAATCCAAATTTTAAGCAGTTTTTACTGTAGAATTATTTTGTTATGAAGCTTTGAACTTGGCACTTTACACAATGCACAAAGAGCCGCCTAATGCATTTTCTGCCCATTTCGCGGCGCTGTTTCTCGGCAGCCTCAGAGGGTGCGTTAAATTGGACATTATCCCATTATAGTAGAGCTGCTCCTCTAATGAAATCCAAATTTTAAGCAGTTTTTACAGTGGAATAATTTTTTTATGAAGCTTTGAACTTGGCACTTTACACAATGCACAAAGCCGCCTAATGCATTTTCTGCCCATTTCGCGGCGCTGTTTCTCGGCAGCCTCAGAGGGTGCGTTAAATTGGTCATCATCCCATTATAGTAGTGCTATTACTCTAACGAATTCCAAATTTTAAGCAGTTTTTACTGTGGAATTATTTTTTTATGAAGCTTTGAACTTGCCACTTTACACAATGCACAAAGAGCCACCTAATGCATTTTCTGCCCAATTCGTGGCGCTGTTTCTCGGCAGCCTCAGAGGGTGCGTTAAATTGGGCATTATTCCATTATAGTAGAGCTATAAATCTAACGAAATCCAAATTTTAAGCAGTTTTTACTGTAGAATTATTTTGTTATGAAGCTTTGAACTTGGCACTTTACACAATGCACAAAGAGCCGCCTAATGCATTTTCTGCCCATTTCGCGGCGCTGTTTCTCGGCAGCCTCAGAAGGTGCGTTAAATTGGACATTATCCCATTATAGTAGAGCTGCTCCTCTAATGAAATCCAAATTTTAAGCAGTTTTTACTGTGGAATTATTTTTTTATGAAGCTTTGAACTTGGCACTTTACACAATGCACAAAGCCGCCTAATGCATTTTCTGCCCATTTTGCGGCGCTGTTTCTCGGCAGCCTCAGAGGGTGCGTTAAATTGGACATTATCCCATTATAGTAGAGCTGCTCCACTAATGAAATCCAAATTTTAAGCAGTTTTTACTGTGGAATTATTTTTTTATGAAGCTTTGAACTTGGCACTTTACACAATGCACAAAGCCGCCTAATGCATTTTCTGCCCATTTTGCGGCGCTGTTTCTCGGCAGCCTCAGAGGGTGCGTTAAATTGGACATTATCCCATTATAGTAGAGCTGCTCCTCTAATGAAATCCAAATGTTAAGCAGTTTTTACTGTGGAATTATTTTTTTATGAAGCTTTGAACTTGGCACTTTACACAATGCACAAAGAGCCGCCTAATGCATTTTCTGCCCATTTCGCGGCGCTGTTTCTCGGCAGCCTCAGAGGGTGCGTTAAATTGGACATTATCCCATTATAGTAGAGCCACTACTCTGACGAAATCCAAATTTCAAGCAGTTTTTACTGTGGAATTATTTTCTTATGAAGCTTTGAACTTGGCACTTTACACAATGCAAAAAGAGCCACCTAATGCATTTTCTGCCCAATACGCGGCGCTGTTTCTCGGCAGCCTCAGAGGGTGCGTTAAATTGGACATTATCCCTTTATACTAGAGCTACTACTCTAACGACATCCACATTTTCAGCAGTTTTTACTGTGGAATTATTTTTTTATGAAGCTTTGAACTTGGCACTTTACACAATGCACAAAGAGCCGCCTAATGCATTTTCTGCCCAATACGCGGCGCTGTTTCTCGGCAGCCTCAGAGGGTGCGTTAAATTGGACATTATCCCTTTATACTAGAGCTACTACTCTAACGACATCCACATTTTAAGCAGTTTTTACTGTGGAATTATTTTGTTATGAAGCTTTGAACTTGGCACTTTACACAATGCACAAAGAGCCGCCTAATGCATTTTCAGCCCATTTCGCGGCGCTGTTTCTCGGCAGCCTCAGAGGGTGCGTTAAATTGGACATTATCCCATTATACTAGAGCTACTACTCTAACGAAATCCAAATGTTAAGCAGTTTTTACTGTGGAATTATTTTTTTATGAAGCTTTGAACTTGGCACTTTACACAATGCACAAAGCCGCCAAATGCATTTTCTGCCCATTTCGCGGCGCTGTTTCTCGGCAGCCTCAGAGGGTGCGTTAAAGTGGACATTATCCTATCACAGTAGAGCTACTCCTCTAATGAAATCCACATTTTAAGCAGTATTTACTGTGGAATTATTTTTTTATGAAGCTTTGAACTTGGCACTTTACACAATGCACAAAGAGCCGCCTAATGCATTTTCTGCCCAATTCGCGGCGCTGTTTCTCGGCAGCCTCAGAGGGTGCGTTAAATTGGACATTATCCCTTTATAGTAGAGCTACAACTCTAACGAAATCCAAATTTAAAGCATCTTTTACTGTGGAATAAAATTTTTATGAAGCTTTGAACTTGGCACTTTACACAATGCAAAAAGAGCCGCCTAATGCATTTTCTGCCCAATACGCGGCGCTTTTTCTCGGCAGCCTCAGAGGGTGCGTTAAATTGGACATTATCCCATTATAGTAGAGCTACTACGCTAACCAAATCCAAATTTTAAGCAGTTTTTACTGTAGAATTATTTTGTTATGAATCTTTGAACTTTGCACTTTACACAATGCACAAAGAGCCGCCTAATGCATTTTCTGCCCATTTCGCGGCGCTGTTTCTCGGCAGCCTCAGAGGGTGTGTTAAATTAAACATTATTCCTTTATAGTAGAGCTGCTCCTCTAATGAAATCCAAATTTTAAGCAGTTTTTACTGTGGAATTATTTTTTTATGAAGCTTTGAACTTGGCACTTTACACAATGCACAAAGAGCCGCCTAATGCATTTTCTGCCCATTTCGCGGCGCTATTTCTCGGCAGCCTCAGAGGGTGCGTTAAATTGGACATTATCCCATTATACTAGAGCTACTCTAACGACATCCATATTTTAAGTAGTTTTTACTGTGGAATAATTTTTTTATGAAGCTTTGAACTTGGCACTTTACACAATGCACAAAGAGCCGCCTAATGCATTTTCTGCCCATTTCGAGGCGCTGTTTCTCGGCAGCCTCAGAGGGTGCGTTAAATTGGACATTATCCCGTTATAGTAGAGCTACACATCTAACGAAATCCACATTTTGAGCAGTTTTTACTGTGGAATTATTGTTTTATGAAGCTTTGAACTTGACACATTACACAATGCACAAAGCCGTATTGCGCCTTAGGCCCATTTGGTGGCGCTGTTTCTCGGCCGCCTCAGAGGGTGCGTTAAAGTGGACATTATCACATTATAGTAGAGCTACACCTCTAACGAAATCCAAATTTTGAGCAGTTTTTACTGTGGAATTATTGTTTTATGAAGCTTTGAACTTGACACATTACACAATGCACAAAGAGCCGTATTGCGCCTTAGGCCCATTTGGCGGCGCTGTTTCTCGGCCGCCTCAGAGGGTGCGTTAAAGTGGACATTATCCCGTTATAGTAGAGCTACACCTCTAACGAAATCCAAATTTTGAGCAGTTTTTACTGTGGAATTATTGTTTTATGAAGCTTTGAACTTGACACATTACACAATGCACAAAGAGCCGTATTGCACCTTAGGCCCATTTGGCGGCGCTGTTTCTCGGCCGCCTTAGAGGGTGCGTTAAAGTGGACATTATCCCGTTATAGGACTGCTGTTCTTCTAATGAAATCCAAATTTTGAGCAGTTTTTACTGTGGAATTATTGTTTTATGAAGCTTTGAACTTGACACATTACACAATGCACAAAGCCGTATTGCGCCTTAGGCCCATTTGGTGGCGCTGTTTCTCGGCCGCCTCAGAGGGTGCGTTAAAGTGGACATTATCCCATTATAGTAGAGCTACACCTCTAACGAAATCCAAATTTTGAGCAGTTTTTACTGTGGAATTATTATTTTATGAAGCTTTGAACTTGACACATTACACAATGCACAAAGAGCCGTATTGCGCCTTAGGCCCATTTGGCGGCGCTGTTTCTCGGCCGCCTCAGAGGGTGCGTTAAAGTGGACATTATCCCGTTATAGTAGAGCTACACCTCTAACGAAATCCACATTTTGAGCAGTTTTTACTGTGGAATTATTTTTTTATGAAGCTTTGAACTTGGCACTTTACACAATGCACAAAGCCGCCTAATGCATTTTCTGCCCATTTTGCGGCGCTGTTTCTCGGCAGCCTGAGGGGGTGCGTTAAATTGGACATTATCCCATTATAGTAGAGCTGCTCCTCTAATGAAATCCAAATGTTAAGCAGTTTTTACTGTGGAATTATTTCTTTATGAAGCTTTGAACTTGGCACTTTACACAATGCACAAAGCCGCCTAATGCATTTTCTGCCGATTTCGCGGCGCTGTTTCTCGGCAGCCTCAGAGGGTGCGTTAAATTGGACATTATCCCATTATAGTAGAGCTATTACTCTAACGAAATCCAAATTTTAAGCAGTTTTTACTGTGGAATTATTTTTTTATGAAGCTTTGAACTTGGCACTTTACACAATGCAAAAAGAGCCACCTAATGCATTTTCTGCCCAATACGCGGTGCTGTTTCTCGGCAGCCTCAGAGGGTGCGTTAAATTGGACATCATCCCTTTATACTAGAGCTACTACTCTAACGACATCCACATTTTAAGCAGTTTTTACGGTGGAATTATTTTTTTATGAAGCTTTGAACTTGGCACTTTACACAATGCAAAAAGAGCCACCTAATGCATTTTCTGCCCAATACGCGGCGCTGTTTTTCGGCAGCCTCAGAGGGTGCGTTAAATTGGACATTATCCCATTATACTAGAGCTACTACTCTAACGACATCCACAATTTAAGCAGTTTTTACATCGGAATAATTTTTTTATGAAGCTTTGAACTTGGCACTTTACACAATGCACAAAGAGCCGCCTAATGCATTTTCTGCCCATTTCGCGGCGCTGTTTCTCGGCAGCCTCAGAGGGTGCGTTAAATTGGGCATTATTCCATTACAGTAGAGCTACTACTCTAACGAAATCCAAATTTTAAGCAGTTTTTACTGTAGAATTATTTTGTTATGAAGCTTTGAACTTGGCACTTTACACAATGCACAAAGAGCCGCCTAATGCATTTTCTGCCCATTTCGCGGCGCTGTTTCTCGGCAGCCTTAGAGGGTGCGTTAAATTGGACATTATCCCATTATAGTAGAGCTGCTCCTCTAATGAAATCCAAATTTTAAGCAGTTTTTACAGTGGAATAATTTTTTTATGAAGCTTTGAACTTGGCACTTTACACAATGCACAAAGCCGCCTAATGCATTTTCTGCCCATTTCGCGGCGCTGTTTCTCGGCAGCCTCAGAGGGTGCGTTAAATTGGTCATCATCCCATTATAGTAGTGCTATTACTCTAACGAAATCCAAATTTTAAGCAGTTTTTACTGTGGAATTATTTTTTTATGAAGCTTTGAACTTGGCACTTTACACAATGCACAGAGCCACCTAATGCATTTTCTGCCCAATTCGTGGCGCTGTTTCTCGGCAGCCTCAGAGGGTGCGTTAAATTGGGCATTATTCCATTATAGTAGAGCTATAAATCTAACGAAATCCAAATTTTAAGCAGTTTTTACTGTAGAATTATTTTGTTATGAAGCTTTGAACTTGGCACTTTACACAATGCACAGAGCCACCTAATGCATTTTCTGCCCAATTCGTGGCGCTGTTTCTCGGCAGCCTCAGAGGGTGCGTTAAATTGGGCATTATTCCATTATAGTAGAGCTATAAATCTAACGAAATCCAAATTTTAAGCAGTTTTTACTGTAGAATTATTTTGTTATGAAGCTTTGAACTTGGCACTTTACACAATGCACAAAGAGCCGCCTAATGCATTTTCTGCCCATTTCGCGGCGCTGTTTCTCGGCAGCCTCAGAGGGTGCGTTAAATTGGACATTATCCCATTATAGTAGAGCTGCTCCTCTAATGAAATCCAAATTTTAAGCAGTTTTTACTGTGGAATTATTTTTTTATGAAGCTTTGAACTTGGCACTTTACACAATGCACAAAGCCGCCTAATGCATTTTCTGCCCATTTTGCGGCGCTGTTTCTCGGCAGCCTCAGAGGGTGCGTTAAATTGGACATTATCCCATTATAGTAGAGCTGCTCCTCTAATGAAATCCAAATTTTAAGCAGTTTTTACTGTGGAATTATTTTTTTATGAAGCTTTGAACTTGGCACTTTACACAATGCACAAAGCCGCCTAATGCATTTTCTGCCCATTTTGCGGCGCTGTTTCTCGGCAGCCTCAGAGGGTGCGTTAAATTGGACATTATCCCATTATAGTAGAGCTGCTCCTCTAATGAAATCCAAATGTTAAGCAGTTTTTACTGTGGAATTATTTTTTTATGAAGCTTTGAACTTGGCACTTTACACAATGCACAAAGAGCCGCCTAATGCATTTTCTGCCCATTTCGCGGCGCTGTTTCTCGGCAGCCTCAGAGGGTGCGTTAAATTGGACATTATCCCATTATAGTAGAGCCACTACTCTGACGAAATCCAAATTTCAAGCAGTTTTTACTGTGGAATTATTTTCTTATGAAGCTTTGAACTTGGCACTTTACACAATGCAAAAAGAGCCACCTAATGCATTTTCTGCCCAATACGCGGCGCTGTTTCTCGGCAGCCTCAGAGGGTGCGTTAAATTGGACATTATCCCTTTATACTAGAGCTACTACTCTAACGACATCCACATTTTCAGCAGTTTTTACTGTGGAATTATTTTTTTATGAAGCTTTGAACTTGGCACTTTACACAATGCACAAAGAGCCGCCTAATGCATTTTCTGCCCAATACGCGGCGCTGTTTCTCGGCAGCCTCAGAGGGTGCGTTAAATTGGACATTATCCCTTTATACTAGAGCTACTACTCTAACGACATCCACATTTTAAGCAGTTTTTACTGTGGAATTATTTTTTTATGAAGCTTTGAACTTGGCACTTTACACAATGCACAAAGAGCCGCCTAATGCATTTTCTGCCCAATTCGTGGCGCTGTTTCTCGGCAGCCTCAGAGGGTGCGTTAAATTGGGCATTATTCCATTATAGTAGAGCTATAAATCTAACGAAATCCAAATTTTAAGCAGTTTTTACTGTAGAATTATTTTGTTATGAAGCTTTGAACTTGGCACTTTACACAATGCACAAAGAGCCGCCTAATGCATTTTCTGCCCATTTCGCGGCGCTGTTTCTCGGCAGCCTCAGAGGGTGCGTTAAATTGGACATTATCCCATTATAGTA
This sequence comes from Scardinius erythrophthalmus, assembly GCF_964197995.2. Lineage (NCBI taxonomy): Eukaryota > Metazoa > Chordata > Actinopteri > Cypriniformes > Leuciscidae > Scardinius > Scardinius erythrophthalmus. The sequence continues at coordinate 35,076,501 of NC_138221.1, forward strand.
GAGCTGCTCCTCTAATGAAATCCAAATTTTAAGCAGTTTTTACTGTGGAATTATTTTTTTATGAAGCTTTGAACTTGGCACTTTACACAATGCACAAAGCCGCCTAATGCATTTTCTGCCCATTTTGCGGCGCTGTTTCTCGGCAGCCTCAGAGGGTGCGTTAAATTGGACATTATCCCATTATAGTAGAGCTGCTCCTCTAATGAAATCCAAATTTTGAGCAGTTTTTACTGTGGAATTATTTTTTTATGAAGCTTTGAACTTGCCACTTTACACAATGCACAAAGAGCCACCTAATGCATTTTCTGCCCAATTCGTGGCGCTGTTTCTCGGCAGCTTCAGAGGGTGCGTTAAATTGGGCATTATTCCATTATAGTAGAGCTATAAATCTAACGAAATCCAAATTTTAAGCAGTTTTTACTGTAGAATTATTTTGTTATGAAGCTTTGAACTTGGCACTTTACACAATGCACAAAGAGCCGCCTAATGCATTTTCTGCCCATTTCGCGGCGCTGTTTCTCGGCAGCCTCAGAGGGTGCGTTAAATTGGACATTATCCCATTATAGTAGAGCTGCTCCTCTAATGAAATCCAAATTTTAAGCAGTTTTTACTGTGGAATTATTTTTTTATGAAGCTTTGAACTTGGCACTTTACACAATGCACAAAGCCGCCTAATGCATTTTCTGCCCATTTTGCGGCGCTGTTTCTCGGCAGCCTCAGAGGGTGCGTTAAATTGGACATTATCCCATTATAGTAGAGCTGCTCCTCTAATGAAATCCAAATTTTAAGCAGTTTTTACTGTGGAATTATTTTTTTATGAAGCTTTGAACTTGGCACTTTACACAATGCACAAAGCCGCCTAATGCATTTTCTGCCCATTTTGCGGCGCTGTTTCTCGGCAGCCTCAGAGGGTGCGTTAAATTGGACATTATCCCATTATAGTAGAGCTGCTCCTCTAATGAAATCCAAATGTTAAGCAGTTTTTACTGTGGAATTATTTTTTTATGAAGCTTTGAACTTGGCACTTTACACAATGCACAAAGAGCCGCCTAATGCATTTTCTGCCCATTTCGCGGCGCTGTTTCTCGGCAGCCTCAGAGGGTGCGTTAAATTGGACATTATCCCATTATAGTAGAGCTGCTCCTCTAATGAAATCCAAATTTTAAGCAGTTTTTACTGTGGAATTATTTTTTTATGAAGCTTTGAACTTGGCACTTTACACAATGCACAAAGCCGCCTAATGCATTTTCTGCCCATTTTGCGGCGCTGTTTCTCGGCAGCCTCAGAGGGTGCGTTAAATTGGACATTATCCCATTATAGTAGAGCTGCTCCTCTAATGAAATCCAAATTTTAAGCAGTTTTTACTGTGGAATTATTTTTTTATGAAGCTTTGAACTTGGCACTTTACACAATGCACAAAGCCGCCTAATGCATTTTCTGCCCATTTTGCGGCGCTGTTTCTCGGCAGCCTCAGAGGGTGCGTTAAATTGGACATTATCCCATTATAGTAGAGCTGCTCCTCTAATGAAATCCAAATGTTAAGCAGTTTTTACTGTGGAATTATTTTTTTATGAAGCTTTGAACTTGGCACTTTACACAATGCACAAAGAGTCACCTAATGCATTTTCTGCCCAATTCGTGGCGCTGTTTCTCGGCAGCCTCAGAGGGTGCGTTAAATTGGGCATTATTCCATTATAGTAGAGCTATAAATCTAACGAAATCCAAATTTTAAGCAGTTTTTACTGTAGAATTATTTTGTTATGAAGCTTTGAACTTGGCACTTTACACAATGCACAAAGAGCCGCCTAATGCATTTTCTGCCCATTTCGCGGCGCTGTTTCTCGGCAGCCTCAGAGGGTGCGTTAAATTGGACATTATCCCATTATAGTAGAGCTGCTCCTCTAATGAAATCCAAATTTTAAGCAGTTTTTACAGTGGAATAATTTTTTTATGAAGCTTTGAACTTGGCACTTTACACAATGCACAAAGCCGCCTAATGCATTTTCTGCCCATTTCGCGGCGCTGTTTCTCGGCAGCCTCAGAGGGTGCGTTAAATTGGTCATCATCCCATTATAGTAGTGCTATTACTCTAACGAATTCCAAATTTTAAGCAGTTTTTACTGTGGAATTATTTTTTTATGAAGCTTTGAACTTGCCACTTTACACAATGCACAAAGAGCCACCTAATGCATTTTCTGCCCAATTCGTGGCGCTGTTTCTCGGCAGCCTCAGAGGGTGCGTTAAATTGGGCATTATTCCATTATAGTAGAGCTATAAATCTAACGAAATCCAAATTTTAAGCAGTTTTTACTGTAGAATTATTTTGTTATGAAGCTTTGAACTTGGCACTTTACACAATGCACAAAGAGCCGCCTAATGCATTTTCTGCCCATTTCGCGGCGCTGTTTCTCGGCAGCCTCAGAAGGTGCGTTAAATTGGACATTATCCCATTATAGTAGAGCTGCTCCTCTAATGAAATCCAAATTTTAAGCAGTTTTTACTGTGGAATTATTTTTTTATGAAGCTTTGAACTTGGCACTTTACACAATGCACAAAGCCGCCTAATGCATTTTCTGCCCATTTTGCGGCGCTGTTTCTCGGCAGCCTCAGAGGGTGCGTTAAATTGGACATTATCCCATTATAGTAGAGCTGCTCCACTAATGAAATCCAAATTTTAAGCAGTTTTTACTGTGGAATTATTTTTTTATGAAGCTTTGAACTTGGCACTTTACACAATGCACAAAGCCGCCTAATGCATTTTCTGCCCATTTTGCGGCGCTGTTTCTCGGCAGCCTCAGAGGGTGCGTTAAATTGGACATTATCCCATTATAGTAGAGCTGCTCCTCTAATGAAATCCAAATGTTAAGCAGTTTTTACTGTGGAATTATTTTTTTATGAAGCTTTGAACTTGGCACTTTACACAATGCACAAAGAGCCGCCTAATGCATTTTCTGCCCATTTCGCGGCGCTGTTTCTCGGCAGCCTCAGAGGGTGCGTTAAATTGGACATTATCCCATTATAGTAGAGCCACTACTCTGACGAAATCCAAATTTCAAGCAGTTTTTACTGTGGAATTATTTTCTTATGAAGCTTTGAACTTGGCACTTTACACAATGCAAAAAGAGCCACCTAATGCATTTTCTGCCCAATACGCGGCGCTGTTTCTCGGCAGCCTCAGAGGGTGCGTTAAATTGGACATTATCCCTTTATACTAGAGCTACTACTCTAACGACATCCACATTTTCAGCAGTTTTTACTGTGGAATTATTTTTTTATGAAGCTTTGAACTTGGCACTTTACACAATGCACAAAGAGCCGCCTAATGCATTTTCTGCCCAATACGCGGCGCTGTTTCTCGGCAGCCTCAGAGGGTGCGTTAAATTGGACATTATCCCTTTATACTAGAGCTACTACTCTAACGACATCCACATTTTAAGCAGTTTTTACTGTGGAATTATTTTGTTATGAAGCTTTGAACTTGGCACTTTACACAATGCACAAAGAGCCGCCTAATGCATTTTCAGCCCATTTCGCGGCGCTGTTTCTCGGCAGCCTCAGAGGGTGCGTTAAATTGGACATTATCCCATTATACTAGAGCTACTACTCTAACGAAATCCAAATGTTAAGCAGTTTTTACTGTGGAATTATTTTTTTATGAAGCTTTGAACTTGGCACTTTACACAATGCACAAAGCCGCCAAATGCATTTTCTGCCCATTTCGCGGCGCTGTTTCTCGGCAGCCTCAGAGGGTGCGTTAAAGTGGACATTATCCTATCACAGTAGAGCTACTCCTCTAATGAAATCCACATTTTAAGCAGTATTTACTGTGGAATTATTTTTTTATGAAGCTTTGAACTTGGCACTTTACACAATGCACAAAGAGCCGCCTAATGCATTTTCTGCCCAATTCGCGGCGCTGTTTCTCGGCAGCCTCAGAGGGTGCGTTAAATTGGACATTATCCCTTTATAGTAGAGCTACAACTCTAACGAAATCCAAATTTAAAGCATCTTTTACTGTGGAATAAAATTTTTATGAAGCTTTGAACTTGGCACTTTACACAATGCAAAAAGAGCCGCCTAATGCATTTTCTGCCCAATACGCGGCGCTTTTTCTCGGCAGCCTCAGAGGGTGCGTTAAATTGGACATTATCCCATTATAGTAGAGCTACTACGCTAACCAAATCCAAATTTTAAGCAGTTTTTACTGTAGAATTATTTTGTTATGAATCTTTGAACTTTGCACTTTACACAATGCACAAAGAGCCGCCTAATGCATTTTCTGCCCATTTCGCGGCGCTGTTTCTCGGCAGCCTCAGAGGGTGTGTTAAATTAAACATTATTCCTTTATAGTAGAGCTGCTCCTCTAATGAAATCCAAATTTTAAGCAGTTTTTACTGTGGAATTATTTTTTTATGAAGCTTTGAACTTGGCACTTTACACAATGCACAAAGAGCCGCCTAATGCATTTTCTGCCCATTTCGCGGCGCTATTTCTCGGCAGCCTCAGAGGGTGCGTTAAATTGGACATTATCCCATTATACTAGAGCTACTCTAACGACATCCATATTTTAAGTAGTTTTTACTGTGGAATAATTTTTTTATGAAGCTTTGAACTTGGCACTTTACACAATGCACAAAGAGCCGCCTAATGCATTTTCTGCCCATTTCGAGGCGCTGTTTCTCGGCAGCCTCAGAGGGTGCGTTAAATTGGACATTATCCCGTTATAGTAGAGCTACACATCTAACGAAATCCACATTTTGAGCAGTTTTTACTGTGGAATTATTGTTTTATGAAGCTTTGAACTTGACACATTACACAATGCACAAAGCCGTATTGCGCCTTAGGCCCATTTGGTGGCGCTGTTTCTCGGCCGCCTCAGAGGGTGCGTTAAAGTGGACATTATCACATTATAGTAGAGCTACACCTCTAACGAAATCCAAATTTTGAGCAGTTTTTACTGTGGAATTATTGTTTTATGAAGCTTTGAACTTGACACATTACACAATGCACAAAGAGCCGTATTGCGCCTTAGGCCCATTTGGCGGCGCTGTTTCTCGGCCGCCTCAGAGGGTGCGTTAAAGTGGACATTATCCCGTTATAGTAGAGCTACACCTCTAACGAAATCCAAATTTTGAGCAGTTTTTACTGTGGAATTATTGTTTTATGAAGCTTTGAACTTGACACATTACACAATGCACAAAGAGCCGTATTGCACCTTAGGCCCATTTGGCGGCGCTGTTTCTCGGCCGCCTTAGAGGGTGCGTTAAAGTGGACATTATCCCGTTATAGGACTGCTGTTCTTCTAATGAAATCCAAATTTTGAGCAGTTTTTACTGTGGAATTATTGTTTTATGAAGCTTTGAACTTGACACATTACACAATGCACAAAGCCGTATTGCGCCTTAGGCCCATTTGGTGGCGCTGTTTCTCGGCCGCCTCAGAGGGTGCGTTAAAGTGGACATTATCCCATTATAGTAGAGCTACACCTCTAACGAAATCCAAATTTTGAGCAGTTTTTACTGTGGAATTATTATTTTATGAAGCTTTGAACTTGACACATTACACAATGCACAAAGAGCCGTATTGCGCCTTAGGCCCATTTGGCGGCGCTGTTTCTCGGCCGCCTCAGAGGGTGCGTTAAAGTGGACATTATCCCGTTATAGTAGAGCTACACCTCTAACGAAATCCACATTTTGAGCAGTTTTTACTGTGGAATTATTGTTTTATGAAGCTTTGAACTTGACACATTACATAATGCACAAAGCCGTATTGCGCCTTAGGCCCATTTGGTGGCGCTGTTTCTCGGCCGCCTCAGAGGGTGCGTTAAATTGGACATTATCCTCTTATAGGACAGCTGTTCCTCTAATGAAATCCACATTTTGAGCAGTTTTTACTGTAGATATAACACAATGTTATACAGAGGACAAAACACAATGCACAACGAGGCGTATTTGTGCATTGTGTAATGCAGGGGTTGGCAACCTTTTTGTCATAAAGTGCCATTTTTAAATTTCCAAGTTCATCGCTGTGCCACAACACACATTTAGCCTATATATATATATACATACATACATATATATATATATATATATATATATATATATATATATATATACACACACACATTTTACATTTTCATAATAGCTAACACAGAAATAGTACAAAAAATTTAAATATTCTCTTGAAATTTGTTTTAGATTTAGATAGACAAATTATAGTATTTATAACTCCTAACTAGAGATGCACCGATTACAATTTTCTAGGCCGATTCCGATTTCCCATTGAGTTTGACCTGCCGATACCAATTTCAGCCAATTCCTATTTCATTTTACACTTTACAGCACACACAAATATTTATTTTCTATATATATATATATATATATATATATATATTTTTTTTTTTTTTTAAATAAAATACCATATCCTTTTACCCAAACTGAATAATAAAAACAAGTTTAAATGGGTACATTTTTTATAAATATTTTTGAGTCTTCATTTTCTTTTCTGACATAACCTAATACAGTTCATGTTAAAACACACTAGACATGCACATTCTGTGCATTTTGGGCACTTTTGTTTGAAATCATATTTATTTTGTCCATCAAAAGTGGGCTTTCACTTTCATTGAGAATGAGCAGCGCAGACAAAATAGACTCGGCGGCGAAACCCGCGCTTCACTGCTGCTCACACGCTGCTCCTGCTCCCGCGTGAATGCACTCATTGATTAACATGCACGCCGAAAAAAATATGCGTGAAACGGCCGTAATTCACGAGGTTTCCGACATGTGCGTTCCGTGTTTTTTTACTATGAGGAATTATTACATCAAAATGTAGATATGTGTGCAGGTAGACTACTTTATCTGAATGAAATACATACACTTCTCTCGCATTTGCGCGCGTGCCAGCGATTAACCCTCCGCGTGCCAGTGTTGGCACGCGTGCCTTAGGTTGCCTACCCCTGGTGTAATGTGTCATGTTAATTGATCAATGGTTAATGAGTATGCTCCCAATTATTGTGTTTGTCATGTGTCCATGCCATGTGATTTTCTATTTAAGCTGCACCTGTACCAATAAATGATTGATTGTGTGGTCTTGGATTATTGTACATTGTGTAAAGTGCCAAGTTTAAAAATTCTTACAAAAAAAATCTACAGTAAAAAGTGCTTAAAATTTGGATTTCGTTAGAGGAGTAGCTCTACTATAATGGGATAATGTCCAATTTAACGCACCCTCTGAGGCAGCTGAGAAACAGCATCGCGAAATGGGCAGAAAACACATTAGGCGGATTATTGTACATTGTGTAAAGTACCAAGTTTAAAGCTTCATAAAAAAAAATTCCACAGTAAAAAGTGCTTAAAATTTGGATTTCGTTAGAGGAGTAGCTCTACTATAATGGGATAATGTCCAATTTAACGCACCCTCTGAGGCAGCTGAGAAACAGCGCCGCGAAATGGGCAGAAAATACATTAGGCGGATTATTGTGCATTGTGTAAAGTACCAAGTTTAAAGCTTCATAAAAAAAAAATCCACAGTAAAAAGTGCTTAAAATTTGGATTTCGTTAGAGGAGTAGCTCTACTATAATGGGATAATGTCCAATTGAACGCACCCTCTGAGGCAGCTGAGAAACAGCGCCGCGAAATGGGCAGAAAATACATTAGGCGGATTATTGTGCATTGTGTAAAGTACCAAGTTTAAAGCTTCATAAAAAAAATATTCCAGAGTTAAAAGTGCTTAAAATTTGGATTTCGTTAGGGGAGTAGCTCTACTATAATGGGATAATGTCCAATTTAACGCACCCTCTGAGGCAGCTGAGAAACAGCGCCGCGAAATGGGCAGAAAAAACATTAGGCGGATTATTGGACATTGTGTAAAGTACCAAGTTTAAAGCTTCATAAAAAAATAATTCCACAATAAAAACTGCTGAAAATTTGGATTTCGTTAGAGGAGTAGTTCTACTATAATGGGATAATGTCCAATTTAACGCAACCTCTGAGGCAGCTGAGAAACAGCGCCGCCAAATGGGCCTAAGGTGCTATACGGCTCTTTGTGCATTGTGTAATGTGTCAAGTTCAAAGCTTCATAAAACAATAATTCCACAGTAAAAACTGCTGAAAATTTGGATTTCGTTAGAGGAGTAGCTCTACTATAATGGGATGATGTCCAATTGAACGCACCCTCTGAGGCAGCTGAGAAACAGCGCCGCGAAATGGGCAGAAAAAACATTAGGCGGATTATTGGACATTGTGTAAAGTACCAAGTTTAAAGCTTCATAAAAAAAAAATTCCACAGTAAAAACTGCTGAAAATTTGGATTTCGTTAGAGGAGTAGCTCTACTATAATGGGATGATGTCCAATTGAACGCACCCTCTGAGGCAGCTGAGAAACAGCGCCGCGAAATGGGCAGAAAATACATTAGGCGGATTATTGGACATTGTGTGAAGTTTAAAGCTTCATAAAAAAAATATTCCACAGTTAAAAGTGCTTAAAATTTGGATTTCGTTAGGGGAGTAGCTCTACTATAATGCGATAATGTCCAATTTAACGCACCCTCTGAGGCAGCTGAGAAACAGCGCCGCGAAATGGGCAGAAAAAACATTAGGCGGATTATTGGACATTGTGTAAAGTACCAAGTTTAAAGCTTCATAAAAAAATAATTCCACAGTAAAAAGTGCTTAAAATTTGGATTTCGTTAGAGGAGTAGCTCTACTATAATGGGATAATGTCCAATTTAACGCACCCTCTGAGGCAGCTGAGAAACAGCGCCGCCAAATGGGCCTAAGGTGCTATACGGCTCTTTGTGCATTGTGTAATGTGTCAAGTTCAAAGCTTCATAAAACAATAATTCCACAGTAAAAACTGCTCAAAATTTGGATTTCGTTTGAGGAGTAGCTCTACTATAATGGGATAATGTCCAATTGAACGCACCCTCTGAGGCAGCTGAGAAACAGCGCCGCGAAATGGGCAGAAAATACATTAGGCGGATTATTGTGCATTGTGTAAAGTACCAAGTTTAAAGCTTCATAAAAAAAAAAAAAATCCACAGTAAAAAGTGCTTAAAATTTGGATTTCGTTAGAGGAGTAGCTGTACTATAATGGGATAATGTCCAATTGAACGCACCCTCTGAGGTAGCTGAGAAACAGTGCCGCGAAATGGGCAGAAAATGCATTAGGCGGCTCTTTGTGCATTGTGTAAAGTGCCAAGTTCAAAGCTTCATAAAAAAATAATTCCACAGTAAAAACTGCTTAAAATGTGGATGTCGTTAGAGTAGTAGCTCTAGTATAAAGGGATAATGTCCAATTTAACGCACCCTCTGAGGCAGCTGAGAAACAGCGCCGCGAAATGGGCAGAAAAAACATTAGGCGGATTATTGGACATTGTGTAAAGTACCAAGTTTAAAGCTTCATAAAAAAATAATTCCAAAGTAAAAACTGCTGAAAATTTGGATTTCGTTAGAGGAGTAGCTCTACTATAATGGGATAATGTCCAATTTAACGCACCCTCTGAGGCAGCTGAGAAACAGCGCCGCGAAATGGGCAGAAAATACATTAGGCGGATTAGTGTACATTTTGTAAAGTACCAAGTTTAAAGCTTCATAAAAAAATAATTCCACAGTAAAAAGTGCTTAAAATTTGGATTTCGTTAGAGGAGTAGCTCTACTATAATGGGATAATGTCCAATTTAACGCACCCTCTGAGGCAGCTGAGAAACAGCGCCGCCAAATGGGCCTAAGGTGCTATACGGCTCTTTGTGCATTGTGTAATGTGTCAAGTTCAAAGCTTCATAAAACAATAATTCCACAGTAAAAACTGCTCAAAATTTGGATTTCGTTAGAGGAGTAGCTCTACTATAATGGGATAATGTCCAATTTAACGCACCCTCTGAGGCAGCTGAGAAACAGCGCCGCGAAATGGGCAGAAAATACATTAGGCGGATTATTGGACATTGTGTGAAGTTTAAAGCTTCATAAAAAAATTATTCCACAGTTAAAAGTGCTTAAAATTTGGATTTCGTTAGGGGAGTAGCACTACTATAATGGGATAATGTCCAATTTAACGCACCCTCTGAGGCAGCTGAGAAACAGCGCCGCGAAATGGGCAGAAAATACATTAGGCGGATTATTGGACATTGTGTAAAGTACCAAGTTTAAAGCTTCATAAAAAAATAATTCCACAGTAAAAACTGCTGAAAATTTGGATTTCGTTAGAGGAGTAGCTCTACTATAATGGGATAATGTCCAATTTAACGCACCCTCTGAGGCAGCTGAGAAACAGCGCCGCGAAATGGGCAGAAAATACATTAGGCGGATTATTGGACATTGTGTAAAGTACCAAGTTTAAAGCTTCATAAAAAAATAATTCCACAGTAAAAACTGCTGAAAATTTGGATTTCCTTAGAGGAGTAGCTCTACTATAATGGGATAATGTCCAATTTAACGCACCCTCTGAGGCAGCTGAGAAACAGCGCCGCGAAATGGGCAGAAAATACATTAGGCGGATTATTGTACATTGTGTAAAGTACCAAGTTTAAAGCTTCATAAAAAAAAAATTCCACAGTAAAAAGTGCTTAAAATTTGGATTTCGTTAGAGTAGTAGCTCTACTATAATGGGATAATGTCCAATTTATCGCACCCTCTGAGGCAGCTGAGAAACAGCGCCGCGAAATGGGCAGAAAAAACATTAGGCGGATTATTGGACATTGTGTAAAGTACCAAGTTTAAAGCTTCATAAAAAATAATTCCACAGTAAAAACTGCTGAAAATTTGGATTTCGTTAGAGGAGTAGCTCTACTATAATGGGATAATGTCCAATTTAACGCACCCTCTGAGGCAGCTGAGAAACAGCGCCGCGAAATGGGCAGAAAAAAACATTAGGCGGATTATTGGACATTGTGTAAAGTACCAAGTTTAAAGCTTCATAAAAAAATAATTCCACAGTAAAAAGTGCTTAAAATTTGGATTTCGTTAGAGTAGTAGCTCTACTATAATGGGATAATGTCCAATTTAACGCACCCTCTGAGGCAGCTGAGAAACAGCGCCGCGAAATGGGCAGAAAATACATTAGGCGGATTATTGGACGTGTAAAGTGCATTGTTGTCAGATTGGGTCCATAACTTTAAAATGTACAGTAACAATGCAATGGCTCTTTCAAGTCAGTTCAATTTAATTTATACATACATTCATTTGTATAAGACTTTTCACAATACATAATTCAAAGCAGCTTTATAGAAAATGCTGATTTCTGTTACAAAACCACAGTAGGATTTTATGAGATATAAAGTACAGTTATACGATAGAACAAATTAGTATTTACAAACTCATGCATTTTAAGCTAAATTAATGTGCATTTTAAAGCAATGATAAAATGATCATTTATTTATTTATAATCATCCATGTTTGATGTTCTGGAGTCCTTGCAGGAGTAGGTTTCATCTCTTCAAATGTGTCTGAAGTCCTCATAAGGGTCTGGATCCAAGATGGAGCATAATCTCTGGTTATTGTGAAATTTTAATTTGTAATAATAATAAAAAAAATAATTTAAAAAGTATTCAATGTATTTATTTTTAAATACATTCAAGTTATGTTATTTGCAGTAGCCTAATTAAAGATTGATGTACAGGCCTCATTATATTTTTTTACAATCATTTTATGTTATTATTATTTGTTATTTACCTTTCAAAATAGTGTATTATTCTTTTCGGAAAATAGATAAGCCTACAATAAACAGGGTCCCTAAAAAGTGTAAATAAGAGAAAAACCACATGGTCCCTAAATTGAGCTGATGACATGTAGCCTAATTAAAGAATACCGTACACTGTAAAAAATATTTTTGCAATTTAGTTATTTCAACTTATTTTTGTGAGTAGAGATAACTAGATTGTCCAGACAACAAAAAATTGTAAGTTTTCTTGTCCTCAACTAGACTGAAAGTTGAATGAATGACTTAAATTGTTATTTTAACTCAAAAATGTATGTTTAAACAACTGCACTAGATTTTCTGTTGAATTAACAAGTATAATTGTTATTTTAACTTATAAATGTAAGTTGAAACAACTGCACTAAATTTTCTGCTGGTTTTACTTCAATTATACTCTAATGCTTTATTAGAAGTAAATTTGTAAACTAAACTTAGTAAACTAAACTTAATTTATCTATATATCTTGCTGTCTGGTAGACTGCATAAAAACCTAAACTTCAATTTTATTAGTGTGTACATTAAAAACATTACACTGTAAACCCCAATGTTGTCGTTAATAAAGAAATCAAGTTGTCATAACTTAACATTACTTACAAGTTTTTGCATCAAAAATTAAACATTGGATTTTAATGAACTCATCTGGCAGCAAAAATCTTTCAGATTAAGATTTTAAGTGTTATGCACTCAAAATGTCAAGTAATTTAAATGATTCCCTATGTGTCTGTTTAATATGATTGTGCCTGAAATTCTGCCTTGACAACACGCTGATTGGTCGATGCACAAGGCAGTAGTTTTTTTGTTAATCGTGAATTGCTGATGCAGGCAGCAGGCCAGAGGCACTGACACTTCATAAAAACAGTAATTTCGGGGTTAAAACGGAGCCGGCCCGTCCATCACGTAGCCTACGGACATTTCAGGCTTCGCATTTGGAACTGAATCACACAAGACCATAGACAGTATATAAACACAAGACCATGACGCAGGCTGTAAATGGAATCTTTTTTTGAACCGACTCTCGAGCCTCTTCTCCCCCTCCCCCGCTGACTCACTGCAGTTCTTGCGCGCGCAGCCGCAGAGAGCGTCCGGTATTTTCTGAGAAAACGTATGGTAAGTGTGAATTCATAAAACTATTTTAAATAACATGTTTGCCAGAACATAACGTCAACATTTGTTCAATGTTCTAACGTTTTTATTTTTACTGTATTTTCTAGACCGACATTGTTTTCGAGCCGTTAATTCCCGCTCCTGCTCCATTCAAATCTTGCGCGCTGATAACGTCCGGTATTTTCTGTGAGATTTACATCAGACGAAGGTAAGTTTGAATTCATAAAATCATTGTAAATAACATGTTTACCATAAAACAACGGCAAAGTTTTTCAATGCCATATTTTATCTGAACCGTATTTTATAGCCCACTGCCTTCGTTACTGCGTACGCTGACATCGTCCAGTGTTTTCAGACGTTTAGCCTATATCAGACGAGGGTAAGTGCAAATTCATGAAACCTTTTTAAATAGAGTATTTACCAAAACATAAGATTTGGTGTTGATTTAAATTGAGTGTGTTTATGTTGTAAAATAAGTCTAGCTATCTTAGTCTAACTTAGTTAGGTAACTTACGTTAACTGCTAACTGATGTTACTTAACTTAGCATCTGCAACTGTAACTACACACATTTCTAAGTTAGTCATTAGTTAAATATTCACGTTTATTAATTAATTAACTGTTAATTAATTAGCTAGTGTGCTTGAGTTGTTAACGTATTCTCCTTTGACAAATTAGTAAGTTAAGCCCTATTCGGACGGGACTAGTTTCACAGGGGGACGTTAGAGAAATACCTGTTTCACAGACGTACTTTGAGATTTTAATCCTGTCCGAATCTGCCATGCCTGTCTTTTTCCCAAACGACCTCTGTAAAAATTCCAGAGCAAATTACCTACTGTTTTTCGTCAAACTCGGCGGTCCTCAGAGAAATCTAATCCCGTCCGAATGCGAATGTCTGTGATTACCGGACATTTTTTTTCCAAAACGCTTTTTCTTATGTGTTTTGGTCAACGTGAACTGCCATACAATCTCTCACTATCGCGCCGGTATTCAAGTTTCTGCTTTTTGCGCACCGATAATGGATGTAAATGTGTTTGGTAGCCTACACTGCGAAGAAAAAATTAAATAAAAAATGAAATCAACAAGAAGAGCCAAATCACGTAAACTGTTAAGACTGGCTACTGTAATATCAGTTTCAGGTAAGATTACTTTCATTTCTGCACTTAATTACTTAACGTGTAAATTATATTTAACGTGTAAGTTAAAACTTTTTATTCCGGTGGGTTTATTATAAGAACCCAGTTCTATAAAATCATGATGATAAATCTATGTTTAGTTTTTTTTTTTATACTACAATTTTTATAAAAGGTTTACAAAACACTAAATACGTTAGGACGTTTTACTTTATATTTCAAAGTGCTTAATTTTAAAAGTACTTAATTTCAAATGACCATACGCAATCCACGCATTCTGAACACGTGATCTTCTGCAATGCCCACATGTAAAACAGACACTCCTACCTCGGTAATAAACACGGAGATGTTAGTCCCGTCCGAATCCGTACATGAAATCACAGACGTAGGTTGATAAGAATTGTAACTCAAACGTCGTTTGGAAAACTAGTCCCGTCCGAATAGGGCTTTAGACACTTTCTTCTCAACTGTCCTCAGAGGCTTCAGAAACAACACTGAAGGAAGCTGACTTTTGATTGATGTGAGGCAGACAAGGCCGAAAAGGTTTTAGCTATGTACTTAAAAATATATCATATTTGTTAAAGTGCAGTGTATCACTCCATTTGTTTGTTTTAATGTTCTAGTAAGTGTAGAAATCTACCATGTACTTAGTTTTATTATGATGTAATGTACTGTGCAAGTTATATATATGATTGTTTTCAGGCCAGTTGGTAAATGCTGCCATTCTTCTCAAATACTGCTGCTCTTCAAAGAACAGAGTCATTCATCAGGTAACACACAAAAATAGTTTTTGTTTGAATACCATTTAGTTTCCCAAGTTATCTTGTATTTTATTTAGTTAATGAAACGGCAAGAAAGCACTTTGACTTGCTTTATTTCCATTCTTGTTGCTGTCCAACTAACAAAATTGCTTTGTATTGTTACATTTTTATTATTATATCACTCTAACCTGTTATTTACAATTATGAGCACAGATTAATTAAATTACACTAAAAAATTGTCTAGCAGTTTTATTCATGGTCAGATTCAATCCATCATGGATGGATTTGAGCACATAGACGATTCACTGATTTTTTTACTTCCTTGTGTTCAAGCTTCAGTCAAGTCGATTAAAAGCTGCTTGTTCACCAACGGACCAAACAGGATTTTTTCTTTTACCTCAGTTTCATCTCAGTTGCAGAGCTCTACCAGATATAGGTAAGTCTTCACCACAATCTTTGAATTAAAAAAAAAGTTATTGTCAAATTGAATCGTTATGGGTGATATAAATAGTAGGGCTGTGCCATATCATACCGTCCACGATAATACCAGTATAAATTTTTACATGATAAAAAAGCGTCATATCGCGATATCACTGATATAGCGACGCAATGACGTATGGCACATTACGTTCCCTAGCACGCACAACAACAACACCTGTCTGAGCGTGAGAGCAGCAAGTCAGCCTCCAATGACGATCAAATCAATAATTTTTAAACGTTCTCCAAGACGCAGTATTACCAACCGTGTGAGTTTCTCCAAGATGCAATATTATCAACCAGTGCCGCGTCTTCTCTCTCTCGCTCTCAAAATGGGTTGCACAAGTCAAGCGTCGATACCACACTCGTGTTTAGCAGTCAGGACATGACGGTCACTTGCATCGTAACTAAAGTTTATCATTTTCACTTTTTTTTAAGTCTTATCAGTTTAAACATTTGCGATTTTAAACTATTCAGTACTCTCGCGCGCTCTGTTTACTCTGCGTGCATACATGTATACATGTATACAGTAAAGCCGTCTCACGAATAGCTCGCGAGTAACAAAAGTTCCTTTTCACGGATTATATCGTGAACACGCAAAATTGTGTAAAAATGCCGGTCGTGGTTAGTATATTCATAAACAGTCGGTTATGTCTGGAATTAGCATAAAACGCGTGTGACAATGTGACAGTCAGCAGCATCATGAAAACAGTAATGGATCCGGGCACTAGCTCTAAAAGTGACAGCACAGCAGCCATATGTGTCTGTCATTGTCGTCAAAACAACAAAAGATAGCTTTCATTGTAAGGAATCAGAATTAATATCCTATGCATTTAATTTAGTCAGGACTATCAGTGTTATTTTACATTTGATTACCTTATACAGTTTCTGTAGCATTTCTGAATACTAGTGTTAGACCTACCCAAAAACTTTTCTCTTTATTTGTATCTTTATTATTTTGTATATATTTTTTGCTACTTTTTTGTAAAACAATTGTAAAAACACAATGAGTGAGCAAACATTTAGGTGAGATAAATGTAATAAAAAAAATTGTCAACTTTTTTTTTCTATATCGTCATAAATATCATTATCGCAAATATTCTTGAAATATCGTGATATAATTTTGAGGCTATATCGCCCACCCCTAATAAATAGCAAGTAATACGTCTGTGGTTTGAAATGTCACGGTTTTCATTATTACTATTCAGTGTTTGGATTTTGCCTCGCGCCATTTCAATGCGCTTTTGTTCATGTTTTAAGAAATCTTGATAATAGGGTGAATTATTCACAATGTTGTCACAAATTTAAAGGGGTCATATAATGCCATTTTTGCACAAGCTAATATGAGTCTTTTTTTCTTTCTTTTTTACCTCAGTCACTTCAATTCAACTCAGTTGCAGAGCGCCAGATATACGTAAGTTTTGACCACAATCTTTGAATTACAAAAGTAAATGTCATATTGAATCGATATGGGTGATACGTACAATTAATACGTCTGTGGTTTGAATGTTTTCATTATTTCTATTCGTAGTTTGGATCTTGCGCCATGTCATCACGCTTATGTTCATGTTTTAAGAAATCTTGATAATAGGGTGAATTAGTCATGATATTGTCACAAATTTAAGATTATTGAGTGTATTTCAAATCAGAGTGTTTTGCACATAGAAGATTCGCTCATTGTATTTCCTCGTGTTGACTCACAGGTTCCGTCAAGTTGACTAAAAGCTTGTTCACCAACCGGATTTATTAGTTGCAGAGCACCAGATACAGGTGAGTTTTCACTGCAATCTTTGGCAATCATTAAAATTAACTATCAATTTGAATTGATGTGTGTAAAATAAGTGACTTATTATATCTGTACTTTTAAATGTTACTGTTTTTATTGATATTGGAAATGGTTGTGGCGCTCTCGTGAACTAATTTTGAGGCCCACACAGAAGAAAAAGAATAGTTGAAAAAAGTATTTTTTCTTTTCTTTTTTTTACGAAGTATTCTCGTTGCTTGATAAACTTAAGGTTGAGCCACTGTAGTCACTTGGACTATTGTAACAATGTTTTTACAATTTTTTCTGGGCTGGCAAATATCGATTACCCAGCAGTCTATGAAGGAGTGAGCCAGCTCTCAGATTTCATCAAAAATATCTTAATTTGTGTTCCGAAGATGAACGAAAGTCTTACAGGGTTGGAACAACACCTTTAATGCTTTTCATAGTTTCTTTTTGAAAGGAATGTTGTGAACAGGATGTTTCATGTGTTGGTATGTTGTGGGAGTGGCATTTTAGAGTGTTTAGTTTAATTGATGAATTTGTTGAAGCTTGAGAGCATAAATAATTGGTAACTTAGTTGATATTAAAATGGCATTTAAGCCAATTCATAGGTCTTTAATGTGTTAAACAATGTTTAAACGGTATCTTTTGGAACAAAGGATGTTTCTATATTGAATGCTGTGGGTTGATCTTGTTTAATGTAACAGATTAATCCACAAGACATGCATTGAGACAGGTGTAAAACACCTTTTCACAAGGTTGTTTTCTGCAATTTCATTGCAGTTCATTGCAAAAAAAAATTGAATTGTATATAACACCTGATGTTCTTGTTACATCATAAGAAGAATGGCATCTACGCTAATGTTAGTCTTTTTGTTTATTCCAAGGTTTACTGAAGTCAGCCGGATCCGGGCCGTATCCAGATCAGGTGGTGGACCTGCGCCTGGACACGTCCACAACGCATCCCTGAAGTGCCAGCCTCATCAGCCCTGTGAAGGCCTCATCGACACTACAGCCATCAGCACTGATCCTCAACAAACTCGTCTCCATACCGGCGTGACTCCGACTTCCAGTCAGATGAAACTGGATAATATTCTGAATGTTCTGATCCAATCTGACTTCTGACCTGTAATGCTGCCTGAATCATAATCATACACTGTTCGTTCTTTGCTCAGAGGTGAACTGAGTGACTGAGCCTGGGTTCTCCCAAGGTTTTTTTTCTCCATTCTGTCACCTGATGGAGTTTTGGTTCCTTGCCACTGTTGCCTTGGCTTTTGGCTTGCTTAGTTAGGGACATTTAATATTCAACAATATTATTGATTTGCCTTACTTAAGGTGAAAGATGACGCAATTTTCTCCTAGAAACAAACTTTGTTGTATTATTTTCATGTTATCACTGTGCTGCTTTGATACAATCTGTATTGTAAAAAGTGCTATATAAATAAAGGTGACTTAACTAATTAACTTATTGTAAATTGTATCAGTGATCGTCAATTTTACATATTTTTTTAAATCAAATGTATTTTACAAATTAATGTTCTAGTAGTAATTCATTATTTGGTACTGCTGCAGTTTTTAAAACACCACTTTAGTTGGCTGAACTTATTGGGTGTAGTTTAGAAAACTAATCTTTAGTTTGCTGAACTTATTGGGTGTAGTTTAGAAAACTTAACTTTAGTTGACTGAACTAATTGGGTGTAGTTTAGAAAACTAATCTTTAGTTTGCTGAACTTATTGGATCTAGTTTAGAAAACTTAGCTTTAGTTGACTGAACTTAAATTCGAAGTTTACTTAACTAAATTAAATCAGTTCATTGTACATTATAACTTGTCAGGTAAACTTACCCAAATTTGTCAGGTACACTTTTATAAATAAGTTAGTAAAACTCAAAAAAATCCATGCAAAAAGATAACAAAAAATAATGAGTTAAGTCAACAAAAGATTTTTTTACAGTGTAGCCTTATGTGCCTTTATATTTTTACAGTCCATTTTCGCTGATATATCAGTGTTATTTGCATTTAAACATTTTTTATTATACTTTTATTCTGAAAATAGACACAAAAGTAACACAATTTCGTTAAAAAACGCGAAAGAGAAAAACCGCACGGTCCCTAAGTTGAGCGTCAATAAGAAGCCATCAAACGCGGAAGTTCGCGTCATTTAAGGTGGAACGGATAGCGTCAATAAGAAGCTGCGAATAAGAAGCTGGATTCAGCCTCGTAAATTATCTGAAGTAGAATGAAATGTTTAGCTGGATTTGAACATGTATGTTTTCAGTAACTGCTTTAAATTTTTTGTAATTTTAGAATTGCTAAACATGTCTATTCAGAGGACATCACAGCCCACCTGTCTTTATCAGAAATGTCCTGTTCACTTTCTCACTGTTACACACCTAGTTAAGGGTCTTTCTCAAGGGCACCACAGTGGTATTGAAGAGGCAGGGGACAAATGCTGTTTTGAATTTAGCTGAAGACCATAAAAATATTTTGAAAATAAGTGCATGTCATTTACCTCAAATTTTTAATTTTCATTTATTTTAAAAAGAAATATATTCTCTTCCCTTAGATGCTGTGAAGAGGTGGAGCCCACATGCTACAGACACTGAAATTGATGCAGCAATGGCAGAACACCTGAAACACACTCCAGGAAGAGCTGGGGGTGGTGGATACAACAAATGAGCCAAACAATGTGTTTAAGGGATAGTTCACCCAAAAATGAAAATTGTCATAATTTACTCAACCTCATGTTTCAAACCTGTATACCTTTCTATGCTAAACACAAAGATGTTTAGAAGAATGTTTGTAACCAAGCAGATGTCGCTTCCCATTAACTACCATAATCATTTTTTCTCCAACAATGGTAGTCAGTGGATGCTCTATTTGCTTGGTTACAAACATTCTTCAAAATATCTTCTTTGGTGTTCAGCAGAAGAAAGAAACTCATACAGGTTTGGAATTTGGTGAGTAAATTACATAATTTTCATTTTTGGGTGAACTATCTTTATATAATAATTCAGTATTTTGCAATTGGTATTTTAGTTTAGTTAACAAATCGAGAGCTTAGAAGTATAAGGTTCTATCTCTTTTTATTGTAGTTTATTGAGCATCAAAGTTTTTAACCTCGGTTTATGTTTTGTGAGATGAAACCTTTTATTTTATTAATAACTACTAACAATTTTTTTATTTTTACAAAAATAACACCACACAGGCATTAATAAACACCTAATGGATCAGATTGTCAACAACTCAATTTCGACCAAAAGTGGAGATAGAACCTTATAATTCTAAGCTCACGAAATGTTACATTATAAAAAATAAAGAGAAATTTTGGCTGTTCAAGATCAATAAAATGTTGTGCTTAATCAGAACATGCTTCTTTTTTGCTTATGTCCACAAATAATGTGTTATTGTTTTTGATGTACACGTGATTAAAACGTTTTATTGACGTTCAGGTCTGGACCAATTTTGGACCTTTTTAGAACCTTTGTCAAGATGTGTAAACCTCAAGACTTGATTGCCTTTCACGATGTTATACAATAGGTGTGTGATTATTTTATATGCAGGCTTATATATACACTTAAATTATGCAGCAACACATTTAAACACATGACGACGCATTTAGACGTCCAGGGACGCGCAGAGGAGACGTGGAATTCTCGGCCAGAAAAGACGTGGAATTCACGGCCAGACGACGTCAAAGACGTCGGTTCAACTTTCATTTTGGAACTATTTTTCAACCATAACGGGACGTCTCTGTCGGACGTCTTTTCAACGGTCATTAAACGTCCAAATGTTTGCTGGGCTATTTGTGTTCTGATGTGAGACTGCGCCGTATCTCTCTCCATTTGCCAGCCTAATTGTCTTCACTTTATGACAACAAAGCAATGTTTTAAAACATAATTTACTGACAAGCAGACACTGACAGGTGGCCCAGGTGAATAGGGTAAAAAAAAACTAAAAACTAGGCAATGGATATCACCATACTTCCCCAGTTGATTGATTACATTAAAAATTGCAAACATTTCTGAAATGTTGTTTAAACATGCAAATGAGACAGGTTTATGGCTTGAAAAAATATGCAGCAAAGACATTTAGTTAAGGTTTTGCATACTCGTTTATTGCATCATAATAAGACAGAAAGGCATCCGTCTGGTCTTGAACAACCACTCGCGCTCATCTGTACTTCTCGGCCAGAGCCAGAGACAAAGCAGAGAGGAACTTGTCCATAGCAACATGGGCCTCAGGAGTGAAATCGGTGGGGAACAGAATGGCCAGAACCACGAGTATGTTGTGGGACAGAATCTATGGGAAAACACAGACAGCGAATTCAGGTTACCGCGACTACGAGTATGACAAAATTAAGACGAACTTTCGTGCTTTTACCTTGAAATTGGCGGGATCAACTCGCAGCTGGAAAGCATGAAGCTCGCTGAGGTTCAGAAGTCCAGAAGTAAGGTCATCGATTTTGCTGACAGCCTCACCAACGCCACTCATCACAGTCTTCCCGTGCTTCTTCACTGGAGCAGAGCCGGGACTCAGGTCTTTCCAGTGAGAGAAATAGGTTTTGGTCTGTGGGTAGACCGCCAGCATCCTATAGGCAGACACGTTGAATTGAATTTCAGATACACACCAGGAGAAAACATTAAGCTATGACTATTAGCATATTACAGCACACCATAATAAACCTTACCTAGAAAGAGCATCGTGTCCGATCTCGTCAGCTTTTCCTGAGATCTTGGCCCAAAGGGCTGTGACGGCAGCTTTGTCTTTGGCAGTGAGACTCATCGTGGAAGGATGACTTTAGTTTGCAGAAAACTTCTGTAGAGTGCTGACAAGAGGACTGGCTGTTTTATACTGCCATCAGAAAGAAACACCCAAGACCCTCCTCACACCCCCAAAGATGACTTATCGAGCTTTGGAAGACTTATCAACTTTTGAATGCCCCACTTTATTTTACAATATACTTTGCAAAGCTGTATTTTTTATTCATTTGTATTCAATTATCTTGCAATTCATTCAATTGAAGTTAATTTAATAATTCACCATCATTCACCAACCACCCGGTCAAGAAAAAAAAAAAAAAAACAAGAGTGTAAAATAGACGCACACTAAAACACATGTGGACATAACACAGATCAGGAGTTCGATGTGTTTATAAAACCAAAAATTCAGACACAATTCAGAAAAACCCACACGGCAGGGATTAGAGGACTGAAGAATATAGCCTATGCCTTGCAGCCTTGGGTTTATACAAACCGTGGCACAATCCAAAACATATTTCGGGGAATTATAGGTAGGACTGAATAGTCGTTTCTGGTTGTTGGTCCTCCTAACATCATGTTGGCAGCTAGTTGACCACCACAGTCAGACTATTAATAGCTAGCGATAATGCTTAGTAAGCTGAGACTTTAACAGAAATAGAGTTTATATGATTCTAATGAAGTCTCAGCTTATAATGTTATAAACTAAACTAAATCGCAAGTGAGTCTTGCGTGCAGTGCAGTGAGCACGTGACTTTGACAGGACATGTCAGGCTGTCAGAATTAGAGACAGAGCTAAACCCAGCCCGATCTCATGTTGGCTAAACCATGTCTTCAGTTACCCAACTCATGTCCAAAGAATAGTTGTGTGTGTGTTTTTTTTTTTTTTTTTTTTTTTTTTTTTAGCTAGTCATCTAATCGTGTCTCGTTTATATTTTTTCATTTATCTTTGTCTTCATCCAGTGGCAAGCATGACAACTCAAACCTCAAGGAAGGCTGAAGAGAGCCAGTCCGTGGACGTACCTCCTGTATATTACTTAGGCCTATCCTATGTTATTGTAATACTCACTAGCCCTCACTACTTCAGTAACTATTTTATTGATATGTTATTCTAGAGTTATAGGCTATGCACAGTCTTACCCGGTCCGATATGGAGGACTCCTTGACGGCAAAATGTGGCAAATGAGGCGTCTTATGGATCTCTAAGAGAGAAGAACCAAATAATTTGTCTAATAAACACGTCAGAGGAAAATGAAGAGGCAGAGATCTGAGAAAACATACTCTCTTTTCAGGTTACATTCTGTTCAGAATTTATTCTTTCACAGGCTACAGTATCCAATCCTAATCATCCGACAATAATTGTTTAAAAACCGATGACTTTTAAATTAAGTTTTGAACAGAATCTTGTTTGGCCTTTTGTTGTTTCAGTTTATTTCTCGACAAACTGTTAGAATTAACTGTTTAAGTTTAGTTTTTGTAGATATTAGAAAAGTAAGTAGTCTATGATATGAATCTCTTGGATGGACGTGGTTGAAACAACCCACAAACTTATCACCCAATGGCCTGCTAAGGGGTGTGGTGACGAACCGCATTTAAAAGAACATCTCTGAAACGCTCTCTTCACAGGATTCTTCAGCTTCTGTTAAAGTCGTTTAGTCTGAACATCTAAAGTTGGAAACATGGTTGAGTGGACAGAATTTGAGAGGGCCACCATCCAGGACGTCTTCTCCAAGATTAACTACGACGTCGTTGGTCCCCAAGCCCTGGCAAGGTATTGAGTCTTAGCAATACTTTAACTTTAAGGCAGGCAACTAGTTTCGAAACTGCTCTGATAAAATGATTTCTTCTCATTGTGTTTCGTAGATGTCTTATCGTGTACCCCTGGACCCAGCGGTACTTCGGCAATTTTGGAAACCTCTACAACGCCGCTGCCATCATGGGAAACCCCATGGTTGCTGCTCACGGTAAAACTGTGCTCGGTGGCCTGGACAGGGCTGTGAAGAACATGGACAACATTAAAGCCACCTATGCTGAACTAAGTGTGCTGCACTCCGAGAAGCTCCACGTAGATCCTGATAACTTCAGGGTAAGTTTGTCGCTCAAGTAACGTCGTTCATTAATAGGCTATATGGTCTTGTTCTGGCTTCATTGTTCACGTATCTCATCTGTGTATATATCACTGCTCTCTGTCCTCCCACAGCTTTTGGCTGACTGCTTAACCATCGTTGTTGCTGCACAAATGGGTGCTGGATTCACACCTGCAGTCCAGGCCGCTTTTCAGAAATTCATCGCCGTCGTGGTCTCCGCCCTTGGAAGACAGTATCACTAGATACTAAACCTGCTTGTGCACAGAGGATCATCTGATGTTTAGAATATGATTTCTGAGTTTAAGCAAATAAATATTTCAGAATGCAATATTCAGTGCATTGTGTGTTCTTTATTCGCATGAATTCACTCTTTGTGTCTTTGGGATTGTTTCTGCTGCAGACAACCTTTAATATTAAAATAAAACAAACCTTGGTAAAACAGATAAACTGTTTCTAACAGATAAACTTATATTAAAATAGGCAGCAAATTCGTGCATAACTTAATCTGAACACCTCTCATAATAATACTTAAAATAACTTTAATAAATGCAGATTAGGTCCAGGCTATATTTCAAGTTCTATTTCAACAAACAGACGAAATAAAATGAACCATTTTATGCACAGGATGTAATATACATTCTGTCAAAGAATAATGTACTCAACATTGCATTGTGTCATCTTAAACTAAAATTAATTTGTAATTATATACAAGATGTTGAAATATATTTCAGAGATATAATAGAGTTTGAGAGTTTACAGTTAATTTAGCCTTTGGCCTAAAGTCCAATGAGCTTATTAGAAAAAGATACAAATATTAACACAAATTCATGAAGATAAATTCAATTTTTTTCAGCTTTTCAATGTTTATACATGTTGCAATATTTGATGTTTTAATCGTCTGCTACAAACATAACCAAATACAATTTACCCGTCGTTGCAGAGTTCACTAATGATATGATGTTATTTTCATCAAATAGAATAAGTTGAAAGTCCATCCGTCTCGTACAAATTGTGTAAAAAAAAAAAGTCTCAAAGTATCTCAAACAAATAAGACTCATTTAATTTTGTACTTAAAGTTGACTAGTATATTTGTTTTTAACGTATTCAAAAGAAAAAAGTATTAAAATATACAAAAATATTTTTGTATTATTTATTATTCTACTTTGGTCAGAGTTCTCTCAATGTTGAATATGTATAGATTCAGGACACACCATTAAACCAAAGCCTATGAAACTTTTTAAATTTTAACTTTTTAACTTTGTAAACAGCTATTCGACCGTGCTCACATTCAAATTAAAATTGGTTTCAATTATGGACATGTTTTAATTCAAATAAACTGCATAATACGTTCATCTGTGACTATATTTTACATATTAAATATGAATATATTAAATATAAATATTTTATTATTTTTAATGAAAGTTGAATGACAGGAGCTCAGAACGACATCGGGCAAAATTATATAGTCAGAGACGTATCTATCTATCTATCTATCTATCTATCTATCTATCTATCTATCTATATATATATATATATATATATATATATATATATATATATATATATATATATATATATATATATAATTATTAAATAAATATTAATAAATAGATTGTAACAATTAAAAAAAAAAATTAACAATTATATAACCCCCCAAAATTACAGACCGAGTAGAGATGTTACTCAATAAGGTTGAGCAATTATTTTGCAATGCTTGGTCATTTAAACGTTTTAAAGTTTAAAGTTGTTTACCTTTATTTGCTTGTTTATTTGTCGATTGTTTTATTTTATTTTAGATTTTGCAGTAAAACTGTTTACAATGGGTATCATGCTAAATCAGCATTATACTTTCATGTTCATGATGGCAGTCTTATATACAATGTATTAAACAGTTATAAACATTGTTAGTGTTCTGATGTGAGACTGCGCAGTCTCTCTCCTTTCACTAATTGTTTTCATTTCATGACAACAAAGCGATGTTTTAAAACATTAATTTACTGACAAGCAGACACTGAGAGTTAAAGGCAAGACACCCCAGGTGAATAGGGTAAAAAAAAAAAACACTAATAGACAATAGATATCACCATACTTCCCCAGTTGATTGATTACATTACAAATTGCAAACACTGAAATGTCGTTTAAATATGCAAATGAGACAGGTTTATGGCTTGATAAAATATGCAGCAAAGACATTTAGTTAAAGTTTTGCATATTCGTTTATTGCATCATAATAAGACAGAAAGGCATCCGTCTGGTCTTGAACAACCACTCGCGCTCATCTGTACTTCTCGGCCAGAGCCAGAGACAAAGCAGAGAGGAACTTGTCCATAGCAACATGGGCCTCAGGAGTGAAATCGGTGGGGAACAGAATGGCCAGAACCACGAGTATGTTGTGGGACAGAATCTATGGGAAAACACAGACAGCGAATTCAGGTTACCGCGACTACGAGAGTATGACAAAATTAAGACGAACTTTCGTGCTTTTACCTTGAAATTGGCGGGATCAACTCGCAGCTGGAAAGCATGAAGCTCGCTGAGGTTCAGAAGTCCAGAAGTAAGGTCATCGATTTTGCTGACAGCCTCACCAACGCCACTCATCACAGTCTTCCCGTGCTTCTTCACTGGAGCAGAGCCGGGACTCAGGTCTTTCCAGTGAGAGAAATAGGTTTTGGTCTGTGGGTAGACCGCCAGCATCCTATAGGCAGACACGTTGAATTGAATTTCAGATACACACCAGGAGAAAACATTAAGCTATGACTATTAGCATATTACAGCACACCATAATAAACCTTACCTAGAAAGAGCATCGTGTCCGATCTCGTCAGCTTTTCCTGAGATCTTGGCCCAAAGGGCTGTGACGGCAGCTTTGTCTTTGGCAGTGAGACTCATCGTGGAAGGATGACTTTAGTTTGCAGAAAACTTCTGTAGAGTTCTGACAAGAGGACTGGCTGTTTTATACTGCCATCAGAAAGAAACACCCAAGACCCTCCTCACACCCCCAAAGATGACTTATCGAGCTTTGGAAGACTTATCAACTTTTGAATGCCCCACTTTATTTTACAATATACTTTGCAAAGCTGTATTTTTTATTCATTTGTATTCAATTATCTTGCAATTCATTCAATTGAAGTTAATTTAATAATTCACCATCATTCACCAACCACCCGGTCAAGAAAAAAAAAAAAAAAACAAGAGTGTAAAATAGACGCACACTAAAACACATGTGGACATAACACAGATCAGGAGTTCGATGTGTTTATAAAACCAAAAATTCAGACACAATTCAGAAAAACCCACACGGCAGGGATTAGAGGACTGAAGAATATAGCCTATGCCTTGCAGCCTTGGGTTTATACAAACCGTGGCACAATCCAAAACATATTTCGGGGAATTATAGGTAGGACTGAATAGTCGTTTCTGGTTGTTGGTCCTCCTAACATCATGTTGGCAGCTAGTTGACCACCACAGTCAGACTATTAATAGCTAGCGATAATGCTTAGTAAGCTGAGACTTTAACAGAAATAGAGTTTATATGATTCTAATGAAGTCTCAGCTTATAATGTTATAAACTAAACTAAATCGCAAGTGAGTCTTGCGTGCAGTGCAGTGAGCACGTGACTTTGACAGGACATGTCAGGCTGTCAGAATTAGAGACAGAGCTAAACCCAGCCCGATCTCATGTTGGCTAAACCATGTCTTCAGTTACCCAACTCATGTCCAAAGAATAGTTGTGTGTGTGTTTTTTTTTTTTTTTTTTTTTTTTTTTTTTTTAGCTAGTCATCTAATCGTGTCTCGTTTATATTTTTTCATTTATCTTTGTCTTCATCCAGTGGCAAGCATGACAACTCAAACCTCAAGGAAGGCTGAAGAGAGCCAGTCCGTGGACGTACCTCCTGTATATTACTTAGGCCTATCCTATGTTATTGTAATACTCACTAGCCCTCACTACTTCAGTAACTATTTTATTGATATGTTATTCTAGAGTTATAGGCTATGCACAGTCTTACCCGGTCCGATATGGAGGACTCCTTGACGGCAAAATGTGGCAAATGAGGCGTCTTATGGATCTCTAAGAGAGAAGAACCAAATAATTTGTCTAATAAACACGTCAGAGGAAAATGAAGAGGCAGAGATCTGAGAAAACATACTCTCTTTTCAGGTTACATTCTGTTCAGAATTTATTCTTTCACAGGCTACAGTATCCAATCCTAATCATCCGACAATAATTGTTTAAAAACCGATGACTTTTAAATTAAGTTTTGAACAGAATCTTGTTTGGCCTTTTGTTGTTTCAGTTTATTTCTCGACAAACTGTTAGAATTAACTGTTTAAGTTTAGTTTTTGTAGATATTAGAAAAGTAAGTAGTCTATGATATGAATCTCTTGGATGGACGTGGTTGAAACAACCCACAAACTTATCACCCAATGGCCTGCTAAGGGGTGTGGTGACGAACCGCATTTAAAAGAACATCTCTGAAACGCTCTCTTCACAGGATTCTTCAGCTTCTGTTAAAGTCGTTTAGTCTGAACATCTAAAGTTGGAAACATGGTTGAGTGGACAGAATTTGAGAGGGCCACCATCCAGGACGTCTTCTCCAAGATTAACTACGACGTCGTTGGTCCCCAAGCCCTGGCAAGGTATTGAGTCTTAGCAATACTTTAACTTTAAGGCAGGCAACTAGTTTCGAAACTGCTCTGATAAAATGATTTCTTCTCATTGTGTTTCGTAGATGTCTTATCGTGTACCCCTGGACCCAGCGGTACTTCGGCAATTTTGGAAACCTCTACAACGCCGCTGCCATCATGGGAAACCCCATGGTTGCTGCTCACGGTAAAACTGTGCTCGGTGGCCTGGACAGGGCTGTGAAGAACATGGACAACATTAAAGCCACCTATGCTGAACTAAGTGTGCTGCACTCCGAGAAGCTCCACGTAGATCCTGATAACTTCAGGGTAAGTTTGACGCTCAAGTAACGTCGTTCATTAATAGGCTATATGGTCTTGTTCTGGCTTCATTGTTCACGTATCTCATCTGTGTATATATCACTGCTCTCTGTCCTCCCACAGCTTTTGGCTGACTGCTTAACCATCGTTGTTGCTGCACAAATGGGTGCTGGATTCACACCTGCAGTCCAGGCCGCTTTTCAGAAATTCATCGCCGTCGTGGTCTCCGCCCTTGGAAGACAGTATCACTAGATACTAAACCTGCTTGTGCACAGAGGATCATCTGATGTTTAGAATATGATTTCTGAGTTTAAGCAAATAAATATTTCAGAATGCAATATTCAGTGCATTGTGTGTTCTTTATTCGCATGAATTCACTCTTTGTGTCTTTGGGATTGTTTCTGCTGCAGACAACCTTTAATATTAAAATAAAACAAACCTTGGTAAAACAGATAAACTGTTTCTAACAGATAAACTTATATTAAAATAGGCAGCAAATTCGTGCATAACTTAATCTGAACACCTCTCATAATAATACTTAAAATAACTTTAATAAATGCAGATTAGGTCCAGGCTATATTTCAAGTTCTATTTCAACAAACAGACGAAATAAAATGAACCATTTTATGCACAGGATGTAATATACATTCTGTCAAAGAATAATGTACTCAACATTGCATTGTGTCATCTTAAACTAAAATTAATTTGTAATTATATACAAGATGTTGAAATATATTTCAGAGATATAATAGAGTTTGAGAGTTTACAGTTAATTTAGCCTTTGGCCTAAAGTCCAATGAGCTTATTAGAAAAAGATACAAATATTAACACAAATTCATGAAGATAAATTCAATTTTTTTCAGCTTTTCAATGTTTATACATGTTGCAATATTTGATGTTTTAATCGTCTGCTACAAACATAACCAAATACAATTTACCCGTCGTTGCAGAGTTCACTAATGATATGATGTTATTTTCATCAAATAGAATAAGTTGAAAGTCCATCCGTCTCGTACAAATTGTGTAAAAAAAAAAAGTCTCAAAGTATCTCAAACAAATAAGACTCATTTAATTTTGTACTTAAAGTTGACTAGTATATTTGTTTTTAACGTATTCAAAAGAAAAAAGTATTAAAATATACAAAAATATTTTTGTATTATTTATTATTCTACTTTGGTCAGAGTTCTCTCAATGTTGAATAGGCTATGTATAGATTCAGGACACACCATTAAACCAAAGCCTATGAAACTTTTTAAATTTTAACTTTTTAACTTTGTAAACAGCTATTCGACCGTGCTCACATTCAAATTAAAATTGAACTACCCCAGCAAACATTTGGACGTTTAATGACCGTTGAAAAGACGTCCGACAGAGACGTCCCGTTATGGTTGAAAAATAGTTCCAAAATGGAAGTTGAACCGACGTCTTTTCTGGCCGTGAATTCCACGTCTCCTCTGCGCGTCCCTGGACGTCTAAATGCGTCGTCATGTGTTTAAATGTGTTGCTGCATAATTTAAGTGTATATATAGGCTAAGCCTGCATATAAAATAATCACACACCTATTGTATAACACCGTGAAAGGCAATCAAGTCTTGAGGTTTACACATCTTGACAAAGGTTCTAAAAAGGTCCAAAATTGGTCCAGTCAGACCTGAACGTCAATAAAACGTTTTGATCACGTGTACATCAAAAACAATAACACATTATTTGTGGACATAAGCAAAAAAGAAGCATGTTCTGATTAAGCACAACATTTTATTGATCTTGAACAGCCAAAATTTCTCTTTATTTTTTTCAATGTTTAACATTTCGTGAGCTTAGAATTATAAGGTTCTATCTCCACTTTTGGTCGAAATTGAGTTTTTGACAATCTGATCCATTAGGTGTTTATTAATGCCTGTGTGGTGTTATTTTTGTAAAAAAATATTTTGTTAGTAGTTATTACTAAAATAAAAAGGTTCCATCTCACAAAACATAAACCGAGTTTAAAAACTTTGATCCTCAATAAACTACAATAAACGGAGATAGAACCTTATATTTCTAAGCTCTCGATTTGTTAACCAAACTAAAATACCAATTGCAAAATACTGAATTATTATATAAAGATAGTTCACCCAAAAATGAAAATTATGTAATTTACTTACCAAATTCCAAACCTGTATGAGTTTCTTTCTTCTGCTGAACACCAAAGAAGATATTTTGAAGAATGTTTGTAACCAAGCAAATAGAGCATCCACTGACTACCATTGTTGGAGAAAAAATGATTATGGTAGTTAATGGGAAGCGACATCTGCTTGGTTACAAACATTCTTCCAAACATCTTTGTGTTTAGCATAACATAGAAAGATATACAGGTATGAAACATGAGGTTGAGTAAATGATGATAATTTTCATTTTTGGGTGAACTATCACTTAAACACATTGTTTGGCTCATTTGTTGTATCCACCACCCCCAGCTCTTCCTGGAGTGTGTTTCAGGTGTTCTGCCATTGCTGCATCAATTTCAGTGTCTGTAGCATGTGTGCTCCACCTCTTCACAGCATCTAAGGGAAGAGAATATATTTATTTTTAAAATAAATGAAAATTTAAAATTTGAGGTAAATGACATGCACTTATTTTCAAAATATTTTTATGGTCTTCAGCTAAATACAAAAAAAAAAAACATGGAACAAGATGAATGAATCATGAATGAAACATTAGAAAAAGGTAATCAACATGCATTACATTTTATTTTATTGTATAATAGATGTTCTGCTTTAAATTGGTGTTAGATCAGTTTTCGGGGGGGGGGGGGGGGCGGGGGGAACAGCATTTGTCCCCTGCCTCTTCAATACCACTGTGGTGCCCTTGAGAAAGACCCTTAACTAGGTGTGTAACAGTGAGAAAGTGAACAGGACATTTCCGATAAAGACAGGTGGGCTGTGATGTCCTCTGAATAGACATGTTTAGCAATTCTAAAATTACAAAATATTTGTAAAGCAGTTACTGAAAACATACATGTTCAAATCCAGCTAACGTTAAACATTTCATTCTACTTCAGATAATTTACTTTCTGAAAGAAACTCTCAAAAGGCTACATTAATAATTTACAGTAATAACTTTGACTGTATCATTAAACATACTTTATACTATGGTATACTGTTGTATAAGTTCAAATTAACTTTTAGCCTACTAGCTAATTTTAGCCAAACTCAGTTAATGTTAGCCAATTTCAGTTGACAATGTGGGCATCATTTCTTTCGGTTCATTCATATCCAACAAGTAAAACTCTAGCACGTGAATCTAATAATACAAAATGTACGTACCCAACAGTAGATTTCTAATAATATGGACCTCAATTCCTCCTCTCTTCGTGGTTGTTCAAACTTCAGTGTTCCGGAGTGAGTCTATGGGGAAAACGCGTTAACATCTCGTGAGATAATCTAACCTATCGCGGGATTTGGTAATGTCGGGAGATCTTTTGTTACATCTTGGCAGCACAGTTTTGGACATAAATGGTGACCAGATATATTTCTGTTTTACATGTATATGCATACATTCCACATTTTTTTGCAGTATTTACCATTCAAGGATTAAGCACAGCTTTTGCATATTTCACAAGGATTTCATGATGGAGGGTCATGATGGACTATAAATGCACGTGTAAAAGACGTCGCCAGGTGATGTCCTCTCACCCGATACACTATATTGAACTACACGTAGCTAAAAGTCAAAATAACAATCAAACATGCAACCCCAGAGAACTGTAGACATGTACAAATGTATCTGAATGCATTTTTAGGAAATGTTCTGTGTTACATATTTTTGCCGATTTATGCCGTCATACCGCGACTATTTTTGGCCAGGGACACGACGTTGCCGTCGGACCAATGTTTGCTGGGACAGGTTTCAATTATGGACATGTTTTAATTCAAATAAACTGCATAATACGTTCATCTGTGACTATATTTTACATATTAAATATGAATATATTAAATATAAATATTTTATTATTTTTAATGAAAGTTGAATGACAGGAGCTCAGAACGACATCGGGCAAAATTATATAGTCAGAGACGTATCTATCTATCTATCTATCTATCTATCTATCTATCTATCTATCTATCTATCTATCTATCTATATATATATATATATATATATATATATATATATATATATATATATATATATATATATATATATATATATAAATTATTAAATAAATATTAATAAATAGATTGTAACAATTAAAAAAAAAAATTAACAATTATATAACCCCCCAAAATTACAGACCGAGTAGAGATGTTACTCAATAAGGTTGAGCAATTATTTTGCAATGCTTGGTCATTTAAACGTTTTAAAGTTTAAAGTTGTTTACCTTTATTTGCTTGTTTATTTGTCGATTGTTTTATTTTATTTTAGATTTTGCAGTAAAACTGTTTACAATGGGTATCATGCTAAATCAGCATTATACTTTCATGTTCATGATGGCAGTCTTATATACAATGTATTAAACAGTTATAAACATTGTTAGTGTTCTGATGTGAGACTGCGCAGTCTCTCTCCTTTCACTAATTGTTTTCATTTCATGACAACAAAGCGATGTTTTAAAACATTAATTTACTGACAAGCAGACACTGAGAGTTAAAGGCAAGACACCCCAGGTGAATAGGGTAAAAAAAAAAAACACTAATAGACAATAGATATCACCATACTTCCCCAGTTGATTGATTACATTACAAATTGCAAACACTGAAATGTCGTTTAAATATGCAAATGAGACAGGTTTATGGCTTGATAAAATATGCAGCAAAGACATTTAGTTAAAGTTTTGCATATTCGTTTATTGCATCATAATAAGACAGAAAGGCATCCGTCTGGTCTTGAACAACCACTCGCGCTCATCTGTACTTCTCGGCCAGAGCCAGAGACAAAGCAGAGAGGAACTTGTCCATAGCAACATGGGCCTCAGGAGTGAAATCGGTGGGGAACAGAATGGCCAGAACCACGAGTATGTTGTGGGACAGAATCTATGGGAAAACACAGACAGCGAATTCAGGTTACCGCGACTACGAGAGTATGACAAAATTAAGACGAACTTTCGTGCTTTTACCTTGAAATTGGCGGGATCAACTCGCAGCTGGAAAGCATGAAGCTCGCTGAGGTTCAGAAGTCCAGAAGTAAGGTCATCGATTTTGCTGACAGCCTCACCAACGCCACTCATCACAGTCTTCCCGTGCTTCCTCACTGGAGCAGAGCCGGGACTCAGGTCTTTCCAGTGAGAGAAATAGGTTTTGGTCTGTGGGTAGACCGCCAGCATCCTATAGGCAGACACGTTGAATTGAATTTCAGATACACACCAGGAGAAAACATTAAGCTATGACTATTAGCATATTACAGCACACCATAATAAACCTTACCTAGAAAGAGCATCGTGTCCGATCTCGTCAGCTTTTCCTGAGATCTTGGCCCAAAGGGCTGTGACGGCAGCTTTGTCTTTGGCAGTGAGACTCATCGTGGAAGGATGACTTTAGTTTGCAGAAAACTTCTGTAGAGTGCTGACAAGAGGACTGGCTGTTTTATACTGCCATCAGAAAGAAACACCCAAGACCCTCCTCACACCCCCAAAGATGACTTATCAAGCTTTGGAAGACTTATCAACTTTTGAATGCCCCACTTTATTTTACAATATACTTTGTAAACTGTATTTTCGTCCATTCTTTAATCAGTTAAATTGAAGTTAATTAAATTATCACTTATCCATCTGTTATTTGAATGAATAGGCTTACATAAGGCAATACTTCTATAAACTCTTTTATTTTGTTTTGTTTTACATTTTGAGGAGCTCCACTGCAAAACATAACTTTCCACATTCAAGCAATTTAAATATTACACTTTTTTTGTGATAGCACGCATGCTCTGTTATTTTTTTTTTTTTTTTGTTGTTGTTGTTGTTGTTGTTGTTGTTCTTTCCTTCTTCCTTTTGATTATCTTGCATTTTTATATTTTGTATAATATGATAAAATGACTTGATTTTATCAAATTATTCCAAATGAACTTTGTCATTTAAACATTGTGTAATTCTTGCCACGCCTTGCTGAGAAATGTGTGCTATCTTTGAAATGGCCTGTTATCAAACGAAGTTCTTGTCTGTGGGCGTCTCACTTAAGTGTAGATAATTATGGAGCTCACAGTTCAACAGCTTTTTAAGACTTGCAACAGGACTTTGGAAACTATATTAAAATAGAAATATACATCTGCATGTTTAGTTAGCCTATACTTTATTCTGTAATTCCATCAACCTAATAAACAAATAAATAAATGTTTGGAGTCATCAAATGATGATTTGAATGCAGATTACCTTAAATGACCAGTGCCTCGCGCTATTTAACTGTTTACGGGACACAGATATCAAGTCATATCATATCAGTCCTGCTTCATTTTAAGTTAATTTTGGCTCATTGAAGCTGCTCGTGTTGTGGCGCTGATAAGTACGAAGTGAAAAGCTAATTTTCAGATTGGATTAACGTCATTTGATCAGAATTTCTGACATATGTTTTGCAGGATTATATGATGGGCGAGTGACTGATATAAATAAACGCAACCTATAACCAACAATTAATTAGTGGTATAGCAGCATTAAAGTTTCTAACTGATCATGGTTGAGTGGACAGGCCATTAAGTCCGTGTGGGGGAAAATTAATGTAGGCCTATATGTGATTGGGCCCCAGGTATTGGCAAGGTCAGATGCTAATTTAGCTCCTTTGGCTCCAAAAGTGTTGTTGCGTTCATTTTGGGTAACTCGGGTCGCCAGCATGGGAGGACGCTTATATTGCAGATCTTTTTAATGAAATCTGAGAGGTTTCTGAACCAGCCATACACTGTAAAAATAAAAGGTGCCTGGAGGAACCTTTTGGGGTTCTTCACTTCGCCACACCGGCGGAACCGTCTGTAGATCCTCTAGGCACCCTTTAAAAAGGGCCGGTTCTCTGAGGAACCACACAGGTTTCCTGAGGAACTCTGATATTAGGCTCTGTGTGGAACCACTTTGGGTGCCTCCAGGAACCAAATTTCATTTTTTTTAAATATTTAATTTCATATTGTTACTATGGTTACCTTTGACATCTATTATAATAAACAAATTGAACCAAATACAAAATAAGAATTGTTTATTGATATCCATTTTTATACATACACTTCCATGCACATGGGGAAAAAAGCTAACTACAGATTAATATCAATGAATACACAAAAAAATAGTATAATACATAAGCAACATGAATAATCAACCATGTATATACAATAGATAAACAAGAAAAGACATCTCAACAAAATGCATGGAAACACATGTTCCACGAAATAAATCAATGTAAATAAAATTACATTTGAACTAATTAAAAATGTCCATCATACTTAACTTTAACACATTTGTGTTTCAGTCCGATGGTAAGTCTAACATCACTGTTTCCAAGTCCAAAAGCTCTATCAGATGCCAAAAACAAACAACAGTGCTAATATACACTCATTGTGCTGTAACCTTTATCTCTATACTGAAATCTCAGATTGTTAGTTATTCAGCTATTTTGAATCATAAAATGTTTAAGTCTGGGATGCCGTTAGACTGGAGTCTATAATGTACACTATGGCTTTTGAAAATCTTAAATGTGTGACTTGAATCAACAGTGTTCATAAATGGTTGTTGAGTATTCTCATGAAACAAGATAGAGGAAGTAGAGGCTTCGACCCGGAAACAGTATTAAGGTGCAGTAAAATTATCTGTTGTTCTGTGAATGTTCACTGGGGAATTCCAGTCATTTTACTAAGAATCCACACGATCAGCAATTTCGTTTGTGGTCAAAAATGTCACTGTGGGACCAAGTTGGTGTGAGGTACTTAACGAGTTAGAAAAGTGAAAAGGTACAGCATCGTTTTCCGTTTGTTTTTCCTCTTCTCTGGTGGATGGTCCAGACACTTCAATGATTTTCAGGTCTACAGGAGGATTTTTATTCTTGATCAAACTTGTATTTCAGCTTATTTCAGATCCCTGCAAAGTACAAAATTTACTGTTAGTAATGTTATTAAAGTGATAGTTGTGAAATTTAAATAATTTCCTCAGCCTTGTGACGTTCCAAACCTGTTTGACTTTCTGTCTGTGGAACCCAAAAGCAGATCTCAGGCATAATGCAACCCCAGTCACCGTTCAATTTCACTGCATGAAACACAAGCAGAAAAAAATGTGTAAATCATTCATGAAACCATTCTTATGTACACTTGTCTAGTTCAATTCAATACAACACTTTATGTAAAAATGGTTAAGATCCAAAAATGTCCCAGAAAAGATCCTAAAAATAATCAATGAGTTCACAACTCATGTGTTATGGGTTGTGTTGCAAGTCTTCTGAAGCCTAATAGCTTTTTCCTTTTTTTTTTTTTTTTTTTTTTTTGTCGAAAAAGACTAAACTTGAAGTTATAATTCAGAGTTAAAATGTCTATAGCATTTTTTGTGAATCAAACCTGTGATATTATTTTTCTGAGTAACATGAATGAGATTTGAGATCATGAGAAAAGATTTTCAGAGAATAACTGATTTAAAAAACACAAGTACACAGTCAAACAATACAATTGCACACAGAGAAAGTTCATAGTAATAAAGTACAGCATGTGGTGCAGGTAACTTACTGTAATTCAATGTTGCCACTGAAATGTTCAGATTATTTTAGAAATGTAATGGTTGTTCTGGGGAAACAAAAGAACAAAGCTGATTATTCACAACATAATATTTATTGACCAGTAAATGGCTTTAAAATGGTATTTGAGAGAATGAGGACACCTGTAACGTTAGTAAGTAAAGTTAACGTTAGGCTAAACAAAAACAGAGCAAACTATAACCTGTTTTTGTTATTCATAACAATCAGAGAATTTTCTAAATTAGTTAGGCAATTTGAAGACACAGTTGTACAAAATATGTTGAATTGAATGACTAAATCAATCTAAGACAATAAGTCAATCATTTCCATTTGTTCATTAGATCAACGTAGTTAGCATCGCGGCTAAAAACAGATACTGTGCAATAAACGAGTGGTAAACACTGTAAAAACGTAGTAATGTATAATAAATTTAGTTTATATATATGTGTGTTTAAATATATAGTGAGTAGACTCTGTATTTATATTTATTTGGCGAGTTTACAAACCTTGTAATGGAGAGCCGAACAAACGGCGGAAGCTTTGATGAGGAGAGCCGTTACTTTCAAACCGATGACGTCGATCAGCTGAGCTTTGTTGCGCGCGAGTAGCGCGAGCATCACTGAAGCGACGACAGCAGAGGAATAGCAGCAGTTTCGTGACTGAATAAAACTTCTCTCCTCCTGCTTCTTCTTCTTCATATAATATTATTATTATTTAGTGTTGTTGTTTAAGGTTTAAATGACTTAATAAAATAGGCCTATACTAAATATATGTAATCTACCCAAGTGAAAAAGACTAGGTTACTGTTAAATGTATTAAAATGCATTAAAGTATATTTGTATTGTAGGTCTACTAAAAACACACTCAAGTAAATTTTTAATACATTTAATAGTACGTCTTTTTCACCTGGGTATGTATACTGAATCAAACTTAAGTAGCCTATAATAATAACAATAATAGGATAATAATAATAATAATAGAATAATAATCTAATTCTGGCCTCACTGAACCATTGGGTTCCTCCAGATGCTGGCTTTAACTTAAGAGATCTTCCAGGAACCACTTAAATGTTAAAAGATCTTCCAATAACCCTTCTATCGCATTCAAGTTCCTCTATTTTCCCCCAAAGCACTTCGAGGTCTCATAGTAATGAAAAGGTGACTCCAGAACCTCTGAAGTAAATACAAAGTGCTTAAAGGATCCCATAAGTTCCAGCAAGAACCTCAAAGATTGTCAATGCTCTTCCAGTAACCCTTCTATAGGAAAAAGAGCTTTGAGGCACCAAAATTACATTTTGAAGTTCCTTGAGTATCCAACAGGATACTTGAGGCTCCTTTAGTTTTTACAGTGTAGGCAGCAACGTCATTGCAACTTCCAAGGCCCAGAAAGGTAGTAAAGACATGGTCAAAATAGTTCTGTCATGACAACTCTCATGGTAATGGTTATGGCAATGTTAATGTACATGAATAAACCACCGTCGCAGATCTATACAGGTGGAGCTAGGGAAGGTGGAGGGCATTTTTGAAAGTGCTGCATACTGCTAAAAGCAACACACTGGTATTTTTTTAATGTTGACCCGCACCTCATTGGCCGCTGATGCAACATCAACCAATCAGCTGTGCTATAGATAATGATGTGATCACTACCAAATAAGTTAAAGACTTATCAGCCTGCACCATATAGAGTTCCATTCCAGAACTAGATGTTATGAAGTAATGAGAATAAACAAACAAACAAACAAAAAATAAATAAATAACGACTTTATTCAACATTTCTTCTCTTCTATGCAGTCACGCTGTTGACGTAGTAAACACAGTGCATTCTGTGTCCTAGAGAGCTGGCTCATTTTGGCCGAAGCTAGTCATGTGAGCACCACAACGCATGGTAATGCTGACGCAGGAGCTGGCCAATAATGAGAAGGATTTGTTCTGTATTATTCGGTGTCTGAGATTTTACTTGACACTGGGCAGAGCTTGGCTATATTAATATTCACGAGTTTCGAAACTCCTGTTTTGTGTTAAAGCACCACTGAAAATATTAGCGCATGGCACGCTAAAGGCTAATTAGCCGTTTCAGCGTTAAACGAATAGCGAACCAATTATCATTTAACAGCCTATTTTTGTTATGTTTCTGTTTTAACATGAGAGTCAAAGCGTATAGGTTTGCCGAAATGTATGGTGGCATAATAATATTAATTCTAAACTCATGTGGTGAAGGCAGCAGTAAACTAGTATAGCCTACTAGTTTACTGCTTCCTTCACCAGCCTACTAGTTTAGCCTACTGCTGCCTTCACCACATGAGTTTATAAACTATAGTTTTCTTCTACTCTTCTACTCTGGGTAGACTTATATTTCTAGTGTTATTATGTTTCCAAAATTGTACACATGCAGGAAAACATGTTAATGTAGGCTACTTTAAATATATTTTAATGATTATCTTAATTGGCCATGATAAATTATGCATGTGATAACCCTATGTCATGCGCAAGAGAAACAGCGCGCAGCCATCTTTAGAATATTGTTTTTGAACTTCCGTTTTTGCGGTCTCTCTGTATATTTCAATGGCATCGCTGTCGAGAAGTAATTAACTGGTCAAGTGGATTTACTTTTAGTAAAGTTAACGAAAGTTATCATGAGCATTGTAATGTTTAAAGCAGATGTCTTAACAAGTGTCAGTAGACCGGGAAGATTTTGAAACGAGCCGTTCATTCATAAATAGGCCTATGTTAGATCGTAGTGAAAATACAAACCGGAAGACAAACGACAACGAGCGCTGTAAAGGGGCGGGGATAAGGTCTACAACCTTGATTCTTTTCCAATGAAGATGTCAATAAATATATCCCTGTACACCAGACAAAGCAGACACTTTTATTTTCACTTTGTTTTGAGCATGACAGTATTTAAAATTTTAATAATACAGGTTTGTTGTAAATGCAATGTAATTTTTTACATTGAATAGTGTCAGTTGCAAAGGCTGGTATCATTGGGATTGCATGAGCAGAACAAACTTTCATTTGTCTGGGATCCCAAGACGCTGTGTAAAGTGTGTTAATGTGTGTTTAAATAAAATTGTTTTTGCTTATATGTCAGCTATATGTCATGGCTTCTCCTCGTTCGTGAATAAAACTTTAACACAGAATCAGTTGCTCTTAAAAAAAAAATGAAACTCCTCTCATGATTTACTTTATCTTTGATACAGTAAATGAGGCAAACAGCTACTTAATTTTAATTAAAATATAAACATTTTAATTGTAATGGAAAGCTTGTAGAATATAACCCAAACATTCCATTGTTAAATGTAATATAACCCCCATGAGTAACTTTATATATTACATTTAAGACATGTTTTGTCATTTTGTCAACTAAATCCATATGGGGAAAAATATTGGGAATGTTTCCTGATAATATGAAAAAAATAACATTTAAATTTAGGATTACTTATTACTAAATTATTTACCAACTGAGCAAGCAATTAAGAAATTACAGAACAATCACAGCAGTCTGTATGTCTAATTATCCCTGTATTGATAATCATAATATTCCTCACACTTTTGCCAATTATGTCTTCTCCAAACACATTTTTAAATACTATAATATATTTTTAATTCGGACATTCAAGCAGCATGGCAGAAGTTTCTGGCAGTCGTAGTCTCTGCACTTGGAAAACAGTACCTTTAACTGAACATCTGGTTTTGAAAAGCTAAAGAGAAAAGTGTATGTAACGTGCATTTTTCAATTAATAAAACACCAAACAACTGTAGCGCGTGACTCGGTTTCTAGATCTTACAATTTCAGACTATGGACCAGACTCCGAAGATTTTTGGATCGACTCGCTGAAGCAAAACTAGCTAAAATAGTAGGCCTAAAAAATTCAAAGGAATAAATCACCCAGACTACTGGACTGCAATTAATTAAATAAAAGGTAAGTATATTTTCTCTCTTTGTTGGTTTTTGGAATAATTACAAATTAAGTAAAATAAAACAATTAAATTACAGAAATATACAGTATTTCAATTAAATGACATATAGGCTACCAGAAAAACACAATCAAAATTTCCCAGTGTCACTTTTCTAAATCTCAACCTCAATATTTCAATTTCATATTCAACAGTTGTTGTTTTAATTTCAAAAATAGGAAATAAGAATGTTCATCAAAATGGAAACAGTTCAGTCCATAAAGAAAAAAAAAAAAACAACTTGAATTCTTGTCTTCAGGAAAATCCAGGTAAATTGGAAAAATATGCAATGTGTGCAGTTCTGTCCTACCCACTCAGAAACTTTGTTTCTCACAACTGGTTTCCAGGGACGAAATGATGGGATGGCTCGCCAGTCCAACCAGGGAAATCGACAGCAGGACAGAAATAGGAATCTCAGCAGCAATTCAGTAACTCTCAACAGAGAATTTAGATAAAAAAAAAAAAAAAAAAAAAAAAAGCTTGATACCCGATCTTTCTGGAAACTTTTTCTCAAACGAGGGCGGAGCTAACCTTTCACCTCACCAATCAGAAATGAATTCAGAAACTTTTTTCTATTCTTTGAATTATTTATAATAAAATAAATACATTTTATTTCTTATTCTTCACTTACTATTAGTTTCATAGCGATATGATAGTTATAAATACTAGTGACCCAAATGAATGAATGTAGGGTTACACAACTTTGATCACTGGTGTTTATGCTTAAATAAAACAACTAAATTTGCATGAAATGTTGTTGTTCATATTTTTAGTTCTGTGTTCATTTTGTTGATTATGAGCATATGTTTGGAAGGCTATCTCACAGAGGGAAATATATTTCACTTGATAATGACCATATATGATTGACGTCCATTTATCTCCGACCTGTTGGTTTCAGCACTGGACAGCGACACACACAACCTGTCTGATCCTATCAGTCACTCTCAGCTTGCTGCCATAATAATATACATATACAGCCAGGCCAAATACTGCCGAGACTATTTTGAGATCCTGTGAAGAGCTCGCTCAGAGGTAAACACGCGTATTCTTCATTTTATTGAGCTGAACTCCTAAAAAGATTGGCCATGTTTATAT
Source organism: Scardinius erythrophthalmus (assembly GCF_964197995.2). NCBI lineage: Eukaryota > Metazoa > Chordata > Actinopteri > Cypriniformes > Leuciscidae > Scardinius > Scardinius erythrophthalmus. The sequence goes on from NC_138221.1 coordinate 35,118,942, forward strand.
AGGCTAAATCGGACTCAATCATTGAAATTGACTTGAAAACACATAGGCCTACTGAATAATTTATTTAAATGTATTTAAATTAAATAATACAATTCACCTTAACAGTCTCGACCATATTTGCTAAGCTAGAATTAAATCAAATGCACGATTGGATACTCTGTGTAATCACGTGTAGCATCCTGTTTTAAAAAAAAAGAGAAAGTTATCACATTTTACCTGTCGTGACAGATGGTTGGTTCCAGAACTGTGCATTTGGCGTGTGTCAGCGGCCGTTGCAGAGAGGTGCTATGTAAGGCTTTCAGAATGGCTATCTGATAACAATGCTTGAATCTCTTACAGTCCCGGCACAGTAAGCCTGCGTAATTTAGTAAAGAAACCATTTCCCCGCCCTCCGTATAACACTCAAAAGGCAAAAAGGCGCCATAATCTCAAAAGTTAGGCTACATGTGTCATGCGTTTATTTATTGTTTATGGGCCATTTGTGCTCAAAATGTACATAAAAAACACTATTCATGTACAGTAGGCCTATATTCATTATTCAAACTCAAGATACAGGAAACTACAGAACAATCCTTCATTAAGAACATTGTTTGATATAAACTGGTTGTAATTTAATCATTTCTTAATTTCCGTCACTTTTGGCCACTTTTTGACCTTCTGTCATTCAAATAAATGAAACACATGCAAAAACAAGAGAGAACCAACGAAATATTTATAACTGATTGTCAATGTTTTCATGTGAACGTTCTTCTACGTACTTTTTTTGTGCATAAAATAAAACCTGTAGCTGTAGCCTCAGATAAATACATTAAAGGAGTTGAGAGTTTTGTTCTTCCGTCATATTTAAAAAGTATAAATATTTTCCTCAAGTTTTGATGGTTTCATCGAACCTTTAGGGTCGTTACAAACAAATATCCCATCAGTACACCAATAATTAATTATATGTGTGGTCATTCTTTTCATTTATTCATGTTTTATATGAAGTTTTCAAATGTAAAGTTTCTGAAACGTCTTCATAAAAAAAAATGGATTATCAGTGTTTTGTCACAAATAATCAAATAAATATAGCCTAACTTCACTATATTACGGGTTTGATTTGCAAATATAAATAACTGCAGTTAAAAACAAACACCTTAGTTTTTATTTCAAAACTGTTATAAAGTTGTCAAATCAATAATTATTTTATATTAAAAAATCCAAGTGGCACTGTAAAACTAATTGTTGGTTTAACATTTTAAAAAAGTTACTTGGTTATCTTAAAAATTTCATTGAAATAAATAATCTGCGATAACACAATGAAGGACATGGGTTTGTTTTCTGAACCACATTCATTTTCTAAGATGATTTGACAAAAGAAAAAGTTGTGATAACAAATCATGAAAATACATTTTCACAGTGTAGGCCTATACACATCAGATCAGTGGTATGTTTTTGTGTGCAGAAACGAAAAGAGAGAGCTTGATTTCATACATTTCATTTTTATTTTTTTTTTCATTCTCATTAAGGCGAATAAAGTGTCGCGTCGGAGATGAAAGCAGCGTCGACTTTAGCGGTACTTCTCGGACAGAGCCAGGCTGACCAGAGCGAGGAACTTATCCACAGACACATGCACCTCAGGAGTGAAGTCCTCAGGAAACATCAGCGCGAGCGCCACGAGGAGATTGTGATTAATGATCTGGGGGAATAAAATAAAACATAAAAACATATAACAAATGTAGACTGTGTTTTATTGAAATTGGAAATGAAATGAGATCCTCGGACAAATGTTTTCAGCAGAACGAACCTTGAAGTTAGCGGGGTCCACGCGAAGCATGAAGGCATGGAGCTCGCTGAGGGTGAGCAGACCACCCTTGAGATCATCTATCAGCCCCACAGCGTTCAGGACACCATTCACTACTGTCAGTCCATGTTTCTTCACCTGAGGAGAGCCAGGGCTCAGGTCTGCCCAGTGGGCGAAGTACGTCTTCGTTTGAGGGTAAACGAACAGAGTCCTGAAAGGATTAATAATAATGAGATAGATTGTCTATAATAGCATCTTATGCTATAAATGTCCGCTCATGCACATTTCACATTACCTGGACAGAGTCTCGTTGCCAATCTCCTCAGCCTTAGGGGCAACTTTGTTAAAGAAGGTCTTGACCGCCAATTTGTCCTTTGCAGAAAGACTCATGGTTACTCGATTAGCTGTGAACAGGCTGCCAAAAAACAACAACTCAAGCAATCTGGGGTTCTTGGCAGGGCTTTTTAAAGAAGAGGGGGCATTGTTTTGAACGCAATATTTGACTCCACCTCTCAAGCAGACCAGTGGGAAAACATCTCTTGAATCTTGATAAGCAAGACACAGCTGTTTTAGTGTGAATCAAGTGAGCATTACGTGTTTTTATGATTTAAACTCTATAGGAGCCCCACAAGGGCTCAAGGACATTGTTTGATTCTTGTGAACTGAAGGCTTGACTTAAACTATTATTTAAAATGATGCAATTACTTAAGAGTGCTTTGACCCACTTAAGCACATTATAGCCTGCGCAATTACAAAATAATATTGTCTTTGATAAATGGTTAAAGTGTAGGCTACTGACAAGTAATTTACTTTAATGACATTTTATGGAAACTTGTATGGCATGTATTAAAATGTATTATTATTCATATATATTATTAATAGGCCTATATTTGTAATGATAAAGTTGCAATATATTATATTAAAAATAGTTAACTTCATGTCAAATAACACTAAATCTAATGTGCTTAATGTGCTTTAGTATGCTATCAAAATAAGTGTACTTCTTTAAAGCATGACAAAAGATTATCAAAACATCATGATTAGCTTTTTATTGCCTGTTGTGTTAATACATTGTATTTTGATGTACATTGATAAACAAAATGCTCACATTGACACATTTTCTGTCATTTAAGCATTGATCAGCTGATATATTTTAAACCCTTTGATAAAACATTGTCTCATGAGAATGATAGACCATACGTAGTACCCAAACCGATCACACTAAATGCGTCTCTATAGCACGCATTGTGTTTATCGTGCAGTTTATACGCCAAAATGACTTTTTACGTGCATATGATACGCATGGGTAGGTTTAGGGTAGGTTTAGTAGTGGTGTAGGTACGTGCATATGATACGCATGGGTAGGATTAGTAGTGTGGGGGTGCGTGTGTATTACACGCAATAAAGTGCGTATCATTTGTACGTAAAAACTAATTTTCGCTATAAATTGCACAATAAACACAATGCGTGTAATAGGTTTTCGTCTTTAAATTGATCATATTTGCACCCATCAGTGTTGAAAGAAAGAACACTATTAGAGTATAAAACACCAATATAAAATGTATTTTACTCTGTTTAGAGTTTGTTGATATATAATTACATTTAAACACTGCACAGAGTCAATACGAACTCGATTACACTTTCAAAAGTGTTAAAACTCAACTGGGAGTGGACTCCATGAAACACTTTTAAAGTGTTGAAAATAACTACTAAAAAGAGTGTTATTTTCCCATATTTTGTAGTTTAAAACATTTTGTGGTTAAGATGGCACATGGCCAATAAATGACTTATTTCTAGAATGGCGCATTGATTTGTGTTCACGTTGCCAATTCTGGCATTGAATTAAATACTGTCTGGGAGTGATAAAACCACTGGAATTAATGTTTGACCAAACTACTATTGCTGTAGAGAAAGGGGTTGGATTTCAAGTCTTATCTTCTGGAAACATACTCACATTTTATCAGTAGGTTCAGCAGGAGGTCCACCCTTGGTTGGCACTGATCTTGATTACAATGAATTTGTTCACGCGTGGATATCTTCCTGCTGAAGCATGCTGCAAATGCTACTTCTGAGAAAGCAAGATGTTTCACGATGAATGCTGTAACTCGGGTGCTGAAGGTGTGTTAAACACGGCAGATCCGATTAATCGACCGGTAACAAAATGATACTTTGGTTCATCTGCAAAATGCACTGTGTATGCAGGCCTACATTATAGTTAATATATGGTTATTGTTGTTTACAGTTGAAACATGAATGTTTATTTTTCATTAAATAAAACAGGTGGAGTAATAGGCATGAAAGTGAAACTAGTCTACTCATTTTTTTGTGTATAATTTTCATTAGCCTCTACAAAAATATTTCATCCCAGAAAGGCGCCAATCAAAATCAAGTATACACACATTATTTTTATTAATTTTTTAACTCATTCATCTTTCTTGCACAGAATGGAACCGCTTTACCAAAAACACATTTATAGCCTTTTAGGGGGTCATTGTAGTCGACGGGTATATAACAATAATTATAATAACAGACTAATAGAAAATTAAATATAAAAAATGGAATAACTAATAAAGAAATGACACAATCCTCTAGGCTATTAGAGACTTTTTCTTGGTCACACTATATGGCGTTTTGGTAATTTTCATATTTTTCTTCTGGTATGGTGCATATTTTGTATTAATTTTTCACTGGATAAAATAGATAGGCCTACAGCTCAGTCCAATGATGTTGCATGGAGTCACTATTGGGAATATTGTAGTTGTCATTTAGGCCTTTGTTATTTTCAATTGGGATGTTTTTGTATATCCATGAATAAAGTAGCCTACATAGACAGGGTTTAGATTAAGCCAGGATTAGGCCTTCTAGTTCATTTAGGACATTTAAATAGCTTTTATTGACGTGCCTTAGATAAATAATAATAATAATAATAAAATAAAAAAGCATTACTGGTGGTGTGCATCTTGAGACAAAACAATGGCACTGACCTATTTTAAGATATTCCAGTGCATGTTGCTTTCAGAAAAAAAAAAAAAAAAAAAAAAAATCAAACATGCATTTTAGTCTGGGACTATCATAAACCTTGTCTGGAAACCGGGGATTATGTTTTACAAATGTGTTTTTGGTAAAGGGTTCCATTCTGTTCAAGAAAGGTCATTCAATTTGTGTTGAACATGACTGTGCAGGGCAGGTGTCAGAACATAATGAAACAGTTACCATGTTAATAAAAGGTGTTAATTCCGATAAATAACTCTTATATTGACATTGATAGGACATGCTAAAGTGTCAAGGCCTGCGCTACATCTCCCACAGGTGGACTGAGAGCCGTTTCACCATCGCTGTATTATTGCGCCCTCTGGCGTGCAAAAAAGGAAAGTCTGTACATCGGACACATTTCTCTTTTAAAATGGCTGCATTGTCCTGTAGCTCCATAACGCTTATAACACTAATAAATACTCCATTCCAAGCGACACACGTCCTTCTATCTAAATTTATTTCCCCCCAAAACTAGGGAAACAAACAAACAAACAAAAATGTAAATGTGTGAGCACTTTACATAAAGGTACATGACCGGCAAATGTGGCAAAAGATATACAAAACTGTGAACAGATATTACAAATTTTGAAAGATATTCAAAGAGTGTTAAATAAAACAAATACAAAAGAGTATAAAACTAATTACTTACTAAACTAGTTATATGAAAGCATGTGTGGGTAAACCAAAAGGTTCAATCTGTCTTTCAAATTAAACAAAGCTCTTCCATTTAAAATATTAAAATCCAACAACTTGTGTGGTTAAAAAATTCTATAGTCTTTGCACTAAAACTTTGGAGACGATATATATTATTTTCATTTTGGAAAACATCTTACATTCGTTGTAGACAATACCGAGCCAAATCAATCTGTGCTCAGCCAGGACCAATATGTGCATATTTAATGTGCACAACACCTGGTCTCATTCACTAAAAAAAAAAAAAAAAAAAAAAAAAAAAAAAAATCACATACATGTACCTTCATATTTCCTTCACTGTAATTTGCATGAAAACAGATATTTAAAAAAGAGGAAGAATGTATTAGCTCAGCAACATTATTTTGTATTCATCAATACTGTTTTTTGGAGAGCCCTTGTTCAATAAACCTTCAATATTTGTTTTACATTAACAAAATGACAAAACCATGCAGTCCTCCACAAATCAGAGTAAACAAAGTACAACCTCAATAGACCATAATACTGCATCAGCCGTGACCAAACCTGGGGTGGAAATGAGAGCGGGTCACTGTGATTTTCCCAAGTAAGACACGTTCCTTGATCAACATCTTTGTTGATCCTGGAACAACATTCCAATCAACCAATCAGATTTGCAAGAGAAGTTTACAGTTAATGTCAAGTTCAGGCTTACAACCAGGGTTAGGTGTTTCTACATCAGTATTATTCACCATCATTTCCCTCTGATTTTAGGGATAAGTTATGGGTAGGGTTAGGTTTAGGGGTAAGGATATGGTTAGGACTAAATTTTCGGACAGGAATGTATGTATAATGTATATCAAAATATGTTGATCCAGGAACATGTCTTTCTTTCTCTGTCCAAAAACATAGTCCTACCCCTATCCCAACCCCTAAACCTATCCATAACTTATCCCTAAAATCAGAGGGTCATGCCCTTAACCCTGGTTGTAAGCCTAAACTTGACATTACCTATATACCCCTTAAAATCTGGTTGGCTGATTGGAATGTTGTACTTGGTGAAATCATGTTCACCTACTGGGAACATGTGCATCCAGATGATTTACACAAGCCTAAAAACAGGATGACATCTCACCATGTGAATTCATTCAGTAAAAATGCTAAAATACCATCACAAGTGTATTACCTGTAAAATATAGTATTACAAATCTCCTAGAGAAGTAAGTGGTTTCCCGTTGTGGGGTGAGACAACTGCACTGTATAATCAAATATTGAAAATCACCATGTAAAATCTATCAAACATCGTGCTGAAAACAGCTGCTGTGAAAACTCAAAATGTGTTTTTCGCAATAGTAAAAACCGTGAAAGGACACTTGATCAAGATAAACTTTTTTTAGTTGTTTGCACAATGCTCTTATAAATGTAATCAGTTGCTGTTTGACTTTGACTGGATGGTTGTAAAAGTAAATGCACTTTTATAATTTGACTGTATATGGTAACACTCGTTTCATGTCAACAAATGGACAGCTAGATAAATTATATTGCTATTAAACGCTCGTTGTTATTCTTATTTGAGTGGCACCCATTTAAATGAGCTACAGAAAACAACAGATAAGGACCGATGGTGCCAAGTGCTACTTCCTTTTTAAGAGTGCACAATTTTTATATCTAAAAAAGTTGTACATGCTAAATTGTGGGTACACATACTGTACACACACACACACACACACATAGAGAGAGACAGTGGAATGGACGAGGAACGTTAGCTGGAAGAGTTGACATCAAATTCATGGCATCCATTTACTTCAGTTCAGAGGAGGGAGGAGAGGATCCCAGAATAGGAGACTTTGGTGACACCTGTTGAGAAGGAAACACTTTGTGACTCAACTCACTTCACAGGGCAGATTAACTGTGAAAACAGAGCAAGCACACTTACAGGGGAAGGTGGCTTAGCGAAATTGAGGTGCGCATACAGAAGCACAGCGATGTCATTCTGACTGGCCTCCAGCGCAATGGAGAGAGCCGTGCTGCCATCCTGTAAACCAGCAGCAGAAAATACACAACATTTAGTACAAGCTAAATAGAAAGATTAATGACAAATATGAGTGTCTGCAATAAAGTAAAAGGGGTAGCACTTTACAATAAGGTCCTATTACTTAATGCATTACCTAAAATTAACTAATGATTAGCAATAGATTTGTTAAAGTATTTATTTATCTTTGTTAACATTAAATTAATAAAAATTAACAGATACAATTTTTGATTTTAAAGGAGAACTCTGGTCAATTTGCGTGATGCGTGTGAACTCGACAATCGATTACTATGGACTTCGACCGAAAAACAGGAAGAAAATACAGGTATGTGCACTGGCTGAATTAACATCACTTTTATTCATATCTTTCACATCTACTGCAGTCAGATTCACTCGTGTTCACTCTGAAGGATTCACTCACATTAGCTGTGCACTTGTAATGACACATCAAGGATGTTAAGAGGCTAAAAGCAGGTTTAAACATTGCCCCATTGAAGTCAACTGGGTGCAAATTTTAAAAAGAGGATAACACGGTGTAGGCAACACCGATTTTTGTCGTTGTTCTCTGTACTGACAGCACTCCAAATGTACAAAAAAATGAGCTCAATGTTAATATTGACCGGAGTTCTCCATTAATCAGTGGCGGCTCAGCAGGAGAGGCAAGGGTGAAATTTTGGGTTGAGAAAGGGAGAAGGACAGTTTAATGTTAATAAACCTCATTCATTTCATGTCGCAGAATGTGCATTTCTTGTTTCTAATTTCACCACTGTAACGCCATAAAATATTACTGAAGTCAGAACCACCTCTGCTCTTCCCCGAACGAGTCTGAGGGGATAGAGAAGAGGAGGAGGAGGCAAACCCATAGCTGGAGAAGAGAAGAGCCTATTATCACCATCGATCATTTCACTTACATCGAATATAGTGTTGAGAAAAAAATACAATGGCAGAGGACACTAGCCTCTCTCGGTATATTAACCAATCATTGCAGAGACGTAAAAAATGGCCATCTACCTTGATTATGGACAGCAGAGATATGAATATTTGATTGCCAACAAATTTACGAAGCTACCATTCGAACAGCAGCTGCCAATTAAAAATGAAGGAAGACCACATGCCTATGGACAGAGGCTACAGCAATCCACTTCACTAAACAGCAATTAGAAAGATGGATTTTTGGAGGTGATATAGGCTAGGTTTTGCTGTTTATGTAGGCTAATTTCACTAAAAGTGACCAAAAATACAAATTTTAAAGCAGTTCAGAAAAAAAACCCTTTTGGAGGGGATCTCCAGACCGCTACAATTTATTTTAAACTCTATTTTAAAACCCACCAGCTGCCACTGACTTAAATAATGTATTGGTAAATGCTGAAATTAAGACAAACTAAGATTAATAACTGTTTTAGAAGTGTTCGTCATTGTTAGTGCAGTTAATTAATGTTAACCAATGGAACCTCATTGTAAAGTTTTTCCGAAAAAGTAAAAATCTTTTAAAACTCGTGTTTTAAACAAATGGCAAGTTCTTAGAAATGAATTCATGTTGGTTTAGTTAAATTTGATTTTTTAATATATATATATATATATATATATATATATATATATATATATATATATATATATATATATATATATATATATATAAGAATATACCATCAAGCTAAAGAAAATAACATACTTTCCTTTCACTTTGAGTAAGTTAAACGTTTTAAAATATATTTTAAAATATAGAATTTATATTAGTTTTAAAATAAAAATATAAGCTTTTCCCCCCCAAAATACCATGAATTATTAATTCATAAATATCATTAGGTTTTTGGGGGGTTGTAGCCTACATGTGAATTTTTACAACCTGAACAAACCTTTCCTTGTCATAAAAAAACAACAACAACAAAAAACAAAAAACGAACTATCTGATATTATAACTCTTTCCCTGCCACTGACTTAATTTCCCGGCTATCCATGTTTTCACTGTTATACGGTAGGGGGCGCTATGACACATCTTCTGAGAGAGTATCCAGTCTAGATCCAAAAACAAACGAAGATGATTATCAAACATTAAACAGCATATAAATCAAAACTACCAAAGGTTAACTGAATGAAATGTTGACCCAGGACAAGTTATAGTACTTTGAAGCTTTAGGGATGTTGATGGACTTGATCTACTCCATCTGTGGTCATCGTTCTGAATCCAATTTGGGTGTAGTCTTTGACAAAAACGCAATTTTTTCAGCCTTTAGTTTTTTGTTCAAAATGTTGTTGTTGTTGTTTTAAAAAAAATGGAAATTACTGACATTCAAGTGTTGCTAAAAAAAAGAATGTAAGGAGCTAGAATTTTTATTGATTTATTAAAAGCAGAGGCCCGATACTTTCTTTTTATATATTCAGATATTCATATAACAAAATAATCTGTGGGCCATGAAAGTTTTGTGAAAATGCTGGCGCTGACTGGCAACTTTGTTTAAAAAAAAAGCTGTCAGGGAAAGAGGTAAGAAACTTTTGACCTTGACATCAAATTTCCCTGCACGTTGGTTGCACTTTGATTTGGCAGATAAACATATACATTTATAATATATAATATATAATTTTATTAAAATTGCTTCATTGTTTATTTTTTTCTAAGAAATAATAAAGGATTATGCTTGATAGCATACCACACTTTGGCCAAAAATGATATAATGATAAAAGATAAAGAAGAAAGACAGAATTTAATAAATGATGGTATTATGCTTGATAAACAAAGAACTAATCACATTATCAGTGAGCGTGGCATCACAGCCTGGCACAGACAGCAGCTGCCGCACGATATCCACGTGACCGTGTTCACAGGCACACATGAGCGCCGTGGAGCCGTCATCATCACGCAGGTTCACCTGGGCTCCACAGGACAGCAGAGCTTTCACCATGTCCCCTCTGCCATGACTGACCGCCAGCATCAGTGCCGTCTGCCCTGCCTACCGCACACACATGCATCAGTACATTACAGAGCACACGGTGACTGACACATGTTGAAGTGTAGTGATTGACCAGAAGAGGGCGCACCTGGCTGGCTTTGGCATTGACGTCGCCTGTGCAGAGCAGCTGGAGGACGGTTTGAAGGTCACTGTCAGAGTTGAAGGCAGCCAGAGCTGTCAACATGATAGCCGTGTAACCAGCCTTGTTCTGCTTGTCAGCATTACAGAGGCCTACAAAAACAAGGACAGCTGATAAATAAGAGGTACAGATATAGCTCTGTCACATGGTAAATAAAAGGTACGGACATATTTTTGGCCACAAGTATACTACTGTTCAAAAGTCTGGAGTCAGAAGGATTTAAAAAAACATTTTTGTATGAATTTTATTCCGCAAGGATGCATTCAATTGATCAAAATTCTGTTTCAAATAAATCTTGTTCTTTTGAACTTAATAAGAAATGTTTCTTGAGCATCAAAGTATCATATTAGAATGATTTCTGAAGGATCATGTGACACTGAAGACTGGAGGAATAATGATGAAAATTCAGCTTTGATCACAGGAATAAATTACATTTTAAAATATATTCAAAACAGTTATTTTAAATTGTAAAATTATTTTACTGTTTTTACTGTATTTTTGATCAAATAAATGCAGCTTTGATGAGCATAAGAGACTTGGTGGTTTAGGTCAAATTAGTTTACTGTAGTATGTTTAACTTAATTACATTTGTCGAACTGCATTTTTTATGTTGATCCAACTTAATTATTTTTCTTAATTTACTGAGGTTTAATTACTGTCAAATATTACTCATCGAGTGAAGCAATTAAGCTCAGCCCACAACAATCATAAAGCTGCCCACAGTCTCAGCACAAGAGCCACTCTTCAGCACATTGCAGAAACTCTGCTAAACCTCCAACATAACTGACATTAAACACTAACATGTCTTTTCCTTTACTGAAAAACACCTAAAATGACACCTAATCCCTAAATTCACTCTCCTAATGCAGTCTCAAAGCATGCTGGGAACTACAGATCCACTACCTAGGGAGAGAAAAGACGTAATGTGACAAAGCACGTACGAAAACAGTGTGTCAGCAGCAGAGAGCATTGCTCGGAGATGTGCGGAGCGTCACTCACCAGTTCCCAGCAGCAGATTAACTACAGGGAAGTTGGAGTGAGAGACAGTGTAGTGCAGAGCTGTGTTTCCATTGCCGTCAGCCATGTTGATGACAAACTCCAGTAGCTGCGGGGAAATGGAGGCAAAGGTGTCCATGTATGCCTTGACAACTGCAGTGTCAGCAGCCTTATGACAGGACACTCTGAGCCACTCCTGCAGCACGCTGGTGTAAGCCATCCTCTGTCAACACAAGACAAGACACAAACGGCTTTTAATGCCCTGTTCAATCAATGGAATTCAATAACTATTTTAAAGGTGAAGTGTGTAATTTCTGCAGCACCCAAATGGAATTGCAAAAATAACTTGATTTTTTGGGATTTTCTTTAGAAATTGTGGGTGGTCCTTGTCCATGGATACTTTGCCACCACAATGTCGGAGCTGGAATTACAACTGCCCAGGTATTGCCTCAAGTCTATATGATATTCCGATCCCAAGTTTATTTTTAAGATATTATTTATGCCTGTCGCACAAAGAGTGTGGGACGTGGTCCATGGCAAGGCTTTAGGTGGGAAGTACTGTAAAATTTTGCTTAATATTTTAAAATCATCACAGAGCACAATGGAAATGATGCTGTTGGAGATGCTGCAAATACTAGGGCCCTATGAAATGATTTCTTTATGATTCTTTCCAAAATTTAGTTTTATTTTCCCCGTTTCTATATTTTTCTGGTTTCATTACATTTTAATAAAAAAAAGCATGTCTAATCAATTGAATTGATTTAAATTTTTCTGGATTTATATTTAATACAAATTTATTAGCAGAAAAAGGTAGTAATAAAATGAAGGCATAATTCAATTAATCTTTTAAAATTTAAATGAACTGAAAACTTCATTCCTTTTTGCCAAACAAAGTGCTGCACAAAAGAGCTTTACTGTTCAAATGAAAACAGGGACTATAATAGTGTGATATTCCTTAAAAAATAACATTTAAAAAAAGTATTATTATTATTACACTGATTAGCACATTCTACTGTACAGTAGTAATGTACTTCTGCCACAATCTCTTCAAGTTAAACCAAATTTAGATTTTGAGGGGGTTGTCGTGAAGACCTTTGAGCTTCTGAGTGTATATATGACATGATAATATCTAGATTTTATTAAGTGTACAGCCCTACTTTTGACTCAGTTCATCCAAAATTTGCCATATCCTGTGACATTCCACGTTATACTGTAAATTCCGTTTTATGACTGGATTCTGCGATTCCGTCCACGTTTTTCCACATTGTAGAAATCAGAAAGTTTCTAAGCAAAATAATTACATACTTCACTTCCAAACTTTTAAAATAACCTTAAATATAGAGATATGAACTATGGCAACCGTCATTTATAATCATAAAAACACAACTGACGAACATACCGCGTCTTGATGGCTAAATGCATTTGGTTCACTGAGGGCCTTCTGCAAGGTGTGGAGGGCCGTCATGAGACTGCCACTCAATTCCAGCCTGAAAACAAGGAGAAAATGCTTGCCAACTTATATAAATCAACAGTGAATCTCATAATAGCTTGTGTCACTGATTTGAGTCAAACTACCTGCTTGCTTGTTTATTAGTGGGGGTGGTGCCTGTGTTTGCTGCTGTATCAGTGGCGGAGGATATGGCTATGTCCTGTTTTGCTGAGGCATCAGTAGATTGTGAATGCGTTGCTCCTTGTTGGGAGGTGAGGTCAGCGGTTTCTGATTGGCTAACATCATGCTGAGGTTTGGCACCGGTGGATTGTGACTGAGTTGTCATCTGTTGAGCAGCGAGGTCTGAAACCTCTGGCTGGACATTTGAATCAGTGGCTTTGGATTGCTGCGCTGCAATGCTGGTGGATGATAACTGGACAGAGTTTTGTTCAAGAGAAACGGCAGTGCTTTCAGAGGTATGCGCTTGAAAAACGCATTTGAACTCTGTGGACTGAACGACACCCTCCGGATGAGCCGTGGCGGTCACTGGCGATTGGCTCACACAGTGCTGTATGTCTGCCTCTGCTGCTGGTGACTGGGTGACCTGTTGCTGGGTAGCTGCATCCGTGGCATGTGATTGGCTGGTGCTTTGCTGTGCTGCAGTGTGATTGGCTGGTGGCTGGGCAGTGCTTTGCTGAGGTGTTTGGGCATTTCCTGTCTGAGAGGTGGGCTGCAGGATGCAGGAGGTCACCTGAGATGGCGGTGCCGCAGAATCCGGCAGTTTCTCTGTAGCCTCGTGGTATTCGCTTGCATCACTCTCATCTTCTGAACTTTCCGAGCTACTCTCTTCAGAGGATGTCGATTCGTACCTGCAGAGCACAATAGTGATGTTTTTTTACGAGATTGCGGCAAAATACTCACGTAAAACCCTCTGATATTATGAAACGGATCCTAAATGGATAATCTAAACTAGATGTGTAGTTCCTGATGGAAGCAAAAGTGTTGCAAGGCAGCAAAATAATATATTCGAAGTGCTTTGCAAATGACACATTTTTGTTTTTTAGTTTAATCTGTTTTAAAGTTTTCCAAAAACCATGAGTAATTAGCACATCCACATTAAATTATCCACAAAACGTCTGAACTGAGTCTGAATGCGGAGAAAAAAAACCCTTAACCAAAATGTTTGAGAAATATTCTCCTTAAAGGGTCATGAAACCCTAAAACACATTACTTGAGATGTTAATAGATATGTATAGGTTGCACATAAATGAAAACAACGATATCACTCGTTATGTTTATTATTAAAGGGGGAAAGTGGTTGTTCTTTTCATTTTACAGAGCCATTTCGTTCTTCTGATTGTCACAAAATGTGAGGTAGAACAATAGATAGTTCAATGCTAATACTGTTAAAACACAAACAACTGCAACATATCTTACTGTTTGTTTAATAAACATAATTTTGTATTTACCCCCCATTGACTCCTATGAACTGCAGGTTCTTTTTAGTGGACGGAGAGCCAGGTTCCCCATCAGCCTTTCTCTTCATGATTGACCTCAGTGTGGACTGAGGGGAGGCTGGACAGTACAAACAAAGTGGACATCGTGAGAATCACTACTTTAAATATATGGAAAATGTCTGATTCATTGTTATCACCAGTTACTCAAAGCGAACCTGGTTTTGATGGATCGATTTGGATGGCTTCTTCTGCTGGTTGGTGGTAAATATCTCCTTCATTTAGCCGTTGGCAGACAGCAGACACTTGGCTGCACTTGGTCTCCATAGCGGTTGCCTGGTTGGTCACTGGCACTGATTTGGACACTTCGCTTCTCAAGACCTCCCGCACCTGCTTAGAGCTTATTGCAATGGGAAACTCGCGTGGTAATTCTGAGGACAAAACAGAAACAGTCTAAATTAGCACAACTGCTAAAATAATTTAAGGAATGATTGTTTGATCTGTGGAACACAAAAAGAAGAAAAAAGGCGGAATATCCATGCTCCTATTTTCAATACTGTGAACGTGAAAAAGAACATGGGTCTAACTCCAAAAGTGCCAAAAAAAGCACTATAAAAGTAGTCCAACTGACTTAAAGGGTTAGGTCACCCAAAAATGAAATTCTGTCATTAATAACTCACCTTCATGTTTTTCCAAACCCTTAAGAATTTAGTTCATCTTCGGAACAAAAATGAAGATATTTTTGACACTAGACTTTCAATCTTCTATTGGTTACACGTCTTCACATGATAAGAATTAGTCAGAGTTCACCAAACTTGAACTTTGCAATGCTTTGAAATTCACATAAGCTTGTGTTTCCGGCCGCTGTCGCTACGACATGCATCAACCAATGATGTTTAACCCTTATTACTTTTAATCATATCAGAATATAGGTATGGTGTCAGAACACTAATATAGGGAATTAGTAGTATTGACCACTTTCATTATGCTTTTATGATGCTTTTATGAAGGTGAGTAAATCGTGAACTATCCCTTAAATAGTTCAAATGGCACCCAAAAGTATGTAATTTCATTTGTAGTGTTTATGTTGTTTTCAGTAGTGCATCATTTCATACACACCCTCTGCTGCTGGGGACTCTGCATGTCTTCTGTGGGGCCCCTCCGGTGCAGACAAGGGCTGAGCGGGAGAACTGCAACTCTGGGCTCTTAGCAGCTTCCCCACACCCACCACTGTGGGCTGCTCCAATGTGTACACTTGGATCCCCACGGTCCTCTGCTGACGAGGTTGCTGGGTAAAACTGACAACAGTGTGCAGGCCGGCACCAGCCTGACCCTGCTGCTCCTGCCAGCCGAGACTAGTGGCTCTCACTGCGTGGTCTACCTGAGGGGAAAGAGCCTGTCTCTCGACTTGCTGCTGAGCGCTCTGTAGCTCCTGCATCGTTTCCCTCAGCTGAACTTCTAAAACCCCCACCTTAGTCTTGAGGGCTTCAGTTTCAGGCAGAAGCCCCAAGTCTTCCTCTCGCACCCCTACTCCTACTTGACGATAACTCCTTTCTTCCGCCTCAGGCCCCACACCGACGGTTCGCACCTCCCGCCTTGCACCCGGACGAGCTCCACCGACAATTACGGTCTCCTCGATTTCACATCCTGAGTCCTGGAGGGAGACCGGAGTGGTAGGTGAAAGACTCCCTGTGGCTCTGTTCGAGGCTCCTGCCCCGTTTCCCGCCTCCTCCTCGGGTATGTCAATGTAAAGGTCTCCTCTTTGACGGCTTCGACTGAACCCCAGCGTGTGGCCCAGGAACTTCTGGCTCTTTAGTTGCACACTGAGCTGCCTCTTCTCCTCCTGAAGCACGGAGATCTTCACTTGCAGCACTGGGATGGTCTTTACCTGCTCCTCCAGCTCCCGGATCTTCCGCAGGGCGACGGCCATCTGCTCCCGTACGTGCTGCAGATGGGCAGGTGTCGGAGAGACGGGTGTGGACAAGCCAGAGCTCATTGGCGTATAGGAGCCACCTCCCTGGGCACGATTGAAGCTGTGCGCACTGGACAGGGAGGTGTTGGAGCCGGCAACGCTGTTATGCATGCTGCCCAGGTTTGAGAAACGACGGCCGTCCTTCTCCTCCTCCAGCTTGCGGCGAGCATCCAGCAAGGTCTTCTCCACGCGTGCCGTACTGAAGTTGGGCCGCTGTGTACTGTGAAAGCCCGGTGCGCAATAGGAGTATGACGAGTGGCGGCTGTCCATGCTGGCGTTGGAGCACAGCGACTCGGTGGAGGTCCACCAGGAGCCCGTGTAGCCGTAGCCACGTGGAAGAGAGCCGTAACGTGGGCGCCGCTGCACTGGCACCTTCTTAATAGTGTTTCCTTTCTCAATATCATTGACATACTTGAGGAAGTCCAGGTCCAGACGGTAGCCGTAGGGGGTCTCTACTGAGTACGGAGCCTCTTGTTCCTTTCCATGCAAGGAGGGGGGCGCTGGGGGGTTAATCTTCCCTAAGGACAGAGGAAACAAATTCAAACTGCAGGAAATCTTAGTCTAATCTCAGAATCAGACAACAGGAAAAAGAATAAACTTTACTCTTTGATCAGATCAAGAATTTACTTTACTAGTTAGTCTCTTAAGTGCAGATGAACTAGGGAAAGGATAATGGAATCACAATATATAAACATTACATTATGTGCAGTATACGACTTGAAAATGGGATCTTACCAGGAAAACTAGAGTCCATATGAAGCACCTGAGCCATGATTGTCATTCACCAGCCAATCTCTCCTGCATAAGAGAGATATCATAAGAATTTTCCCATTGAACTCATGAGATTTATGGCCAGCTACCAGACCTCACTCAAAAATCAGGTCACCATGTTGACCCTTTTTTAATGGGATATTGCAGTATTCATCATAAATGATCTATCCATGCACCTCATGCCCTCGTGAACTTGATGATCACGCGTTCACCGGTGCAAGAGTGGAACAATAACATTTCCCCTCCAGCAACCTGTCACTCACATGAGTAATACCCAACAGCAACAATCCAACAATTCAATCAATTCCCGATGGACAAAATCAAGTCCCATCTGAATTTTTTTCATTTCGGTCATTTCATTTGAAAGTTATTTCACATTTAGGGCCCTATCTTGCACCCAGCGCAATTGACTTTGTACACCGACGCATGTATCATTCCTATTTTGTACCCGCGCGAAGCGCGTTTTTCCCTCCACAGAAGCACGTCGCTAAACTAGGGAATGAACTTGCGCTCCCTGGGCGGTTCAGCACAAAAAAGGAGGCGTGTTCCAGCGCAAACGTTCCTTCATGCTATTTTGCAGGTTTAGAAAACAATTGCGCAACTAACCAGGAAAAAATAGTTTAAAGTCAGTGGCGCGTTGCGCATGTTATTCATATGCTATTTTAAGGGCGCATGCTTGGCCATAATCAATGTAGCGTGTGCACAACGCACATACACTTTGATTCTCTCATCTACACAGAAGCAGCAGTTTTCATTTTTGCAAATCATACATTAGGCTATTACGATAGATAGATAGATAGTAGGGGTGTGCAAAGCAGCCGGTATTTGTATCTGTATTTGTATTTGTTGAGAGGGGAAAAGTATTTGTATTTGTATTTGTATTCGAGTAAATTTCAAAATAGGTGTAAAAATCCATTTTTTTTGCGTTACACTTCTAATTTACGTTATAGTGTAAGTATTCTTTAATTATATCCATTATAATAATTATGGATATGCAATATTGGTTGATGTTTTTCCATAAATCCAGCAATGAACATGTAACAAGGAACGTCATTGAAAAGAAAATAACATAACAGCCATTACCTACGTTAATGTTACTCTGTCAACAGCCTATTGTCTAAATTACCAAGCTAACAGAGCTACTAGTGTTGTCACGGTGCCAAAATTTCAGTATTCGGTACCAATACCTGTGAAAATCCACGGTTCTCGGTAACAATTTCGGTAAAGCTTAATTTAGATTAAATTTACATATATTAAAGTTTATATCACGGTTACAAAGATGGAAACTGTAGTATTAAAAACACTACATTAATATTACATTTGTTAGATAACAATAGATAAAATGACCTAACAATAAACAATAGTTAGGCTATATACTGTCGCAATTATTCTCCTTGGGGTTCATTTAAAAATACATTTTTAAAATCAAAAGTTAACATTATTTATGTTAACATTATTTAATGCACAATGAATGAAGTGAACAAACATGACCAATCAAGTGTTTGTATTAAATAACATTCACAAACATTAATTAATGTTGTAAAAATATATTGTTCACTCAATGTGTTGATGTTAGATGCGCATTAAGTAATGTTAATGAATGGTATCTTATTGTAGTGTTACCAAACAGGAGATAAAACATGTTTTATTTGACTTGACTGTACTTATATTTAATCCAAAACTGCATTCATAATTAATTTTAAAAGAGCTTTTTAAACCTGCCAAGAGTTATCCAGCCAAGAATAAGCCTAGAACTGCTTTTCTGACGGACTGATATTAATGACAAAATGACGGCTTTTTTATTTCATTTCTCATCTCCATAAATATATCTAAAGCTAATGCAAGGGCTAGAAATCAATTAATTCTTTGCTGATACTTCGTAATCATGAAGAGCGCAGTTCGCACGCTTTCTCCTTTCCACAAGCGCTTGCCCTCCCGTGGCGTCTGTCGTTGCTATGCAGCGCGCCGCTCGCTTCTATTATAAGCGCGCTTGCCGCGCGCCTACATTTGAAATCTGCACGCGCAAAAAACGCGCTATGTGAACTACCCCTTATGACAACGTGACATTAGCCTAATCCAAAATATTTCAGCCACCACATCAGCAGCACCGCCGGTCGCCATGTCTCATGAGGAAACGCAGCTTTTTGATATAAAGTTTTTCTTGTTCCCGAATACAAATATTTTTAAAAGTATTTGTTCGAAATAAGTAGGCTATTCGTAAAAAACACATTATTTGTGCTTTCCGAATACCGTATTCGGGTTCGGCTCCACCCCTAATAGATAGATAGATAGATAGATAGATAGATAGATAGATAGATAGATAGATAGATAGACAGACAGACAGATAGATAGACAATTTATTATAAAAGCATAGGCCTACATCTAGCTTACACATTTACCCAAATTATCATACGCCTTTTTAACCGAAGTTTATTTGGGTGTGTTTCTCCATCCCCAACGTCCCTGACAAGAACATTGCTCTCCTCGGCAGTGAACCGCTCCTGGCGCGCGCCTGGCAAATCCGCCGTTAGGAATCCGCTTTAGAAAAAGCGCGTCTGCTCTTAAAGGGAATGTGAGATGACGCTCTGATTGGTTTATTTCACGTTACGCCCAAACCACACCTATGAATAATAAAGCTACTTCAGACCAACCCATTTTATATTTGCGCCTGGCGCAAGAGTCATTTATCCCGCCGGGAAAATAGCAACAGCGCCAAGACCCGCCCACAAAGTTACTTGCGCTTTGCGCTTTGACACTTGCGTTTCAGATCGTTAAAATAGGGCCCTCAGTGTTGGGGGTAAAGCATCAAAAGTAATGTGAGTTACATAATCAGATTACTTTTCAAATAACTAAATTTACAACAAAATATCTGAGTTACTTTGTCAAATAAGTAACACAAGATTTGTTTTCCCATGTATTGACTGACAGTTCTTCTGTCCTCATGATGAGAGAATTGCAAGTGCGGGGCGTTATGTGTGCTGTGTAAACATGCGGTTATTGTAATTCTAGACCAAATGTGAGTATTTACTCATCTCACTTGCACAAAAACATTCTGTATTTCTCAAAATGAATAAAACCAGTAAAATGCAAACTCAGAATATTATGCAAACCTGCAATAATTAAGTGTTAACTTACACAAATATACTTTATGGATTTAATCTCACTTTATTAACCAATGTCTTTGCTGCTGACCTTCGATGGTCCAATTCAACCATACCAATGAGCAAAAATGACTTTAGATAAACATCACATTTGTGTTTTTTCTTTTCTTTTTTTTAAGTAATATAGTGTTGAACTTTCCTCAGCAGCAGAGCTGAAAGGTTTGTTTGAGCTGCACCCTCTACTCTACAGTTGTGAATTTTGCATTTCCTTCAGCCCGAGGCTTATTGAGATCCATATGAATTGGAGGCTTTTTCAGACACTTTTGGTGTGAAAGGGCCAAAAATAGAACTACTTGTTATTAAAAATTAAACAAGCAAGCACAGCTTAGATAAGAAAAAGTAACGCAAAAGTATGTGACGCATTACTTTCCATAAAGTGTAACGAAGTATCGCAATTACAGTAGTACTTTTTTGAGAGTAATGCAATATTGTAATGCATTACATCTGAAAGTAACTTTCCGCGACACTGGTCACAATAGGGAAGAAAATACTTTATACCGGAGACTGCAAAAACAACAGACGGCTGCAGTGACAAGCGCTTGTGTGAGGGCGTTATGATTTATTTAAAATAATACAAAGACATTTTTACGGTCATAACTTGTAGAGAAAAATGCCGTACATGCTGGACAAAGATGAAACTTTCTAGAGCGCATGTGTCGACCACCTGCGTTTGCGCACGATATCAAATGGAGTAGGCTATACTTTGAAAGGTTGCACGTTCGACTGTACACATATGCTATAGCGTTCTTGTAAAACAAACTAAGTATACTTTGGGCTTTAGACTGTTCGGTTTCTGTTTGTTTCTAGTTCTCTTGTTTGGCGGAGAGGGGAGAAAGAGGGGAAAGTTTTCTGGCAGGCGACAAGAGAAGAAAGAGTGTCTAGTTACAGCCTTATTAGGAATCATCTGAATACGCGCTCTGTGATTCTCAGAATTGAGGTAATGTAAAAAAACACAGACACAGGCACTATTGCTCTGCCTTGCTCTCCCACACTTTTTCCATGATTTTTATCTCCCTTTCTCTGCCTTATTTTTCCTTACTCTGTCAGCTGATGATCAGGAGATAGCAGCTGACCTCTGCCGGCTCTTTCTTCTTCCGCTCTCTAAGTTGACTATTGCACCAGAAGAAAGGAAGTCAGCCTTAAATCAATTAGATAAAATTAAACTGATGCATTACATGTGTAGGCCTTTCTATAACTGTTTTTTCACTATCTTCATCTGTTTTTTTATGTCCACTCAGTATTGCATCTTTCTCAGCTAATGTGTCTTTTTGCCAAAGATTAACTTTCTAGGTCATTAGTTAGTGTGTGTGTGTGTGTGTGTGTGTGTGTGTGTGTGTGTGTGTGTGTAGGGGGCGGCAGTGCCATGGGCTATCTCTGTTCCCAACATTAACAACATATTAGACCACAGAATTGGGCTTCACATACATATAGAGAACTGCTGACTGCTCCAGTCATTTCGGTTCATAATGGGAAATTGCTTCACCCTTGCTGCCTCACACAAATCTTTCCCCTCTTTCTAATCTCATGACCCTCTCAGTCTGTTTATGTTCTTGCCTGTTTCAGGGGAAAAGTAGGGCATACAAGACTGACTGAACTGATTTGGTATTTTGTAGATCTTAAGTCGACAAAATGAGCTCTCTTGCCCACTATCCATCCTGTGTGCTTTTGCTCACTTTCTTACACTTGAAAACTCACTAATTTAACAGGCCTCTCAGCTGCTTCAGCTGTTGTATTTGTTTTCTCTTAATCATATTGAGGTATCTCTACCATCCAGGGTTAATACTGTTAAGAACAGCAAATATACTAGTTTTCACTGCAGTTTCACCTGCATCATTTTAAAATGTATCAGCACGTAATAGTCAAGTGGGATCATTTCAGTGAATTTTTCCAATGCAACCATGCATTTTTAGCGAAGTATAGTTTCAAAGGGTTGAACGATTGATGAATAGAGTTATCATTTTTGGAAAACATGTTTAACCATACAGTCCATTAAAAGGCTAAAGTAATATTAATATCAATTTTGTACTAAAATTATGAAACAAAATAATTTCATATTTTCCTCTTTATGTTATAGACTATACTTATTATTTACAGACTATTATATATATGTTATAGTCCATTTATATATATATATATATATATTTACCATGTTTAACACATCACATACTTTCATTAAAATAGAGATTTTGGGGAGAAAGGTCCCTTCATTTAATGTAAATGACGGGTCAATGTAGAACGTTTAAGAAACGGCACTTTTTACTGTTAATGAACATCTCAAAGAGCTATATCCACCTGATTTAGCCAATGAAATTAGTTTTATGGTTTGTTGGTTTTATTCAGTGATGTTAAATAATATTTCTGACTTGAATAAAAACAGTTCATTTAGATTTTATTAAAACATGCAGAGATGGTTAAGTTGTCTGTGTACCTTCTGACAATTTTGTTTCTCGTTTTCGTGACTATTATTCTGTTCGCGAAACTGAGGAACAACTGAAACACGGTTTTATGTTTGGTTGACCAATCAGTGGAAAGAGGCGTTTAATTCCCACCCATGCAGAGGTCGAATATTCAAGCCGTTTATACTTTATATGTTTATATTTTAGTTTTATTGTGTTTCCATTTGGTGAATTAGAACAAAGTGTGATGAAAGCGGGAAAAAAAAAAAAACTGTTTATATTAATGAGAAGGGTCGAAAATGTGATAAATGAACTGTCTCTTATTTTCCCGTTTTGAAGACAAAAACGAGAAAACAAATTATCCGAAGGTACACAGACCTCAAGTCAATAGCATCTTAATTAGTGGGTTTTTTATTCCCCTGCCACAGCCACAGATGAATGTTGAGTACGCTTGAGAAAATGTTAGGGTGTGTGTGAATGTGAGCGCTAACACACAGATTTGTGTGTGTACGTGTGAAAAGTGAGTGTCAGTGCTATGGTGAGTGCTGACAGGGGGACGGTTGACGAGCCATAATTAGAGACTCCAGTAAAGGCACACAGCATGACAAACATCCAGCCCTCAGCAATGACGTACAAAATTCCCTGTCTCTTTCGCTAAGTCAGAAACACCCTTGCTCTCCTCCAACCAGTCTCTCACTCTTATTTCTCTGCTCTACTAATATTCTAACATCTCTATTAGTATTGTTCATATTTGGGGTTAAGTTGTCGTCAAATAAAAAAGGAGCTACACCTGTGTAAATGAACAGTGCTGCACTTTGCTCTGAAACACGCTGTGCATACATTTATTTAATTTAATCGCAGCCTTTGAGATTTGATAATCACACTTGGACATATCAGAATATCAATTTTATTTTGATTAATCATTCAGCCCTATCTAGCATACATAGCAACATGCCAAAAGCCACTCAGAACACTTTATAAGCCGCATATAAATGCTCTAGCAACCATTCAGAAAACTGCAGCACAACAACACACTTCAAACCACTTACAAAACATTGGTAACCACATAGCAACACCCTGGAAACCAATCACACAACTCCTTAACTCTTTCCCCGGCAGCGTTTTTCAAAAATTTGTCAGACAAAATTTCCATGGCCCCCAAAATATTTTGTTTTATGAATATCTGAACATGCAATATATCAAAAGAAAAAAAGTTTTATTCTAGCTTTATGCATTCTTTTTCATCAACAATTTAATGTGGGTAAGTTTCATAAAAAGCTAAATTTTGAGCAAATAGCTGAGAAAATCGTGTTTTTGTCAAAGCTTACATCTGGATCGGATTCAGAACGATGATCAAAACATAGATGAAGTGGATCGAGTCCATCAACACCCCCAAAGCTTCACAGTCCTAAAGCTCGTCCTGGTTCGACATTTCATTCTGTAACATTAGACCGTTTTGATTTATATGCTGTTTAATGTTGATGATCGCGTTATTTTATAACATGCATCTGCTTACATATGCTATCCCTGGTTTCTGCTTCTGTTTCGCCTGTGTTTTGATCCAGAGATTCAGTACTCTTTCAGAAGATGTGTAATAGCGCCCCCTATCGTATAACAGTGAAAACACGGAAAGTCAGAAAATTTCTTAAAGTCCCCCTGTAGTCAATAATTTTATCCCTTAAAACTCATCTTTGATCACCAAAATTACCTATTTAAAAGTTCTTTCCTTGAAAAAAACAAAAACAATTATTCATGGCTTAAAATAGCTTGAATGTAACTCCACACCCATGCCTCATTTAGTATATGCTGTTCTATGAATATGTAAATTAGCCCCGCCTCCACTCACTCACACCAGCTCAAAGATCCACTCATTGACGATCACACATTGACCTGATAGATTACAAGGTAGTTTGTGACGTCAGAAACACCAGCGATTTCAAACCGCGTTTTTGAGACTGTCTTTGGTTCACTGCAGTTTTAAGGAGAAAATACTCAGCAATGGTGTAAGACTTATAAATTTGTACATGGTTTGTCTTAAAGCGTATTAAAAACACCACATAGACCTATAAACAACATTAAAAACTTGATTTTCACCACAGGGGGACTTTCATTCTCTCATAAATTACGGAAATTTCCATCAATGGCAGGGGAAAGAATGAACATTATGAAGGCACATTTTACAAAGGGCCATTCATATTGCATTAAGTCAGTCAATGTCGAAACCTAGTGTTCCTGACTCGTTTCAGTGCTGTGCCTCATGCTCCCAAACAATCCCCGTCTCCAGCCCACCACGTTCACCCTCTGCTGCCGAAGAACAGGGCTTCACCGGCTACTACTGCGCAGAGGCATGCGTGCAAGTGTGGCGGTGACCTTCCTCCTCCTCTGTCTGCACATAAACACTGTCCCATTGAGATGACGGTGAACAGAACACAGTGTGCCCCACTCCCCGGCAGCGCCCTGCCATTTCTCAGTGGCATGCTGATCTCTACCCTCCTCCAGATGGAATGTGTTGCCCTAAACCCATGCCCTTCACTCCATACCTCTTTCCCAACTTCCCTCGTTTTACATTCCAGAGCAGCGGAAGTTGACATCTCCTGCCACCAGGGTCTCCCACACCCACCGCTACATTATTAAGATTAGCAATCGAAGGAAAGAGGATGTAGGGAAATCTTATATCGGCCCACATTTGGTGACTAGGAGGAGTAATTTTACCATGTTCGTGGAGTCGGGAAAACAGAATTCCTCAAAGTCCATTTAATATTATGAAAACATGTCAAGGAGAATGTCTGGTCATTAGTTTCACTCAAGCAAGCTTTCTGAGGAACAGATAAACATTGAGGGTTTTTTGGGTTTGATGCTTCAAAGGTCCCTTTATCACTGTGTGAATTTCAAGGTCAGTTCGCAACAAGCTGCTTAATTTTTCTTGGCTATGACGTGGAATTTGGGATCCTTATCTACAAACCAGGAATAAATTGACTCCTTAAACTCAAGGGAGCCGCTTGAGTCATTTGTATCTTGTCTAAAGACAGCAGTTAGAGTTAAATAATTCACTGTAGAGGTCTGTGTGATATTCCGGCCCAACTCCTGCCTGCAACTTTTGCATTTTGTCCCGATCCTGCTGGCATAATCCAGCAAGCAGAGATCTATATGGTGATTTTTCAATTTTTTCTCCTTTATTTTCAACGGAAAAACATGAATGCAAGAATGCAGGACCTCTAACTCACTGTGCTGCAATGATGGTCTCTCTTCCCCGACCTCCTCGCTCTCCTCTTTCGATTCCTGCGACTCTCTTATGGGTGCCACCAAAATCCTGAAGGGGAAAAAAAGATGATTTATTTAAAAAACAACTCAAATTGTCCCTAACATGGGCAGATTCTTTGTATGATTTCGGTCGCACCCTTCGTTTTAGACCCTCAATGTCATCTCGAGCACCAGAGAAGCCACTCCTCATGACGACTGCTGATCCAAAAATGCCTCTTCTGAGAGAGACTAATTCGGCTTGGCTCTGTTGCCTACCACCACAACACACCCTTCATATCCCTTAACCACAACAACATGTTACTTGGCATACAGTCCTGAGCCTGGGAAAGCTTTGCGCTGTGAGCGAAGTTTTTTGGTCCGGAGTACTACCGAGTCAAACCCAGAGAGACAGACACACCCCTGCCGGACCCAGAAACATTCCAGAACATCGTGGACCTTCACAAACACTCCTACACCTTAAAGACTTCCTCAACGGCGGGGCTCAATAACTTTGTGGTTAAAAATCTACATGACTGGAAAATTATCCTCAAAATCTCATACAGACATTTCATTTCTGGTCTTCGAAACCATTCTGAAGTGTCAAGTGCACGTTCTTCTAAAGCTCAACAATGATCGAAATGCATTTCTGCAGTCTTAGTGGTGAATTGATATGTTTTTATAGAGTAACAATGTCAAAATGGGAACATTAGGTTACATTGTTCCAACACTTTTGTCATGCCAGCATCTAGAGGGGGAAAGAAACAGAGCTTTATACAGGAGTGACAGCCAAATCACAAAGAGCCATTCATTCAGCCTCAAACTCCACAGCTGGTTCTAATATAGTGCTGGGAGGAGCATGGGGAAGAGAGAGATTGCCTTTAAAACACACGTAATGCTTCTCATTTGCCCACTGCTGAGAAAGTCCCATTCTTTCTGGAAAACAAAGAGAGAATCTTACTGTAATCATAAACTGGTTTAGAGTGCGGTTTCTTTTCCTGGATGTTCTCACTACTGGTTTACGAGTAAATATGTTGTGAATTTATGGACTTATTTTATTTGTCTTTATTACATTATTATTATTTTTTTGTGGTCAAAACAGTTTAATTTTTTTTTTATTCAAAATATAAATTACATCTGGAAATAAACTAAGTCTATGTAAAGTAATGAAACAAAAAAGTAACCCCTTAACTGTCCCCCCACTTTTTGAGAATGGTTGTAATGCATGAATGCTGTGGAATACAGACCGGTTGGTCTCTTTTTAAAGAAGATACTCAGCAGATTATTGTCAAAGCAAAAATGTTATAGTAGTATTTTATTACACACAAAATATGTAGTCTATTTTACAAAATAATTGTACTCTATAAAATTGATATAAAATCAATGCCATATATCGAACAAAGTTATGTTCCAAGTTTAACGTTCCTATAAGATTTTGTTTAGGCGCCGTACCAAAAATAGCCACCGGGTGACACCTATATTCCATTGAATTTGTTTATGCATTCTACTGTAACAAATTAATACATATCTGTCACAATATCACTTCTATCACGAAACAGTTGCCAAATATGGAACCTTGAGTCTCTGAACTTTCCGACGATATGTGTTATGTCAAGATTAGAAAAAAAGTTAAATATAAAATAGTTAAACAT
Source organism: Scardinius erythrophthalmus (assembly GCF_964197995.2). Taxonomy (NCBI): domain Eukaryota; kingdom Metazoa; phylum Chordata; class Actinopteri; order Cypriniformes; family Leuciscidae; genus Scardinius; species Scardinius erythrophthalmus. The sequence goes on from NC_138221.1 coordinate 35,146,590, forward strand.
GAAACGGCCACTAGTCGGAGGAGCACGCTAAAAGAATTTAAAGTACAATTTCCATGGTAACGCAATGTCAGATATCAAAATGGTTTTTGAGTTTGAAATTTTGAGTCAAGCTTTCGAATGATACGTAATTTATGATGATTGCTAAAATGTGTGATATATAGGCCATAAAAAAAGCGCCAAGAGGAAGCAAAGAAACAACTCAGTTCAACTTTTCAGTGTAATTGTTACATAACATTGTAATTGTAAAATGATATACACAATCAATCCAAAAGACTGGGGTTGGTAGACTGAAAATTCTCTTATGCTTTTCAAGGCTGCATTTATTTGATCCAAAATACAGTAAAAATAGTAATAATAAAATACTTAAATATTCATTGAAATACGATTACAAATGTCTTCTATTTTTGATATATAAAATGTAAAGTATTTCTGTAATGGCAAAGCTGGCTTTTTCGTGCTCAAGAAACATTTCTTATTATTATCAATGTTGAAAACAGTTGAATTTTTTCCGGACTTTGATGAATATAAAGTTCAAAAGAACAGCATTTTTTACAGCATCTTTTGTAACATTATAAATGTCTTTACTCCCTTTTGATTAATTTAATGCATCCTTGCTGAATAAAAGTTTTCAATTTCTTTCATAAAAAAAAAAATCTTACTGACCATAAACTTAAAAATTAAACAATTAAACTATAAAAAATAAAAAAATAAAAATAAAAATATATTTTTACTAGTGGTCTCAGACTGTACTGTACATACAGTAGACCATGCTGTATATCATGTACATATATCATGTCACAAAACATACTGTAAAGTGATTTTTTAAGAACTTTAAATTAAATCGTGAATATTGATTTATTGTGACTAGTGTGCTAATCATGCACATACATAGCTAACTTTGTAGTGACGCTCAAAAGATTGACATCTAAAAACTACACAATTATGTCTAGGGCCAACAATACAAATGTCCCCTTTCCAACCACACATGAAACCATACAATGTCAAGTACATGCTCAACAAAAGTTCACAACCTTTAGATTGAGGAGGATGATACTGTGCACTGAAATACTTGAAGGTAGTTATAAGGGTAACGGTCCATTGAGAACCGTTGCATATGTGTACGAATAGCACATAAGTTCAGGTTCAGAAAGAGTTACAGGAAAGGGAGCTGCAATTCCCCAAAGACCCAGAAACTAGTCGGTCACTTCCTCCCAGCCGAGGAGAAGGGGAGACTTAAGAATTAGGGAGGGAGAGAAAAAGAGAAAAGATTACAACAGTAACAGAGTACAGAAAATTTAGCAGGAAGGAGAGCAGAAAGACACAAAGGGAGTAGGTCCAGGATGGACACTAGGAGAGGCTAAAACAGCAAAGGGTGATATTTAAATGGAAATGTCTAGAGCAAAAATACTTTAGGCAAAGGCAGCTTTGAGACTAGGAAAGCCAGTGTGAGTCATTTAAAATTCCATTGGCTTTACGTTTTGTGCTCTTTGCTGACCATATGCGGCAAAAAAAAAAGAAAAAAAAAGAAGCACAGCAGGACAAAATGAGGCATAAGGAAAACTTAACTAAGTCTCAGACGGGGTGAAAAATGTTGCGATCAGAACAGAGTCTCGAGTCCGTCCCAATCGCGATTGTATTCAGTGCATTCCTCTGACCAGTCAAGAAAACATACGAGACATAGCGGGAACTGTGCCGTGTCTTTGAACTAGTCTTTCAACAACTCTTAATGCCCCGTTGACACCAAGAACAAGAACTATAATGTCAAGTCCCCTTGTGGTGAAAAAAATCAAGCTTTTAATGTTATTTATATGTTTTTTAATACGTTTCTCACGTCACAAACTACCTTGTAACCAATCAGGTCAACGTGTGATCGCCAACGAGTGGAACTTTGAGCTGATGTGAGTGAGTGGAGGCGGGTCCAATTTGCATATTCATAGAACCACGTATACTAAATGAGGCAAGGGCGTAGAGTTACATTCAAGCTATTTTAAGGCATGACAAATTTTTTTTCGTTTAAATTCGTAATTTTGGTGATCAAAGATGAGTTTTAAGGGATACACTTATCGACTAAAGGCGGACTTAAAAAATAACACAAAAAGAAATCTGATGCAACATGAGCAGATCTAATTGTAATGCCACAATCAACACTTTTCATTCATTTTCACATGTCACATTAATAACGACTTAGTTTAATTAGTTTAATTGCACAGGGCCAATTTTTGCCCTCTTATCTTGAATTTGGGAGGCATTTTTGTTCATTTTGGTGGCCCCTGTTCATTTCTGAGGCCTTGTAAGACTAAGCTGTTCTGTGAGGAATACTTCTCCATTGGTGGTCCAAAGCTGTTGTTGTGCGAACAGATCCTGTTGATAGAAGAATAACATGCAGAACTCTGTGAATGACTGCACTCTCGTTTTGAGGAAGTTTTCGCTGGGTTAGGTGTTATGTAACGGACCTGCTATCCATGTATATATGGGGTGCAGCAATGCTCCAACCAGGACCTTATGAAGAATTATGACCAATGCTGGAAAGCGTCCACATGCCCTGCACATACAGGGCTGTTTTTTACATTAGGGAGTGGTATGGAGAAAACGACGGCATCTACAGAAACACCACGGCCTGAAGCCAAAGCTCAAGGTCCAGGGAGGGGCTTCTCCCCGCTCACGTTACCGCCGGGGCAGGAGCAGAACAAACACACGCCGCGACGCCATTGGTCATTGTGCTGACCTCTGACAGGAAACGGCCTGCGGGGTGGAGCTGGGCAACAGGAATCACCACAGACATCCAAATTTACCCCTCCAAATGAGAATTAACGGCAAATTCCTGCGAGATCCAGGATTACGGGTTATGGAGAAGCTGGGGAAATATAAATGCTTAAAAGAAGAAATAGACAAACAAGAGAGACACTTTGTAAGTGCATAGTGTCATGCAGAAGCAATCAGGTCATGAGTATGTTAGGAGTGGCGATTCATCACTGTGGTCGGGCCAGCTGTGGTGGGGAGAATTTAGGGGTTAGTCAGACTCTACTCGCTAATGTAAACAAAGAGTAAGGGAAGCAGATTTCACGGGGAACATTCACAGCCTCGGCCATTTCCAGGATCAAGCTCTCTCGTGTGGAAACCAAAACTTTTCCAGAGTGCAACTGTGGAATACATCCTGACAGAGCTGAATATAACGTTACTATGAAACGACGAGTGTGCTTCGAAAGTGTCGAAGTTTGTGCAGAACCTAGAGAGTTCATTGAGCTTTTCTAGGTTAGACGAGCAGCAGCACACACCCCAGAACACATGCCCCAAACATGCAGCAGACGAACACTGAGACACACCTTCACTCTAGGGACGAAAGTCTGTTCTAAAATTTCCATCCTCCCCTTCAGATTAATGTCTTCTCTGGATGAGAATGCTTCACTTTCTGGTGGGCAAAAAAAATGAGACGTATACATTGCACAAAGGAGCAAGTTGCTTCCAAAATTACTTGTGCAATCCGCCATATTACAACATGTTCTAAATCGATTATGCCTTAAAGTCAGCATGTAATGGAAGTTGCGATTGTCTTTTCTTCCCTATTGATATGTATGAAACCTTCTTGAACAAGATGAAAAAAATTAGGGCGGGACTTCATCATCAGGGAATCGATGGGATGGTTGTGGTTTGCCATCGCTACGATGTCATGTGAGTGACAGGTTGTCCCGCCCTCGCGCCAGTAAACACATCATCAGAGAAGAGAAGAGATGAGCTGCAAGATGGAGGGGGAGTTATTTTTGAAGATTGCGAGAACAAATGAATTGTAAAAAATAATGATGAGCACGGGAAAATTATTTATTTATAATAAACACTGCAATATTCCATGAAAAAAATTTCCATTCTGATTTCATGGTGACTTTAAGCTAAATGTAACCATTTTTTTTTTTTTTAATGCCCATGTATTACTCCACTGCAGACACTATCTGGGCAAAAGTTGCACATTAGTATGATTTTCCATTTCCTATGCCAACAAGCAGGTTTAATTTAAATAATTTTAGAATTGTTAGAAATTCCGTGAGCCTTGACCCAGCTATGGTTTGTGCCGCATTCGTTTGGTGGATGTGGATTGTACTGATTTTGGTATTGGTCTGAATGAGATATTTGTGATAAATTGTTTATTCTAATTTTAGAACAGGGACAAAAGATACAAATTTGCCTATAGGGTTACCTCTAGCTCATTTATAGTTATGTTTCTGTTGATTAATGTGCGCGGTGCCTATCAAATAAAGAAATAAAATAAAAATTCAGCAAACAGAATGATGGTGACTGTTTGCATGCTTGATTATTGTTGCCATTGTCTACAATGAATTTAACGTCACATTTAAAGTGACAGACAGATTTACACACCTATCAAGCAGAATAACGCTTGCTGAGTGGAAGTTAAAGTGAACGTGACAAGCCATAAAATTGCTGAGGATCATTTTTAGATACAAAAGGCTGCCCACTTTCACAAAGATCCATGTATAGAAATAATGGAGTTTTGCTTCAAAGCATCGGAAGCATGTCCTAAAATACCACAGGAAAACTACAAATAGACATAAATGAGAAGACAATTGCTGCCATATATAGTGGCTATAAAGGCTATAGAATGAATGTGGAGAGCAAAGGCGGGTGTCTGAGAACAGTTAGAGACATGGTCTAGTTACTTGGTGGATATTTGTCTGAGATTACTGTAGTTTTTACTTCAGAAAAAAAAGTATCAATACTGTCAAAGAGGAACCAATGAGATCCCATTTGTGATTTTTCTTTCCTATGGGGAGGCGCGGTGTCCTGGGAGGATGTCATTGTCAACAATTGAGTGACATGCTGAGAAACATCAACAATTAATGGAAATTAAAAGCGCTCGAGACACATTCGCGTAGTCCTGTGGCTTAATTTCATTAGTCTTGCAAACAATATTAAGACGCCCAGCATGTGGTCCACCGTGCAAATGGGGTTTATAACCGCGCATTCCTGCGCGAGGAATTCCACGACGCGCGCGTCTCATGAACTCCAGAGACTGCGCACTACGACACGACTATACGAGCGCGTGTTGTAATCACTTCACAACCTAAACGAGGTGTTAGTTAAACATACGACTGACGAGAAAGAATGAAAGAAACCCCCAAAACAAAAACAAAAAGTCGCGTGGCGTGACTGAAACAATAGCCAACACTAAAAACCCTCAATGGCAGTCTCAAATACGGACTAAAGAAATTACTTTGCAAACTACAACTAAAACATATCTTTCTTTCAACTAAAACTTAAACTGGGTTGAAAATGTGTCATTCCCTTCTTTTTTCACAAGTTCTACATTCCAAGAGGTGTTCCACGATCAGTAACATTCTAATTTAAATCAGGCTAGTGCAAACATTAAAACGCACGTGTTAAACCAAGCAAATCAAGGCCCATGAATTCAAAGCCAAAGTGATGAACATCTGGAAGTCATGAAAACTCAGCAGTCCCACCCTCTCCCCAGAGTCACAGCAGTCACGGGGCTTTTATTTAATGAAGAATTTACCCCAAACCGCCATCAGCACTCGTTTAACCATCATCTACGTCGAGTCCATTTAAATGATACGATTTCGAGAGCAATATTCAGATAAAACACCTAAAAGGTGTCTTATGTCCAGATTTGACTAACAAAAAGAGCGCGCGCCCGCAAACGAACTCTGCTTTTTATTAAAAACAAATGCTTTCTTGAACACTTCAGTCAGTTTACCATATTCATAATTAATTGAATAATTCTACACGAGTGTATCTGAACTCTAAGGATCACATTATTAAAGGCATTGTGCGCACTTCCCACGAAAGATGCATGCGGTTTAATTTCCTTATGCCTATAATAATAGAAACCAACCAATAAAAACGAGCGTTGCTTCTTTTTAAATGAACGCAACCTAAATAATTCATAGCCTATAACAGCAAGGGTAGCCAGTTTTAAATGGTGAATGTGAATCCCCATCACCGTTACTTTGAAACTCAAAGTAAAATCGAGCAGCACAAAGACAATGGAAAATGACAATGAACCCGTTTCTGTATAATTACATGATTTTTTTTCTCATAAAAAGCACAAGGTTGAGCAGAAAGCATGTGTGTATTGTCACCTACCCCCTTCCAGTCCCCTCCGTCGATAAGGCCAGCAGTCTCACTGACAGAGACAAAAACACCGCAGCCAAACCATGAAGCGAACCCCTCCCTCTGCTCTTAAAGAGCCAACGCGTTCATACCTCAAAATTCATACCCCATTATCTTCCTCAAATTTTCTCGTTTTACTTTTCACTTCAAAAAACCTCGCAATATTGAGCAAATTGTTTCAGTATATCATTAGAAACAACATGATTGATCATGCTTATTAAATACAATAGACTTCAGGAAACATATTGAAGATCATTAATCAGTATTGTATTAATTTTGAATGCGGTTACACCGAATCGCTGCATTGAAATTTGTAATTAAATAACGCTACTGATATGCTGGGGGCATGACGTCATAATGACCTTACGTCACCGATATACGCGGCGATGACGAGCTCATTCATCGTCCGTATGGGCTGTAAAGCCGTATTATTACCAATATTAATTTGCTATTAAGTCGCAGATGGACAGGCGCGTTTTTTCTTTGTCTCGGTACATGTCAATGACACGCTGAACATATGGTGGTCGTTTCGAGAAGCAGACAATCAAGCTGTGATGAGATTAAGAGCTGCATGTAAAAAGAAGAGGCTTCGAACCTTCAAGCATCCAAAAAATATATGAATGAATATTTTAAAAGAGCATTAAATATTTATATCATAAATATTTTTTATTATAGAGCATATATAGTAAATAATATGATTTATTTTTATGTATAGGCTATATAATACACATTTATTATTGTCTATATCTGTGTTGTGTCAAAAAAAAAATGCTACGAAATATTAGGAGAAATTTCTTTTAATATAAAAAGTAAAATTGGAAAAGAAAAAAAAGACAAGATACAAATAAATAAAAAAAACATTTTGGTAATTAAAAATACAGTATTTAGACCAGCAGTTTACACAGTATAGTGTCGAGACAGGCAGTAGAGGTCAAACAAACATTAGAATAGTGCAAGACGGATATTACAGCAGTCCAACTATGGTAGGAAGGTGAAAGTATTGCTAATTCAGGACAATAGCTACATTCAAAAACCATTTCATCTGGTATCATCACAAAATGGTAACATCTAAATAGTTCTCCTTTTTTTTTTCCTCCAGTTTACATACTTGTGCATAACGTGGATAGTATACATTACATTAATGTGCATTTACAATAACATGAACATTAAAACGCCTTCGTGTCTGAAAGTAGGATTCGGTGCAGGAGTGGCAGTCAAAATTCAGAGCAGTCAGTGCAGAACGTTAGTGTGCTCTTTTGTTAGTGCGGTGTGGAACTTTTTCCACAGTAAATGACTATATTAATGCCTTACGCTTCCCTCCTCTTCTTCTGTTACCTAAAGGGACACACATCCAAAGAATGATCGAGGGATCTCCACCATACACTCGACAGTCTTGAAACAAACCCAGTCTTTCTTTGCTCATCAACATCAGTGCTTGAGCCAACAGCAGAATTAGTTTTAAAAACAGTTTGCGCAAAGGATGTGATAGATTTAACGCGTCTTCTCTGAGTGAGCCGGTCTCTGGCCTCAGCCTGTCAGCCGTTAGTCTTGGAAAAGACATGACATAGAGCTTTCACAAACACTTTAATCCACTGAGTGTAAGCAGACAAAGACAGCGCTACAAGGTTTTATGTGGCAACACGTACTCTCTCTCACACACACACACACACTCACAAAATCTGGAAGGACTGTGGCTCGTATTGCTGCCCTCTTTCTCACACTCACACAAGCGCACGAGACGAGAAAGACAGCACAAACAAACAAAAGGAGGAAGTGCAGGGGAGCATCTGAATGCCGTGTGCTGGGTAGAACCTAAAATTACCTCTGCAGTTGAGCAAGAAGCTCATTTTTCTCTACTGATGACTAGTTTGAGCAGTTATGCTGCAGTGCCCATGAAGATCATAATGACTCTGTTTACAGCAGATAACCTCTCAGAGTAAACAGACTGAAGAGAGAGAGAGAGAGAGAGAGAGAGAGAGAGGGCTTATGCCTGAGAGAGGAATGTGCAGTGTGTTAGTGTGCGTTTGGGGGGTGGGGGGGTATGGGTGTTTAAATGATGGAGTGGCAGATCACATCTGGTTTTACATCCACCCGCGCTTAGCTCCGCCACACCTCAGCACTCCACCCGCCGAAAACTGGACCGACTGAGAGAATTCCTGTAAAGATGAGCAAGAACAGATCCATGATTTGAACAAATCCCCTCTGGAGACTCACGGTGGTCATGGCTCTGACAGTCAGTGAACATTTACTACAGGAAATGTGGTTTAGATGGGACTGCTGAGAACTGCTTATTATTTACTCTTAATTTATTATTATTATTATATATGCATTTAACTTATTATACACATTAATATTGATTTATTGAATGTAGAACTGTATATTAGTATGAAGCCTCAACAGTGTGTTTCTGTTATTTTAATTTTATTATTATGTTAATAATATTATTATTTATGTTCATATTATTATTATTGTCATTACATAAGTTTACTTGATATTTATTCATATTTATTTCTGTAGATGCAACTGTATATTATTTAATTGTCTTAAAAGGTAAACAGACAACTGCTTTCACTCATTTTATTTTCATTTATTACACAATGTTATTTTACTGTATTATTATTATTATTATTAATAACATAGTTACATATTTATGATATAGGTATTTCATTTCTCCTAAACATTATTATTTATTTATTTATTTATTGAATGTAGATGTAACGGTATTATATACGTACATTGTCTCAACAAAAGGTGAATAGAAACTTTCAAAATTGCATCCATTTTTGTTATAAAATTCTTGAAATTTTAAATATTATATGTTAACACCGTTTTATTATTTCCAATTCTCATGGTTGACAGTGCGCTCACGTCGGCGTTGGGGGTCACCATCATGAACGACGACCCTCCGAAACACTGCTGAGCACTGCTTTCTTGTCATTTCTTTAGCAATCTGAATTTTTCACGGGACCAGATCGCAACCCTCCTTTATCCCGGCTTGGGTCACATCATGAACAAAAGTGCTGATGATGATGAGCATTATTATTTGTTAGAGTCACCTTGAAATCAAAATGGACAATTCTTATATTTTTTTTCACAGAATGTTGCAGTGTTTTTTTTTATGAATGATTTTTCTGTGTGCATAATTATTATATATTTTTTTAATTCACGTACACTCCCCTCCCTCTCAAAACGACGTCAGTTTTCTTCATGGCACGTGTCTGGGACTAAATATCCTCCACAACTGACTGCAAACTGCCTTCCAGATCTGCCGCCGTTTAGTAAGCAACGCCCAATTCCCGATGGACAAAATCAAGTCCCGCCATTCCAGACACAGACTGTCTCATAATGCACACAATATTTTTTTTTTAAGTAATTGGCTGCTATAAAACTAGCACGAGTCAGTGTGCACAGATTTTTAATTAGTCTGATGGGTTTAGTTGACAAGTAACCAGGCTGCGATGACCTGTTCTATTATTGTGCTATCATCAATTTCAGATAAAACTGCAAAACGTAACAAATAAGTGTACATGCTTAAGAGGTTGGTGTTCGGGTGAGTGAGGAGTGTGTGGCGTTACCTCTGTGTTGGTGTGGTCGGCAGAGGCAGCGGTCTATAGAGTTGAGGAATTTTCCGGTTGATAAGGGGAAACAGAGCTTCTCTCAGTTTAGTGTAGTTCCGCTCCATCTCTCGATGGTATTCCTTCTGATCTGAACCGATCAGAGACTTGTTCTTCCTCAGAGCATCCTCACACCTGAGTCAAGAATACTGCAAGTTAGAAGGCTAAAAACCAAGCTGTCCATTTGTATGAACTAAAATGTAGAACATTTTATTTTAGCATTAACTTCATTCGTTCAGATACCATGCTGATGTGTGGTTCAAGTAATTGTCAGCTTTATATGGAAATAGACTGTTGTCATGTCTAGGACCATAAACATCCAAACCAAGGCCAAAACAATATTCACTGCTTTTTTACTTAATTTAAAAGCAAATTTTCTAAATTCAGATAGATTCAATTGGAATTGATACACTGAAAAGCGATTCACTTTAGTATCATCTTCAAATGCTTTTAGACAAATCTCAAAATACTTTTTCTTAATATGCATCTTTAGCAGCAAAAAGAAGAGACCAAAAAAACCCTGTGTCACCAGCTGGTCGTAAACTGATTTATTTAAACATTGTACTTTCATTCAAATGACTTTTTCTGGTGAATAATTTTAAACGCTAAAAGTAACTAAATTGATTTGTTAAAAATCACATATGAAGGTTGATTTGGTTGCATTGGCAGGAGTTTTAATCACTATCTAAACGTTTCCAACTCTGCTAAAAAGTTAGCGTGCTTGTGTGCTGGAAAGTCAATCCACCTTTTAGTGAAGTCTTTGAAGCAGAGGCGCAGTTTATTGTGATGGCGGAAGAGTTTGGGGTCCTCGGGAATTTCAGACAGGAAGACCTGAGCCACCTCCAGCGGACCCTGTGTGACAGACAACATGTACAGGTTCACATCCACAAACACGCCGACATACTGGAAAAACAGAAAACAAAGCATTTAATCCAAAGGTTACCTGATTAACAGTGGTGCCAACACTTCCCTGAAGCACCATCTGGAGCATCTTTGGGTCTGCAGGGTCCTGGTGGGTGGCGAAGGCCAGTTCCTGTGTTTTCTTCTGCATATCCTCAATCGCCACCTCCATCGGCATCAGAATGATCTGTAGCGAGGAGGAAATGTATTTAGAAAAGCCTGTTTCTTGTAGCAATGTACAAATCTCCAAAACAGAAGCGTCCCACACCTCCTCTTTGTGGATGACGTTGATGCGGGTCTTGATGTAGGGGAAGGCGTGGGAGGTGGTGAGGATGGTCTTGCGTTTGTACTGCTCATGCAGGTCGCCGTGGGCCCGACCGTCCAGCGTGAACGGCGTACAGTACATGAACGTACGCAGGTTATAGTTCTTGTCAAAGTATGTGATGCGCTCCTTCAGCTCGTAAGTGTCAAAGAAAGGCTCCACATATGTGATCTGAAGGTATGCCTGGGTAACATAAACATACACAGCACTCTTCAATATGGAGACCATATGTTCAAAACTGCAGTTGTGGTCAAAAAGACATATATATATATATATATATATATATGGCCTTCAGTCCTGCACTAGCGTTCGCTTCTAACCTTATTGGGGTCCAGTTTGGTCTTGTCAACAGGGCTGGAGTCCTTGATGATCGACACCACGTCGTCACCAAATCGTTCAGCGTAAAATTCCTATAAAGGAAATATGCATATTCCTTACAAATAATTGTATTAAAAGCATCATTTGAGATGCAAAAAACAAATTAGTGGACCATGGTCCTGATATTGACCCACGATTTGCCCCCCTGGAATACAAACTATTTCTCATAAATTAAAAGGTTAGTTCACCCAAAAATGAAAATTCTGTCAGTAATTACTCACCCTCATGTTGTTCCAACCCCGTAAGACTTTCGTTCATCTTCGGAACACAAATTAAGATATTTTTGATGAAATCTGAGAGCTGGATCACTCCTCCTGCAGGCTTATGGACACTATAACTTGCTGGCCCAGAAAATGTATTAAAGACATTGTTAATATAGTCCAAGTGACTCCAGTGGCTCAATCTTAAGTGTGATTCGTCACCACGTATCACACATGACCAGAGTCGCCCAATAGTGAGCCTACGTGGTGACGTGAAACACAGACGCGCTACGCTGTTACACTACGTAAAAAAAACTCGAGGTCCAGAGAGAAGGAAATGAAAAGTGTGTTTTTGCGCACAAAAAGTATTCTCGTCGCTTTATAAACTTAAGATTGAGCCACTGGAGTCACTTGGACTATATTAACGATGTCTTTAATACATTTTCTGGGCCAGCAAGTTATAGTGTCCATAAGCCTGCAGGAGGAGTGATCCAGCTCTCAGATTTCATCAAAAATTGTTCCGAAGATGAACGAAAGTCTTACGGGGTTGGAACAACATGAGGGAGAGTAATTACTGACAGAATTTTCATTTTTGGGTGAACTAACCCTTTAATAAAAATTGTAAACAGTGTTTCTTTCTTCTTTCAAAATGTAGGACACTTTTAAACATAAAAAAAAACAAAATTAACATTTTTAGAAACAATAGTAAATTTTTTTTTAATTAAACAGCTAAACTTTTTCATGTTGAGAAAAATAACTTTATAATTATATTATAATGAATTATTAAATATTGTTTTATAATTATATATCAATAAATTATTATACCATGGTCTGTCTGAATACTCAATTTTAATTGCCTGGAATGTGTGCAATAAAACCGTTTAATGCATATTGTAGTGACAGACAGACAGACAGACAGACAGACAGACAGACAGACAGACAGTCAACACAGACAGACAGACAGACAGACAGTCACACAGTCACACACAGATTGGAGATTGTGTTGAGCACGCACAGAAACATTCAGGAGCACAGAAACGTATCAATGCTGCCCTGCGACTTTTATTAATAAAATAGCTTTGCTATTGTAGTGACATTATATTTCTCAGCAAAGAGGGGGTAACAGCGCTGTTTTTGAAGTAAGTAAACTCACAGCTTCGTTGTTAATAGAGACAGACTCTGAAAAGACCCAGGTAAGCATCTCTCATATCTCTCGATAATTAATTCAAATAAATGCTATAATTCATTCACTGAAATGAATGTAATCTTACGCACTACTTTATCTCTGTGTCTGATTTTAAGCAGGCAGAATGCAACTGTCGAAAATAACCGTCATTTAACACGTTCCCTTATTTAAATTACTACTAATATTAATAAACATTCATATTTAGTTATTAGTAATAATAAAATTATAAAAAGTAATAGTAAAATATTGGTATTATTATCAACAAAGTAACAACAGCCATCATCATTTCTCTAGACCAGAAACGAACCTCCAGTCTATGTGAGATCTCGGCCAGTTTGGTGATAGAAGGCTCTTTATAGACAAACTCCTGCTCATCCAGATCTCCAAAGCGGCATCCATAGAAGCCCACACGAAAGTAGGTGCCAAACATCCTCTGTGACCTGAACATTGAGGACAGGAACAATGGAGAGACATGTAAAGAGAGAGAAGAGCATTGTGTCTCACATAAAAGCCTAAATAACACCACTTTAGTCTGCTTCATGCCCGAGGACACAACACTGATGGCATGGAGTCTGGATCTGAATGCGTACACATGTGTCCGAGGCACTGACTGCTGCCATTCTTGTGAAATGGCCTTACATAAGTGTGTCAGAGATGGTGAACCTTAGAGTGAGATGGAACGGCTTGAATTTTACGTTGGGTAACAAAGTTCATGTTCACTCACCAGGAAAACATCCAGACCGCACAGGGAGAGACGGATGGAGAAATAAAAAGAGATAAAGAACAGAGACAGTTAGTTTCTGTGGAGGAGATAATTATTTTTAACATAAACTGCAACATATGGTACCGATAAATACAGGAGCACAGTGTGATCGAACAGCCTTACCTCCCATCCTGAACTCTGCGTGCGGACACAGCAGGAGACACATCATCACCGACAAGACAGAGAAGACATCAATCACACCTCTAAACCACACACACATTACAATAACAGAGAGCTTTGCACCGGAGATCCGCAATCAGAGTTTGTGGTCCAGATCTCGGCACAAAGACCGGTTCCATCCAGAGCACACATTCTTGTTATATAACTTTTAAAGCTGTCAGTTACTATTGTTAGTTTGGTCCGATAAATTACTATTAATTATTACAATTAAATATAATAATAACATTCTAAACTTTAAAATGACCATAAAAACTACTAGTTTACAGCTCAGATGATGATAATGTATAAAATGTTAAACCTCACATTTCAGCCTAATAAATGATTATGCATGTTTTATATAATTAGTCTGAACAAAAACAGCAGATGCTGATTCATGCGAATTAACTGTGACAGTAGGTAGTGCTTATGGAAAAGCAGAATACAGTGGTTACCATGGTTACTCCTGTATTACCCCCCCCCCCCCCTTCTCAATATAATTACTACGTTCAATATCAGAAAGGAGAATTTTGTCAAAAGTGAAGTTTGCGGGAATGATTAAATGAATATTCAAATGAAAATTTATGATCCCATATGTAAAATCTGGAGTACAGAATTTTCCCACCATCTGAGCAATTCAAGTTTCTGATAAGATCAGGATATCATGTAGACAAATCGATAAATTTAATTAAAATGACATTTTAAATAATACATGCACAATGATTTCTGTCCAACTGCCAATTTCACCTAATGCAACTAAGCTTGCATTAAGCGAAACTTGTTCTCATAATCTAAAAAAAGTGCATTGCAATTTTATCACTAATAAATAATACCAATTAATTTATTATCATTTACTACTGTGGTTCTAATACTGAACGAAGCAGCAGACAAATTAACTATAAAAGGTTATATTTAATTACAAGAAATAACAGCTGCCTATTTAAGAATGTACAATGACCACTACTGAAATGGCCATTCAACACACTGACTCCAGAAGCCGTGTAAGATTGTTTGGACCTTGTTGCAGACATGACTTCCTGTGTCAACAAACCTGATTGTATACTTTGTTGAAGGCGTCCTGCAGTTTGCCGTGGACGGAGGCGAGCTTCTTAAAGTCTCTGTTGGCCTCGTGAATGGGACAGAGGATCTTATAAACCTCATTTATGGCCTCGTACATGGCAGCCTGGAGGAGAGACAGAAACTACAGTCAGCCTTCACTGCACCAATAATCCCACAAAAATGTGTGTCGCTGACTTAAAAACAAGCCTAAATCCCTATAATTCCCTTGGATGCTCTCAGGTTCCGCAACTGTGACGTGAGCTCTCACCATGTTGAACGAGGCAGCTGCTTGCTCCAGAAGTCCCACGAGCCCTGACTCACTGAAGTACTTCCCTGAACAGATGCCCTCCTCTTCTGGGGACAGGATATCATCAGACACCGCAGACTCCTCCAGCACGTTGGACGAAATACTCTGTGAAATGCAATTCGAGTGTCAAAGAGACAAAAAATCTATTCTGATCGATTTTTGTTCAATTTATTCCTCTCAATATATCTAAAACATTTTTATTGAAACATTATTAATTTATAAAACATTATTTGACAAAATATAATGTTTACAAATAAATATGGTATGATTAGTATAAATACTGCTGTGAGGTTATTATTTTCATTAAAGTAAAATTGTATTCATCTTTTTTTTTTTTTGTGTGTGTGTGTGTGGGTAAACATTTGACTATAAAATGCAAATGCAGGAATTTGAGTATTTACCAGAGTTTCCCTTTTCACCAGTTCATTTCCATGACTTTTTCAGTTCTTAATGAATACTGGATAAAGAGTTCTACCAAATTAAACAGTAAAAAGCAAACCTTAACTATAAAAATGTATATTTGCTACGGATATACATTTTTTAAATGACCAGATTTAGTTCATTTTTATGACATTCAAAAAATTACGTAAAAATAAATAAATAAATTTAGTAAAAAAATAAGAAGAATTTTAGTAATTTGAAGTGCTTTTGTCATTTTTCAATCTTCTTTTATATATTTCTATATAGCTTTAATATTTTTATTTCAGATTTAGTCATTTTAGTACTCCTTACTTATTTTGGTTAGTTGCACAGGCAACATTTGTAATATAAAGCTTTATTTCAATTATTGAAAAAATTTGAATATCGTGCAAAAGTTAATTTCAGTAATTCAACTTAAAAGGTGAAACTAATATATTATATAGACTCATTACATGCAAAGTGAGATATTTTAAGCCTTTATTTGTTATAATTTTGATGATTATGGCTTACAGCTTATGAAAATTTTCAAAATTTGAGAGATTTTGAATTTAGCGTTTGCATAAGCTGTAAGCCATAATCATCAAAATTATAACAAATAAAGGTTTTAAATATCTAACTTTGCCTGTAATGAGTCTATATATTAGTCTCACCTTTTAAGTTTAATTACTGAAATAAATTAACTTTTGTACGATATTCAAATTTTTCGGGTTTCACCTGTAATTTTAACAGTTTTAGTTAACAATAACAACACTGGCCCAGATGAAACATTTTAGAATTAAAAAAAAATTAAAAATTTTAATTAAAAAAAGTACGCTTTTTTTTTTTTTTATCAAGCCTGAACGAACACACACACACACACCCACACACCCCAAGCATTTACCTGGAAGGTCACACAGCCGATAGGGAGGTAGCGGCAATCTTCAAGCATGTTGAGGTACTCGGCCACCAGGGCGGCGCTATGCACCAGGCAGTGTGCTGCCTCCGCGTGGTTGCCTCTCTCCGAGTGCTTCCCTGCCATGTTCTGCAGCCAGGTGAGTCTCAGATCTGGAGAGTTCTGATAGCCCTTAGCAATCCTACACAAAGAGAAGAGCCACCTTCACATACAGCACAAGAGCCACATTAGACGTCCTTTGGGTTTCATGAAGAGAGAGCACTGACCTGTACATGAGGTCTAAGAGCATCTCTGGGTCCTGCTGGTGCTCCTTCATTTTCACAGTGTCAGTGAGAATCATGTGGAGGTTGAAGACGAGATCCTGAACCTACAGAGACGACAGCAGAACATTAGCATCATATTAGTGACTCTCCTAGATAGCATCATTTTTATAGCAGATATAAAGTGAAGAAAAATATATCCTTTAAGCCTGACATTTAAAATAATAATCATTTTTTTTTAATGGAAAAGTTTATTAAACCTTTAGACAAAATAAAAATTCCAAATAAATAAATAAATAAATAAATAAGTGTGTGTGTGTGTGTGTGTGTTTTGTCATATTTGATAAATCGGGTTATTGATATTTATATGGCCAAAAAAGTCAGATGAAATTCTAATAGCTTGTAATGTAATTCAATGATTACATGATAGTGCATTTAAATATCAATTGTCACTCACAAAGTCCCAATAATATGTCTCAGTAAGATGACATTTAATGCTTAATTTTATGATCAAATCTCTCTAGTTTTTCATTGTGGGGAGCAAAGCGAATGGATATGAATAACTAAGTAAACCAAATTTGCTTTAGTCCAGTCTATGTTCATGTTGAAATATTAATAACAATATTAAAGACTTCATTTAAGATCATCAATTAAAAAAAATGCAAAAAAATGAAGTCATGTGTATCAGGACCTGAAGGGGACTGACAAAAGGCATGTAGTAGATTACATGCAACAAGTTTTCCAGCAAAGTTTAATTTGTGTTTATAATTTAGAGGCCTTAGAAGTTCATGTATTAAATATGATACAGTATAGCCTTATTCAGGTTAGATGCTGTATTGAATTTAACACAGATGAAAGAGAGACTGTGAGGGACAGACGCACAGTCTTTACAATGGCACGCACAGAATAAAGGTCCTGGATCACGTCATTTTCATAAAATTCATTAAATATGGCGCTGCCCTGACTAAGGTCTATAGGGTTTTTAGGGTTAAAGGGCACATTAGTGGTGGAGGTTGGGTCCCCTGTGGGATTCGAACCTACAACCTTTTAGCTGGCCACCCAGATTCAAGTGTTTGATACCTGCTCAGGGAAGGTTGAATCTCTGAGCTCCAGGTCATCCTCAGCATACGTGAGAATAGTTTTTAAAGAGCGCCGCAAATGCTCTTCGTTGAAGGTCTGAGAGGTTCCCACGAGCGAAGACAGAGACATGGTGACCTGCATCTTCACACGGGCAAAATTCTACAGAACGGGAGGAAAGACACCGGATTTGATTTGGTTTATCATGTCTTTATAGGGAAAGCTGAATCAAGCATCAGAGTTTAATGTGACATTATGCCTTACGTTGCCAATCTCAAAGTTCTGTCTCATGAGCAGGTAGAGGGAGGCGCTGGCGTGGCTGCGGACGGAGTTCACGCTGCTGCTGCAGTGACGCAGTAACCGCAAACACAGATCTGCACAGAGCTCAGTGTCCTCCTCAAACAACATCTCTGGGAACTAAAGAAACACGTGCAAAGCTTAGCTTCTTCTACAATTCCCTTAACAGGTCATATGTACACAGAGCTGACCTGAACAACTTAGAAAAGTCTTAAAGTCTTAAGTTTTATTTCACAACAATGATTTTCAAAGACACAAATTTACGGTAAACAACCGGCAGCTGTGGTTGCCAGAAATTTACCGTAAAAATTACAGTAGCGACATTTTAGGCTTTACAGACTTCAATTTACAGTAAAAAAACGAATTTCGTTATCTGATATAATGTTAATTTAGCAACATATTGAAGTACCAATATCTGTTTTGTTCTATTGGACTTCACTGATCATAGTGGTGATGAGAGTCACATGATAAATCAAAGCTCATCACTAGCAGCTTTTCCCAGAAGCTCAGTTTCGTTCACACAAACACTAAACACCATCATGGTAACGCGCATGAAATTTAAAAAATGCTATAAACATTAATTTAAGAACATCAACATAAAACCCTAATGTAAAAAAAATAAAATAAGAAAAACTATGAAGAAACAGTTATTTCAACAAAAATACATCAAATGTGAAGTGTGAAGGGTTTTTCACTGTAAATTATACAATGACTTGTTCTTTTTCACTTCCAAAAACTAAATTTAACAGTATTATTAAATTTACTGCTAGATCTATCACAGTCATTTACCCGATATAGTACGGAAACTTTGTTAACCAATTAACAGTTTTTCACTTTTACCGTTAAAATCACAATCATTTTTTATTGAAAGTTTTGGCTGATACCAATAAGCTGTAAACTATATTCATCAAATGAGCTATAACCGATAAATGGCTGATACACAAATGCTATAGTATTCTGTTTAATACCCCTGGTGCAGGAAGGGTTTTGCACCAATGTTCAAAACTCAGGGTTTAGGGTTAGCCAGACACAAACCTTATAGACCAAAGCTCTCTGTGTGCTGAAGCAGTGCTGCAGGAAGAGGGCGCTCTGGTTTCCTGCCATACTGTGAAGGAGGACTCTCAGCACACCACTCAACACACTCTCCTTCAGCTCTGACATCACCACCGTCTGATGCAAACACACACACAAACACCTTTAATCTATGACACACAGTTGTAACGCATGGTATCTGTTGCAACTGCATTCAAATGTGAGCAACAATGTCTCCTTTACTTTGACGATGATCTCCAGTGTGTCCAGGGCTATGAGAGCAACTTCTGTTGCCAAGTTTCCATCCACTACCGACTCCTGCTCCATCTCTGCCTTGGTTCTGCGCAGAGACAGTGTTTACTGTAAGCTATTCATAGTGCCCATCTGACACACACACACAACTGCACATGTACCCTGTGATTATGTGCTTCATTAAGTCGACTGACAGTTACAGCAACGGCATTCAGACGTCCAATGAAGCTAATCAGCAATGGAAAGATATAAAAAAAGTGAGAGAAGGGGGAAAAAATACACACTTATCCACTCTGTCTGCGTTCTGTCTCCAGTGAGTGACGTTTTTCCTCCAGCGGACATTCTCCTGACCTCCGTAAGGACTCCGCTCTGAGGAACGCACAGGACCAGTGATGAATGACAAATGTAATGCTTCAACATTTACTTGGGCACAAATACCACCAGAGCATCTGTCGTACCTCTGCAGCGGCGGACCATCTCCTGTCTTGCTCCGATGGTGCCGAGTATGGCCTCCTCCAGACGGGCCTTCATGTCCTGAGACTTCTTAAAGGTCAGACTGTTGATCCTCTCCAGGGTTTTCTTCCCCTAAGAAGAGGCACAGTGAACAGGACGATCAAAACATGTTAACATCCAACACACAAAAAAATCTAGTTAAAATTCTGGTGAAACTTATTTTTGTGAATTTTAAAGGGGTCATGTCATGTGTTTATCTAACATGTGACTTGTTTATCCTCTGTGGTCCGTTTACAACGATTTTGCACCAAAAATAGTTTTTCCTGATCATTTTCTACCTTTTTTTTTAGCCCTTGGAATTAAACAGGACGTTCAGACAATTATAGTTTTAAACTTGTCCAGCCTTAATAACAGCCTCTTTGTAAACCAGTACATGGCATTCATAAAAATTTTTATGAAAAAAAGGTGCCACTCACATAACGATCGCAGTCCTGTCATGTGGGAACATCACATTTGCATTTTTAATGTATTCCCTCCAATATATAAAACATTTATTTCAGTAAAAAAATGAATTTTTATTTTGCACAATACGTTTTCAAATATATATGGTATTATTAGTAGAAATACTCCCCAGAATTAAAATTCTTAGATTTTTCAGATTTGAGAAAAAAAAAAAAAAAAAAAAAAGTTAGGGGGATGTACTACGTAGCCAGAAACAGCACAATGTTTGATTGACTTATTCAAATTTGGTATAAAAAAACAAAAAAAAAACAGTATCAATCCTACTTTGACTCAATGTTAATAAAAACAAATAGTCATTATTGAGATTAGGGATGTGCCTGAAGCTGGATGCCTTATTTGGAAAGGCATTCTACGGAGCTAGGATTGCTAGAGGAGATAGGATAGTTAGGATTGCTGCCTTGAAACCTTCTGCCGAATCTAGACTCGTGTACAGCTGTTACCAGAAGCCAGTGATTATAGTTTATGAAGTTATAAATATGGATATTTTTCTTAAAAAACGCATTGCTTCACTTCAGAAGGCCATTATTACACCCCTGGATCCGTATGGAGTACTTTTATGATGAACGGAGGCGCTTTTTTTGGGCTTCAGAATCTAAGGTACCATTCACTTATTCACTCCCATTATGAAGCTTGGAAGATCCAGGATGTTTTTTAATATAACTTCGATTGTATTCCGTTGAAAGAAGAAAGTCATATACACCTAGGATGGCTTGAGGGTGAGTAAATTATGGAATAATTTTCATTTTTGGGTGTATTAACCCTTTACATATTATAAATGTATTCACATTCACTGACATTGACAAATCCATATTAACCCACTAACTTAAAAAGATGAGATGTACCTTGTATTCGAAACAGGACAGACAGAGGTGAAGAAGATCAAGCAAGCGGTTGATTTGTGGCACAGACAGGTCTGACACCCATCGCTCCAACAGCCCTGCGTCTGCATTCTTCAACACCCACAGGAAACAAACCAGCAACGTCTTGCTGCACTCCGCAGAGAGGGCGCTACACTGACGGCCCGCCTGACCGAGAAACAAACACAAACACATTTACAATACACCAATACACTGACACAGAAAAACACAACAAAGCCGGGCTTGATTAGACATCACATCCGGCAGCCTGTTTGGGACAGGCATATACAGAGGATGTCCACTCCTTACACACCCATGTGTATAATAAACACTCAGACACACATGACGCTCATTTTCTCAGCCATACGCTTGCCATTAATATTCACTAATGGACAGGAAACAGTGTTGTACACCTTCAGGGGAAGGAGTATATAATAATTCCCCCTCTTGTGGAGGAGGGCGGTACTGTAGCAGACAGAATGAGCAGGAGTGTGTGTGTGTGTGTGTGTGTGTGTGTTGGTGAAGGGCTCCTCTAGTGGTGATATTAAGACACTGCAGCTATGACCTCATTCAGTTGAACTTGAGGGAAAATTCCAGAGACCATGAACTATCACAAGTAATTCTATTTCTGTTGTTTGTCTTTTCCATTTATTGTACTAGAGCAGCAGCATGGGTAAAAGATGTGGACTCAAAAAATAAACTGTGTGCATATGTGCATAAATATAGCTTATTTCTAAAAGGTATTTTCATAATATTGGAATTTTTTGATTTATAAAAAAAAAGAAAAGAGGAGAGTGATGTGAAACTGGGGAATATGACCAGAACCAGGTGAACTGCTAAACCACAGTTCTGAAAAATACATTACTGTTCAAAATGTTAAGGGTCAGTAACCCTTTTTTTAAAAGACATTAATACTTCTATTCAGCAAGGACTCATTCAATTAGTCAAAAGTGACATTATGATGTTACAAAACATTTCTATTTCTATTATCAAAGAATCAAAAAGTAAAAAAAATAAATAAAAATGCACAAAGATATGTTTTCATATCAGCACAACTGTTTTCAACATCAAAAATGTTTCTTGAGAACCAAATTGTCATATTAGACTGATTTCTGAAGGATCATGTGACGCTGAAGACTCGAGTTATGATGCTGAAAATTCAGCTTTGATCACAGGAATAAATAAAATTTCTAAATATTTCACTTCTAAAAGACTTCTATTGAAAACATTACAAATTCTGACCAGTAGTGTACATTCACAGTCTTCATTCATAATCATAACATGACTTGTTAATGGTGTTCAGCGAGCAGGTACTCACCACTGACGGCAGAGTGAAGGGGTTGGCCTTGGAATGGGGGAGGGGTGAGCCAGCTATCGCCATGGCAACAGACTGGCTGATGGTGCCGTTGTCTGGGTCGTTATCGTCGACGAGCGCCGAGGCGTGACGTACCCGCTGTGGGGACGTGTCTGGGACATACAAAAGGTGGAGAGATACAGATCTTGGCTGAAATGGGACTTTTGTTCAGTTTTTAATGACTCTCCGGAGCTCTGACCTTTGGAAAACTATTCAAGTCATAAACAAAGTGTTCATATAAATAACCGAAGAAGAGATAAGCCGACTGCTCTATTGTGGGCACTCGGCCCAAAGGGTCTCACTAACCGGTGAAGTCGTGGAGAAGGGGCAGCGTCTCCATGACGATGGGGATGAGTGGCAGGTAGAGCTGGGCGATGTGCGAGCGCACCTGGGGGTCTGTGTAGCGGGGGTCCGCATCGTGACTGCACAGCAGAGAGTGCAGGGCACTAATGGCCTTCTTGTGGAGGAAGAACACACTGAGAACGAGAGAGAGAGAGGTGTGAGCTGTGTGATTACAGTGTTAGAGAGTCCTGTTTATAAGAGTGTCTAAGGGAGAGTTCAGCCAAATAAATGTAAATTCTGTCTTCATTTACTCCCCCTCAAGTTGTTCCAAACCTGAATGAGTTTATTTCTTCTGTTGAACACAAAAGAAGATGTTGGTAACCAGACAGTTGACGGCATCCATTGACTTCCATTGCATTTTTTATTTTGTTTTCCATTCTATGGAAGTCAATGGGTCCATCAACTGTTTGATTACCAACATTCTTAACAATATCTTCTTTTGTGTTTAACAGAAGAAATAAACTCATTCAGGTTTGGAACAACTTGAGGGGGAGTAAATTATGACGATTTTTCACATAGCAAAACATGCTAATAATTGGATAAAATTTATTTGTTTCATAGCTTCTTTTTTTCATGCATGCTTGACTGTTTACTTGAATAATTGACTTTGACAAAGTTAAAGCAATAAAAGTCATACACTACAAAGCTTTTAAATAAACAGATTTGTAAACACTAGGAATCACTTAAACAGAACTAAACAACTGAGGATCACACATAACAACCAGACTTTAAAATCATTCTGAATACAACAAACTGCAAAAACAGGAGCCTTGATGCTAAGAGATGGGTGACAAATGAAAACAATCGCTATGTCTGAAATCGCATACTGTTCCAATAGGTACTACATTTTAATTTTAACTTCGCGACATTCTATATAGTATGAATGTGTGTAGTATGAATGAAGATCAGATGAACTGCATCCGCCATGTTGTTGTTATTGTCATGTGGCAAGCGTCAGTTGTGTTGATGGAATGACATTCATAAATTCTCTCCCGTGGCCTCATGGGATAGTAAAGTGTCCATCGAGTGCGCACTTCAGATTCTCTGTGGAAGTAGTAGGTCATCCGGGTACATCATGTACTCGGACATACTACTCTGTTGGCATACTGTTTTTCGCATACTATAAGTATTTGATAAGTATAAATATAGGGAAGTATTCGATTTCGGACTAGCGTCGACTCCTCCAGTCTGCAAAGTGGGACAAAAGTCATGTAGTGTATTCCAGCCTTTAGCTAAGGAATCGAAATTGGCATTGGGAATGTGAACTTTGAGTGAACCTGATTTTTTTTTTAATTGTGACATTGTTACAACCAAATTGTGTTCATTTGTGCATAATATAAAAAATAAATAATTTTTAGCCAAATTTCATTGACCATGAGATGAAAGTAATCAGCTATTGTCATGAAATTTTCTAAATGTGTATCCCTAGTAAAATACTTGTGTAGGAACGTTTCTCACCCCTCTCCGTCTGGCTCAAGGATGAGTGACAGTTCAGCCAACAGAAGGCCAGACAGAAAATGCTGCTGGCGGAACGGCACCGACAGTTCGAACATGCTGACCACACCCTGATCCTGAACATGACAGGAGAACGCAGAGCTCTACGAGAGAAGACACAGAAAATGTCATTCTATAGTGAAGTGCACTTTACTTCCTAAGGGAACTCCTTTGAGTGTGTCCAGCTTGATATAATGTGTCAGACAGCAACATAACATCCATCATGAGAGGATTTATTCTCCACAGTGAGAAACACTTTACCACACAATTACAAACAAATCAGGAAACTCTACAGCACTGACACTAGAATTCTGAGGATTATGTTAATGTGGTCATCTTAAATACAGATTTGTAGAAGAAAGAGGACTCTCCCTAATCCACGCAAGAGAACATGAACACCCAGCTCTCGAGAGCGGATTCAATTTTAGCCACATCCTACAAAACTGTAAAGTGAAGTAAATCTGCCTGCAGGGTCTAATAACATCCCTCACACTTTATAATCAGTCTGAGATGAAGGAATTAAAGGAATGTTCAGAGAAAAAAACTGCATTTGTGGCATAATCTGTTTCAAATTATTTCAGCTCATCTCTCTTCATAATTTTTGTTTATTAAAAAATCTAAATTGTGGTAGTGTACAGTAATGCACTTAAAATTTAAGTAAACATGGCACAAATGTTAAAACAGAAACATGAAGCTCATTTTTTTTAAAGTACTAAAATGTACACTACTGTTCAAAAGTTTGGGGTCAGCATGGGCATATTAAATTGAACAAACGTGACAGTACAGTCATTTATAATGTTACACAAAATCTATTTCAAATAAATGCTGTTCCATTCATCAAAGAATCATGAACAAAATGATCAAAGTTTCACAATTTAAAGCAGCACAACAGTTTTCAACATTGATAATAATAATAAATGTTTAAATAGTAGAATGATTTCTGAAGGATCACGTGCTTAATTACTAATGATGCTGAAAATTCAGCCTTACCATCAAAGGAATAAATTAATAAATTCCAAATTTCACTGTATTTTTGATCAAATGAAGCCTATTTTTGAATAAATAAAGCCTTAGTGAGCGTAAGAGACTTCTATAAACACATTTTTAAAATCTTACTGACCCCTTTTGAATGGTAGAGTATTACTATGAAGGAGGAGGAAAAAAAAACACTGCTTTACAGATAGTTATGTAATTTCCCTGTCTGATACACTTCCATGTATTGTGTGAATGTGTTTTACAGGAGTTTTGTGGTCATGACATGAAAGACTGCATATAAATGGGTCTAAATAGAATCTGCACCGTACGCGGAAAAAGCCGCACATTTACGATAAGAGCAATTGCTGTTTTTTTTTTTTCAACTGTGTCAGAGTGTGTGTGTACCTGAGAGGTAGTGGAGGATGTGGAGGGTGAGGGGGACGCGGGGGGACTGAGGGTGGCACAGGGCAGGTTCAGGGTGACGTAGTGCTCATGACTGCAGACGATCCGAATGAAGTCCATCCTCAGCGCTGTCAGAGAGCTGGGGTTCTGCGCTGTGTGGAGCTTATTATTAATCTGCAGACACAAATGCACCAAACTCTGAAATGTTCTAGGGCAAAATCATGAACAGCTGTGACACATTCTCATGTAGTGTTTTATGTCTTCTTCACTAAACCACCAGCAATCTATTTTAACCAGGTATTATGTGTGCTAGTATAAGGATTTAAATTAAAGGCCCACTTAAGTGCCTTGAAAAGCGCAGTATTATTCAATGTTTTGATGTAATTTCCACTGAAAGAGGAAGACAGGGTGAGACATTTGAACAGCTCCTCCCCTTTTTTAAAATAGCCAATAGCGTTTCATTTATATCACAGCTCAACCAGGGCCGTCGAGCTCAGTAAAGCCGCAGTTTCATTCTAATCGCTAACTGTTTCTCCTCCATTTCGCTTTAAAATATAGCGGTTTCATTACATAACTTCATTCACCCCAATGGAAAGCATATGTACACTGTCTGAATCGTTGCCTATATCCTGTATGTGCCATTCACCATGTAGAAAATAGTAAATGTGTGAACAAGTGACCGATTTTAGCCGCAGCTTCAACGTCTATTTGGGGGCGGGACGCTTTAGATTCTAGAGAGAATTTGATTGGACAGAAATTCTGATGAGAAGCTGAAGTGCCGAGTGATGTCATCAAAATCATTGATCCAGTTGGCAGAAGAGAGAGTCTGTAAGTTTTGAATGCTTGTATCTTCTAAATGCGAATTTTGCCATTGTTTTTGGAGCACACTAGCTTAAAGATAACAGTAAGACTAACATATTCATACTAATAGCCAAAAAACTTCAATTTTGATCTCATTCAAGTCATTCTTTTCAGTGCAAATACAGCTTTTTATGTAAATAAGGCTTTTTATAGGAGTATTGTTCATAAAATTCAGCAATATTTGTCTAACCAAACTAACATTGTGCAACAGAAAGCAGGCGATAAACTGAGTTTTATTAAAAAAATATTTTTGCGTACATAATATAGTGATCATGGCATAATGATGGGGAAGAGCATCATATCTAAGCATACATTCAGACTATGAGGTAGTCAGCATTTTAAAGTGCCCCTACTATGCTTTTTCGAATATTACCTTTCATGCAGTATGTAAAGGTGTAATAGCTGTTTATTAATGTAAAAGGTCTACAAAGTTTTACAGATCAAAGTGGGCGACAAATGAAGTTATTTTCTCATAAAAAAAGAACTGATTCTGAACATCCAATATGAGTCATCAGCAATTCCAGTCTCACTTCATGTTACAAACTTGCGTAACAATGCAACAAATTTGCATAATGCCAGCATATGGTATGGTCAACTACACTGTAGTTGTAGCTGAGGCCTGGAAGAGTTTGGTTTGTGTTGTCAACATGTCGAGAAGACGCTGTCTTCTGTACTGGGATCCATTCTGCATGCACTACCAAAGGTTGAGGACTCGCACTGGAATTGATACGGTAAAAGTGATGCCGTCATTACTGTTCTTAATTCGCTTCAAGTAGGGCTGGGCGATATGGATTTTTTTTTTATCACGATATGTTTTTCCATATTGATCGATCTCGATTCTTATCACAATATGTAGTTTTTGCAGATGCTGCCAGTGTAAGGGACATCCTGAAGCTTGAAGAAACAATATATTTACTGAAACTTTAGAATAAAGTTTAATAACATAAAAAATTAAACAATATGCCTTTCAATAATGAGCACAAAATATTTTTGTTAAGGTCTTCATGCAGCCAAAGGATTCACATTACACTCCCACATTGTATGAATCTTTCTATTGGTCAAGAGAGCAGCGTATTTGGAGGTATTGAAAAATGCAAAAATAAAAGGTTGTGCACATCATTTGTAATTGCAAACATGAGTGCATCTCCCTTTATACTATAATACAAACTTTTACTTATTGAAACATTGTATATAAACTAACAGCTGTGACAACTATCACATCAAAATACTTTGGCTGGACAGTGAACATCTCAAGTACAAAAAGAGTAAACATGGCCCTGGCATAAATATTACCTGAAAGATTAAGGTAAATCTCTAGAATTTTTTTATATGTAGAATGAAATCTGAGCCAAAATTGCACAAATATGTAAACGTAGTAAACCAAGGGCTGGGCGATATATCACATGACATTGTTTATAGGCACATCTCGTCAGTAAAGCCGGTTCCTTGATTAGTAGTAAATCGCCATCACCTGCTTTCAGATGGAGCGGCATTTACAACACAGAGACGTAGTTAACTGACAAGCTGAGACATATCGCATTAATTATCACGGATCGCCTGTGATAATTAATGCGATATGGCTCAGCTTGTCAGTTGTCTGCCATATCCAAACCACGTCCACACAATTGACGTCGTGTTACCTTTTTTTTTTTCAACAATGTCTTCGGTCTCGAGTTATGTAGTGATGTCGCCTTCACATTCGGCATTATTTTCGCTGTCCTCAACTTCAGTTTCGTTCATTTTTTTATCCTTTTTACAACTTGTTTCCCTCTCTCTCAGTCTCCTTCTGTTTACTGTAGCCACGCTGCTCGCTGAGAAGTGGGCGTGTCCTACCGGCATACGGCAGCCGGCAGATGCTGTTGCGCTTAGTTTTTCATGTGATATTGAATAATGTCCCAAGCATATTATCGAAATCGTTCAGAATATTATCGCGATCCCGTATCGAGATCGAATTATCGCCCAGCCCTAGTTTCAAGTGCTGAGGAAGCCTCCCGAGCTAAAATTCAGATGTGATAATAGGCTCTTTGTTTCTGACACGAGCTGAAAGCGGTAGACAAATCACAACAGACTGGGCCATCTGACCAATCAGAGCAGAGTAGGCTCACGGAGGGGTTTAGAGCTATTGAATCTTCGAACGAACCGTTTTCAGACTCTTTGAGAAATGAGGTGATGTACAATGTGTATTATGAAAAATTAAAGTGGTTTTTGACTTTGGATGCATGTAAATCTATTGTAGGAGACCTCCAAAACAAAATGAGGAACCTTCAGAATAACATAATAGGGTCACTTTAAAAGCTAATTCAGGTGCATCGACCATAATGGTGAAGCTACATTGTAAACTACGCAAAGGATGCATGCTTGTGTGTCTGTGCAAGTACCTGTTTATAATATGAGCGGATAAGGTTGAAAATAAAGCCTCTGTCCATGAGAGACAGCAGGTCATTGAGGAAAAAGGCCAAGCTGCTGTTTAACCTCTCCACAAGCTCAACATCCTGAAACACACACGAATATTGGCTCAGACAGAGATAAGCAAGCTTTCTGTTGATTCATAACAAAAGTAAACAGTCATAAAACAGAGTACAAACCATCATAAAGTCTCAAACCTCCTCTTATCTACATAAGGTCTGTGTTCCTCCAGCAGTAAAATGAGATCCGCTGCTCTTTTACCTTTTGATATCTGCTGGCTATGTCTGCGCTGATGGCACATACTAAAGCAGCAATGTCATCCACAAATCGGTCTGGGAAGCGCTGGCGGCGGGGCATGTCCTGGCGTGAGGACAGGAACAGATGATGGGACATGCTCTTCACCTGTTATCACACATAGAAGAATGAGTGATAGCATTTTAAACTTTGATTCTGCTGTATATAAGCCAATCCAAACACTAGATTTTTAAAAACCCACTGAAATAATTCAGTTGAAATAATTCACTGGAACTATAAAAGGGATAGTTTACCCAAAACAAATTATTCTGTCATTATTCATTTTTAAACAACATGATGGTGAGTAAATTACTAAGTATTCATTTTCGATTTAACTGCACTGACACTATCAGATGAGAACAAAATATGAAATGAACTGAGCAGGAAAATTACATTAACTTGGGAACATCAACATTGTTATGGAACTGAACTTTATCAACTGAACTGACTTGAACTGAATGACGACACTATTGTCTTCTGTAGAGCTGAACTGAACTTGTTTCAAAATGAATGAAGTTTGCAACATTAAACTTTGACATGAAATGGAAAAGCATTGAACTAAATTAGCAGAATAATGACAAGCTGTGTCTCGTTTCGAAGGCTACGTTCTCCGGAAGTCGAATACGTCTTCAAGGGTGTCTTATTTCAGAAAAGTAACCATTATAAAATTGACTGTTGTTTACCCTTGTGAAGTGTAAATTGTTGTAATTTCTTTATGACTTTGAAATATAAAGGTTCCTTTACTGAAACGAGGCAGCCTCAATGCCGACAAATGCGACCTCCGGAGGACGCAGCCTTTGGAATGAGACGCAACTATTAACTTCTGTAGAGATGATGAAATTTGTTTTATAATTGACGAATTTTGCAACATAAATGATGAATTTTGCAACATTAACTGTCATTTTCCTGTTCACTGTTGTGAAGCTACTTTGAAACAATCTGTGATGTATAAAGCACTATTTAAAAAAATGTGACTTGACTTGGCTTTAGTTATTGATGTAAATAATGAGCAAGGTTGGAGGTTGACTGACCATGAGCTGGAAGAAAAACCAGGCCTGCTGCAGAGACGCCTCTCTCACGGTACTGGTGCTCACCACCCACTGGAGAGCCAACTCTTCATGAAGTAACTGAACGCAGAGAGCATTATTACAAAACACGACCCCATGAAGGTTTTCTCAACCACACAC
Source organism: Scardinius erythrophthalmus (assembly GCF_964197995.2). Taxonomy (NCBI): domain Eukaryota; kingdom Metazoa; phylum Chordata; class Actinopteri; order Cypriniformes; family Leuciscidae; genus Scardinius; species Scardinius erythrophthalmus. Next base: position 35,176,990 of record NC_138221.1, read on the forward strand.
ATGCACACACACAATAAAGGCAGGATCACAACATTGAGTTCAAGATAAAGTGGCTCAATGAATGGGTGAGTACGTAAATGAACAAATGAAGGAATGAATAAACTGGAGAGTGCACAGGTGAGTAAATGAATATGTGCTCTACCTTCTTGGCGATCTGCCTGGAGGGAGGACAGAGAATGGAGGAAGTCTCGATGAAGGCAGACATGCGATTACAGGCACGCTCACTGGCCTGTAGACCAGTGGGTGAACAGAAGAATGGTGGTGGTGGTGAGGATAACAATGAAGATGATGATCAAGAACGGAAGACAGAAAGATACGAGAGAAGGAGGGAAGAGAGATAAGAATGCCTGCTGGATGCACAAACCCAGATCATTTTACAAACTCAAAACCATCAAACTTAATTCATGCTATGTTAAGGATAACGTACAGTCAGCTGGTCATTAATGCAAAATAAACCTTGACAGGGTGATTGAGGACAATCCTGAAGGGTTTTATTTTATGGTTAACTGACTGATAACAAGTAGACTGGTGCATAGCTGTGTAATAAGCCAGATAATATACAATTATATAAATAGATATTAAATATTGGTTGATCATTTGAAATTATTTTACTATGTGAGAAGAAAAAGATGGCAGAGTGCTAAAAGAGACAAGAAACTATCATCATCCATGTAGCAAGCTGGTTTTCAAATACATAATTTTGCAATGGCACAAAACATTGGAATAAAACATCAGAATCAAGCACTCCATAATAATAATAGTAGTAATAATAATTCTTTAAAAACAAACATAAATAATGTACGGGTGGATATGAGCATCTAGAGGAGATGCTTCAGTGTAGTAGTCAATTGCATTGGGTTACACTAAATATATATGTTGGTATGGTTGGTAACTAGACTTCTACCAAGGCAGGAGAAGCACAGCAGACAAAGGAAAGAGAGATGAGCTGATTGAAGAAGAGGAAGAAGAGGAGGAGGAGGAGGAGGCATGAACACACAACCTTCTAGACAAATGCTTACACACCCTCAGACATAGACACACATTTACAAAGACAGAGCCAAATGGACAGCAGCAGAGGAGCTGGCACAAGATTACGGAGTACGATTACAGAAGTAATACCAGAGTGAAGGCAATGAGAGAGTGCAGGATGATATGGTGTAGTGCTGGAAGACTTGTTAGCATGTAAAAGTTGAGAATGAACAACAAGTAACAACAAGTTAAGAGTTTGAGTTAGTAACAATGTTAATGTTAGGGTTAAGAGTTTGAGACAGTACCAAGTAATGAAAGGGTTATGGGTTTGAGAGAGTAACAAGTAATGATGATAGGGTTAAATGTTTTAGACTAACAATTAATGTTAGGGTTAAGGGTTTGAGACAGTACCAAGTAATGAAAGGGTTAAAAGTTTTAGTCAGTAACAAATAATGTTAAGGTTAAAGGTTTGAGACTGTAAAAAGCTGTTTTGAGACAGTAATAGGTCAAGGTAGGTTGTTGTTTTAAGAGAGTAAAAGGACATATTAGGTTGTAGGGTTTGAGATGGTAATGAATAATGTTATGGTTATATGTGGGGTTAAGTGATTTGAAGGGGTTACAGGTTATATTAGGGTGTATGGTTAGAGGCAGTAGGGAAGGATGTTAGGGTATAGGGTTTGATTGGCACCTGCTTGAGCTCACAGCTGGAGTTGGGGTTCCGACGGAGGACAGCCCTCGAGCCCCCAGGAGCGTAAGCAGAGTTTACCCAGGAATGTGAGCGGTCTATTCCCTGCTTATCCGCCGACGACACAAACACAAACCACAGTGCCACACAGGGGAGGCAGAACAGCCACATAGAGGCGTCACAGGGAGGGGACGAAGTGCAGGACCAAATTTAATTTAGAGGAGGAAGGGAAAAAGTCAGGGGGCACAGTGAAGGAGGGTACCACAGCAAAAAACATAGCACAATTATTAGAAGAGCGATCAACAGATGCCACAGTAAACATGTCACAGTCAATCTCTAAGCCTCCAGCTTCAGCACATGACAAAGAGTGAATGAATCAATTAATCGATCAGTTATTTTATCAATTAATCAAATAAAAAGGCCATTTCTTTTTACACATTTTTAATGTTACAAGTATATGCTTATGACCCTTTTTACACAGAAATAGCTTTGTTTTATACACTGGTGACACTGATTAATTAATCAAATTTGTTGTTAAATATATTTACTATTGATTTTTAGTGATTAGCTTTAGTTTTTCCCAAAGATTGAAATCAAGAAAAGAGAGAAAACAATCAATTAACATTTTTTTTTGTAAACACTCAGTTCTTTGTAGCTGCCATGTCAAGGTAGAAAAAACACAGGACAGAGCGGGGCAAACTGCAGTAACTTGAACAACCAATCAGAAGCCAGAGGAAGAGCCGCCTACCTTGCTGGCAATGATTCTCTGCACCTCCTCATCAGGGGTGGCTGGTGTGGAGGCCAGGTCGGGGTTCGAGTTACTAATGCTCTTGGAGCGGGACAGTAGCAGGCTGCTGGGTCTTGCCATCGCCCTAGAGAGCGTGGCATACTGGATGGGAAGCTCAAATGATGCGCCTCCCACTGAAAGAGGAAGAGCGACGCTCTCAATGAATTAACTTAAAAAAGCATCCTGCTTTTAAGGTCAAACGAGTGCGAGTATGATGCTAGCTCATAGTTAAGCCCAATTTATACTTCTGTGTCGAACTCACGCCGTAGCTACGTTGTACACTGTGTGTAGCGCGCGTACCCTTTGGTGTACCCTTACGTGCACCTCTCCAAAAATGTTACAGCGCGTCAATTCTTCGCAGATGCAAGCGCTGTGATTGGTCTGCCATGGGTTTCACATGCTCGCTCTGCATGTGTAATTGCACGTCATCATGGACAACGACGCAGAAGTATAAATGAAAACCAACGCATAGTCTACAGCGTAGAGGCTCTGGCGTAGGTCCGACACAGAAGTATAAATCAGCCTTTACTTACAATACATAAACAGTGAGCCCTAGAGAAATGAATCAGCATGCCTTAAAGGTTAGATATCGTTTGCAGTTTTAGCCATGGTTCAATAACTTAGGGCATTTTCAAGACTTAAAAGTTCAGCCAAAATTAACAGTTGTTTGAAACCCACACTATTTCTTCCAAGAAAGATGTTTTGCATAACACATCTCTCAAATCTCACATGTGAACATGACATGTAAACCATTTTTTTGGTTTGCGAGCTGTATTTCTCACTCACCAGCAGGGGGAGATAAAGGCTCTGTTGTGGGCAGGTGGAAGCAGTAGTGGATGTAGGAGGACAGCAGATTGTTACGACCGTGATGGTCCTGGTTTCCCTCCAAGTTCTTATGGATCTGGTTTACCAGCAGGGCCATGGCTTCAAAGGCAGCGCGGCCAAGATTCACTGCATTTGGAGGAAGGAGAGGAAATGGATTACACAAGGAAATATGTGTATAAAAAAGGTAATATTAGTGACCGGATCCAGTGTTACTAACCGATCTGTCCGGCTATAACAGGAGGGTGTACAATTAGCAGTATGAGCTTGCTCATCAGTTGGTGCAGGAAGCGCACGCAAGTGTCCAGCAGCGCGCCCTTAAGAGCGGCCATGCTGGCCTTCAGCTCCGCCTCTATATTCGCCTCTGTGATTATAACATCCTTCAGCCGAAAAGGGAACGAGTATTCCTCCAGAACATACACAAGTGTGAAGAACTTATCCAGGTGTGGATCCTACATACAGAAGGTAAAATAAGCATGTAAACAGACTTACAGTATATATGTGTGCAATGTTTTTTTTTCTTCTGATTTTTTTTTCTTTTATTTCATTACCTGTGTGTGAACTGAGGAGGCTGCGGTCACTTCTACATTAAAGACTCCTTTGTGGTTGTCCACCCATTTCATTCCTGGTAGCTGTACCTGAAACACACACAGGCCACAACATATCCTTATCCTCACATCTCGCATGATTATTTCTGTTGGTAAAACTTTGTTTGCCTAAAACGCTTTGCCATAAATTACCCATTCACACTTAAATTTGCTCAATCAATAAGGTCCCCACATCTTCATGACTTCTCTATCACTTTACCATGTCTTTCAAAATGGATGAAAAACAAATAAAAAAAATGTAAAAAAATCATTTTTAGATTTTAGAGCATACTAAATTACCATGATTTTTCATCATTTTATGAATTTTTCACGACTTTTCCAAGCCTGGAAAGAACAGTTTTAAAATTCCCTCACATTTGCAGGTGTAGCATTTGATTTTAACCAAAATTCTGTTATTATCTGTTATGTGGCTCCAAACTTGTATGACTTTTGTCAAGTGGAACACAAAAGGAGTGATTAGTAAAAATGTCAGAGCTGCTCTTTTTCCATACATGAAAAATCATTGTCATGATTGTCACCAAGGCTTATTCTTGGCTCATGAATATTATTCATTACATAATGCGAAGCTTGCCCAGTAGGCTTTACTAAATTGCTAAAAGGCAGACTCATGAATATTAATTAGCACATTCGACTAGAAGCACCAGGAATGTTATGAAGCATCAACATGAGTTGTTACTTGCAATATTACTTGTTATTTGCAAAAGAAAGGGGAAAAAGGGCATTATTAGGGGCCACACACTGAAGGTGCATAGGCACCTATAGTAATTATTATTATTATTTTCAATTTTAAGACTTGGTGTAGGGAAGACCATGGGCTAACTTTCTTCAGTCACAAATAAGCAAGAGTGATGACACATTGTACTTTGAGAAAACAAATGATTTTGAGAAAAAAAATATTATTTTGATGTCCAATATTTTTCCACAGCTGTCTAGATTATTGATGCCTTTGAATTAAATGAATACATATTTTATCTTGGTTGTTAGAAAGATGATTACAGGGGTTATTATAACAATGACTTCTTGTATTAAATTTGATATTATGTAAAATATTAGTCCAATAAATAACCATTTCTATCATCATTTTAAGTGATAGTTGCTTTTGGCACAGTTAAATATTGATAATAGCATTATTTTGAATATATCTAAATACAGTTCAAAAACTAGATTTGTAAGATTTTGTAATAAAAAAAATAAAAAAATAATAATAATCAATACAATAAAAAAATATAATATTTGTAAGAATTATTTATTATTAATTTATGTTAATTATTTATTACTAATTAATTGTGGAATTTTGTCTCTAGTGCTTTAAAAAAGGTCTTGAGAGACATCAATTTCCTTGAAAGTGTCTTATAATACAATAAAGCGGCAGGTAGTTGTAGTCTGTGAATTATGAGAAATTAAGAAATCGGTCTGCCATCCTTCACTTCCACATTCATTCTCACATGCATAAACAAACACCCAGTGCAGGATAAATGTCTTACATCAGGAGTGAGGACTGAGTAGCTGGGTGGAGGTTTCTCCACAGAGACGGGCAGACTGAAGGATCCGGTGCGCAGGCGGCCGTGCTGCATGAGGGGGATCCACTGTGGGGAGCAACATGAACTCTGATTAACCCCAAATTATTTACATTAGCATGCTATAGGTGGCCTACAAATCACATGACGCTGCAACTTGGGAAGGGTGCTACTGTGGTAACGTATAAGGATATGCTTCAGGTGTCTCTGAGGGGAGACAGGGTCACGCAGAGGTGAGCATTTCATCAGGAAGCCTGGAGTGCTTCTCCAGCGCTGTGGGAGCGTGACTGTGAGGAGACGGAAGAGAGGAAGAGGAGAAGAGAGGGGGGTCCTTTTCTCACCGTGTAGCCCACGGGCGTCTCCAAGGGGGTGTTCTGCTTGGGCTGGCAGCTGATGTGATAGAAGGTGAAGAGCAGGTGGTGGTTGTCGGTGAGGTTGGCAGGAATCTTCATCTTTACCTCCTCGTAGAACTCCGGGGACCTGCAGAGATGGAGAGAGGAGACTGAAGTAGTGCTTCTCAAACAAGGAGCTGGGACCCACTAGGGGGCCTCAGCAAACTAAACTGGGTCACCTAAAATGATCTAAATTAATATATTATTATCAGAATTAATAATAATAATAATATATTTAATATATTTGATGTTATTAATATATTAAAACAAATCTAGCTTCATGAAAATGCTAAAAAAAAAACAACAACAACAACATACAAATCAAGAGTTAAATGTTTTTTTTATTGAAGAACAGTTTTTAAAACTTCTAGACTCACAAAATGAAAGAATTAAAATAATCAAAAGTGACAGTAAAGACGTTTATAATGTTACAAAAAGGTTACACTTAATTTTAAGGTGACGGTTACATTGTACTAACTCAAATAAGTACTGAGAAATATTAATTAACTACATGTACTTACTATAGAGTTACGATTAGGTTTAGGGTTAGTTGCTTGTAATAATGCATCATTTACTGTTATTACTACAGTAAGTACATGTAGAAACGCGTAACTACGTCACCTTAAAATAAAGTGTTACCTACAAAAATGTCTATTTCAAATAAATGCAGTTCTTTCAATTTGCTATTCATCAAAGAATCCTGGGGGAAAATATTAAGCAGCGCAACGGTTTTCAAAAATGCTAATAATAAGAAATGTTTCTTGGGCAGCAAATCAGCATATTAAAATGATTTCAGAAGGATCATGTGACACTGAAGACTTGAGTAATGATGCGGAAAATTCAGCTTTGATCACAGGAATAAATTACATTTGAAAAAATATATTAAAAGAGAAAACAGTTATTTTAAATAAAACCTCACTATTTTTTACTGTATATTTATATATATACATGCTGCTGGAGGCCTTTGAGTCAAAAATTAACCACTGTTGTAAGTAAATGAAATGCAATTCTGGACATAAAAAGTGATGATTCTGTAATGAATAGTGAATGAGACATGGGTTCGTACTTGTTATGGTAGATTACTGGGGTGTACGCCTCCTTGTAAAACTCTGCACAGCTTGACTTTCCAAAGATGACCTGTTCAGAGGGTGGAAATCACATTACATTGGTGAATCACAGCTCAACGGCTCCACTAGATGTCACTGGGGTGTTTCATTTCAGCCATGATGTTGCCCTCGCTAATCATGAAGCCGTGGATGGATTTTCTAATTATCACAAAGTGAATTTAGCCTCTAATGTACCTGCACTGCACTGGCCTCACACTGAGCTTTAAATAAATTACGAATGTTTCAGAGTGAGCAACTGGTGTGCGAATGCAGCACTAACACTATTAGGGAGTTTCTAAAATCCTTGATTAGATTAACCCAATGTAAAAGGTCCTGTGTCTGTGAGTTCACTGAAATCTCCAAAATTTCCCAGAGCGCTTCTTAATCCATCTGGAGAATTGGTTGGAGTGACTAATGTAACCTGTGTGTTTAGTTGGAGCTAAAATACTGAGATGTGGATCGATGTGTTTTAAGGAGGCACTGTCATATTCTTGGCACAGATCTGGAGAGCTTTTATGTGCACAATTAGGTTTATCCGAGCGATGAGATCATCGTATCAGATGTACTTGCATAATTCCAAATGTGTTTTGTTTTTTTTGTCTTTCCATGAGAATATGCTTTGACAGTGTGACTAGAGCCGTGAGGGAGTACAGGGTGTGGGTGTGATCGGTGACTCACAGGCATGGCCTGGCTGGGATCTTCTCCTGCCATGAACTGCACCTTCACTGCAATGTTCCTCACTGAACCCTGCCGGCTATTGAAGTTGACAGTCTGAGGGTAAATGTACAGCAGGTTCCTGAGGGGGAGAGAGAAGGAAATACATTAAATAATGAAGCCTTTTAAATCAAACCAGAAATGGTTTATGAGAGGCCTGTAGATGACGTAAAACTCAAAGTTCAGATCTATTATGTACACTCCCATTAAAGTTTGCAAAGTCTATGAAACTTTTATACTTATTATAACTTTTATTTTCAGTTCACTTCTCACTGGTTAGACACAGTTTGCTTCCTTGATTTCAACACCAAAATGAAGGCCATGCTGGAGTGTGCACCACTAAGGACAATAGATTGAGTCACTAAAACGAGTTTCTCGAGAAAGGTGCTTCCTTGTCTGAAAGCAAATTTGGACTGAGAGTCCTCAATTTGGCAACTGAAAAAGACACTGCACTGCCTTCCTTGAGCAGCACAACCATTTTCAACTATACTGAGATAAAGAGAAAGGTTTCTTGAGTACCAAACAAGGATATTAGAATGATCTGGGGACTGAAAATGAGGCTTTACAATCACTGTAAAACTTATTTATTAAACAGTCATTCAAACAGCAATGATTTTTTTGCAACATTAATAATGTTCTTTAATGTTAATTCCATGAGATTCATACATTTCTTTCAAAACCATATCTTAGTGATTTCAAACTAAATGGTCAAGTTTACAGCTACTTTTGAAAATGGTTAAGATTACAACTACTGATATAGATGGTTACACCTCAAATACTAACGTCAACTACTGATTTAAATCTTTAGGCATCAATTCCTAATGTAAAAGTTACTTAAGGTTAAGTTTCAGCTCATGTAAAAGGTCAAGTCTACAACTGCTATTCGCGGTTAAGATTTAACTTCTAATGTAATGGTTAAACTTCATTTCCTAATATAAACGGTCAAATTTACAACTACTATTATTAATGGTTATAATAGTATAGTTTCAACTACTAACGTAAGCAGTTACGTTTCAACTCTTAATGTAAACGTTCAAGTTTACAACTACTATTATAAACGGATAGATTTCAAATTTTATTCTAAACGGTAAAGTTTACAACTACTAATATAAATGGTTAAGCTTCAATTCCTATTGTAAACGGTCAAAAATACTTATGTAAACAGTCAAGAGAAAAATATATGGAGAGAAAGATTAATGCTTCCATCTGTAACAATAATGTATTTGAATTATCTTCATTTGGATGCTTTTCTCAGCAAATATTATATATGAGATTAATTCTATCAATGAATCAGCATTTCATGCAATTAATTCTAGTAAAATTTTCTGACCACACTATTCTAAACAAGGGGAGCACTGTGACACTCTTCCATCTGCATGTTTGAGGAATAGGGACAGAAATAGACATAAAAGGCACTACAAATCTACTTGACTTTACCCCAAATCAAACACTGAACATGTGGCAGCAGCATGAACATACTGAACCCCTACTGTATCTCTTCCTGTGACGCTAAATATGATCTTTCAATAAATAATGCAGCAATCGTTTACAATCTCTTATTTATATAGTTCTAAAATGGCAGTGTGTGACAAAGGGTTCACTGGATGATCTGTGCACCTCTGAGGTTAAAGGAGAAGAGTGCATTGGCATACCGGCTGCAAAGCACGTCTCTGGTTAAATACCACTAAAAATATATCTGGCCAACATAAGTCAAGGTCTCTCTGTTTCTCTCTCTCTCACACACACACACACACACACACACACACACACAGCTGTAAGCGCAGCTCTGATAGGCCCGTGTCTCAGCTGATTTCCCAATGTCCAACATAGTCACAGCTTATAAAAGCAGCACCATGTTGCAATGCATGCACATTAAAGCAGCCTGTTTCCTTGCACCTGTGGCGGTCACAGTTTGTTTTTAAGGAGAGAACAGGATGCAGGCAGCTTTATGCGTGCTGTTTCTGACTCTGTGTGTGAACAGGGTCTCCACATCTCCGTTGAGGTCTTTCCAAACGGGGGGAAACCCGGCCTCCACGGATGACGTGAACATCCTTATGTATGGCGTGGTGCAGTTCAGCGAGTCCCTGCACCACATATACCAGAGCACAGAGGCCAGGATGGCCCGCGTCATGAAAGCCATCAGCCGAACCGAGAGCGAGGTTAAGAGACTGGGGCACGACACGGAGGCGGCCGCTCAAACCGAGCGACAGATCAAAGAGAAACTTCAGCTCATTCAGGTAAGCCTGAGTCACTTGATCAATGACATGCATTCATGACAGACTGAAATACTAGCCAGACTTTTCAATCGGGCATTTGGAAATTACTGCCCCAATTAACAGAAGTGCTAGTTCCCATTAGTGTCCGTTCCAAAATGTACTAACAGCTTCGTCTATGAATATTAAGCAGAGAGGAGAATGGGGTAAGCTGTGCCACTTTTCACTTAAGTTATCATCTAGGCAAGGAGGAGTAAATCTAATTTGCCCAATTATATACATGTAATAGTATTAGTATTTCATTATATTTTCCATTTTATTTGATTCAAGAACATCTGAATGTTGTCATTATTGATATGTATATCATTTTTAGTTGAGCCACTGTCATAGTTTACCCCAAATTATCTGACACACACATATACATATATATATATATATATAAACTGTAATAAAATATATGAGAGAGAGAGAGAGAGAGAGAGAGAGAGAGAGAGAGAGAGAGAGAGAGAGAGAGAGAGAGAGAGAGAGAGAGAGAGAGAGAGAGAGAGAGAGAGAGAGAGAATTGAGTAAATATTAGAATTGTGTAAATTAAATTCACCAAATGAGGGAAAATGGGACATACACTATATTAAAATATATTACTTATACATTGGAATAACAATGCTGTAGATGCTAAGTCTCAGCTAATGTGCAGACATCTGTTGGTCCAAATGGAGTTGGGTCGGTGTGCTCAACAAGCTGGTCTGTTTGCAGGCTCAGATGAAAGCACTGCAGATTCAGGTCCAAGAGAACAGAGGAACAGTCACCAGGGTGGAGCAGGAGGAGGAAGAGCTAAAGAAAAAACTAACCAGCCTGGAGGAAAACCTAAACAACTCCGTCTCAGACAAGATCAAGGTAGCTAAGATGCAGAACTGCCTTTCAATTAACACACTTACAATTTCATCTGTAAATAACCGACTATATCCTTATGACAGGGCACAACACTTAAAAACATCCCTATCCTGAAGGATCTAATGAAGTGGACCCAAGAACAGAAACTGAAATTGGAGAATCAAAACCAGCAGCTGGCTGATTTACAGAAACAGGTAAGCCTGAGTGCTGACTTACTAGTAAACATGTGATCATCAGTAGATCATCGGCTCATGTCAGTACTTGCTTCTCATTTCAGAATATGGTGTAACCGCTAATATCACCTACGAGGAGGAACTGCAATCCTCATCAACACTCCATTCATTGCACGGCAAACGGATCTCACCAATTACGTTCATTAACGACACAGATGTCCACTTTGCCGATCACTTTATACGCACTTTGGGCCTCAGGAAACCCGAGCAGAGCGAATTTCTGTGTAAAATATTTGTATGCAATTCCTAGCCACAGAAACAAATATTTTATTATTTTCTTAATGTTATAATATGGATAATATGTTTATAAGAGCACAAAACATAATTATCATAATATATATCTGTATATGTATTAGTGTTTTGTAACTTATTTAATAAAAGTATAATGAGTGATTTGGTGTCAATGAGAAACATACACAATGTTTTAACACAAACATGAATGAGATTTGTGAACTCTGGCAGAGGGGAGGATGATCAATGGATAATAGCTTACATTTATGTCTGTTAGTCACACAAGAGTTTCTCACCAAAGACTTTAGATATACAAAGACGTACACTCATATTACTATAAATGGGAGAAAGTACAATATAGCAGAATAAGTCCCGCCTTCTAAATAAAATAACCAATCGCCAATTCGTAAAATCATTGCATACGCTGCCCTTAGAAGCTCTAGTTGCTATGGAAATGATGAGACAGTTGTTGTCAGATTTCAGTGGTGATTTCAAATATGAAATTTAATCAAAAGCTTGAGCAGCTTTGGAGAATTTAATGGTTCCCCATTCAAAGAATAGGAGCTGCCGAGAGGCGTTTCAAAGATAGCCACAAGTGCCTTAAAGGGACTTTTGTTTTCACCCATCAATATGAGTTCACACTCAGAATGTAGTTTTATGATACATTAATATACTTATATGACACTTTCAGATTTATTATCTGCTCTATTACCTGTAGGTAGTGTGTGGGGTGTAGACGTAGCGAGCCGGAAACTCCAGCACCTCTTTGGTGGGGCGCACGCGTGGGTCAGGATAAGGCTTCACGTGAAGCAGCTCTGAAGAAAGACAGTAGTGAGGGGCTTCTGGAGCCGGGGAGATGTCTATCTTCAACTGAGCTAGACGGAGAAAGAGACCGACGGGGTGTGATAAAATGCTTAAATAATATAACGGAGGTAAAAAATAAGTGCAGCCAGGTACCCGTCACAGGTCTGAGTCGACGCAGGACAGATGACGGCCTCCTCATGTCTGCCAAGAACTTATATAAGTCTTCATCACTCAGTCTGTCCCCCTCCTGTAGAGCCACAGAAACACCCAGCATTCATTTAGTGAGGGAAACAATACATCATGCTAATACACTACCATCAGCAGAACACAAGACACACACAAAAAAAAAAAAAATCGAGATCTGACCTGTTTGAAGAAATTTGTGACAGTGAGAGTGGCTGGCCGGAAGTTTGTGAAGTTGCACATGTCCTCTCCTACACTCATCCTCTCAAAACCTTTCTTCTTCCTCTCATTCCATGTCCCCTTACGCTCTGTAAGGAACGACAAAATGCTGTTTGTTATATAACTGAGTCATGCTACTAGGGCTGGGTGACATTAAATATTTAATATAGAATATCTATATATAACAGTCACATGTTACATTAAGAGTCTTTAATTACTATGTACTTATAAACACAATAAGTACATTGTACCTAACAATTATTTGTTTTTGATGTTAAATTGCAAAACACTTGTGCTGCTGTTGAGGTGGGATCCGGCTACGGTTATGACATGTTTGTTGGTGTGGGTAAGTTTAAGGGTGAGTCAACTGTGTGAATATAGATGTAATTACAGAAATTAATTACAGCTGTAAGCACAATGTTCAAATGATTCATTTAAATGTTAGTACATATTGTGGCAGACAAATGGGACCTCTGGAGAACGCACCCTTGGAAATGAGACACAGCTAATGTATTTCAGGATCAAAATGATGGAGCACATTTGTCAAATATTGGAAAAATGCTAACAAATATACAGATGTAAGTTGCGAGTATATGATAAAGTGTTGGTACATTTTTATACATTTTAACAATGAAAAATCGTAAAAATATGAACAAACATGAACGACGCTCGGGACATTTGAAGGGGCTGTGCTTGCATCGTTACGAAAGTTTAAGTCTTGCCAATTGAATTACTAAAGCACAAAAAGACACGAAAGAGAACTCAATTCGTTACTCGCGCGTGTGGGAAGTTTAAACATCTGAAGCACGCACCCAAAAATATAGTGGATAGTGAATAGAGTTCTCTTTCACGTCTTGCACTTGAACCGACATATTCAAACTTCCCGTTTTGGTAAGTATCCTAGTAAACATAACATATTCAGTTATGTCTTTACTGAACGTAAACAGTTGAGAAATAAAATGCATGTGTAACAGTATATTGGATCCATGCATTAGCTCTTAAAGTGACAGCAGCCTAATTTTCCTGCTGCTGTCTGTGTTTTTAATGTTAATCAATCAACAGAAGACAAAGAACAATCACTCTTTGCTCTTGACTGAATAACTTTTGTAAGTTTAATAAAGATTAATCTGTTAAAAATATTTATGGCTGGTAAATTTTCTTAAATTGGCAGGTGTGGCAAAAAGTACATTTTAGGCCCTGGTTGTAAACATAATGCCTATCCCTTGTGTGTGTTAATTTCATGGACATCTTCAAGGTGAGTACTTATAAGAAATTAATAAAAAGTCAACTTTAAAACAAAAAGTGTGTTGACTCTGGTTTATACCTGTGTCTGAGTCTGAATCTGAGCGGTCTATCCCTCCAGCGCTGCTGACGATGTTCAGCAGATGAATTGCGGTCCAGGCAAACGGCATCCGGAAACGCCCCAGCCTAGAGCACATCTGCTCGGCCTGAGTCCTCAACTTCTCCAGCTTTTCCTTATGCTGCACACACACACACAAAGGTGAAAAACAGTGAATCAATTCAGAACCACCATCTGGGTTACACAGCCCCCATGTAAAGGTAATGGATGAGCAGCATTTATCATGCCATTTCAAACAACCAAAAAAAGCAACTTGGCAGCAGAATTATACAGTGACAGTAAAGGGCTCCAGCATCTACTGGACCTTGCTCATATTGAAAAAGAATGACAAATATTGCAGTAGTCCAGATCAAGTTGAGAAACGCTCAGAGGATACCATAACCATGCCAGATGTGTCTGATGAAATACTCCTGCAAAAACCCATGGTACACTTGTACCTTAGTGGAGTCTGATTCCTTCATGACCATGTATGGCTCACAGCATTCGCCAATATCTCCCTGCTGAAGGACTTTCTCCAGCTGAAACACAAATACAGCAGAGCTCAACAATAAGGATGTCCCAAAGGCCTGAGGCCAGGTGACAGAACTGTCACACATATATCCACATAGTGACCGGCTTAAATGTCAGGACTCAGGAAAACAAGCATTTCCTTTGTCTTTTTCAGCCAACAAGACTAAAGAATAGTTGGTAAAAACTTGTTTGATATAGTTCCTTGTCTTGTTGCCTCATCCAACCTCTCTAAAGCTTAAAGTCCTGACATTCTCATGAAAAATATCTTGATGCATAAAATTCCTTTTTGAAAACAGTTGTGCTGCTTATTTTAGTGGAAACTGATTCCGGTATCTTTTCTTTAATGAATAGAAAGTTCAAAAGAACAGCATTTATTTAAAATAGAAATCTTTTGTAACATATATATAAATAATGCATAAAATGCATATTTATTTGCAGAGAAAATGTATTAGTATTTATAACCCCTAACTAAATAAAAGAGGCTGTGCGACTGTTACCTCATAATGTACGTCTGTATGCAAGTTTGAGGGACTTAAAGAGGGACTTTAAACTAAATACATACACCTCTTTAGCTATGCATGCCATTGGTTGCAACCCCTGTCCTAGAGTTCCTCCTGCACCCTCTATGGGACATGTGGCACTGCGCCCCCTGCTGGACATACCTTAATGACTAGAAAGATGTCAGGAGATGGGTATGTGATGGAGAAGATAGCAGATCGGGCCAGGGTGGAGATGGCTACGTTGGGGGTGTGGGGTCGGAGCAAGCCTTTTATCTGATCCGAATTCAGGTCAAAGTGAAAATCCTCCGAAATCTAAGGGAGGACAGGAGCATGGATGAAAGGGATGCAGCATATGAATGATCATGAACCCGTCACAGGATTTGAACCCACAACCTTTTCAGTAACGAACATTTAAAAGGTTATGAATATTTAGTCATACCTTTTTCTTTTCTCTGACATCATACAGAGCCAGTGATCCAAATATTGGCTCGATTTCAATCTCAAATCTGGAAGAACAACCACAGTGAGTCAGATCACACTGCAGTTGGCTTAACTCTTCAGGGTGAATGTGTAATCAGAAGGTGTGTTAAATCTCAATCAACGAATACAGTCAGGGCTTGACATTATTAACACCCAGCAGATTTCAGCATTGGAGTGTAACTTCAATTTTATATATAATATCTACATTCTGTAGATTGTAAATTGTAGTCTTTTAAAAGGCATCTGAAATAATAAACTAAGTGCAAAGTAGTGTTGTCAAAAATATCGATTGAAATAGAAAATATCTGAAACACTTCCAAGACTGTAGGAGCCATAAACATTTAGCATAAGGTTTGGTCCTTTCTCTGGAGTCTGTAGGAATTGATAAAGAATGTCCGTTTGTCCAGAGACTGTAGAAACTGTAGAAAGAGTTGGGACTGATGTTGCCGAAAGAATTGTGAATTCTTGACTGGGTGTTAAGTCAGTAGCCACTATTTTTGTTTTTAAATACAGTACATGTACTAACTAGGCTAGAAGAAGATAGCATAGAAAGATCGGAAGTATATTGTCTCTGGAATATCAAGAGTACATCAAAGAGTATAAGCAACAATTATGGATTTTGAAAACAAATGTTTGATTTGTCTGTGTAAAATGGTCAGTCATGGTCAGACAACAGCCACTTGTACTTGTTGACCTCAGCAATAAAATGACTGAATGATTGGATGGGCTGCTTGAGAGCCTTACTTGAGCGACAAACACTTGACCATGATCCTCTGGCCGGTGTGCTCTTTGGGCACCTCAGGGACGGCACACCTCTCGACGGCCTCGTCCTGTCGAACACAAAGAACCGTCATCGTGACTACGGCTCAGTCAGCACCATGGCAACGTTTGCTCAGTCATCAGAAACAATGTGTACACAGACATAAAGCGAGAGGCTGAGCAGCGACGATGCGGAGGAGCAAGAGACGGAGGAAAGACAAAGAATATGTTTGACAAGATCAAACAAAATCGCAGATGGATCATCAGAGAGACGTCTCTGCTTTTGAACTTCAGCGTTTGACAGCTCTCCTACATAAAAGCGCTGAGTGTCACTCATCGTCTCCTACACAGAAGACTCTACTTTCTTTCACACACAGTCTCACACTGACTTGAATGATTTCAGACCTCATCCGGTGCAGGGTAAAGTCCCAGCAGATCAGTGTGGCGGCTGTGCTGGCGGTTCTCAGAGTTGCGGCGGTCCATGTCCTCCGGAGCCGTGCGCTCCAGCACAGACGGCAGCAGCGCATCAGGCGTGGAGTTTTTCAGGTCAAATATACTGGAGGCCCAGCTCCCCCGCGGCGTCTCTTCTAGCGACACGGAGTTCCTCTTGGAGTCATCCTGTCACAGACACAAACCTGTCATTACCCATTTATTAGAACCATAAAAATAACAGTTTATCCTGGCAATTTCTTAGTTTTACATGTTAATTGAATTTAAATCAGACCATAATGATCCTTATTTTTCAGTTTCACTTATAACATTATTTAATTTAATAATAATTTAATAAAATAACACAAAAAAATAAAAGAAATTAAAAAAAAAATCTCAGTTGGGTTTTTTTGTGTGTGTGTGTGTGGGGGGGGGGTTAATAACTTTTCAAATGTAATCTTTAATTTAAAACAATACAATAAAATATTGTACAAAAATTTTATCATTTATCCAGGCATTTCTCAGTTACACTTATTATTATTTTTATTTACTACAAATAAATAAAATAAATAATAGTTTGGGAGATATTTTATCATTATTATTTCTTGCCTTTTTTGTATTTTCTAAATGTAAACTTAGTAAATGATTGGGAGAAGAAAGAGGAATAGGACTGGAAAATCTCGTCAAGTCTGTCAACCACACGCACTTTTAGGGCGTTTTCACACTTAAAAGTCTGCACCAAGGTCCGAACCAAAGTTCATGTTTTCATACATTCGGTAAGTTTTGGTTTGGTTTCACATTATGCGAGCGCACTAAATAACTTTACATGACATACTTGCGTCCTGTCGTCATCATCTATGTGGGCTGCATCTTGACTTTGATTGCTTTGTAAACGATTGGTTTGATTGATTTGAATGTTGTCAATTCGGCGGGTAACTTTGACAAGAATGAATGAACAGACGCATATCGATGCCACTATACTGTTATTATTACGGCATTACTACCCGCAGCACCAACTATACTCAAGACTAGTTGAAACTCGCCAAATGAACGTCCTCCTCGTTGTGAGAACATTTAATCGTCGCCGGCAGGAAAGGAGAAGACTGCAAGCAATCCTGCGAGAACCACTGGAAATTCCTGTAAATGGTCTGAAAGTCTGAACCGTACAGAACACTTTCACACTAGAAATGAACCAAACCTATGTTCAGTTTGATCCGGACCGAGACTACCTCTTTTCGTCAGACCAAATTTCGTCTGTTAGGTCCGGGGGAGGTTACACACCTGTCATTTTGATTCGGATCAAACGGAAATTCGGATCAAATTGATTCCGAAAACCCGGACCCACCGGAGGTGTGAAAGGGCCCTTATAGGCCACGGTAACAGACAATCACCTGCTCATCCTGTCGGTCAATGGCTGCCTCATCCAACTCAAAGGTCTGTTTGATGAGTCCTTTCTGCTTCTCCCGCTGCCGCTCAGAGTTATGAGGCGTCTGTGTCGTGCTGTATCGTTGATACCTGAGAGACCACAAGGCAGCATGTTTCTACTTGTCCTCCAGTAAGCATCAATGTCATACACTACCAGTCAAAGTATAAACAAACTAAATGTTTTTTATGATCTTAAAATCTTTTGGTTTAAAGGCTTTTAAGCAAAATCTCGTTTATGATTTAATTTAGTTTTGTAGAGAAAATAAACTGTACCTATGTGTGAACTTCTCAACAAAACTAAATTTTGACTTGGACTGATGAAGAAAAGAGAAAAGTTCAACAAGACGTGCCCAGCATACATAAGGGGTTAGAATTGTTGCGTTATTCCAGATCCACAAGTATTAATGCAAATAAATAAAATGAAATTTGCAAATGAAAATTAATTTGCAAGTGTGTTTTATGACAAAAACTCTGCCAGGAATTCATTTGTGAATCGCTTTCTATGCATTTGTGAATCGCTTTCTGACATAAAACACATTGGTAAAAACATTTTTTTATTTGAAAATCATTTTTTTGTTGTTGTTGTGAATTTTACAAATTTTTGTGAAACTCTTCACATGTATTTGTGGATCTTAAAGGTTGTATCAGCGATTTCAGGCCCAAACATAAATGATCACATTCATCTAATCTTTCCTAAGGATCCGCAAACTGCCCGCCCCATAAGCATGCCGTCAAAAAAACGCGTCTCTGTAGGCAGCCTAGGCTCTGAGATCTGCACACACACCAAAATAAATAGTGTTCCAACCAATCACCGACAGGGGCGGGTGTTGTGAGGTTTTCGAGTGCAGCCGTCATAGGCAGCCATGCACGAGTGCAAAACCTCACAACACCCGCCCCTGTCGGTGATTGGTTGGAACACTATTTATTTTGGTTTTGAGTGTTGGTGAAACCAACTGTTTTTGTGTGCAGATCTCAGAGCCTAGGCTGCCTACAGGGACGCGTTTTTTTGACGGCATGCTTATGGGGCGGGCAGCTAGCGGATCGTTAGGAAAGATTAGATGAATGTGATCATTTATGTTTGGGCCTGAAATCGCTGATACAACCTTTAATTAATGAATTTGATTATTTTTGGTGAATCTCTTAACATGTATTTGTGAATATCAATCTATTTATTTGGAGTAATGCAACAATTCTAACCCCATACATACACTACCATTCAAAAGTTTGGGGTCAGTAAGTTTTTTTTTTTTTTTTTTTAGAAATTAATAACTTTCCTCATAAAGGAAGCATTAAATTGATCAACAGTGACGATAAAGGCATTTATAATGTTACAAAAGATTTAGATTTAAAATAAATTCTGTTTTTCTATTCATCAAATAACTTGTAATAAATATTTCACAAATATTATTAAAGAAATTGTAATAATTTTCACAATATTACAGTGTTATTGTATTTTTGCTCAAATACATACACCCTTGGTGAACATGAGAAAAAAAAAATTGCACAAAAAATTTTTAACATTAGAGTACACATCGAAACTCCTTCAATAGTGATTAAAAAGCATCCCAGGATGCACTACATGTAGTTGATTGAAAATGTAGATTTGTTGAACGTTTTTTGGTCACTACACTTCTGAAAAAGCTGGTATGTCCAAACTTTTGACAAGTACTGTGTATATTCTACAGGCCAGTCTCATGTATGAAGAAGAATACTCACTTCCTCTGGATGATGAGCCAATCGTCGGTGTAGACACCCAAGGCATCCCTCACTCTGGGGTCCAGAGAGCTATCAACAGTGAGTGCAAAAAGAGATAGTCAAACCCCCAGATACCCTCACACCCATTTAAACCAGAACGGTTCACGTTCTGGAGTCACAGCCTGTTCTCGGCAAGGCAAGCCTGCAGTGTGTTGAGGAACGAACGTTGACATAACGATGCTACGTGTTGATTACCCGACTATAAACAGGCTAAAATCAGTGCAGCACTTCTGTTTTGCTGCTCACAGTCCCGGAAGTGATACTAGCTCGAATAAACTCCTGGTACTCTCATGTGTCCTCTTTGGAGATAAACTGAAACTAAAACCATTCACTCGCTCTCTCACTTTTGCACAGGTTTATATATTTAGATATAAAGAGCAATGTAGTGCAACATTATTACATTGCTCAACGAGACTGCCATTGACAGCGTTTCTCCATCCCTCGCTCCATTCAAGACCAGCAAGTTTTTAGGGCCGGTGTTGAACCGATCTGCAGTGGAAATGCACTGAACGGTTCGAGAACGGACAAAGGCTGGGAACCCGTACAGGATCGGTGTCGGTGGAAAGGGGTATTAGTGCACTCACGGGCAGCACAACATGGCTTACCCAAGATGATGAGATTACCTGATTAGCAGTGAGGAAGGGCAAGGTTCATTATAGTGAGCCGTGTGTGTGTGTGTGTGTGTGTGTCTGTGTGTGTGTGTGTGTGTCTGTGTGTGTGTGTGTGTGTGACTCACTCCTCCTCAGGGACTGGCGGCTCTATGGTAGCACACTCTCTCTCCTGCAGCAGCAGCTCCAGGTCATCGCTGGGGAACTCCAGGAGCTGTCTGAGGGGTCCGGCCTCTGCTCCGGGTGGATGGCTGCTAACGTACTCCTCATAGTCCACTGGCTCCACCGCCTCCGTCAGAGGCACCTAGACAAAGAATATGTTTGACAAGATCAAACAAAATCATCAAAAAAAACATCACCCCCGGACCTGACTCACTCTGAACACTCCAGCAAAACGACTGAATTATATTTTTATCAAATTCATTCACATATAAGCATTGCTTAACTGTCCAAATACTTTCTGGGGCAACCGTATTTTCTTTATGTACGTATATCTACATATGTTTGTATATATTTATGTACACTACCATTCAAAGGTTTTTTTTTTTATGTTCATCAAGGCTGTATTTATTCAATCAAAAACTACAGTAAAAACAGTTAGATTAAGAAATTATGATTACAATTTAAAATAACCGTGTTCTATATATGCAATATATTTTAAAATGTAATTTATTTCTGTAATGTCAAAGCTTCAGTCACATGATCCTTCTAAATTTCTATTCAAGAAATGTTTCTTATTATTACCAATGTTGAAAGCAGTTGTGCTGCTTAATATTTTTTTGTGGAAACCATGACAAATTTTCTTTTCAGGATTCTTTGATGAATAGAAAGTTCAAAAGAACAGTAATTCACATACAAATATAATTTCATGCATCCTTTCTCAATAGAAGTACAAATTTCTTTCAATAAAAAAAACGTACTGGCCCAGTTTTTTAATCATTTATTTTATGTTCACTTACAGTAAAGTTTTAGTGCCAAAGTTTTAGTTTTTTTTCTGCTTGTTCATGTGTTAACGTATAAATCTAATATAAAAAATTTGTGGACGTTTTTGCAGCTTAGTTTCAATAAATGGTCTTTCACTAGGGTTATGAGTTATGAGTTAAGTTTCAGAATGTTTTCATAGTACAATGAACTCTTTATATCTTCAAAAATTGTATTCTGTGCGATATGACCCATTTAAATAGCTTCAGTGCAGTAATATACTTGCTGTTGTAACATAGCGTATCTATTTATTTTTTTAAATGGAGGCTTGACTAAATAATGCGACACTTATAGCTTCTCAGGGTACAGTTTCAGAATTACCAACAATGCATTAAAAAAGTACAGAGAAAACTTCAAAATAACCTTGTGTTGGGGGAAAACATGAGGAAGTGATTGTGGCTTGTGGCCAATTCAACTTCCCCTTTATATTCCCTTCTACAATTACATATACTGTATACAAAGGTGCCAAACATAATTCGACATTAGGTCACTCTTAAACTGCCTGAACTGCATTGCATTAGATACAACACATTGAAACCGTGTGGCATCTACAAACAAATTATGCAATCCCTTTTCTCAGAACTAACTTTTCAGATCCATTTTTGACTTTAAAGGCTGCTTAAAAAAGCAAAGGCAGTGACTTTTTGCCTCGCTGCCCTATCAGGCAATGACTTCGCAGGCAGCGTTTGCACATGATGGCACCTCACGAAACTGATTTCGGACAGAATTCTAAAAAAAGCATTGAAAATTAATTAAGAATCATGATTTTTTTTTTTTTTTTTGCAAACAATCACGACTCTCCCGCAATAGTGAATAGACAACTGAACAGAATAACAAATAATTTACTAGAGGTTCTGACAAAATATGAATTTCTTAAGTTGAGTGAATAATTCAATGACTCACTCATAAAGACCTAATTTTTCAACAAATCTCTTAAAATAATGATTTACCGATTAATCATGCAGCTCTACTGAGGCAGCGTAACGGTTTAATGATCTATAACGAAATAGAGAGAACTTTGTCTTTGGCGATAACCAAGTGAATACTGAATTACTACAATAGTAATTTTTCGCTAGAAATGACATCAAAAGTGGAAAACGTTGGTCAAAAACATACATTTACACACAAACCTTAACTTTCAGATGCCATCTTCATTTTTTAGCTCAACTGTCACAGAATGGAAAACACAGGATTATAGGATAATACCAATTTGGTATTTGGTATTATAGTATTAATTTGGTATACCGATTTTCCAAAATTCCAATCCTTTTTTTCTTCTCATTTTGAACAGAATATCTAGGCTATTGTTTTATCTGGTTTTTGTGACATGTTTTTATTTGAAAGTGTACTTGTGCTGTGCTATAGATGCCACTTGGTTTGATTTTTTTTAACATGCACTACCATTCAAAACTTTGGATTCGGTAAGATTTTTTAAAGGTTTTTGAAAGATTTCTCTTACGCTTATCAAGGCTGCATTGATTTGATCACAAATATAGTAAAGAAATATTAATATTATGAAATATTACTGTTCTATTTTTATATATTTTAAAATCTTTTGTAACATCATAAATGTCCTTACTTTTCTTTACGTCTAGGCTATGTCTTTAAAAAAATAGTTTTGACTCCTGGCGTTTAAACGGTAGTATGCAAACACATTCATACACTCAAGTGAAACCTCACCAATGCAAACGCATGTGACATTGTAAATATTTATATATTAAACTTAATCTTGCTGAAGTCCAGAAAAACAAGAAAACCCAATATCACATTAAAGACTTGCGCCCCAGGTTTGTTTTCAAAGCAAATATTCTGCAAACTGTTAAATTACGCCCTCAGTCTTACTCAAGACCTGACAGGAGCCCACAGGACTATGTGCAGACAAGCAGAAATACATAAACACAAATACACACTAACCGGCTGATGAGCTCCAGCACGTTTTTTGGACAGCTGTGGTGAGCCATATTCCCGGGAAACCTGCTTCCTGACCTCAGACGCTACTGTCCTATGAGAGACACAAAACAAGACAGGAAAGGGACATTTATTATATTTACATGATGTTATATAACCACATCTGGAGCTCATATGCAATGACAAAATTATCAAGAAGATCACGCCGAATCAGACACAGACAGCGAGACGAGTTGATATCAGATAATATTACTGCGGCCAGAGCCGGCAGCTGCTTAGATGGCGACGGTCAAACTCAGAACGTTTGAAGAGATGCTGAGCCGCTGGCAGAGAGCAGGCAGGACGCCACAGCTCTGCCAATTTGAGAACTAAAAGCAAATGTGAGGCTTTACTGCCCAACAAAGCCCAATAACCCACTAACCCCTCATCCTCTCAGAGATAGCCTGCAGCTGCTCTCTAACAAACTCAAACTGCCTCGCTCTCACAGACAAATATACACACACACACACAGCTGCAGATGCTCCAGTTCCCTTCAAAACACACACGCCCCATCATTAGTGAAGCTTGCTAGGGCAAGAAGCCTATCCATATCACTATAGCTCAAGAGTTAAGGATTTAAAGCAAATTTCAGAATGCATGTGATATAGTATGTAGGAGTGTTGCAATATACCGGTATTGATGATAAAAATGTAATAATGATATTACGTTAAGATTACACATATGATAATATGTATTCAGGTTGACATGCAACTATAGTAGCTGGTGACATTGCACATTATAGCTGGTTTTCACTCATCATAAATTCATATATATTTTATTTTTAAATCATGCTGATGCAGTGGCTGCATCTGAAATCTTGTAGTCTCTCTGAGCAGCTTCTTTTTGAATAAGTAATTGCTTCCTGGTCAATGAAAAAAATGAATGTTATCTAGACGTAGTGAATCTGTCAGGTTGTCACTGCCATGAGACCTACAGTGTCAGTTGTGTCGCTTCACTCCCATTTATAAATCTTCTCCCGTGGCCTCATGGGATAGCAACATGTCCAATGGATGCACACTTCACAATCCTGCCACAGGCAGTACGTAGCAGGTCATCTGGATGCTTTTTGCCTACTTTTTTCCCCCTGAATAATTCTGACATACTCTTTTGGCGCACTGTTTTTCATACTATACAATATTTTGAGTGCAATTAACAGGCCAAAAAAGAGAAAAACACAAAATAAACCGAGTTAAAGAGGAATTTTTTATTCTTTTAGACATCACAATACTATTGATACTGTAAATTTGTCGGGTACAATAATCGTGCACTCATATCTGATTTAGTGACAGACCTAACTAAGTAATTGCATGTATTTCAGCAGTTTGTTCTTCACTGTTTGTGGTACAGACATAAAAGAAATATATGACTACATTCACACTGCAAGCCTTAATGCTTAATTCTGATATATTGCTCAGATCTGTTTTTTGTTTGGCTGTTCACATTATTTTTTAAATGTGGCCAATTTCAGATTTAAAGCGTGAACTGGTCCTGAACTGGCCTGTATGCACAAAACAACAATAACAAAGATGGCACACGGTCATACAGAAGTAAACACGGAGGTTACTGAAGTCAGCATTTACGCGCTCATTTATAAGCTGGTGTGCAGGAATACACAGAAAAAATAACAATTCAAGGATGCAAACAGATTCAATTCTGCTGTAAAGCAACCCCAAAAAGACAATAGTACACAGTCATTATTCACTTGAAATCAGTTCAGTGTGGATTCATTTCGGTTCAGTAACTGTGTAATAGGAACAGTGTAATAACTGTGGTTCAATAAGTCCACGATGTGAGGCGAGCACTGCATGAGCAAACACTTTCACATTTTCTAACCTTAACCACCGCTGCCGTTCTCCAAGCACAAACCCAGACTTTGCACTGCTAACAAAACCCTGCCGACTACAGCATCAGGCCCTGTCATTCAACCAACCCTGATGTGGTGCAAAGAACGGACGTGGCCTCCTCCCAGGGGTTAAGCCACTTCACTACCTATCCATTTCCTCAAATTATAAAGCTGTGACTAAAGCTGTGACAAGCGTTAAGTCAAACTCTAAGCCTGACTGGCCAGCAGGATCAAGCTGAGAGTAATAATAACATGCTGTTTGTTTTATAGTGCACTGCAATGAGAATTAAGAGCATTCATAAGTGCATGCTAATGTGCGACCTTTAGGCGTTGCACACTTCTTAAGGACAAAAAAAATCAGAGCATCGCACCGTGGCTTCCTATTTCCTGCTTCAGAAGGAAAGAGGAAAACTAGTCTGCTCTCAAAAGCAATGGGCGGAATGAAGCGCACCACCCTTTCCTACATCCTGCAGGGAAACAATGAGTCCACTCTCACAGAGGTGAAGACAGAGAAAGATAATAACTATAAGAAACATAAGCCTATGCGCGGGTTTCATGCCTTTTGAGCAGAAATGGCATCTATTTACAAATGTAAGGCATTGTCCAGCAGTACCATATGAATCAATATAGTAAGAACGGAGTTCATAGGAAAGTACCATGGTATTACAATCTCAGTAAAGTGCTTTCGTAAGGGAAGACTCCTGAAGACACTCTCTGCAGGCTCGTCTACTTCCATCCGCACTGCAAGATTTCACTTAGGTCCCATATGCCACATTGATTTGGAGTGATTTTAATCTCCTTATCAAATTATCAGTGTTGCTCTAGTCTACGTCAATGAATGAACACCACTCTCAACAAATACACAAACATGAATAAACACCTGAATACATCCATCATAGACATACTGCTGTTTCGCTCTGTTTTTATGAACCCATCGAGAAAGTTCTAGAGATGCTTCCTCAGCAAACAGTGAGTCGATTCCCATCACCTCTTGATGAGCAGGCAAAAACTACAGCTGTCAAATCGATTAATTGCAATCTATCATAAAAGTTTGTGTATATACAAACTTTTATGTTAGCTGTTTCATTTCGGTTTGCCCTTCTAACAGATTATGTATGTGTGTCAAAGTTCCATAAAACATGTCATGATACAGATAAAGCTACCATAATTAATAATAATGTTAGAAAGGTCTACTATTAATATACTACAATTGCCTTAGGCCTAGTCTCATATAAATTATGCTCATAAAACATGTCAGTGAATCATCTGTGACCAGAAGGAAAACACAGAACACCGTATTATATATTAATATTACATTCATTAATATATTTTGAACAGACAGATTTACAAAATAAAATGTAGATTTCAAAAGTTTTACATGTAACAAGTAAAATCAAAAATTATTTCTGGATTATAATCCCCTTCTTATTACAAAAAACATTGTTACTTTACTGTTGCATCCTTTGTAACATCGGATCTTATAATGAACTACTGATACATTTTTGCTCGGCAGTTTCCCACTGTTTACGGTTATAATAACAATTCAAAGAAAAAAAAAAACTTTCATTCAACTTTTATAGCGCTATCCAAGGTGTAAATTACACGTGTTGACTTTAAAGTTTTAAAAGGGACAGCCTTAAGCGCATTCCCGAACCGCCAAGTGATATATCTGTCTGAATAGATAAAAAGAGTAGTTCCGATTTCACTAGTCATCATCACGTTACAGTCCATGACTCCATGGAGTTTAATGCACCATATATTTCATCCCCACGGAGTTTAATCATTTCAGAATTGAAACCCCCGTGTATTCATTGCAAAGTACTTCACCCGTTAAAAGAGTAAAACTGAAGTAAGTTGCAGTGTCACACTGTTGCGAAGTGCGGCGAGTTGAACTAAACAATAGGTTCATCCCTGTGTAACTCGTGGCGGATGTCTTTATCTCTCCATTCGCGTGAATCCCGATGCGCGGGACAACTACTGCACAACACGTCTCCTGTCCAACAGTCGCTGAAGTTCCCCTACCTGTTAATCTTGTGCGCAAAAGCCCTCCGTTCGCTGGCTAGACTTGCCATCCCATATAAACAGGGAGAGCTCCTTTCCAGTTTCCCTGTACTTTGGTAATATTATTGTGGAGTGGAGTCATTAGCTTCCTTGTGTCACTTTGGCGCATAATAGCGCCTCCTCGCGGTCTGGGGGCGAATGGCGCCGTTGACGAGCTCACCAAACCGGTTTACAATGACGCACCTGTCTTTATCTTTGGGGATCTGCGATGTTTATTATTTCTAGAATAGATAATGCAAATAAATTGCTGAATGTTTTTCCTACTTAAAAACTAATAATGCTAACTTTGCAGATTACCAAGGACACCACAAGCCAATCTGTTATCATACGTGTTACGGTGTTAATATAAGGCTTTTCATTTTAATAAAACGACAAACACAGCATATTAAAGAAATATATACATGTATTTATTTATAGCAGCAATCAGAATAAATTATGTTTACTGTTAAGTAGGCTATAGAGTTCATCATTGAGTATCTTTAACCGTTAGAATCCAGCCGTTAGTTGTTTTGGTCAAAGGTGGATATTTCTCGCATGGGGAAATGTAAAACCCGGAGTAGAGCTGAGGCGGAGTGATTACTGAACGCTTTGAGTGGTGGGAATGGAAATCTCTGTCGATCCGCTCCACTCTCACACACGCTAATCCAGACCGGCTTTCAGTCTGTGTATTGCTTTCTAACAAGCGAATCTCGATGTTTTGGCTTCGTCTCAATGAGAAGAAAAGAACTACCAAGACATATTCGAAATAACTACCTTTTTGTCTGAAACGTAAGTTCCTCGATGAATTACTTAGTTAAAGAACTGTTGTATAAAACCAAATATAAAATTTACACACAACCATACTGTCTGCTAAAAACAAACAAACAATTGAAACCCGCATAGAATTTGTAATGGCTTTAATTGTTATAATGGGAATTGTATTGGTTTTAATGGAAAATGTAATGGTCCCTGTGGGTCTCTGCTGGCAATTTGTTGCCTTCTATTATTTGGTGGCATGTTAAAAGCACTAATGGAATACTAATGGAATATGGCCAAAAACACACTACTGGACAGGGTTGCCAGGTCTGTCTAACAAAACCAGCCCAGACTCCCATCAAATATACCCCCCCCCCCCCAAAAAAAGCCCAATAACTCTATCCAAATATCTCACTCAAAATATTCCACCCCCATACCTAAATACATATTTTACAGCCACTGTTATAGGCTTTATACACAATTGCAACTTGAAAATCACTTGTAGTAATAATCATAAACAGTCAAAGAGCTCAAAGGCCCCCTCACAAAACTCATAATTTAGCACAGTTTTATCAGTTAGTTGAATGTATGATATCGCAACAAACTTTTTTTTTTTTTTTTTACAATTTATGCAAAATTTTAAACCACGGGAAAACCATGAACTTGGCAGCACTCCCACTGGAAACTTTTAATGGTTAACAGTTGATGGTTTGTAATGTTTGTAGGGTATTTAGTGTAAATCATTAGAACTTCTGTGATGGATTCTATTTTTATTTCAGCATGGGAATGTGGTTTATCTAAACAGAATTAAGATTAGATTTTGTATATTAAGTATAATCATTACCATTTCAGTATTTCACAAATATTTCACCATATACATTTTTAGAAATATATTAATCTAGATACAATCATTGTAATTTTTGAGCACAGGAGAAAAAAAAAAACATTTTCTAATCTTATGGCAAGATTTACTGATTTCCATAGTCATGGATTTTTCCCTTAAATATTTAGAAAATCTATATCTAGAGATATAATCCCTAACAAAACAGCATTAGGCATTACAATGCTGCTGGTGCACTTTATCATAATGCAATTAGTGGGATGTAGATCTAAATCTATTTATCACAGCTACACCGCCCGGCCAAAAAAATAAGTTGCTGTTTGGAATTAAATAGGCAAATGCTTAAGAGTCTATGGTTGGATCATTATTGCAGTGTTTATTATGTTTCTAGCATGTTATATGTTTGGCATCAGCTCTTCTAACCCTAATGGAGTGTGTAGCTTTTCATTTCTTAAACAACCATGTAGGAAGACAAGACACATTTCATCACAACATGTATTTCCATCAAGAGGTGCATCAGTTTTTGGTCATGTATTGTCAATGCTAGAGTCCAGCACATCCCAAAGACTTTCAGTGAATTTAAGGTCTGGACAATCAAAGGAGCCAATTCATGTGTGAAAAATGAGCATTTGCCTATTTAAATCCGAACAGCGACTTTTTGGCCAGGCAGTGTATTTATTCATGTACATATCTTTAATTAATGCGAAACCCTATGATAACCCTCTTATTTGTGTTCATAGCACATGTATACATATCCATATATTAAGAGTTAGACCCACTCTATATATACACACATGCATCTACCTATTTTGCACATTGCTTGTCTTCCCTCAGCCTTTTGCACAATTTACAGTACTTTGTATCTCTGCCTTTTTTCTCTCTCAAAGATTTGTATTTATGTACTCCTTTTCTATATTGTATTTACTCAGAGACCCATATTATTCTTTCCCTGTGTTTCATGTTTAATGCAGCAGTGCCTCAGGGGATCACTGAAGTTATATTACCTTATCTTTTCTATCAGCCCACACATTTATGTGCCTATATGTTATATTGTTGTATGGCCACCAGAGAGCGATGTACTCCACAAGTGCTGGAGCATGAAAAGGCGGTGGCCAGGAAATAATGACTCAACCCTCCACCTTATTGTCTAGATGCAGCATTGTCCAGAAATAAAATATCACGTAGCCAGAATTCATACATTTTTCACATGAGTTGAATAATTGCACAAATAACCAATTACTGCAATAATATAGAGTTCAGTATCCTTCTGTTTAACAATAGGTCTGATAGAAAGACATCTAAAAGTCATTGTTGCATGCCAGGTTTCTTTCAGTTTCTCACTTCTTCCCCTGTCAGTTGAATGGAGATAGTTGCAGCAGCGCTACATATCTCCTAATAATACTTCAAATAGCAAGACATCTATGTTTATTTCTCATGAATCAAGTTCCTCATGCAAAAGCGGATTACCAGGAGGCGTTTATTGACGTTTTCCTTCGCCCAAGGACACACATTTATCAGTTTAGAGCGAAGCCATCATTCCTCTCTCCTTCTCCCCGCTGTAACCTCTCCCCATCCCCCACGGTCAGTGAGGTATGACCATACAGTGCTGGCTGCCTCCTCCCTATAGCTCAGCTCAGCACCATGCCCCATTAATTCAGCACCAAGGAGAGCTGCTAGTGCAGGTACAACAAGCCAGCACTGACCTAAGGAATGTTTTCAGAGTGAACAAGGGCGTTTCAGGAGACACTTCTGCCATGTATGTAGTGTGTTTGTGCAGTCTATTCCCCTCACAGCAGTCTGTACTCCAGGGCTGATACCATGCTAATGAAGATTAATGAATCTCTCTCCTCTCTTTGGCTTTAGACACCGTGCAGCACTAAAAGCTGATGCTTGGTGTCACAAGGAATAAATATAGATCGGTGTTGTGAAGCTTTAGGGGTTTTTCTGCTGCAGATTTGCTGGGGATTTTCGTGTCTTTTGTTAGGAAGTGTGTGTTACACTGGTTTTGAAGGATGAACTGTCTGTACCGATGGGAGTGGACTGGCTCAGAGATGTAATGGACCATCATTCGAGCAATTACATTAAGAGAATTACCGCATTGCGACTGTCATACAAACCCAGTACATACATCCATGGCGTGTGCACTGAACACATGCATCCTTGAACTCTATGGCAGTCTGATGGCAGTGATGCAACATGTGACATCCAGATGGAGAATTAAAAATAGTTTTGCGTTGTAAATTGATTGCATTTACTGTAGGCAGGCGGCGATTCCATCATGTCTTTCTTTTCTTCCCTTTCCCTCTGCCTCTCCACGTCGAAGGCTTTCAGTTCCTCGACCAGCACTATTGTTTGGCTGCCCCTCCCCCCACGGGCAGGAAAGCACCCCTCATCCCTGCTGCATTACTGAAGAACAAAAGAGAGAGTGTCAGACACCACCCTCTAGATCTCTTTCACGCCCCAGCCCCCACCCTGCTTCCAGATGGGGCTGCCTTTTTTCCAGGGTCTCTCTGAACCCCAAGAGTCCTCCAAAATGGACGTGCCCCTCCCCCCTCCCCACTCTTCAGCTGCCCGTCATCCACCTGCTCTCTCTGCCACGCGCCCGTGCCCAGAGCACGCCCCCTTCCTCATCCCACCCTTGCAGCCTGCTCCTTTCAAATCTTTAACCACTTGCTTTCTATGGCCTAGCTCTAGGACATTACTTTTGCAGCTGTAAACCTTCTTTTTATGATATGCACTCCTTTGAGGCCTGCAGAGGGGGGAGGGGACATAATGTTTGCATATAATGTGAAAACGGTGTGCGATGAAGCAGTGCTACTCAACTGGTTTTACTTCACAGAGCAGAATTTACATTGGATATCAAGTGATGACCCAATGGAATACCAAAATATACCACCAAAGTAACAAAAATCTCCTTATGACATGTATTAATAATATCACCATGGCTGCATAGACCCAACAATATACAATATTAAAGAGACAGTTCACAAAAGAAGATATATTAAATAAAACTATTTTTGTCCATACAATGAGGTTCAATGGGGTCCAAAATAAGGCTGTCACAATGTCAGATTTTAATTTAACAGTTGTTATAGCAAAAATAACTTCACAACAACATTATTAGGGCTGTCATTTACGATTATTTTGGTAGCCAGTAAAATTACTTCAAATACATAGGTATAATAACAAGGCAATAATAATTGGTTCAGATAAAGTATCAAAAACAAGTAATCGTAAGATTTTATTGAACAACACTGTTAAAAGCTGAGGTATCCAGGACCCTAGAGCAGGTTGTTGTTGTATATGTGTGTGTTGGGGGGTGTTTTGGGTCCCTCTTGGTTGAAGTCTCTAGCGACGGCTCTGATTGACAATATTGCTTCACCTTCACCCTGGAGAAAAAGAAGTACACTTTAGCACACTTTAGAGTACTTATTACGGAAATAATATATATTTTTTAAAGAATATACTTAAAGGGTTAGTTCACCCAAAAATGAAAAACGTATCATCAATTACTCACACTTATGTTTTTTTTAATGAAATCTGAGAGATTACTGTCCCTCCATTGACAGTCCAAGCAACTACCACTTTGTCACTTTAAAAAGTTCTGAAAGAGATCGTAAAACCAATCTATATGAATCAAGCGATTTAGTCAATTTTCTGTAGAGATTCGATTGCTTTATCTGATGAACTGATTGAATTTAGGCTTTATTCACATTTAAACATTGATCAGAAAACAAACAGAAGCTTAACTGTACTCCCTTGATGTGTAAGAACAAACCTCATTAGGTCTTGCAGAAGCTCAAACATGCTGCATAACACGAGGATGAACGTCAGTGGTTCCCGTGAAAGCTCAAACATGCTGCGTAACACACGAGAATGAACCTCATTGGTTCTTGCTGAAGCTCAAATGTGCTGCGTAACACGAGAATGAACCTCATTGGTTCTTGCGAAAGCTCAAACGTGCTGCGTAACACGAGAATGAACCTCATTGGTTCTTGCAGAAGCTCAAACGTGTTGTGTAACACAAGAATGAACCTCACTGGTTCTTGCAGAAGCTCAAACGTGCTGCGTAACATGAGAATGAACCTCATTGGTTCTTGCTGAAACTCAAACGTGCTGCGTAACACGAGAATGAACCTCATTGGTTCTTGCAGAAGCTCAAACGTGTTGTGTAACACGAGAATGAACCTCATTGGTTCTTGCAAAAGCTCAAATGTGCTGCGTAACATGAGAATGAACCTCATTGGTTCTTGCGGAAGCTCAAACGTGCTGCGTAACACGAGAATGAACCTCATTGGTTCTTGCGGAAGCTCAAACATGCTGCATAACACGAGAATGAACCTCATTGGTTCCTGCTGAAGCTCAAACGTGCTGCGTAACACGAGAATGAACCTCATTGGTTCCTGCTGAAGCTCAAACGTGCTGCGTAACACGAGAATGAACCTCATTGGTTCTTGCAGAAGCTCAAACGTGCTGCGTAACACGAGAATGAACCTCATTGGTTCTTGCAGAAGCTCAAACGTGCTGCCCAACACAAGAATGAACCTCATTGGTTCCTGCTGAAGCTCAAACGTGCTGCGTAACATGAGAATGAACCTCATTGGTTCTTGCAGAAGCTCAAATGTGCTGCGTAACACGAGAATGAACCTCATTGGTTCTTGCAGAAGCTCAAACGTGCTGCGTAACACGAGAATGAACCTCATTGGTTCTTGCAGAAGCTCAAACGTGCTGCGTAACACGAGAATGAACCTTATTGGTTCTTGCCGAAGCTCAAACGTGCTGCGTAACAATAGAATGAACCTCATTGGTTCTTGCAGAAGCTCAAACGTGCTGCGTAAAACACGAGAATGAACCTCATTGGTTCCTGCTGAAGCTCAAACGTGCTGCGTAACACGAGAATGAACCTCATTGGTTCTTGCTGAAGCTCAAACGTGCTGCGTAACACAAGAATGAACCTCATTGGTTCTTGCAGAAGCTCAAATGTGCTGCGTAACACGAGAATGAACCTCATTGGTTCTTGCGGAAGCTCAAACGTGCTGCGTAACACGAGAATGAACCTTATTGGTTCTTGCCGAAGCTCAAACGTGCTGCGTAACAATAGAATGAACCTCATTGGTTCTTGCAGAAGCTCAAGCGTGCTGCGTAACACGAGAATGAACCTCATTGGTTCTTGCTGAAGCTCTAACGTGCTGCGTAACACGAGAATGAACCTCATTGGTTCTTGCTGAAGCTCTAACGTGCTGCGTAACACGAGAATGAACCTCATTGGTTCTTGCTGAAGCTCAAACGTGCTGCGTAACACAAGAATGAACCTCATTGGTTCGTGCGGAAGCTCAAACGTGCTGCGTAACACGAGAATGAACCTCATTGGTTCTTGCTGAAGCTCAAACATGCTGCATAACGAGAATGAACCTCATTGGTTCTTGCTGAAGCTCAAACGTGCTGCGTAACACGAGAATGAACCTCATTGGTTCTTGCTGAAGCTCTAACGTGCTGCGTAACACGAGAATGAACCTCATTGGTTCGTGCTGAAGCTCAAACGTGCTGCGTAACACGAGAATGAACCTCATTGGTTCTTGCTGAAGCTCTAACGTGCTGCGTAACACAAGAATGAACCTCATTGGTTCTTGCTGAAGCTCAAACGTGCTGCGTAACACGAGAATGAACCTCATTGGTTCTTGCGGAAGCTCAAACGTGCTGCGTAACAATAGAATGAACCTCATTGGTTCTTGCAGAAGCTCAAGCGTGCTGCGTAACACGAGAATGAACCTCATTGGTTCTTGCTGAAGCTCAAACGTGCTGCGTAACACGAGAATGAACCTCATTGGTTCTTGCTGAAGCTCTAACGTGCTGCGTAACAATAGAATGAACCTCATTGGTTCTTGCAGAAGCTCAAGCGTGCTGCGTAACACGAGAATGAACCTCATTGGTTCGTGCTGAAGCTCAAACGTGCTGCGTAACACGAGAATGAACCTCATTGGTTCTTGCGGAAGCTCAAACGTGCTGCGTAACACGAGAATGAACCTCATTGGTTCTTGCGGAAGCTCAAACGTGCTGCGTAACAATAGAATGAACCTCATTGGTTCTTGCAGAAGCTCAAGCGTGCTGCGTAACACGAGAATGAACCTCATTGGTTCGTGCTGAAGCTCAAACGTGCTGCGTAACACGAGAATGAACCTCATTGGTTCTTGCTGAAGCTCTAACGTGCTGCGTAACACGAGAATGAACCTCATTGGTTCTTGCAGAAGCTCAAGCGTGCTGCGTAACACGAGAATGAACCTCATTGGTTCGTGCTGAAGCTCAAACGTGCTGCGTAACACGAGAATGAACCTCATTGGTTCTTGCTGAAGCTCAAACGTGCTGCGTAACACGAGAATGAACCTCATTGGTTCTTGCGGAAGCTCAAACGTGCTGCGTAACAATAGAATGAACCTCATTGTTTCTTGCAGAAGCTCAAGCGTGCTGCGTAACACGAGAATGAACCTCATTGGTTCGTGCTGAAGCTCAAACGTGCTGCGTAACACGAGAATGAACCTCATTGGTTCTTGCTGAAGCTCTAACGTGCTGCGTAACACGAGAATGAACCTCATTGGTTCTTGCAGAAGCTCAAACGTGCTGCGTAACACGAGAATGAACCTCATTGGTTCTTGCGGAAGCTCAAACGTGCTGCGTAACACGAGAATGAACCATATTGGTTCTTGCCGAAGCTCAAACGTGCTGCGTAACAATAGAATGAACCTCATTGGTTCTTGCAGAAGCTCAAACGTGCTGCGTAACAATAGAATGAACCTCATTGGTTCTTGCAGAAGCTCAAACGTGCTGCGTAAAACACGAGAATGAACCTCATTGGTTCCTGCTGAAGCTCAAACGTGCTGCGTAACACGAGAATGAACCTCATTGGTTCTTGCTGAAGCTCAAACGTGCTGCGTAACACAAGAATGAACCTCATTGGTTCTTGCAGAAGCTCAAATGTGCTGCGTAACACGAGAATGAACCTCATTGGTTCTTGCGGAAGCTCAAACGTGCTGCGTAACACGAGAATGAACCTTATTGGTTCTTGCCGAAGCTCAAACGTGCTGCGTAACAATAGAATGAACCTCATTGGTTCTTGCAGAAGCTCAAGCGTGCTGCGTAACACGAGAATGAACCTCATTGGTTCTTGCTGAAGCTCAAACGTGCTGCGTAACACGAGAATGAACCTCATTGGTTCGTGCTGAAGCTCAAACGTGCTGCGTAACACGAGAATGAACCTCATTGGTTCTTGCTGAAGCTCTAACGTGCTGCGTAACACGAGAATGAACCTCATTGGTTCTTGCTGAAGCTCTAACGTGCTGCGTAACACGAGAATGAACCTCATTGGTTCTTGCTGAAGCTCAAACGTGCTGCGTAACACAAGAATGAACCTCATTGGTTCGTGCTGAAGCTCAAACGTGCTGCGTAACACGAGAATGAACCCCATTGGTTCTTGCTGAAGCTCAAACATGCTGCATAACGAGAATGAACCTCATTGGTTCTTGCTGAAGCTCAAACGTGCTGCGTAACACGAGAATGAACCTCATTGGTTCTTGCGGAAGCTCAAACGTGCTGCGTAACACGAGAATGAACCTCATTGGTTCTTGCTGAAGCTCAAACATGCTGCATAACGAGAATGAACCTCATTGGTTCTTGCTGAAGCTCAAACGTGCTGCGTAACACGAGTGTCACAAGGACCATTCACTGTTCTTCAGAATAATGCATGGAGGTCGTTTAATGCCATTAAAGTATTTATTTTAAGTTCTCCCAAGCCAACAAAGTGCAGGGTGCTCACAGGTGCCAAGGCATGAAAAATTAAAAAAAGGAAAAAAAAACTTCAATATAAAAACACAAGAACCTTGTATCAGGTCTGTTCCTTCAATCAGAGTACTCAGCAGATACTGCATTCACTACCAACAGTCTTAGCCCTCCTGATCACTCAATTCTGTGAGAATTTATACACCTGGGTACAACCATTTCTCAGCAATAATCACATGGGAAAGTAATTAAGACCATAAACATGTAATACATTCCAAGTAACCATAGTATGTGATCAAGTAACCAGTTCCTTCACCACACAAATTTAAATAACAGTACAAGCTTCAATAAATAAACTTCAATAGTAATTAGAGGAAATAAACATCAATAACATCAAACCAATTCCCCCTCTTTTCCCACCATACTTGGTATCTCCCATTCCCCATGATGCAACACAGTACAGGTATAAAAAGCATGAGAAAAGTCCATTCCAGTCTTTTACTCAAATCAAGATGGCCGCCACCATATATGCTGATCCATGCGATAATCAACAGTTTGTAGCAAACTTTAAATGTCCTCTGAGTTAGTGCTCAGGTGGCCAGTCTGAAACACAACAGTATAGTTGTAGGTATATATTTTTGTGGCTAATCCATCTCTCCTGTTGCTGGTACTTCAAGGTAAATAAAGAGTCTTTTACAAACCAAATGTGTGTACATGTGTTTGTTGAAAGGGCTAACAAGGGGTCACAAGAGCAGAGGGTAGCTCTGTGACACTTCTCCCTCCTTCTGCAGACGACTACTGTCGTCACAAGTGTCAAAGCTCCACCCCTCCATGAACCGGGGTCAAAGAACCCAGTTCAGTATGTACCTCCTCTGGAATTCGAGACAAAAAGTCAGCTACCTTGTTCCTAGCTCCCGGACAGTATTTCACAGTGAACTGGTAGGGCTGTAGAGAAAGAGACCATCTCGTAATCCGGGCATTAGAGTCTTTCATGCGCTCCAGCCATTGCAGAGCTCGATGGTCGGTTTCTAACACAAAGGGTCTTCCCAGCAGATAGTACCGAAGTGAATCAGTGGCCCATTTAATGGCCAAGCACTCCTGCTCCACTGTCGAATAGCGCGTTTCTCGAGGGAAGAGTTTTCGACTCAAGAATGCCACTGGCCTGCGATCTCCATCCACTTCCTGCAGTAACACCGCCCCCAGTCCGACACCAGAGGCATCCGTCTGCAGGATGAAAGGTTTCTGGAAATCCGGGCTAAGCAGAACAGAGTCTCCACATACTGCCTCTCTTGAGTCCTGGAAAGCTTGCTCACCCTGCTCCGTCCAGACAACCTTGTTGGGCGCTGTGGCTCTAGTGAGATCTGTAAGCACAGAGGCCCTGGCAGAAAAGTTAGGTATAAACCTGCGATACCATCCCAACAAGCCCAGAAACGATCTCACCTGTTTCTTAGTTGTGGGGGGTTGGTAACTTCGAATGGCCTCTATCTTCTCCTGCTGTGGCCGAATGACTCCTCCTCCAATGACAAATCCCAAGTAGCTGATCTCTCTCTTGGCTATCGTACACTTCTTTGGGTTAATGGTAAGACCGGCTGCCTTAATCCTCCCCAGGACTTTCCGCAGATGTTGACAGTGTTCTTCCCAGGTTTCACTGAAGATGACCACGTCATCTAGATATGCTGCAGCAAACTCTCTTGTACCTTGCAGGATCTGGTCCATTAAACGTTGGAAAGTCGCTGGCGCCCCCTGCAGGCCAAAGGGCATAACCCTGAAATGGAATAGCCCAAATGGGGTTTTAAAAGCTGTCAGTTCCTTGGCTCTGGCAGTTAAAGGGACCTGCCAGTACCCCTTACATAAATCCACAGTGGATAGGTATTTGGCTCTGCCCAGTCTTTCCACCAATTCATCGATTCTTGGCATTGGATAAGGGTCTACCTTAGACAGGCTGTTCAATTGTCTGAAGTCAATGCAAAATCTAAGGGTTCCATCTTTCTTGGGGACTAGAACAATGGGGCTACACCACTCACTAAGGGATGGTTCAATCACACCCATGGACAGCATAATATCTAGTTCATCCTTAAGCACTGTGACCAGGCGTTCAGGAATTCGATAACTCTTCTGGCGGGCGGGAGTTGTCTCCTTCAGGATGACATCATGTAGTACCAGACTGGTACACCCAGGCTTCTCCTGGAACAGACTGGGATCCAACAGCTGCTTTACCTGGTCTCTTAGGGGTTGCTCTAGATGGGACATATCCACAGTTTGTTGGGTGGAGCTGGTTGGAAAGTACTGCTCTGTTGGTTCCTCTTCCTCCCCGACCACCCGAACGAAAAGTTGCACAGCCCCAGTCTCTTTCCTGTAGTGGAATTCTTTCAACAAATTAACATGGAAGTTTTGCTTTTTCTTACCCCGTTCTGGCATTGAGATCTCGTAGGTGACTCTACCAGTTTTCCGCAAAACCTCGTAGGGTCCATGCCACTTAGCTAGCAACTTGTTCTCATTGGTGGGTAGCAGCAGCAGCACTTTTTGGCCAGGCTCAAATGATCTCTCCCTTGCCCTCTTATCATACCAGACTTTCTGAGTTTTCTGGGATCTTTTTATGTTCTCCTGGGCTAATGAGGTCATCTCTTCCAGACGCTCCCTCATTTGGACCACGTACTGGACCACACTGCACATACCATCTTTGGGTCCCTCCCACTGCTCTTTCAGCAGGTCCAATGGTCCTCTCACCTGCCGGCCATATAAAAGTTCAAATGGGGAGAAACCTGTGGATGCTTGCGGCACCTCTCTGTAAGCAAACAACAGATAAGGTAACCATTGGTCCCAGTCAGACCCTGACTTGGAAACAAACTTGCGCAGCATGCTTTTGAGGGTTTGGTTGAAGCGTTCAACCAAGCCGTCAGTCTGGGGGTGGTACGGTGTGGTCTTAATGGCCCTGATTCCCAACAGTTGGTACACCTGTTTTAACAGCACAGACATAAAATTTGTACCCTGATCTGTTAAGATTTCGCCAGGAATCCCTACTCTGGAAAACAGCTGTACAAGACAGTTAGCTACTTGTCTAGCTTTGATGGTTCTAAGGGGAAAAGCTTCCGGGTATTTGGTGGAATAATCACAGATTACTAAAATATACCGATTTCCATTCTTACTTCTTTCCAGAGGCCCCACTATATCCATTCCCAGGCGACTAAAGGGTGTGTCAATGACCGGCAATGGTAACAAATGTGCAGGTGCAACTCTCCTTCCAGATGTCATCTGACACTCTGTACAACTACGAATAAACTCTGTGATATCCGTATACATCTTAGGCCAACTGAACCGACTTGACAACCTGGCTAACGTCTTATGCTTGCCTAAGTGTCCTGACCACGGAACAGAGTGCGCCAGAGTCATAACGGTATGGCGCATTGATACCGGAACTACCAATGCTTCAACCTCCCCTTTCACCTGATAGAGGATACCTTTTTTCACAATGTACTTTTCGTCCATCAAACACGATCCAACCTCCTTTCTAACACCATCTACTACAGATACCTTCTGGAACCAGTCCTGCAAAGTAGGATCATTTTTCTGCATTTCAGCTATGTCTTCAGGGATTTGTATACTAAGAGGGCATTCTGGCAAAGGCAGCTCCTCAACCTGCTCTTTCACACTACCCTCAAACTTATGTTTACGCCTTTCCTTTTTAGATTTGCGTCTTTTCTCAACGGCTACCTCAAAGTCAACACCAGCAAAAGGCATCTCATTGAAATTGGTTATAGCACTCTGGGCTCGAGTTACTGCATAACAAGGCTGAACTTTGGGTACCAAATCACAAAGAATGGGAAGATCACTCCCTAATACTACTGCATGAGGCAACTGAGACGCTACGGCCACCTGCAAGAAAAAAGTCTGCCCCTGCACTGTTAGGTAAATCTCTGCGATCGGATACTCCTTATCTTCTCCATGTACACAGCAAACTTTAATGGCATTCTGGGTAATATATTCATCTTCAGGAACCAAGCTGTCATGTACTAAAGTCTGAGTACTACCTGTATCCACTAAGGCCTTAGCCGACTGACCATTCACAAGTACTGGCGTCAATATGTCTGTGGGGCATGTCTGTCCTGACTCATGGGCCAAAGTATGTGGTAGGTAGGGGCAAGGAACATCACAGAAAGCAGAATGTTTAACTTTCCTGGATGGACAACTGGGCTTTGTATGTCCTATCTCCCCACAATAGTAACATCTAACTTCTTGCTTATTAGTTCTATCCCCTTGCTTTCCCACAAAACTCACTTTACCTTGGCCATGACCACCCTCACCCCCAGACTTACTTGGCCATCTTTGACTTCGACCTCCAAAGCTGTGGTGGGCCTCCCGGCGTGCGGCCATGTACGTCTCTGCAAGCTTGGCTGCTTCTTCTGCTGTAGCTGGATCATGCTCCTTAATCCACACTGCCATGTCAGGGCTTATCATTCGCATAAATTGCTCCAAGATAATAAGTTCGGACAATTGCTGAATAGTACACTTCTCTGGCTTCACCCATTTTGAGAAGAGATCCTTCAATCGCACATAAAGCTCACGGGGGTTCTCGTCTGGCAGAATCTCTGATGAGCGAAACCTTTGCCGGTAGATCTCTGCATTTATCTGATACTTTTTAAGTATCGCCTCCTTAACTTTATCATAGTCCTCCGCATCATTACCATCCATGGCGAAATAGGCACCACGTGCCTTACCCGTTAACAGGGGAACAAGTCTGATTGCCCAATTGGCTTGAGGCCATCTGCACGCAGTGGCCATCCTTTCAAATGTTGTCAAGAACTGCTCGATGTCATCATCTCTTGTCAAGGGATGTAATCGTGGCTCGATGCTTCCTGATGACATCCCTTCTTCGGTTGGCACTGGGCTTGCAGCTGTAGACGCGGCCTGACCTTCCCTTTGGTCCCCTTCAGCCTGGATGTGGATCACCTGATGTTGTATTTGCTGAAATTGGTGCTGCATATTTCGCCAACGCTGGTCCTGCTTCACCATTACTTGCTCCATTCGATCATCACGGGCGGCTTGGGACTGCAGGAGAACTTTAACCAGGCCGGCCAGCTCTGAGACAATTCCCTCTGCCGGACCCGCTGCAAGAGTAGTTACTGCGTCACTCCTACTGGCAGCCACTGTTTCTTGTACCTCCGTAGAACTGGGCGGCTCCTGATCCATTCCCAACTGCGCCTCTGTGACCGCCACCCGGTCTTGTCTGGTCTTGGGTGGCATAACGATCCCACTTCTGACACCACTTGTCACAAGGACCATTCACTGTTCTTCAGAATAATGCATGGAGGTCGTTTAATGCCATTAAAGTATTTATTTTAAGTTCTCCCAAGCCAACAAAGTGCAGGGTGCTCACAGGTGCCAAGGCATGAAAAATTCAAAAAAGGAAAAAAAAACTTCAATATAAAAACACAAGAACCTTGTATCAGGTCTGTTCCTTCAATCAGAGTACTCAGCAGATACTGCATTCACTACCAACAGTCTTAGCCCTCCTGATCACTCAATTCTGTGAGAATTTATACACCTGGGTACAACCATTTCTCAGCAATAATCACATGGGAAAGTAATTAAGACCATAAACATGTAATACATTCCAAGTAACCATAGTATGTGATCAAGTAACCAGTTCCTTCACCACACAAATTTAAATAACAGTACAAGCTTCAATAAATAAACTTTAATAGTAATTAGAGGAAATAAACATCAATAACATCAAACCAATTCCCCCTCTTTTCCCACCATACTTGGTATCTCCCATTCCCCATGATGCAACACAGTACAGGTATAAAAAGCATGAGAAAAGTCCATTCCAGTCTTTTACTCAAATCAAGATGGCCGCCACCATATATGCTGATCCATGCGATAATCAACAGTTTGTAGCAAACTTTAAATGTCCTCTGAGTTAGTGCTCAGGTGGCCAGTCTGAAACACAACAGTATAGTTGTAGGTATATATTTTTGTGGCTAATCCATCTCTCCTGTTGCTGGTACTTCAAGGTAAATAAAGAGTCTTTTACAAACCAAATGTGTGTACATGTGTTTGTTGAAAGGGCTAACAAGGGGTCACAAGAGCAGAGGGTAGCTCTGTGACAACGAGAATGAACCTCATTGGTTCTTGCTGAAGCTCTAACGTGCTGCGTAACACGAGAATGAACCTCATTGGTTCGTGCTGAAGCTCAAACGTGCTGCGTAACACGAGAATGAACCTCATTGGTTCTTGCTGAAGCTCTAACGTGCTGCGTAACACAAGAATGAACCTCATTGGTTCTTGCTGAGGCTCAAACGTGCTGCGTAACACGAGAATGAACCTCATTGGTTCTTGCGGAAGCTCAAACGTGCTGCGTAACAATAGAATGAACCTCATTGGTTCTTGCAGAAGCTCAAGCGTGCTGCGTAACACGAGAATGAACCTCATTGGTTCTTGCTGAAGCTCAAACGTGCTGCGTAACACGAGAATGAACCTCATTGGTTCGTGCTGAAGCTCAAACGTGCTGCGTAACACGAGAATGAACCTCATTGGTTCTTGCTGAAGCTCTAACGTGCTGCGTAACACGAGAATGAACCTCATTGGTTCTTGCTGAAGCTCTAACGTGCTGCGTAACACGAGAATGAACCTCATTGGTTCTTGCTGAAGCTCAAACGTGCTGCGTAACACAAGAATGAACCTCATTGGTTCGTGCTGAAGCTCAAACGTGCTGCGTAACACGAGAATGAACCTCATTGGTTCTTGCTGAAGCTCAAACATGCTGCATAACGAGAATGAACCTCATTGGTTCTTGCTGAAGCTCAAACATGCTGCATAACGAGAATGAACCTCATTGGTTCTTGCTGAAGCTCAAACGTGCTGCGTAACACGAGAATGAACCTCATTGGTTCTTGCGGAAGCTCAAACGTGCTGCGTAACACGAGAATGAACCTCATTGGTTCTTGCTGAAGCTCAAACATGCTGCATAACGAGAATGAACCTCATTGGTTCTTGCTGAAGCTCAAACGTGCTGCGTAACACGAGAATGAACCTCATTGGTTCTTGCTGAAGCTCTAACGTGCTGCGTAACACGAGAATGAACCTCATTGGTTCGTGCTGAAGCTCAAACGTGCTGCGTAACACGAGAATGAACCTCATTGGTTCTTGCTGAAGCTCTAACGTGCTGCGTAACACAAGAATGAACCTCATTGGTTCTTGCTGAAGCTCAAACGTGCTGCGTAACACGAGAATGAACCTCATTGGTTCTTGCGGAAGCTCAAACGTGCTGCGTAACACGAGAATGAACCTCATTGGTTCTTGCTGAAGCTCAAACATGCTGCATAACGAGAATGAACCTCATTGGTTCCTGCTGAAGCTCAAACGTGCTGCGTAACACGAGAATGAACCTCATTGGTTCTTGCTGAAGCTCAAACGTGCTGCGTAACACGAGAATGAACCTCATTGGTTCTTGCTGAAGCTCAAACGTGCTGCGTAACACGAGAATGAACCTCATTGGTTCTTGCTGAAGCTCAAACATGCTGCGTAACACGAGAATGAACCTCATTGGTTCTTGTGGAAGCTCAAACGTGCTGCGTAACACAAGAATGAATCTCATTGGTTCTTGCAGAAGTTCAAACATGTTGTGTAACACAAGAA
The DNA here is from genome assembly GCF_964197995.2 of Scardinius erythrophthalmus. Lineage (NCBI taxonomy): Eukaryota > Metazoa > Chordata > Actinopteri > Cypriniformes > Leuciscidae > Scardinius > Scardinius erythrophthalmus. The sequence goes on from NC_138221.1 coordinate 35,221,006, forward strand.
TGAATCTCATTGGTTCTTGCTGAAGCTCAAACATGCTGCGTAACACGAGAATGAACCTCATTGGTTCTTGCTGAAGCTCAAACGTGCTGCGTAACACGAGAATGAACCTCATTGGTTCTTGCAGAAGCTCAAATGTTCTGCGTAACACGAGAATGAACCTCATTGGGTCTTGCAGAAGCCCTAACATGCTGCGTAACACGAGGATGAATGTCATTGGTTCCCGTGAAAGCTCAAACGTGCTGCGTAATACGAGAATGAACCTCATTGGTTCCTGCTGAAGCTCAAACGTGCTGCGTAACACGAGAATGAACCTCATTGGTTCTTGCTGAAGCTCAAACGTGCTGCGTAACACGAGAATGAACCTCATTGGGTCTTGCAGAAGCCCTAACATGCTGCGTAACACGAGGATGAACGTCATTGGTTCCCGTGAAAGCTCAAACGTGCTGCGTAATACGAGAATGAACCTCATTGGTTCCTGCTGAAGCTCAAACGTGCTGCGTAACACGAGAATGAACCTCATTGGTTCTTGCAAAAGAGACAGAAATATCTCAGATTTCATACAAATATCTTCATTTGTGTTTCAAAGATGAATGAAAGTCTTACTGGGTTGGAACGACGTGAGGGTGAGTAAATGATGACAGCATTTTTCAGTGAACTAACCCTTTGAACGGGTGGTATAATGCAAATTTTTACAATATGTAAAATAAGTATCTGTTGTCCCCTGAGTGTGTATGTGAAGTTTTAACTCAAAACACACAGATGTTCCCGGGGGCAAGGTTTATTTAAATTTTAGGGTTAGTGATGTCACTAACCCGGGAGGGATGTTGTGTAGCCCCTACCAGCCATTTGTTGTAGTCCTTAAAAAACGATTTCTGTCAAATATCTTCCTTTGCTTTGAACTTCGAGCGTTGTAATTTTGCAGATATGTTTATGCTCAAACAGTAACATTACACCCTAACTAAAGTTTGAAATTTGAAATCATAATCAACCATCCCTTTAAGTGTGAACTGAATGTAATGTTTTCAGACACTCAATTGGATGTTGTTTACAATGAGATAAAAATATATTGTAAATAGTAGAAAATGTATAGTTTAAATCTATATTAAATGCAAATAGTTGAACTTTAGAGTGTTTTTTATACTTAACTATATAGACCCCAAGTGCATTTTTACATGACATTTCAAAATTACTTATATTGTCTTTGTAATAAGGTTAAGTGTACTGATGAATGTACTGATAATCATTTATGGTAAACTAAAATATACTTTAATGTCATTTCTATTGAAAATTATAAAATATATGTTACATTTGTAATAATGAAGATTAAATTGAAAGCCTTTAAAATATATTAACTTAAAGTGTTAGAAAAAAATAACACGCTACAGGCAAAATTATAATCAAGTACTTTGCGCATGCTTTAGTATGTTAGTCAACACATTAAAATATGTGTATTTCATTCAAGCACGAAGGGAAGCAAAAAAATATATATACACTTACAGTTGCATTGTATTATTTGAATTAGCATAGTTTTCCCTTAATGTCCGTCACTGTATCAGACCTGTGTCCCGCTTTTGCATTGTCACCCACTACTGCAGTGAAGGACAGGATAATATGACTAACTGCAAAGGGTGCTCGTAGATGTAGTGAGATCAGAACATCACAAGAAATGTTTGACATAATCAGCACACTTATTTTTGAGGCGAATGATTTCAGAATGAGTCACTAAGTCTGCAGTAAGATCACGGTTTGCTTCTTAAGTTCTGCAGCGGTAAGCGCTGATGCCGGCTCACGCGAAGAGGGGGCAGATGCTTATTTGATTGTGTTTCTCTGAAAGCTTTGACACATTGCATCCTTGAGCCATATTTGCTTATGCCTTCCCCCCACAGCGCCCTCCTGAGCCCCCAAGGGAACGGTGGAGAGGAGCGGCACTGGCCCGCATCTGTCACGGGGCAGCTGTTGGTCACTTAATGGAATTTGTCCTGTTGCTGATGGGCCAGGGGGAGTGGGAGGTTGGGCTAATGACTCCCAAATCTGTTAAAACCTTGCCAATTACTCAGAGATAGTGAAATCTATACTGCCATTTTACCTTCTACTGTCACACTCTTCTTAAGAGCTGATTAGTGATAAACCATGACTGATAATGTTTATGGTATGTCCACTGTAGTCACACATTCCTGCATTTAACTTGCACAACATTCAATAATTTTTTTGCTCTAAATTAATTTCGGATTCAGATTTCTATGGACCCCTGGCCTTGCCTACTGAATTATGATTCTTCTGAATTCTCAGAATTGTGTAGCTTCACTGCAAAAAAGACAATATTCAAACTTTGGATATGCGCTAATAAGTGGCAGAGCTTGAGTTTTTCAATGTAAGTGCAAGATCCAGAAATTGGATGAAGCCTATATCCAATAGCTTCAATAAATAGGAATTTATGTAGATGGACACATTTATTTATTTAGCTTTAGTCTATTTATTTACTAAACAATGTTATTGTATATTCACAGGGCTTTTTGAAATAGTTAACACTGGGTCATTCTAAACCCTGGGTAAAAGGAATCCTGGGTTATCTTTAATTATGTTTCACACTGCTCATACTATACCTGGGCCGTTAACAATTAATCCTGGGTATTCATAAGCTGACGTTTCACACTGTACGTTAACCCCTGAAGCCGCGTTCACACACCATGTTGTAATTACAGTAAATAAAGCCCCATATGTTTACTTTGAAGTCATGCACAGTGGCACTTCAAGTCAAACACACCTGCAGTGGTCAGATGGTACAGCGTCCACATGTTGCAAGTCATAGCTCTCAGAAAATTAGGAGTTTACTATTATTATTATTATTATTATTATAAGTTCTACAAGCACGTGAAGGCTTTTTATAGTTCAGAATCGTTGCGGTAATTACGACATGGCGTGAATGCTCCTTAAACCCAGCATTTACCCCCGGGGAACGTTTCACACTAGCAATTTAGACATTTCATAGTCTAAATAGTTCAGAGACATTTCGTAGTTTCAGCATTTGAGGTGAAAAATGTCAAATGGTGATGATTTAAGTAAAGAAGGGACCATTTTCACCTTTATAGTCCGAAAAGTCCATTCAGGATAAACTGTCGGCAATATAATATGAGGATGCTCAATACTCAAGCCTTTATGTAACATATCATGTGCCGCATTCGTCCAGTCAGTGACAATGATACCGCAAATAAGGACATATGGGGCTTTATTTACTGTAATTACAACATGGTGTGAACGCGGCATCAGAACGACGATAACCGCACAGTATGAAAAGCCCTGATTTTGTTCCGCTAAATATACTGAGTGTTTGTTTAGTGAATATGCAATTTACCAATATATATATATATATTGGTAATATCTAGAACCAGACATACACATATTCATACATATACATATTCATAGACGTAACATTTATAAGTAGTATTGTAACATTTTTAAGGGTTAATAAAAAGGATAGTCTATAAATAAAATAAATATGTGCTGTTTTATTTTAAATTAAATTTGCGGTAGTTTTTCTTCAAAAAAGTTGTCAAAAATAAAGATTCAGTACACATCAAAACTTAATGAAATATGTGACCCTGGATCACAAAACCAGTCTTATGGGTCAATTCTTTTAATTGAGATTGATGTATGATTTGTTAGGATAGGACAATATTTGGCCAAGATACAACTATTTGAAACTCTGGAATCTGAGGGTGCAAAAAAATCGAAATATTGAGAAAATCGCTTTTAAAGTTGTCCATTTATGTTCACGCTTTTGCTGCATTCACTCACAAAAATTCATTTTTGATATATATTTAAGGTAGGAAATTTACAAAATATCTTCATGGATCATGATCTTTACTTAATACCCTAATGATTTTTGGCATAAAAGAAAAATGGATAATTTTGACCCATACAATGTATTGTTGGCTATTGCCACAAATACACCCGTGCAACATGTGATTGGTTTTGTGATCCAGGGTCACATATTACTAAAAAATAAAAAATAAAATAAAGGGAAAAAGAATTTTGCCAGATTGGGTACAGATTTGTAAATGTAGTCTAAATTAAGCTAGTTTGGGGCCAATAGATTTGTAATTATTCATAAACTTTAAAGAGAAAGTATTAAAAATAGTTTTTGCAACAATTAATTTAACATCAGTTCAACCAATTATTTAAAAACTATGACATGTATGATTTTATAAAATAGAGCCTGAAACTCATAAATAAAGAAATAAAGACAATGCATTGCCCATGCATGACAGGCTAGTGCAAGTATTTAAGTAATGGGTTCCTTTGCAATTAAGCCACCATAAGTGCCTTCTCTTGCCTTCATTCCAAGACATTGTGTTTAGAAAGCTTTTGTGTGTAACTGTTTGACTGTAAGACAGTAAGCATTAAGCCACTAAGCATTACTCTGATTTGCATGACTCTGATTTTTCCCCCCTGACCTGCAGGAAACACCAACCCCCACAGCCATGCTCGCCATCCACGCGAGTTCAAGCAGCCAAATCAATGAGAAGAAAGAGAAGTGGGCCCTGTTCCTCCCTCTGCATCTGTCAAGAAGCAGTAGAGGGAGGGGTTCACTCGTGGGATGGGGAAGGGAACAATATCAGTCCATCTGTCACAAACAGCCTCATCTCCGCTACGATGAAATGTAGCTCCAAAGTAAATCAAACAACATGTTACTTCAGCACATTTATGCATTATTGATGGCTTAAGCCATAAAACTGATCAAAGTCGCACAGTGTTCAATTTACTGAGCGCCCTGCGCTGACCAATCCACTTAAATGATTGTCTACCAGGGCAACACAAGGCCACAGATATAAATATATATATGCGCTCTAAAATCTGAAGCATGTTAGTGTTTTTCCTCTACTGTTACTTGACAAAAACTCTGCATCTTCGGATAAAACCTCGACAGCATGCAACACACCCCAGCCTGATGGTTCGTCTCATAAGTGGGATATTTACTGCCTCCCTTCCCCCTCCGAGGCCTCATCCTGCGCTCTCAGTGGCAGGTAGAGCTGCAATCTCAGTCATTCATATTTAATTCCAGCAGAGTTTCCGGCCAGACTAATGCGCTATTGATTGCAAGTCTCCCATTACAGTAGGGCGAGAGGAAAACGGGAAGGGAAAGAGAAAGGAAAAGAATACTGAAGACCGAACACGAGCAGGCAGGAAAGAGAAAGATGAGGTGGTTTGAGACTGACCATAAATCAGACACGAGCGGGGGTAGCGAGCGATCTGACATTTAAGAAATATGACCGTTCTTTTAATAAATAGAAAATTGGGTGGATTATGTGCAGTGTTGAGGAGTTTTTCCTCTCTCAAATCCTCACACACAATTATTTTTAGGCCCGAAACATTTTCAAGGAACCCGAATTCCATTAAGTCCGGAGTCCGTCAGAAAAAAAGCGCGCGAATGCATTTAAGTGTAATTAAAGGTATAGTCAGAGTACACTGACGTGCTAGAGAGGGGCTTTGCTTTGCTTTCTTTAGTGCAAGCTGCATCTAGATGTGCTCATTTATGTGTTATGAGAGAGAGCCTGAATGCTTGTGCAAGTGGAAGAGACGGAAAAGCGAGAGAAAGAAAGAGAAAGAGGGCATTCTGGTGCTTTGTGTATTTAAGGTTTTCTCCCTGGATACCAACGCAGATGAGTCGAGATGAAAGATTAATAACAGAATCTCTATATTTAACAAGATCGGGTGTAAAACATGCTCCCTAGAAGACATGAGGCCTTCACTCCCACCCACAGCTACTGTCATATGAGCAAATGTATATAGGCGAGGAACTGGGAAATATCTTCAATGTTTATGCATGTGTTTGTTGCGCCTCACGCGATAACATGTGCGTGCCAACACATGAATGCGGCGTATGGCAAGCTGAGGAGAATCAATAAGTAAAAAGATGACAAGCAATGTCTATGTCAGATTCTTCCTCCCACAAGCCTGTCTGCTCTAATAATAGCCCGGAGAAAACACAGAAAGGCAGAAGAGGAAAAACAAAGTGAGGGGGAGAAAATGCCAAATAATGCATGCAGGGCCAAATTAGGCCAATATCCATTACTCAAAAATGGCCCAGAACTATGTGGAGAGGCTGTAGGAACCGCCACACCAACCCAACTGCGACCCCCACCCTTCTGCTCCCACAAGCCCTTACCACTCGAGGGGCTGGGAGTGTTACCCTGGGGCTCGGAGCCCACTAAACGGTGGAAGCACAGGCCCAGAGCGCCCATCTCTCACTGCTCTAATCCAATCAGACTCAGCAGCCCTGACTCTCTCCTAAAAGCCCAGCAAAAATCACATCAGCCTCTGAAAACGCAAAAACACTCCACTACATGAAAGCCGCCGTGTTGTTTGTAATGCATGAACGTTAGTAGGTTATGTGTGGTACATGAAAATGAGGTTGTAGACAAAATGAGGGGAGATTGTGGACATGTGAAGTATTCTTTATTAATTATGGGTGTTTATTATGACTGCCTAATCTTGTAAGCATTCTTATCACACCTTCTCATGAATGTGCTGAAGTGCTAAAGAGAAAGCCAACAAACATGTCCAAATCCCTCCTTCATTTTGCAAGTTGTTACTTGTGAAACTGGATAACCAACTAATCTAATCAAGCTTTGGTCATTATTTAAAATTTCACAGAAAAGTATTACAGAACACAGTCGGTGTGCCTAAAAGTGTTGGATGACAGTTTATAATGGGTTCCAAAAGTCTGAGATAATGCTCGTGAAAAATTATTTTTACTTAATAATTTCCTTCCAAACTATATAAATTATATTCACAGAAAAATTATATTCACCATAATTTGGGTGACTAGTGCACTTAAAATGAAAAGTTCCAAAAGGGAGTTTTCACAGTGATGCCGTTGAAGAACCATTTTTGGTTTCTTAAAGAACTTTTCAGAAGAACATTTAAAGATCTAAAAGAACCTTTTTGCACTATAAAGAACCTTTTGTGTAATGGACAGGTTCTTCATGTAACCTTTATTTGTAAGAGTGTTCATGAATTTTACAATTTCTTAGTATGCATAATAGGGGTGTAACGGTACACAAAACTGATGTTTCCGTCCATACCTCGGTTTTGAAGTTCGTTTCGGTATGGTTCCGTACAGCAGGGGGGAGAAAACTAAACACAACATTGCTTTTTTTATTAAACTGGTTTAATGAACAAATTGTCTGTCATGAAATGAATTCAATTATAATTAAAAGTTTCTTAAGGATTAAAAATATAGATATCTGCTAATGCTGTAAACTAGGGAGCCCTTACCTGCACATTACTAACAGAGCCCAGACTATTCAGTTGCTATTTATTTTTAATAATCAACACTCAAATAACACATTGTATGCAAACATGTAAAGTGGACATAAGGCAGTTTAACTTCTAAATCTAATTATAAAATTCTGTTTTTACTCCAATTCGTTATTATATTCGTTATATTATGTAATTCAAATTATAGCTAATCATTTACACAGTGGCTGTCAATTTCATGACAGATATAAGACATCACTAACAGGTTAAGTAAAATATCATAAATATATAGATAGTGGATATATTTAGTGGAAGAGTTCATTTCTCTGGTGAACTAACAAGCTGTGGACAATGATTGACTTGCCTGAGGTAAATGTAATGCTACGTGACATTGTTTACAAGAGGTTGCTGATGTTTTTCCGTCATTGAAACACCGATTGAGCGATTAGCCTACACGAGATATAATACGCTTTAGTAAGTTGAACTGTATCTTTCAGCATACCTTCAGATGTTCATTCATGTTTATTCTGTATGAGGAACTTGCGTTCACTCGTGTTCTGTGCTGCCTCTTAAAGGTGAACTAAGTAACTTTTTTACCTTAACTGAACAGCTTCGGAGCCATTGGAATGGTTATATTACTTATTTCGGGTTGAATGGTGGTCGTTTCGCACCCCCCTGGTGCCCGTGAGCGGAAAATTCGCACTTGCAACTTTGGGGCGGCGGGCCGCCGGCCGCCGCGGCAGGAAGTATCGCGTGATATCAGGTCTCGCGATGTAAACAATTGCTTTACGGCCAAAAGAAATCTGCTCAAATACTGTCATTATTGCGCTCCCTCACGCTGTTCGAACCCGAATGAAGAAGACGTTTTAAAGAATGTCCCATCTGCTTTGATGTCGTTGATCTACTAGCCTCTGGTGTCTGAGAATCACCAAAGAGTTTTTACAACAGTGTTGTCAAATATCTATTCCGAAGCTGTGGGGAGAGCTCTAGAGAGAAACCTGCGAGCAAAAAGCGATAATACAGCGAAGAAATCCCGAAGCTACTGAGTGCTGCTTTAAACTGAGGCACCTAGAACAGTGATCTGCCACGCCACATCAAAGAGCGTTAAAACTGTATATTTTTGTTAGAATTTCATGATAAAATGGACAGAAATTGAAAGATGACCATTTGTTTCTTATCGAAAATAACAAACCGCGGAGCTTATTGCGATTATTGGTGGTAGGCTACAGGACGAATTCGTGTACCGTTACTCCCCGTACTATTTCATCAAATGTCAAGCAAGAACACTTAGGTTTATGACATAAGGTAAAGTGAGGTCAACCTCTACAATGGGCCAGGGCTGCAGCATGGGGCGGGGTGCGTTCGGTACGCCATGAGCATATCGCGAGACGCACCGTGGTGTGGGTTTGAATATTGTTACACCCTAATGCATAACATTTATGTAAGTGAGAATTTTTTTTATGAGGAAGTATTTTCTGTTTTTGCCTTAATGGCATTAGCACTAAAGCTGCATGAACTGCACAGTAGCCCATGTCAAACCTGATAATCATGTTCCCCAGCATGATTTAAGATGATCCGAAGACCTTGAGCTTCAGCAGAAGAACATCTGACCATCTGTACAAAGAGTCATGATGAATGTCACAAATTTACTCCAGAATCTGAATTTATTATACATTTGACGTCATAACATTTCTTTGGTTTAAACCATTAGAAGTTTAATTGAAAAAAATCTCATATTTTCAAGTGGTCTCATACTGATTATATTTAAGGTGCATTTTGACTAGTGCGATTTACAGCTTGCACATATTTCTGTAGGTGTCACTCAACATAAACTCAACATAACAAAACTCATCATCCTATGAGTCAGGACCCTTTATGATATACTGTCATAACAAATGTCAAACAGTGTATTGACTATTATTATGTGAGCAGTCACGCTCAGCATAGCTGGGTAATGAGATTCCTCTTCATTACATCCTGTGCTACTGCTTTCAGTATGTGAGCAGAAGTCCAAATTAAGCTGAAATGTTGTACTCAGGATTGTTAATTCATAAGATGTCTGTAAAAGAGGTAGAACTAATATTGAAGCACTGGAAAAAAGCACTGGAGAGAATATTCAAGAGTATTCTGCAGTGGTCATGATATGGATGATATTGAAATAATCATTAAACTGATTAATTAATCATCTGAACCATGTTTGGTTTCATTTGCATGTGTTTTATGCAAACATTAAATACATGCAAAGTGATATGTAACACAAGCACAATTTAAAGTAAGGAATAACATCATAGCTTTATACAAATTAAGCCATTTTAAAAGACTGCCAATTGGCAATACAAATCCATGAGAAATCTTCTTTAGCACAGACATTTGAGCCATTCTAATCCATTGCCTCAGAACATAATAAGAGGGATAACACTAGCTGTCGCAATGGAACACATCTGTTTCACACAATCATATCTCCTGCGCTGGTGCTAAGTAGATTCAGCGCGATCATAACATGCTTTCTTCCCATGAATGTAAATCCACAATTTGCAAATGCAAAAAACAAGTGTATACTGTAGTTCCTTGTCTCCTCCACCAGTGATATCACCAACAACCACATTTGGATGGCCATAAAAAGTGATGAAAATCAATGATATTTGAAAGAGCAAAAGAGAGCCTTACAATCTCTTATGCTGTAATGATACGGGGGACAAAAGCACCAGTCTCTTAATCGGCTCTTCTGGATGGGACTCCTCAACATTAAAAATCATCAGTGAAATTACTGAAAGAGCTTCAAGCTACTGCCATGCTTGATCCTCTGAATCAGGGTTGTGAATAGGTGCTTCAGATGCCCTCTTACCCACGGGGTGGATTCAGTCGCCCCACTGCCAGCAAAGACCTCTAATGAGCCTCTGCAATTAAGCTGGTTTATTCACGTTAAGTGTGAACGGGGTGTGTGCAGAACCGTAGGCAGCTAACAGACCTGTTCTCTTTGTGCCACAAGTGCTGCCTTTATTCAGCTCACAAAGCAGAAAACAACACCCGCATCTATAATGGCGCAATCTTTCCCCTCACTCGGTCGCCACTCTGAGGAAAGTCGCGACTTGACAGAGGAGAGTGGGCGGGGTTAAGACAGACTGACAGCGGGGCCCATCTCGATCCTCTTATTAACGCTTAACGAGTGCTTTCCTCATGCAATATTCATCGCCACTAATATCATCCAAGCTCTGAGCTGAGCTGGCTACTTATGTAAGGCAATTATGTAAATATCAGACAGGGCCCACACTCAGAATCTGACTGGGGTAGAGATGCGGGACAAGAACCGAGAGGAAGAAGAACTGAAAGTGAAAGGGAGCATGAGAGAGAGGAGGACGAAAGGCAGCAGAGCGAGGAATCGCAATCCATGCCAGAGCGCCCGATTGAGTCAAGATTACTGGAGAATGCTTGGCCTTAACGGTTAACCCCTAACCCAGAAATGCACAACGTTCGCCGCCCCCGAGATTACCGAAAGGTTAACGAGTTTGAACGCATCTGCCTACTCAGCCCATCTCAGATGATTTCCCTAAGAACTCATCAGCCAAAATATATATAATTGTGTATATTACTCACAGTAGACACAACGAGAAAATGCTGTTTTTCTGATCTGCATTACAGCGCATTTGCCCGCCAACGACAATACCACCCACTCGGTACCTCTCTGACTCCTGATACCTGTGCTGTGACTGTCTACAATCTGCATAAATACAGAGAACTCCAGCAGAAGACGCGCACACACAACCACTTCCACAAGGTCACCCAAGGCCGATGCAGATGTAGGTGAGTCCCGGCGACCCGTGGTCTCCGGCGCGCATATAAACAGACGAAAATAAACACCATCCTCTAGTGGGAATGACAACCCCCTCACACCTCCATATTTCCATAAGCCTACATGCTCTGCAACCATCTCCTCCAACTTCACCCATACAGACACAGCGGAGACTCCTATGAAACTGCCAGCATCATCCGCATAACAGAGATATACCGAGCGTGCTTCCTCAGGTCAAGGCCCTGTGGGGGTCTGTGCAGAAATAGGTCATTTGTCACACATCAAGTCCTGGGGCAGGAGATGCATTATAGATGAGACCAAACAGCCTGTCTCAGTGAGCTCTACCCACTCCCTAGCCTGGAAATGGGGGGGAAGGGAGCTTGAGATAACAACTGCTGCAATCAGTGTGTCGGTGTTTAATATCAGCACCAATAAGGGACAATAAGGAGACGTGTGCATTCATTCTCAAATCTCTGATTTCATTGTTTTTGCATGCGATTATACGACAATTAATAATGTGTGACATCTATATGACACTGACACCCAAGATGATGTCTTAATCCATATTGTATGATAAGAAGATTTTTCTCATTGTAGGCATTGGCCTATGTGGCATTATGTAATCTACGCATTCAACACGCACCTGACATGATAACATATAAACGGTTAAATAAGTACAGGCGGGTATTTAAACAGTGGGCCGTGTTATGTCCAGAAATGACCTTCACACAGTTATGCCTTCGCACGGCCGTTCTGCATTCTCGTTTTTGAACAAACGGCAAAGACTTACTCACGCCATTTACTCAGCTTTCTTAGAAAATGCAGCGCGCCAGACTACAGGACGGAATCTGAGAAGAAGGGCAGCGCTACAAGGACAAATAATGTGAAATCAAGAAAGGAAAAAAAAACTGAGGCATGAGTAAGGGGATGAGAGAGAGAAAGAGAGAGAGAGAGAGAGAGAGGGGCAAAGAGAAGGAGAAAGCATGGCTCCTGTCTTTTTCTGCACCCATCTGTTCGGAGTGCAGGTGGAGCTCTATTCACTCAGCTCTGCATGCGTGTTGGGGGGCAGGAAGAAAGGGAGGGCAAAAGGAAAGAGTGGAGAGATAGTGGTGGGGGTGGAGGGACGGGGGGCTCTCGGTGATCTCTCCTGAAGGGGATAATGGGAGAGGAGCGCATTGCAATGGCTGCCATGTAGTACCCTCCCTGCGCAATTAGCCAATCAGCAGCAAGCTCTGCCAGCCAGAAGGACACATAAAAGAAGAACATTGCAGCAGAGGCACAGAAGGAGCCTGCGAGGAGCTGGGAAATACACACACAACAGCAGATCCACAACACCCTCCCCTGGACACACCCTACTGGGGATCACTGCTTCTCTTTTTTTCTGAACCATCGCCCACGCCACACGGAGAGAAATCTCTCTCTCATCATCATCCTGAAGAAAACCCCCTTCTCCTCATTTTCACACTACTGAGGAAACCTACAATCGCACGGGCTGAGATTTCCTGGGCGAAGACTGTCCTTTTTCCTTTTTCTTTTTTTTTCTTTTCGTTTGGAAAACTGACATCTGCATTTCCCACCACGGCGTAATATCTGCGAGTCGGCCTGAAGACCTGCAAATCGAAGGACCTAGATCACTATCATCTTTGTACATCAAGAATGGTTACTGTACGTATACCTTCTCTCTTCTTCTTTTTTGGTCTGTCTCATAACAAAACAGCACCACCAGAAAATCAATTTCATCAGCCTCACAGCATGTGCCTGCAAGACATTCAAACTGAGAAGGCAAAAATATAGGCTAATTAGACATTAAAATTCATCTTAAAATATAGGCTATTTAAATACAAGCGAGTCAAATAATAGGCTATACACAGCATTTGGTCAAAAAACGCAAACATACTAGCACATCTAATCGCGGATTGCGTGAACAAGATTAACGATTAGCCCAGGATTTAAGTAATGTGATACAGGCACGCGCGAGCATCGCTGTAGCCGAGCTCGCTTCGTTTTCTGAGGGGAGTCAAAACATTGCTTTCTCCAGCCGTACGAACCATTCGTCTTGCATCGTAATGCGTAATACGCGAAACCCTTCGCAACATGCATTTATTTCTACATCCGTTAATTAAACGCATTCAAGCGATAATTAGCCATTATTAACATAGAGCGCTGAGGAATTCCTCAGAAATAGCTGAGGTGCGGCGGAGGCAGAAGGGCGTAAGAGGGCAGATGCCTCGTTCAGAAAGGATGCTCGAGACTGAATCTCTGAGACAAAACACGATGCCTCGGAGGCTGAGAGCCCATCGAGAGCAAAGGCAAAGAAAAGGGTCGAGTCACTCAGAGGGGGAGGGGAGATATTATGCATCCACTGGTTTGGATTGAATCAGGCAGGACAAAATTCCTAAGGCTTGCGATGCTACATAAGAGATAGCGAGAGAGGAAACGGCTAAATGTCACGCATGGAAACGGCCAAATGCCATCGATTTCTTCTCGAGTTGCGTTTCCGTCCTTTTCTCTCCAAAAATATAACGACACTGAGAGTGTAAATAAGCAATATGAGGGGAATACAAAGGCCTGAGGGAAGCGTTTTGGGCGTGTCTTCTCGAAAAGAAGACAGCGATGGCACGAGCTCAGAGTCACCATCTTCACGTAGATTTTCTGTGAAAACAATAACAACAGCTCGTGTAAATACGAACAGGTGTTTGAAACGTATCCATGAATGAGCGATTAAAATGTTAGGATTAATTTATGACGTTTAACTCTTCAGGCCTGCTCTACATGAAGAATATTGTCAGGTTAATCGTCTTTGTTTCTTGCCAAAGGACGTGATAGCTAACACTAAACGCTAGATTCGTTACCACGAAGACTTAATTTGTAATTATTAATTTAATAGGGTACTATTAAAAATTACACAAGCCTCCTGTCATTTTGCGTTTGAGGTTAGAGGCCTCTGTTCTTGACAAAATTGTCTGCTGTGAAGGACAGCCTGCCTTGTTTTATAGTGACCTCAAACAAAAGGCGATACGAAACGACGCGCTTCCCTTTCATTTAAATTCTCAATAGATGGTGTGATGAATGAACGCCGGGCCCTTCGGCTTGTTGTTCCGCAGTCCTCCGTGAGCACGAGCCTCTACCGCAGTGCCAAGCACATAAAACCGTTGAGTCAGATAACCTTCTCCAGGCGCGTACACAATTCAAGGACAAGGACATCACAACGATACACAACACAACACAACGGTCTAAACATACGAGCTCCTCACTAACCGTTAGTAAAGAGTGTTGTCAATCAAAGAAAAAGACGGCGTTTTAAAAAAAACGTTATGCTGGACAGTTTAAACTGTCAGGGGCGTTACGCACGTTATAGGATCACAGGCCTCGTCTATTGTGAATCGAACCGCTCATTATACAGTACATACACTGATTTTATAGGCAAAATAATGACATTAACTTCTAAATATTACGGCCAGGCCATTTAAGTTTAAATTTATACATACATACATATATAAATATAAATAAGGAAAGACTACCTATAGGCTTTTATTGAATGACATTATTGATTTTTAAATGTATATGAGGTATATTTGTATTATGTTTGCTGTATTATTATTTTTATTAATATTAATAAATTGTCTTGTAGAATAAGTCAAAGTGAAGGCAGTTGCAATGTTCATTGTTCCCGGAGAGTCCCGCAGCCTCTGGCCTCGACACAAAGCGCTACTGTTTACATTAATATTCATAGTGCTGCCATGGTCTCTGTAGAGGAGGAACGGGTGGCTCTTTTGTTCGCTTGTGTCAATACGTTTATTCAGCAAAAAGGAGCTCGGATTTGTGAATGCCCACAGAGCACACGCGCACTTGTCCAATCAAAGGACGAGAGGATAACGATTTTAAACGATTCGTAGAGGTGTTTATTTATAAAGACGACATCAAGAGCTTAATGTCCACTTGATAAAATGAAGTCCGCGGCACCAATGATATTTTGAAGGTTGTTGTCCATGTCGAGCCACTCCCGAATTCAGCACTCTGGATAGCGACCAAAGAGTAGGCTAGCATGAACACTGCTAGCCCCTTTTCCCAAACGTTAAACGTTTTCTGGCGTTTTTGCAAAATTAGGCCTACTAGTAATTTAAAATAGGAAAAAATTTAGAAAAATAACGCTATTAGGGAAAATATAAGAAATAATTGTGCTTTCGCGCGATAAATCGATGATCTTTCGCGCTGCAAATTTCACGAGCTATTACCCCAATTCACCGGTAAAAAAATAAAAAAACAAAGATAATGGTTTATCCGTTCAGTTTTGACTTGTGTCCTGTTGTTTTACAGCTGCCACTGTGATCCCTTAAGCTGCAGTGAGAGTGTGGCTAATGCCTTTTGTTTAAGATAATCCTGTAATCTGTTACTGAAACAGCCTATTGGCAATCCAGCGTTCACATTTCAGTCAGGAGGCTCGTCCAGACTCGTACGCTTATGAAATACAAATGATCAAAATTAAGGTCTGCATTAGGCATCAGAAATGTCAAGAATACAGATTCATTTTCCACAGCCTAACGTTAACAGACAATGCTGGGAATCGCTGGCTGACACTGGCAGTCTGAAAATTAACGTTGACATGATACAGCTACATATTAGATCAGCCTTATGCTTTATTTGTTTACCTCACCGGATCTTGTGCAAGACTGTGTTTATTTTAAGAAAATGGCTTCCTCACTCACTGCACAGGGACATTAAGGAAGTGACGTGAGCCAGTAGTCTTCACAGTCAGATTGCTCTTTATCTCATGCTGCTTTCAGGCCTGTTTGTAAATAGCGTTCTCTGGCATGATGCGCTTATGACTGTAGATAATGGAAATGTATTTTGAATTATAATTAATCTATATTTCTATTTCATCTAACAAATATGGCAGCAGTTAAACCAAGTGGCTTCTTACATTTGTGTATTGTGACATTCAACAGGACATTTTTCAGGGAAAAATCGAATGAAATTTCCCCTTCTGTCTGACTGTCAAGGCTTGACGGTCATTTCAGCAGACTCTAATCACAGACTCACTAAGAGGAATCTTTGCAGTCATTTATCCTGATCAGCGCGCTGGTGGGAAGGTAATAGGTTTTGCGTATAAGAGATGCAGGGCTCTTGTTTGCGTGTGAGTCTGGGTCCTTGTGTAGGCGATGCTGATGCAGTGCATTAAATATTGAGGGAGAACTCTCCCAGAAATAGAAAAGTACAGGCTGGGACAGGAACGTCAAAGCCTTCTTCCATGGCCACGTTTTGTTTCGAAAGCCCTATTTTTAATAGCATAAAATTCAGTTTATAAGGTGTGTGATGCTTAAGGAGCACAATGGAAGGAGTCTCTCGCCTGTCTCTGCGATTCATGTATTTTGGGATGAAGCGCTCCTCCACCTCTACCTCTGCTGTGCTGGCGACAGTATCTGGGCTGTAAGACAGTGTACGTGTCAGTCTGTGTGGCCGAAGAGCCTGTGCGTTGTGTAACTCACTACATTCGTCGCTGAGGAAGGGTGGCTTGCCACAGGGAGGTTTACTTCAGTTCACGAATCACATTTGCCCTGATCCTGTCACATTGTGTCAAGACTCGCTCTGTTTGTGTCAACGCTTAGACAGCGCCTGTTTGAGTAGGTTTACATTCTGAACCCGAGATATTTCCTGAAATATACAGGCTATGGGCTACTGCCACAAAAGATGCCATTTTATCACTATTTGATTGATCAAACGAACGACCTTTTCTTGGAAATTCCTGCTCGGGTGGCAGAGAAATTGTCAGTTTTGCCTAGATCCGTGTTTGCAGCGCTTTAATAACTCGCCTCCCTGAGCTTTCTCCTTGTCAGTGTCAATTTGCCTGAGATGTAAATTCTGGCGGCCCTGAAAGCTTATTTTATTAATGCAAGACAAAAAGTGAGTTTAACCGAGCACTAGTTCTCGAACACTCAACTCCAAGTGCACATACGACATGCACACATATGTGCGAGGTTTGCTAAAAGTCAAGAAGCCAGCCAATAGCAACAGTCGTCAAGCTGCTGTTACCTGGGCAACCTGGTTAGAGGTAAGGCTCAAGGCAAGAATAAATTCATTCCACTGAAGAGACAGAGAGCGTTACAGAGAGGCAATACTGAAGGGAGAACAAAAGAACAGACTACCCACACTATTAGGAATTCACCTGTTTGCGCATCTGATCGTAAATGCTTAATTAGATATCATTATCATTTCATTTCCAATTACGTTCATATTATTAATTATTTGCATCATCCACTTTCAGAAAAAAAGCTGTCACTGGGCTGGTACCTTTTCAAAAGGAACATATAAAGGGTTCATTAAAGGTACATATTAGTACCTTTTGAAAAGGTACCAGCTCAGTGACAGCTTTTGTACCTTTTTTTTTCTTCCTGAGAGTGTAAAAACAGAGGGACACTTGTGGCATATGATTGTGCCTGTTGATTGTGGGGATCCCAAAAAAAAAAAAAAATCACGGATGCATTGTTAATTAAGACACCCTGTTCCACCCCAGGGGCCGTTCCGAGGGAAGAGTGCTTTCAGTCGACTTACGATGACTAATATATGAACATACATTACACATGCCGATTTGTAAATTCTGGAGAGTACCAGCCTTCGGGAAAATGTTTTAAAAAAATCAACATAAGTCACAAAAGAAATAAAAATGGACGGATCGCTTGCGGTACGATGAGGAGAAATCGAGTCGTGCGTTGTGACAGAAAGGGACCGTTAAAGACAGAAGTAGCTTCTACAACCTGCATACATCTGTTCTTTGAAAATCCCCTATAGGCCAAATTAAACATCATGTGCTCCACAGCAACACGGATGAACCGAAGACCCAGCACACACACACTCTCGCTTTTCACATAAACAAGGTGCCAACGCCATCTCCTCTTTATTTGTCTAGACTCCCACTTTTTGAAAGAAATTATATTAAAAAAAATCTGTTAGCAAAGCTGAAATGACAACTATTCTCATGCCTACACCGTCATCCTCTCACAGGCTAGTGATGTAACGCTGTTTGACCCTGGATAGCATAAAGGGGGGCTGGGAAAGAGCGAAAGGACTGTGACATCTGCAGGGCCAGGGGCTGATGGAGAGAGTTGAAGTGAGGGAGGAGGTCATAGGAGGAGGGGAGGTGGGATATTGTTCTCCTCCAGCCCTCTACCCCTCAGACACATTGATTTTTAACCTCTCAACGAGGACACCCCTGAAATCATGCGTTTTCAACCAAACTGCACTGTCTTAGTCTTAATTTGTAATTTTTCCACCTGCAGATAATTAGCACCATGGAAACTCAGGTGTCCAATGGTCCGAGCGGAACCAGCCTGCCAAACGGCCCCGTCATTAGCACTAACGGTGCCGCGGACGACAGCAAAACCAACCTGATTGTCAACTACCTGCCTCAGAACATGACCCAGGAGGAGTTCAAGAGCCTGTTTGGCAGTATCGGAGAAATCGAGTCCTGCAAACTAGTCAGAGACAAGATCACAGGTAACAACGCGGCATGTCTTGATTCGGTAGGAAATGTTTTGCATTAAAGGGTGGTTTTCAAGTGCATTCTTGTTTGTCTTATTGCAGGCCAGAGTTTGGGTTACGGCTTCGTAAACTACGTGGATCCCAATGATGCCGACAAGGCCATCAACACGCTCAATGGTCTCAAACTGCAGACCAAAACAATCAAAGTAAGAGAACCGTCCTCGCCGAGCCCAAGCTCCTCAAATCGCTCGATGGGGAGGAAGTAGGGAATGAAGCAGAGCCCAAGACAGACGTGACAGCAGGAGGGGAGGTGAAAGGGAGGGGCGGTGGGAGGAATCGTGGCGGGGACAAAAGGAGCAGAAGAAAAGAGAAAGTGGAGGTCAGAAAGCAAAGGGTTGTGTGCAGGGGTGATTGTGATGGAAATGTAATTAGGGAGACGCAATGTGAGGCTTGGAGGTCAGCGAGGAGAGCCCCATCTGCCTCCAATCTTGGCTAATTAGGGCCTTCTTTGTCCCCAATTCAGCTGGGTTTTGGGGTGGGGAAAGGTCTGCTTGGGCTTCTGAAAGTGAGAGATTAAACAGTCGGTCCGCTTCTCCACCTGATCACCACACATCAAAGATCGCAACAAATCCGCAAGAATCCGCAGTTAAGCAGCTTCTGTGGACTCAGCGTGTGCTTGCATGCATTCATATTGGAGATAAAGATGTGAGTTGTATGATATAGGCATGCATACAGAGCAGTTTCATTCCTTATAGTCTTAAGCAAAGCACTGTTATTCCAGTGAACAATGACTGCAGGCCATGGGCGAACATTATTGGCGTAGTTGTTTAAACCGATTGCTATTGTCCTAATCGTCTTGTTTGTTCAGTGCATTCATCTGGCATCGTTCTCTGACATTCAACGTTCGTGTGCCCACTGCCCTCAAATCCTTAAGCCGGGCAAATGTCATATTTTCCATGTCAATACGGCATTGTTAGAAAGGTAGAGACGATAGCGAGGATGGGAGGGAGCGAGGGAGGAAGGGAGGGTGACGGGGCGCAGTAGCAAAGGCTAGGAGGGAGCCGAATGCCAATGACAGGATTAGGAGCCATATGGGCTGCAGGCACCATCTGTACTGTGGGAGAGAGAGGGAGAGGGTTAATTATGGGGCAGCATCCCATCCCTCCAATAGACCCCCCCCCCTCCAGTCTCTGCTGTATACTCACCCACTCACTGCACAATTACACCCCTACCTCAACAATACCGCTGCTTAGTCATACTGGCCTGCAAGACTCAAACACGCATATGGTGGAAAAACACATCATTCTGCCAAGGTCTGATGGCGAAGCGTGCTATAACTTGACTGGGCGTTGTAAAATGTCTTGAACACGTTTAAAATAGACTCCTATTTATTATAAAAACAAGTTTACTCGCTTAACTTTTTTTGTTGTTGCAGTAATCGCACACATAAAAGGTCAACAGATTCAAATCTGTGAAATGAAATGCTTTGTCCTAGAGCCCGCCATTGAAGAAAATGGTTAAAGACAGAAATAAATTATATTAGTAAATAAGTAAAGAGCATTGATAACAGGATAGGGTTGGGGTTATAAAGGGTTAAGCTTTATAAAGCTTTAAGGCAATATAAATGTAAAAAAAAAAAAAAAAAATATATTCAATTATATTCAATATAAAATTAAATGAGTTAGATTTAAAAAAAATAGTAAATAAGTGTGTGTGTGGGGGCGGGTAGTAAAAAGAATGTAAGGGACTTAAGGCAATATAAATGTTTAGAAAAAATAATAAAAAAAGTAAATATATTATATTAAATTACATTATGTTATGTTAAATTAATTGAGATGAAAAATACCATTGGAACAAAGACTATAAGACTATGACTTTTTTTTTTGGAAAGATGATAAAGAGTATAAGTAAAAAGAGATAATATAGAAAAATAAATAAAATACAAAAGTAGAAAAAAAGATATAATGAGTAACAAGAATTCTTTTTTAAATGGAGTAAAGGTCATACAGCTTTTGTATAATAATATAAGTAACATGTCCACATATCAATGAAAAGTATAAATTCTACTGTTGAATAAAAACAATCGAGAGTTTTTGGAAAGTGATGATGGTGCTTTTCCATTAGCATGAATTGGTATTGAGCTTTTTATTTGATTTGCTTTTTTTTTTTCATTGGGTATTTAGTGAGGGCGTGTTAGGGAGTTGTCAGGGACGCTGGACATCTTGTAATCTGTTTACTTGGTTTGCCGGTTGCCAGAGGAGCAGTTTCCCCTTGAGAGAGAAGACAAAGGAGAGATGGAGAAGAAGGAGGGGGCCAATCTCTTTATCTCAAAAAACCACATGCGCACACACTGACACCATCAATCAAAGTCAGCCCCTTTCCACCAGAAACTCATAAATATACATATTTTATGAGAAAAATCTGTTCCCATCTCAAATACGACTAAGACGGCTCGGTGGGGGATTTTTAGGAAATATAGAGGGGAATATAAAAATGAGATGAATATTTGAACGTCAAAATAAATGCCTAATTGGACTTCATATTACATGACACACCCCAGAGCGGAACAGGTTCTAAATGCTGCTGTCTTGTGGAAAATCACCGGCTAGAAAAACAGCCCATGATATCAAATTTTCCTCACGGCTCCCTGAGGGAGCTGGTCTCAAATCAGCTCAGAGGGTGTCGAAGTGTCTTGGGGGGTGGGGGAGTGTGAATGTCAGAGTGGGTTCGTGTTTCTGCTGTCAGGAGCACTGCGAAGCTGAAGTAGTGTTTAATAAGGGAACCGGGTTTGGTTCGAGTGAAGTGCGGATAAGAGACGTGGATTTTAAAGGAAGGAGGGATGAGAGAGAGTGGGCGGATGTCTCGCCTTTGAGCGTGGCACTGCTGTGACATATCCGCCTCGACTACACTTGAAAGTTTTGCACTGCTGGGAGTTTTAGGACTGTCACAGCTGTCTTGATACATGCTTCTTAATAATATTACAAATCCTAAACTGCAGCTCCAATTTGTTTTGTGTGTGTGTGTGTGTGTAGGTGTCCTACGCCAGACCCAGCTCAGCTTCCATACGTGATGCCAACCTGTATGTGAGCGGGCTGCCCAAAACCATGAGTCAGAAAGACATGGAGCAGTTGTTTTCCCAGTATGGAAGGATCATCACCTCACGTATCCTGGTAGACCAGGTCACAGGTAAACGTTACCTCACTTCCACAAACAGCGTACGCACCCTGGGGGAGGATTACAAATCTAATTAAAGCTCTGGATGTGACGCAAAAATAAAAAAATAGGGTAGGCTATATGCTTCACAGTCAACATGAACTCAAAATTAACCCCATTTACATTTTTAATGCACATTCTTGGCAGTGTTAATTTAGTATCATTGAAATAGTATTGTAGTTTTTAATAATATTTTGAATTAGTTTTTATTTTTTAGTTGTAGTCATTTTTTGTCATGGCTATATATTTTGAATAAATGTTATGTTAACCAAAAGCCAAATTCCTATGGAAGTCCAGCCCATATTTTTTTCTCTTTAACTATACTGTACTATAATATGTTTTTTTTTTCTCATGTTAACATTTTTCTTTGTCTGCTTTATAGAGTAGATCATAAATCACTATAGTATAAAGTCTGGATTAGCCCTGTGTCCACACATGACTCACTTATCTGCCATTTTAAATTCACGGTGCTTACATTACGTCGCTTTCTGTCCGGAGCAGGTATATCGCGCGGAGTAGGTTTCATTCGGTTCGATAAACGAAATGAGGCAGAGGAGGCCATCAAAGGCCTGAACGGTCAAAAGCCGCTGGGTGCCGCCGAGCCCATCACCGTGAAGTTCGCCAACAACCCCAGTCAGAAGACGGGACAGGCCCTGCTCACCCAGCTTTACCAGACAGCAGCTCGCCGCTACACCGGCCCTCTGCACCACCAGACTCAACGCTTCAGGTACTGCCTCCACCCTCAGCCCACACCCCTACCGCTGCCTACTCTCCCTCTGACGGTTTTCCTTTAAACCGCAGCACGTTCACGCCATCAGGGGGATTGACAAATCACAATGGGTCTAACTGAGGCAGTGTGTACATTTTGAAAAGAACTGCCCTGCTTAAGAGATAAAACACAGTGTGCGTGCGTGAATCAGTCATGGCACGGATGCATTCAGAAGCACAAACATGCGCGCAGTACTCTCGATCCATCGCCTGAGGGCTCTGTAAGCACTGCGTCAGTGCGATGGGCGAGCCGCGCCTGTTGATTGGTGGATGCGGTGCCCGGTAAAGAGCTCCCCCTGGTGGCTGAAGTGGCTCCATGAAAACGCTTTGCTGTGGTTGTTGGATCTTGCAACTAATATCTTCACCTCCGTCACTCTCCCTCTTGCATTGCAGACTCGACAATTTACTAAACGCCAGCTACGGAGTCAAGAGGTAATTTAAAAACAAAAGGTGTGCTTTCAAAAGCATCCATGCCTAAACAAGCTCAAACAAAGTGCCCGGAATACCACCTGCTGACTTAAGGATTAACATTAGAGATTGATTTGAGAAAACACCATTTCAGTAGACTAGACTGACTTAGCTGATATCACAGCAGGACATTCTGGCATGGCTTTGTTGAACCTTTTTGTTCTTTTGGTTGATTCCTCGATCAAACTGTATTTCTGTATTGAACTAACATTATTATTTTTTTCAGTTTTGGTTGCTTTAATGTTCTTTTTTTCCACCAGCATGGACATACAAGGTTCCGTTTGCGTCTCCTCTGTTAGTTCCAATTTTCTGTTGATTTGTTTCTGATTTGCCTTCATCCCTCTCTAGGTTTCTGTTTTGCTTAGTATCGTGATTTTGTTGAACATTGTGAATTCTGTGTACTATTTCTAACAGGGAATATGACTAGTTTGGTTTGGTCACCAGATAATATGACTAGATAATATGATAGCTGGCCATTTTCTTACATAGGCTGTGGAGATCGAGCGTCCGCTTCTCAAAGAGACAAAAATGGCAGGAGCATGTGGTAATGAGAAGCACGCTGTGCTGAACTTCAGAATGACACCCATGGTAGCTCTCCTTCTTTCCTCCCCAGATTCTCCCCGATAACCATTGACAGCATGACCAGTCTAGCCGGCGTCAACCTGACCGGGCCCACTGGAGCTGGCTGGTGCATCTTCGTGTACAACCTGTCCCCGGAAGCTGACGAAAGCGTCCTGTGGCAGCTCTTCGGTCCGTTCGGCGCCGTCACAAACGTCAAGGTCATCCGTGACTTCACCACCAACAAATGTAAGGGCTTTGGCTTTGTCACCATGACCAACTACGACGAGGCAGCCATGGCTATCGCCAGCCTGAACGGCTACCGCTTGGGCGACCGTGTCCTGCAGGTCTCCTTCAAGACCAGCAAGCAGCACAAGGCTTGAAGGAAGGCCTAGTCACTACTGCTCTTTAACATGTAGGGGGAGCTACTGAGCTCCCTGTACATTCACTCTACATGGGCCTGGACTGAGTCTCTCTCTAACACACATACACACACACACACACACACACACACGTTTAGTTGTTTCGAACAAAAATACACAAGTAGAGTTGTTTTTCTTTTCTCTTAACACAACATGCTAGTCCTTCCCAATGTTTGCCTGTATTGAATTAGCAGAGGTGCGAGGCGAGGCTGGGGAAATCCATGAGGAGGGACAGTCTAATGAATGTGACAGAGAATGTCTGCAGAGATTTAATTTAATTCAGGCAAAGTAAGAACTGGTCAAAGAAAAAGAAAAAGTAAATCAAATATGTGCAATTTACCCAAAATATTGCCCCGGTAACTCTCCTGTCTGGCTTCAGAGGATGTAGTCACTTTTTTACACTTGGGCATTTTGAATCAGTGATTTTTTTTAAAGAGAAAAATGATTAAAAACAGTGTTCTCATATATATTATGATATAACTATATATTCAACATTTAAGGTGGTTATAATAGCCAAAAATGTAAGCATTTTCTAGAACTTTGAATACGGTTTCCTGGCTCTACATTAGGTTGCAACCTTGCCTTATGGCACCAAACACACACCTTACTCGAGGTTCAAAACCCAACAGCAACTGAACAAACTGTGTGGATGGTAATCACAAATCGAGAGGTCACCCGGGGGTCATCACAATCACCTCAGCACGCCGAAAGACAACTTTCATCACAGAGACACTCGCACATCAACACACACACACACACACACACACGCACATACGTAGCTCCACCGGAGGGCATAGCGAAACTTCACAAAACATAGCGACCTAGAATCTCCTCGTATCTTTCCACTCTGAGTTTTATAGTTAGAATTTAGAATCGATTGCACCACATATGCAGTTGTCTGTGTAACTAGGGGCATTTCGACAGTGGTCCCATGGCGATGGTATTTGGAAATCTTTTGAAAGTCTTTCAAACCATTTATGAAGTCCAGCCGCAAAATCCAGAACTGTATTAGATCATTTTAAACAGCTTTGAATGGCTTGAGAGTAGGAAAGGCTCTGCGTCAGCTCTTTGAGACGTACATGTGAGCCGTTATGGAGGTCAGGGGCCACTGGGATTGGTCGCCCTTGCTCTTCATAACCTCTCAGATTCATTTAGCTCTATTCACTAAAAGGAATCCCATTATAATTCGCTTTTCCCAAACCGGTTTTAGCAGCCCCTGCATATCTAAACAGCTACATATCAAACATAAAATCTAATTTTGTGTCCTCAAGGCCCTTTTTAAGCAAGTCGCAGCCACATGAGCTAAAAAAAAAGATAATCTTTTCTCAAAATACTCATAGTTTGAGTATTTTGAGAAATGGAAAATTCCTTAGATACAATAACGACAATGCCCAAGCTGTCCACAGCCCTGTGATAAAACAAACTAAACCGTTCCATGGGGAGAGACATTGCTGTAAAAAAAAGAAAAAAATAGCAAAACTTCACATTATATGAAGAAAAGAACTGAAAGATGTAAATGTGTGTTCAAATCAAGTGACATTTTGCTTTTCTAAATAACGCTGTGTTAGCCAAAGAGGACAATGATCTCTTTGAAAGGATTACATTAGAGATTAATATATTTTTATATCTACGGAAAAAACAAGACCTTGTGCGACATTTTTACAGATTCTTAAATCGTGGAAATCTTTGGACACACCGCATGGCTTTTATTTTCAGAGTTTTCAACTTTGGGGAGAGAGGACCAGTCTGCGGTGTAAAGGGAGGGGATCGAAGGGTTGGGGACTAAGACTTACATGCAGTGAAACCATTTCATTTTCAAAAATACAAAAATACAAAAAAAAGAACTACGAAACATTCAAAAACAAAAAAAAGAATCAGCAGACAGGCAAATGTATGCATTACGCAAGAAAAAAGACGCTATGGTTTCTCTAAAGTGAAAAATGTTGCTTCAATGACGGTGCAGTGAAGCTCAAAATGGCATCACATCGAACACCATGAACACCCAGAGCATTTCATCTCGTATCGGCAAAAAGACGGAAAGGAAGAATCACCTTAACGCTTCAGCATTTTCAGTGCACCAAAAAAAGTTAAGAAATTGACATAAGACAATGTAGCTGCACTTATCAATGTAATCAAATCTCACACAATAATCCATAGTGAATTATATTCGCCAGTATGTCACCACACAAGGCAAATGTCTACCGTTGTACTTTTTACATTTTTTCTTGTTTATTTAATTTCTGCAACACATATCTTCTCTATTCCACCATCATATCGTCAACACCTGATTTTGCTCCTATGCACAAGCACTAACCAACCAAGGGATTTTAGCTTTGTCACTGATGAAGGGGAAAAAAAAGTCCGTCCGAAACATTTAGCAAGAGTGTGACCGCACACGCACACACACACTTACACGCGCACACACATATTATAACATATCAAAGTGTCTCTAAACTCTTTCCATTCCCATTGTATAAAAACTGTGATATACCTTGAACCTCTCTCAGCTTACAACGCCACATTAACATCGCAACACATTTTTCTTTCGCTAACGCAACTCATCCTGGAACTCATCGGTGGTGTGCCCTAGAGGAGACAAAAATCCTAAATGTAAAGATTCGTCCACCCTCTAAAATGAGCAACGGGATAGATACAGTGACCAGCGCAACCCAGTAGTGTGCCTGGCGTCCGAAAGGGGTTGGGGTGGGGGTGGTGGGGGGTCTTTAGCGTCGTCCCTCTGGCTAAGTGTCCCAACGAACCCTTTAGCTACTCCACTTACCCCATTCCCTCTGAGAGCCAAGGACAATGGCAGGAAACAAACATACTGCACCGCTTGAGCAACTTCAATAATAATCATTTTAAAAAAAGACAAAAAAACTTTCCTATGGAACAGTAAGTGCAATGTGCTTCGTTTTTATATTGACTGAGAACAAAAGATATATATATTTTTTAAAAAAGAAATTAAACGTCACACTGAAATGGTTTGCAGAATAGTGAAAGGATCAAATGTAATGAACAACAACAAAATGCAAAAAAAAAAAAAGTGTTAATTAACAGATTCATTAGAAGAATCAAACAAGCACCAAGAGCTCTGGTCTCTAAAAATGTCCATTATCCCTTCCTCCGCCCCCTTATTAGTGCTCTGACCATGCAAGCTAAAACAAACAGCCGTCTATGGTACCGAAAAGAGCAAATCTAAAAGACCGTGAAAGGAATACCGTCTAAAATATCATCGGTTTTAGCCCATGTTGATTTCAGAATATCATTTTCCCTGTAATTTATTGATTTCCTTTACATATCAGAATCACACGTTAACTTAGCGTATTTGTGTTGTTGATGTTGCCATAGAGGACACACACGTGGGTCGAATATTTCGTTTTGTTTCCTTTTATTGGGTACGATTTCTTATATTTGTTTCCATTATTTATAATTAGTTGCTGTTCTTACAGTGTATGCAGGTTTTAGAATTAGTTAGAATTATTTCTTTTCAATCAAAATGTGTTTAATTGTGTTTGTAAAAGTCTGTGGTAGCTTTTGTTGCAACATAAATAATTTAAACTGAAAAAAAAAAAAAAATCAATATAGCGCCAATGAACTTGTATTATTTGGGCGACTTTAAGCTTGTAGTTTTAACTTATTGTTAACTTAAAAACTATTTATTATCATTATTATGATTATTATTATTGCCTCGTATGAAAGTATGTTTTGTGTATATTTATGGTTTATTTCATTATATTTGCAAGTTTAAATACTTTTCATTTTGCCAAAATGTGGTTACACCTTTTTTGTTTTTCTTTAAAGGGAACAAATAGATTAAAAAAATAAAAATAAAAAAATAAAACAAAAAAAAAAACTGCTTTAGAATTACAATTTGGGAAAAGTTCTCCATAGGCAAAGAATGCACTGCTATATTAAACTAATTGAAGTGTATAAACATACATGCTGTGTGCTAGATGTTATGCCTTTAATGCCTGTGTTTTGTTTGTCTTGTTAAATGAAAACGTTTTGATTATTTAATCTAATCACAGTCTTGTTTTTCCAGCCACGTTCAGAACCCCATAGTGAATCGGGGCCCGGGGCGGGTCTACGCTCTGGTCCCGCAGCCAGGCCTTAGGCTCAGCGTCCCTCGCCAAACACCCCTCACCCCGCTGCCATACAGAGCCGTGGAAGCGACTAAGAGAGCTGTCTAGGAAATAATAGAGTCGTTTGGGGGGTTGGGGTTGGGGGGGGCTCGAAGATTAGCAGACGTGGCTAAGAAGGCGCAGCGGGGGAGATGGGACAGGCGATTGGCGCTGAGCTAGATAAAGGGGTCAGTGGTCACTCTGTTTCTCAACCAGTTGTATTTTGTGTCAGTTGATTTAGGAGGGACACAGAGTTACTTAGCAACGTTCTTCTGAAACCATTTTCCAGGAATAACAGAATAAAACAAACGAACAACAATAATAATAAAAAAAAAACGATCAAAAGCAGAACTCCTGATCTCAGTGTCTGTGTGTCACGAATAAAAATCTCATACTTCCAAACATGAACAAACGAACAAACACACAACAAAGGGGAAAATAAATAAATAAACCTTTCAGTTTAGTTTAGGATATTTATTACTGGGATTTCAGCTGAAGACGCTTGAGGACTTTTTCATGGAATTGTTTAATTATTTGTACTTTACATGCCAGAAAAAAAAATAAACGATATGAATCTCTGTTTTCTTTGTGCGTGCTTTTTTTTCGGAGGGGTTTTGAACAAGCTCATTACGCCCTGCTTCAGGACAAAATGATATTCCTTTATTCAGTTTTTACATTGTCTGTAAAGTTAATAAACAGCTTGATATTTAACAACTTCAATAAGCAACAGATAATGCTAAAGATCACAGTCGAGCGTGTAAAACATTAACCCCAGTTAGTCAACTGGTTGTCCATTTCCTACAGTAAAGACAAGGACTTTTGTCCTATTCGATACCATTTTGTAGTGTGAGTAGTGTGTTTACACTGACAATTCCAACAAGAAAAATGTAGATTTAAATACCTGGATGATGCACTTAAGACCCGTTCACACCAAGCATAACTATAACGATAAAGATATAGTTCAAAATATAAAAGAAAACCACAGCTATAATGATAACGGCACAGAGAAATGATATTTTTTCCAGCTGTTGAACGATAAAAACAATGACAGCCAATCACAAAATCCATCCTGCTTTAAAGACCTTGAGTATAAACAAAACAAAACGATATTGTGTGCTGAAGTGAACGCCAATATAATTATCGATCTTGGTGTGAACGGGCCTCTAATTCACAAACAAAAATGTGTGTGGAATGATGGGCACTTCAAAATCTGAAAAAATCCGTACCTTGCACGGTACAGTAAATATTGCATGGAATATAGTGTTTAGTGAGCCGTTTGGGACACAACTAAGGTCTTTTTTCAACAAGTCACAACAATTTTTCAGATATGAAGTTGAATTTATTTCAACATTATCCATGGAATGTGAAGAGATCAGATATTAATCCATTACAAACAACAACAAAAAACATTACAGTTTACCAAACTTAAAGCTCTCCCAACGTCCAGCCTCTTTCAGCTGATCCAAAACTAATGGAAGAGGTTCTTAAACAGCTTGAGCAGGAAATGAAGCTTCATTAGTTCCCAGAACTTCCCACTAAGCAACGACCTACAGAACAGGAAAGAGAGAGAAAAAAGTTCATATTGATTTGTGACCACACACAAACAAAAATACAATGCACGGCACTTTGAGCTCATAAATTGATAATAAAGCACTGTGTGGATGGAAAGGCTGACTTCAGGACATTTGCAAGCTAGGCTAATTGTATTCTGGAGATGATCACAGGCGTTTAAGAACAAAACAAGATCATCTCTTGTATATAATACCCAAGACATCCACACTTGTTCCAGATAGTTAGAGGTTTTCATATTAAACAATGTTGTTGATCACAGGGTTGGTGCAATATTTAGTGGAACAAGG
Source organism: Scardinius erythrophthalmus (assembly GCF_964197995.2). Taxonomy (NCBI): domain Eukaryota; kingdom Metazoa; phylum Chordata; class Actinopteri; order Cypriniformes; family Leuciscidae; genus Scardinius; species Scardinius erythrophthalmus. Next base: position 35,250,941 of record NC_138221.1, read on the forward strand.
CAATATTACTACATTTTATACAGAACTGTCGGCAGAATTAAATCCAGAAATAAAAATACATTCACTCCAAGATGTTGCACTCAGCCCAAACAAAGGCTAACTGAATCTTTTAAAGCAGGCAGCAAACTGTCATCACCCAGGCAAAACCAAGAACTCAAAAATACATCAAAACAATTTGGACCCTATGATAACTTGGGTCTCTTGAAAAACCAGGCCTTTTTAAACAGCCAAAGTAAAAGTATGCATAAGTACGAGGCGCACCATGCATCAACAAACAGAGCGTAGAGTCTAGAGCTCCTCGTGGCCATGTGGCGAGAGGTCAATGTTGGTTGGCTCCTGGCACACTGCAGGAGTGGTGAACTCCATCAGATATTCGCAGCGACTCGGCTCCGACGTCGAGGTCACCACCGTCTCCTTCCCGCAAGTCAGCTTCACCTGCCACACAAAGGTACACTTAGCAGAAAAACTCCCAGTATGAATGGCACGGTGGAAGCAATGAAAGAACTAGTACTTACTGTAGTTGATCTGTTTGGACCTTGCCAGCACCCAGTGCCGTGCTCGTATTTCATCACCAAGTACTTATTATTTTCAGGCCCTGACCAGCTTCCCCATGACCTGCAAACATGAGCTCATTAAAGACGGCCAAAAACGCCCACGTCATGCGATTACAAATAAGGTGGCAAAAACAGTTTAAACTGGTATAAGGTGGTTTGCTGATCTCAGTGGGTTCAAGATGGTTTTCAAGTCTTACCAATCAGGGGCCGTATTCACAAAGAATTTTAAGGCTAAAAATAGCTCCAAACTGGCGAATTTAGGAGCAACTCCTAAAAATAATGGGCATCACTCGTAACTTTAGGACTCCTAATTTTTTTGACTAAGAGTAATTCACGGAAACTAGGCTACTCATTGCATGTAAACTAACTGTAACGTTTCATTGTGAATCAAATTCAAATGTTCTTCTCTTTGCAAATGTAGGCAGAGGCATATAGTGACAGATTAATTCAATAATGTTGCAAAGATATTGCATCAATCCATATGTTTCATTAGGCTACTAGGCTATTTGTTTTGCCTTACTCTTTATTCATTTAGGCTATTTATTCAGTTATTCATCATCTACTGTCCTTCGCACTACTTGTGTAGCGCACGCATTCTCAGACCTGTCACTCATCATCGTAGGGGAGGTGTTTGGATTCAGTCCCGCGTTACAATCATCAGCCAATCAAGGTGGTCACTTCGGTCAAGCTCGTGCATGAGTAATGACGTCATCCATAGCAACGAAGACTCACTCCTAGTTTAGGAGTTGTCATTTTTCTTTACTAAGAGTAGGTCTGAAAGGTGTTGTGAATAACTTAAGAGAAAACTCCTAGCTAAAATCTTTTAGTGCGATTTAGGAGTACTCCTAGTGGTAAGATAAAATGCTTTGTGAATACGGCCCCAGGTGTTTAGCTGGTTAGTAAAGATGTTACATTTTAAATTAGAGCTTACACCAGTAAAATGGGCAATATTAAAAGCCCTATACTGTTGTCTAAAAGATTTCTGTCGTCTTCTGGACATCAGACAAAGGCGACAGGTAAATGCTATGTAGCATTGCAAGATGTCGTAGGAGATTTAGCCTCTTAGGCCTCCTTTTTGCTTTTTCAGTCGCATAACATACATCTACATTCCATCTCAGTCATCACGAAACCCAACAAAAACACAGCTCTGGTCACACCGTCCTCCATCATCCAGTTGCTGAATACCGCAAAGTGACTTGCATCACTTCAGATTTCCTACCGGTGGTGCGAATGCAACCAGGGAAATGGCCCTAGGGGAAAATTCTGTTCTCGGGGGACCTTCCTGGTGGCTAGTTCCCAGAACTGACTTCCTATAACTACATGGAGCTAAAGCCCCTACTGATGCATCACAACATAATATACAGTATGAAAAATGGGATTTTCTACATGTAACAGTGTTATTAAATTATTGCGATTTAACATTTAAATTCATTTTAAATGAGTGTTAGATAGTGGCAAAGGGCATAAACACTTAAATATCAAATATCAATCGATACCAATAAGAAAACATTGCTAATATCAACCAATAACCAATGCAACCGTTTGGGGTCTGTAAGACTTTTTAATGTTCTCGAAAGAATGTTCTCAAAAGTCTCACCAAGGACGCATTTATTTGACCAAAAAAAGAGAAAGAGTAATATTGTGAAATATTCACAAACACTGTCTTCTATTTTAATATATTTAAAAATGTAATTTATTCCTGTGATCAAAGCTGAATTTTCAGCATCATTACTCTAGTCTTCACTTAGTCACATGACCCTTCAGAAATCATTATGATATACCAACTTGCTGCTCAAGAAACATTACCATCAATGTTGAAACTGCTTAATATTTTTGTGGAAACTGTCAGGTTTTTTATTCAGGATTCTTTGATGAATATAAAGTTCTAAGGAACAGCACTTATTTGAAATCTTTTGTAACATTATAAAAATATTTACTGTTACTTTAGATCAATTTAATGCATCTTTGCTATAAAATTATTCATTTTTCATTCTTTTATACTAGCCAAAACCTTCTAAAACTACTTCGTCTTTTTTTTTTTTTTTTTTTTTCAATGTCGCTTACCCAAGGTTGGTCTCTGAGCCTCCATACTTGGGTTTCTGTGAAACCCGATTAAAAGGACAGAGTCTGTAGATGTACCTGAAGACAAACCAAACACAAGTCAACATAAAAAAAAAAAAATCAGTCACAGCTAGGGCTGCACGATAAATAATTTTAGCACCGATATCGCGATGTGCGCATCCACGATAATCGCATTGGCGGACGTGCGATGTCAAGTGGATTGTAGTTGATTTGTACGCATGTGATTTTCAGATTAATTGCAAAGTTTAACCATCATGGAGTGAAAGTTTATCATTTGCATGTGTTTTAGGTCCTGTCAGTTTAAACATTCAAGCGATTTTAAGCCATTCGAGTGCAATAAGTCGCGGAAGAGAACTGATTTCGGAAGGCGCACGCTGTTTTCTGTTCTGAACGCTGAATTCCGTTCACTTCCTCCTCTATTTGTGCTTGAATAGACAAACACAAAATTATATTAAAATACCCATCTTGGAGAGTGTCCTCGTAAACACAGTAAACAATTGACGAAGAACATGGATGCGTATCATTGTATTGGATCCGTGTTTTAGCTCTTAAAGTGACAGCAGCTTATTATACCTGCTGCTGTCTGAGTCAATCAACCAAATGTTAATCAAACAACAAATTACAAAGAGAATACCACTTTTGTGGCTTTAACAAAGATTAATTATATTTAATTTATACAGTGAAGAATACTAAGCAGTGTTGTTTTACATTTGAATATATTCAATATCTGTACCTGAATAGTTAGATTTACTTGAAAAACATTGGCTTAAGTACTGTTTATTTCATTTGTATCTTTGCTTTTTTATCTAATGCTTGAAATTAGTTTTTTTTTTCTATGCAGATTCACTTCCTAAAATCACCTCAATCATTCTAGAATGATTAATTCTTTCCAAATAGAGCTAATCAAATCATCTGGTGAAACGGCTTTCATATAACAATATATATAGCAGAAAAACTAAATATTGCAACATATCATTTTTTTTTTCTTCAATATCGTGCAGCCCTAATCAAGGCACAAAAATATCATTACAAAACAACAAACGCTAGTTTCACTTACTCGCTAGTGGGAAGTTCGTAGCACTGGTTGTACAAGTAAGTGAACTCAGCATTAGGTCCGAAATCAAAGGACAGCTCTTTTTCAATATTTCTGCAACACAATCAAAGGACAATTCAACACAGTGCTCAGCAGCAGGGCCCCCGCACACCAGCATCAGAGAACACTGCAAATGCATCGAATTCAAGGGCACAGGAACGTAGGAGACAAACGCAAGGTTTTGCGAAAGTGATGCAACCACAAGTTGAGAAAACGCATACAATGACCAATGAGAATTCCAGGTGCATACGAAAAATCAGATCGCTACACTCCCACTTGATTTCACACTTCTTTTAGCCGTTTCCTGGAAGACCGTAGTATTGAACAAACCCGATTTGATTTTCCATCTCCCGAAGAGCTTTCTCAGCCTCCTCAAAGTCATCTCTGGTCTTCTGAGCAGCTGTGAACCAGAGAACAGTTGATCAGCAGAAGGAAACAAAGAACAACTGACTAAAATGGATCAAGCACAGTCGTATTTCTCTGAAACACATCAACAAATAGCCCTCGGATTGGCAGTAGGAACCAACCATCGATGAGGACCTGGGTTTCCGCATCATAGGGTGGCATGGCTTCCTCGTCGTCTTGACTTTTTTCTGGAGTCCTAACGGTGGGCGGCGCCTGCACAACACACAGCCACGCTCAAATGAAGACATGTATTTTTACACCTGCACAGTACGGTGAGCATGAGTTATGACACGCTATGTTGCAAAACCTTTGCCATTGTGCCTTAGGACGCGAGTTAAGGTTAAGGACGTTAAATGTCAAGCAGCGAAGTGTTAATAGAAGACTCAAAATGTCACTGCGGATCAGAGCATGTGAGCGGAGTGGAGCGGTGAGAATCTCCGCTCATCGCTCACGGAACTGTTCACCCCTCCGCTCTCCCGCTCAAAGCTACATCAGGCTGCTCCGCTCATTATCGCTCAGCGTTCAACGAAGTTTGCTTCGCGCTCCACTCAAATCGCCCCCCGCTCGCTCCAAAAAAGGAAAAAAATCTACATGTATATCACTTTTAGCTTAGACCACAGCCTTACCTCCTAAAGACCTAATGAGTAACAACAACATTTTTCAAATAGGAATGTTTTATTTCAAATTACAGGCCTATGAAGGAATATAGCCTACACAAAAAGTCCTGTAAAATAAATTAAACGAATAAATGGGCCTAATATAAACACAAATTATATAAATAAAAATATACATACATTTTTTAAAAGTAAATTAACTATAAGGCCAGAATTTTGATAAGTGAACTTTTGCGCAACGCGCACGATTAAAATTTAAATTGGCTTCCATACACACAAACTGCTGTAAAATTAAACGAATAAATGAGCCTAATAATATAAATATTATTACGGGCGACACAAATTCGGCTACATAAAACGAACCATTAGGTCTACTTGAATGAAAAAAACTAATTTGTTTGAATATTACGCTACATTTAGGCTAATTTACACTTTGTTACAAGTTACTGTATTCAATTTGTTAACCTTTTGTTTTCTTCCTTGCGTGTTCACGTAGCTCACGTTCAAGTTTTCGAGAGATGTGTCTTTTGAGATTCCAAAATGAATTTTTGCTGACTGAAACGATGTCTCCACATTCGTTTTCTTGTACCACATTATCATTGTTAGTTAGTTATATTAATAGTAGGCTACACCTGACCTGTATGACTTCTCATTTTCCTTTTTGAAGTAGCCTACTTTTTGAACTCCATTATTGATCCGAGTTTTGACTGAAAACAGTCTACTGTTGATGACTGTGCAAGACAGATGGATCCTGGTTTAGGTTTGACTGAGCATGCTTCAGACTTGTGGTGTGAGCGGAGCGAAATTGGAGCGGGAAATAAGGCGACGCTCTGTCCTTTTAAAAATGCCGCTCTGCGCTCTGTGCAAGATCCGCCCGCTCCCGCTCCCCGCTTGCTCCCGCTCCACTCCGCTCACATGCTCTGCTGCGGATGTAAACATCACTGAGGTTAATGCTTGCACAGGTTTTCTGTGTGATATACCCTCTCACCTTATCATCCTCTTCATGATAATCATCTTCTTCATCGTCATCCTCGTCCTCTTCGTCAGAGACGTCTTCTTCCGGGTACGGCTCATTGTCAACAACTGGCTCCCTCACTTCTTCTGGAGGCGTTTCCACTGGAGTGGGTTCCTCAGACTGGGACTGAGAGAGAATGGAGGAACAGACATTCAAAATGCATTATGTTCAAGATCTGTTTTTTTTTTTTTTTCTCCAGAACTGATTTTTTTCTTTTACTTAAATTTGGGTGATTTTATTATAAATCAAGCAATTAATTAAACAAAAAAGATAATACAATTTATCAAATTAAAATACAAAAGTACAAAATAACTAAGTAACTACTGTTCAAACATTTGGGGTTGGTTATATTATTTGGAAAGAAATCAATACTTTTATTCAGGAAGGACACATTCAATTGATCAAAAGTGACAGTAAAGACTTTAACATTGTTGCAAAGGATTTCTATTCTTCAAATAAACATTTATCAAGATCCCGACACAAATATTAAGCAGCACAACTGTTTTTAACATTGATGATGATAATAAATCTTTTGAATCTTATGATAACAAACTTTTGAATGGTAGTGTAAATAACTAGCTTACTTTATCTATCAGAAGACACTTAACATGACATGCCTGCTTTCTTCTCTACTGACCTCTGAGTGGTACTTTTCTTTAATATTGGACCAAACACTCTCAAATGTTGATGTGTCCACCTGCTCAGTTCCTCCCAGCAGTCCCTGAACAAATCACAAAGCATAAATCAGAACTAGTGGCGAATGAGTCAACCCATCGCATTCAACAGGGTTTCTACACATTTTCCAATTTAAAATTCTGTACTTTTCCACACTCCAATTTCCCAACCTTTTTCAGACCATATTTCATTTACATGTCATTTATGCATTTAGCAGACGCCTAAATTCAAAGCTACTTAAGAACAAAGCATTCATCATATTTAACATAAATGGTTCATAGAGCATTATTTTTGGTGCATAGTAAAGTCATCTGTAAATATTTTTATTTTCTCTTCTTTTCATTGGTTTTCTCAAAGTGATAACATGCACTTATATGATGAGAAGAAACCTAAAATGCATTATGAACTGCATATATTTACATCTGGCACATCAGTCTGATACTGTTGGATGTTGCATGGTCAGAAAACATCTAAATACAGTCTAATTTAAATAATAGTTATTTCCTTTATCTGTTGCTGGTTTGATTGGAACACACACATTTATTTAGTTTTGCGCAATGAAAATGTGTGCCTTGAATTAATTCGTGTTACTAAAATCACTAAACTTTTGCCATGAAAGCACTCTGCTTGTATGATACATTTATTTTTAGAAATTCTTAATGTTATATTTCAGAAAAAATGAATAGAGCAATAGTTTGGAGACACAAATGTATTTCCATACTCTGTTTTCTTTTTTCCATACTTCTCCAGACCTGGACTTTTCTAAACTGCGTAGGAACCGAGATTTAATGGCTGGTGCACTTTGACTGAGAAATGCAAAAATACCTGGGCCTCAGTTTCAGTAAGTGTGCCATCAGCATCTGGGTCCAATTCAGCGTGAGACTGAAGCTCAGACACAGACACACTGACACACAGAGACAACATGTTATTTTACATCCATTCTCTATACACACAATCAGAGAGAATAACCATACTCATTGGCACTTACAAGCCATCTTCATTGTCATCCAGCTCCAAAAATGCTTCTGCCATTTTGGCTTTGTCCTTCTCCAAGCGAATAGCTGCCTTTTGCTCTGGAATGAAGTTAAAACGCAGATCAGACTTACATTAATGAGGAATCTTAGATTAAATGAGCTTGCAAACAAAACACCATCAAGTCATTACTTAGGGTGTATATGAATATAAATATCTGGTACACTGTCTGGTTTAAAGAGATATGCATTTGATTTGACTGTTAAACAGCTGCACTCACCTTCCCAGGCCTTAAGGTGGCGCTCTTTAGCTTCCTTCTCAGGCTGCTCTGCAGTCTCTTTCACTGTCCTCAGCGCTTCAACTTTCTCCTCAAGCTGTTTCTTATTTTCCTGCATATCAGTCACTTTGACCTACAGAGGAGACACAGCATTGTCTCACATTGACCAAAATTCACTGACACAATGTGGCTTTTTAAAAAACTGCAGTATATACAAGAAATAATTCAATGCTGGAACTGGATGATTCCTGTTGGATGCGAGAGCCAAAAAAGCAAATATGTGGGCAAAGCATTTTGAAATCCTGGACTTACATTTTTATTCATTCAAAGCAAATGTTACCTGCTTTTCTTGTTGCCCCTTCTTGGCTTCCTCAATGAGCTGCTGTTTCAGGAGAAAGCCCTCTTTGGTGATCTCAGCCATCTTCTGCAGAACCTCCCTCTCTTTACGTCCCAGTTCCCTGAAAACCAATTAAATATTTATAAATGTGTTTGTTTATATAGTCACTGTATTGAATCATAAGGAAAAAGGGAAAGTAAAGCAATGTAACGTGTGGTTATGTAACCTATGTTCTCATAAAAAAATTAATTGTGCTATGTATTTATTTATACAAAACTTTTCTATTGTCAAAACATCGTTTGCAAAACCCCTTCTTAAAAGGTTAGTTCACCCAAAAATGTAAACGATCATCCTAGGTGTATATGACTTTCTTCTTTCACCCAAATACAACGGGAGTTATATTAAACAAATATCCTGGCTCTTCCAAGCTTTATAATGGGAGTGAATGGTAGCTTAGATTTTGAAGACCAAAAAAGCACATCCATTCATCATAAAAGTACTCCATACGACTTCAGAGGGTTAATAAAGGCCTTCTGAAGCGAAGCGATGCGTTTTTCTAAGAAAAACATCCAGATTTATTACTTTAAAGACTAATAATAACTGGCTTCCAGTAATGGCCGTATGAGAGTCGAATTCTGGTCGAAAAGTGACCTCTGACCCGACGCATTGACGAATACGGAGCAAAACAAAACGCCGGTCACGAATTAGAAGTCTAAAATTTCGATACAAGAGAAGAAGAGCTTAAGTTTGTTGCCCAGTCCTATTTGTTTGAACTGCGAGAGGCGTCAACTCTCACATAAGCTTATGTTACTGCTACATCATACGTCATGTGTCAGGTCAGAGATCACTCAACTCGACGTGCATACTGCCGTTACCGGAAACCAGTGATTATAGTTTATAAAGTTATAAATATGGATATTTTTCTTTAAAAAACGCATCGCTTCACTTCAGAAGGCCTTTATTTAACCTTCTGAAGTCGTATGGAGTACTTTTATGAAGGATGGATGTGCTTTTTTGGGCTTCAAAATCTAAGGAATCATTCACTGCCATTATAAAGATTGAAGAGCCAGGAGATTTTTTAATATAACTCTGATTGTGTTTGGCTGAAAGAAGAAACTCATATACACCTAGGATGGCTTGAGGGTGAGTAGGGATAAATTTCATTTTTGGGTGAACTAACCATTTAAGAGGAAACTATAAGGGCCTGTTCACAGAGGATACATTTTCATGTTTAAACTGCTAGAAGGCGTGCTATTTACCATATACTGCTAATATATACACTTAACTTGAAAATGAGCCGCTGCTATGAAAAGTTGGACTATTTTAACAAGGCATCTTAACATTTTGGTACAAGGGCTGCTGAAACGACATTGAGATGCGGCACAAAGGACATTCGTCTGGTGCATGAGTATGAATTGGAGTGCAAGAACGTGTCCTGTGTGAACCACTCCTAATGTGATTCTGCCTGGAAAGCAATTACATTTGGATCAAAACTCACTTGCAGGTATTTTCACATTTGGCTCCGCTGTTGTACTCATCAGTAGTATCGCAGCAATCTGCAGGGAGCAAAAATGTTAAATGAAATGCCATTTAATTCCATTCGGCGAAAGACTGCTGAGGAGACATATCCAGATGCAGAGTCATCTTACCACAGATGCCATCATTAATACGGGAGGATGGGATAAAGGTGGGCCTGTAACCAGCATTGGTGCAATGGAAGCTGCCATTCGGACAAGCAGCAGTGCCTGATGACAGACATGAACAACTGTCATGCACATCCTCTCCATGACACCATCAAAATACAATTTATCACCACTTTCTAGCCAGCATAGACTTAAGAAGGATAGACATTTCTCACATCTGATGAACTGTGATGTAATTGCCCTCATGTCCCATAGGCTTTTTTTCTTGCACAGAAAGAAGATACTTAGCAGAATGTCCAAACTGTTTTTTCCCCCACACGATGAAAGTGAATGGGGACCAGAAGCAGCCATGGTCTACATTTACTTTTATTATATGAAAAAGAACAGCTTGTGTTTCCTGTTTGATAAAGTTTGTGTTCTGTGCAAGAAAGAGAGGGTCTGAATTTTCATTATTTGGTGCACCCTACGGCTTATCACTTTGCACACTTTATCCACATTCACTAACGTTGTAAATGTATTCATTAATCTATAAATGTACAGATACTTCTGCTTTTTAGCACACTTTTTTAACAAATGAGGTTTGTTTTTGAGTGTCATGCAAAGCATGTTTGAGTTCAAAGTGTCTCAAATTATAAACTAAACTTAAAAAATGAGCTCTGTCAATACCTGGCTCATCTGAACCATCTTTGCAGTCACAGTAGTCATCATTCACGCGGTCAAAAGGAATGGTCCGTGATCCATCGAGACAGGTGAAAGGCTTGTTCTCCTCATAAAACGGTTTCTCTTTATGTATTTAAACAAAAGAAAGTAAGAGTTAAACAAGTTAAGCCAGAGAAGCCAAAACCAGTGCACGTTTAATAGAGAATCTGCAATATATATGATATGACTTTACTTGTCAGTGGTACTCCTCGTGGCCGTTGAATCTCTACAGGTGTCCCCAAGTTGACAGCAAAGACCAAAGTCAACAGCAGGTGTATGCAGGCCATGATGCCTTGGGAAATGAGGGATAAATGCAAACTCCCACTAGAGGCGCGTGACCTTGGAGCAAAGAATACACAATGTATTGTTCAACTGAACACAGAGCATCTAATCCCATCATAAATATAATTCTAATACAAATGGTTTGCAAAAAAGACTAAACAAATGAACAATTATATGATATAAGTCCGTCTTTAAAATGTCTTATTCGCATCATCCTAGTTAATTCAATTTGAAATGGCTTCCGCACACACGGCCAACTGATCATACTGAAATTCTCACTTATCTAAAAGATAAACAATACAGTATCACGATAGCAAGTGATATGTTTTAATAAACATCGCGTGCATTAAATATGCGATTGTAGAAATAGTCAAAGAAGTATATATATATAAAAAAAATCATTGTACAACAGTAACTCATTACTTACTTCCGTAGAGCGCTCCTGCACCAAGTGTGTTACGTCACCAAGATAAGCGGTGTTCTCATGTGATTGGTGGACTGGATTCATGTGACGGGATACAGCATTGTGGGTAATGCAGTCATTGAAAAACACACACAACCGATTTCCAAAATATCTCTGTTGTGTGTGTGTGTGTGTGTGTGTGTGTGTGTGTGTGTGTGTGTGTGTGTGTGTGTGTGTGTGTGTGTGTGTGTGTGTGTGTGTGTGTGTGTGTGTGTGTGTGTGTGTGTGTGTGTAAAACATCGATAATATGGTATAATATACCAATATGCATAAATTTAGGTAAAAGCGTCCCACCAGTATTTAAATACAGACAAATTATGCTTCCAATACTGACAGGAATTAATCCCATCACGCAATTTTAAACATTATCATGTTCAAATATATGGTGTTATAAAACAGAATGTTATAATTCATTAAAAAGCTAGTCTAAAAGGACTGCGTGGTTGAAAACAAACTTGTGTTCACGTGACATGAGAAAGGCGCGCGGTTTTCTTAATGAGACAGAGAGACTGAGACGGTTAACGTATGCTCTTCCAAACTTGTTATATCTGTACAAAAAGTTGTGATTTTTTTCTGAAGAATAACGTTTGTAAGGATTTAAGTTTGTAATATTTGGGTGATTCATATCTGTGGAAGTTTCTCCCACAGTTTCAGGACTTACAGCCTAATTAGTTAAATTTGACCAGTTGGCTGTGGCCTGATTACAGTAATGGTCACAGGTAGAAAAGAGAAGGTCATGAGAATGGAACAGGAACAGTTACATGCAGGTGAGTGATATTTACAGTAGAGGAAATATTGGATTGTACATGTAAGTTACAGTATAGCATAGCTGCTATCCATTACATAACGATTAGGGTTTAGTCACGCACACACACACACACACACACAGGCATATGTGGTTTATGAGGTCAATGTGACTTTTTAGTGGTTTACGGGGACACGCCTTTCCATTAATTAATTAGTCAATAATTATTACAATTAAAATTTTCCGAATTATGAGACCAAACCGACTGGTCTTGTAATGCTGGTATGTAAACCTGAAAATTGGTCTCATAAACCACATAGGCCTACGCGCGCGCGCACACACACACACACACACACACACACACACACACACACACACACACACACACACACACACACACACACACACACACACACACACACACACACACACACACAATAATAGTGAAATTACGTGTATTAAATGTGCCATTTACATTATACTAATAGCCTATAGTAAATAAATCTAATTGTTTTATTTTAAATTAAAAAAGTCACAGGCCATATATAGGTTCAGAGTGTATACAATAATAAGCTAATATAAATAATAAAACTACTATGTCTATTTTTAACAATAATATACATTAATTTGACAACTGCGTATTAATAAGAATGTTTAGTCTCTAAATATTGGCAGTCTGTAGGGGTCAGTAAAGTATCACTGTTGAGCAAAGCAGCCTGTACTGCATATCATAACTGCCATTTTTGCTGAGTAGGCTACCATTTCAGATGGTTGCTAAATATTTTAAGTAGTGTTCACTGTCATGAGTTGTATAATGATGATACACACAAATCAGCCTCATTGCATGCTGCCATTACTGTAATATGAGGCTGGACATGGAAAAAAAAGAAATCAGAAAAATCCAGATATTGCATTTATTAGAAAAATCGTCCTTTATTTGTATTTTCAACACACTTTACAGTACTGAACAGTGAAAGAAAAAAATATACTGGTATATATTTATATATTTGTGTTTTTATATATAGCCGTTTGCTTATTAAATGCATTTTATTCACAAAATGACAACTCAGTTCTCTCAGAGGAAAACCTTTCATAAAAATAATATAATATAAAATAACTTGGACACATTATACACATTACAGCAATATAATGTACAAATATTACAATCATTTTCCTGTGTTTTCTTTTTCATTTATATTATTACCATAACCTGTGAACAAGTAACATATTATTTAAAGCCCAGAGAATAATTTCATTGGAGAGTCTCATGAGGCATGACTTTAAAGTACTAAGAAAAACTATTCTCTGATTAAGCCACGTCATCTTTCTGACTGTCTCTTGGTCATTAACCTCACAGAAGTATTTAAAACCCCTATTAAAAGCCTTTACAGTGCAGATTATTGACACAGAGTAGCTGATGTTGCTCAGAGCTTTAGCAGGAAATGGCATTGAGGACCAAAAAGACGACGTTTGGGCCAAGCCATTTAAAGTGCTCACCCTGTGCCGTGCCATACCATTCCCCTTGATATCAGCCATCTCACAACACCGTTCTACAGACAAAATAAAGTGCTGGTAAAGACAAGTTTTAGAAATAACTGATGATTAGTCTGTTTTCCAATACAGTTCAAATATTCACATTTAAAGGTGATGGGAGGTTGACTAAAATCCCCCAAATGAATGGCAGGGGAAAGAAAGGGGAAGGCGGGGGTCGCCTATGAAATTCCACGATTCAACTACAGTTCATTACAACTAAAAGTGACTCATTGTGACAGTGACTGATTCTGAGAGATCTCAAATTTACAATTCAACATTACAGTATATACAAAACAAGCAGTGATTTCGTCTACTATTTATATTAGTAGTTTTGATTTTTAAACCATCAAACCAGAATGATACAAAAATAAAAACTGTACACAAACTGTTCAAAGAAAACACTTGTTTTTTCCTTTTGATATCCAAAAAGAATGGCAGCAAGGAATTAATTTGAATAATTTCTTAATAAGAAACGATTGCTACAGTGTCGTGTTAAAATGGCAAATATTATTTGTTAGCGTAGTGCTCACAACATTAACGAAAAGCCACACAACAAAGCATTTTAAGGTAAGACAGGCAAATGGAATGGGAATGACGTTAGTTTGCACAAACCAATCGTGTAACCTCTGGCTTTCCTCCTGTGGTCCGCCAAATGAAAATTCACTCCATGACGTCCTCTAATCCCGTCACAGACAAGTACACTTTTCATATATGTACTAGCATGACCTCAAGTCACTGCTCTGACAGACACAGGCTTGAGGAAAGCTAAGCTACTGACCAGCAGAAACTAGCTTGTTATCATATTTCAAGAGGAATGCTTGCAAACGCTGCCCCTCAATATAGCAACAATTGGTTTATTAAACTGAACTAAAACCAAACTAAAAAGTTCTGAGATGAGAGAGAGGCAATATTGCAAATCAAACATCAACCTGAGAACTCTCTCATTCTCTTACTTTCTGTCTCTTTCTTTCAGTCTTTCTGCCTTTAAAAGATGGTGAAAAGTCAAACAGACATCACGAAAAGATGCCGGACATGAAATACATTAGAGCAACAGTTTACTTTAGTGGTATGACCTGCTTCCTCTGTCTGAACCGTCTGCTATTGTAACTTTGCCATGCAGAAAAACAACTACCCTACACCTCCAGATGGAGCTATTGTGTACTCACGGACATTTAGCAAGGCATATAGACATGAAACAATAGTCTGGGATATAATGCCAACATCTTATTATTCCACAATGTGACAGGTAGAAACCCTGCAGTTGACATTAAGGCAAAAAGCATCAAACTCAATATGGCTGCATGTGACTCCGTTCCAGCATCTAACCACCAACGTCTTTCTCTCATCCTTCTCTCACCATCCTCGATCAATGCTTCTCCAACTTATCAGCTAAGCACTCATTCCTTTGGCAAAACACAATGTCGTGTGTTGTGGTGTAGACAGAGAATGTATTACCAGCGTGAGTGGGTGAAGGTGAGAGAGAGTCTGTGCGAATTTGTGCTGCAATTGAGAGACTGTTACTTTTACAAATTTGGCAGGAATGGATATAACAAAACAAAACAAAAAGAAGGCAAAACATATGTTTCAAAGCGTCACATGGCTTATTCTCGAAAAGTGACTATCATTTATTATTCGCATGGAAAGTGAGGGCAGTCCATGAGCAGTGACGGTGATAAATCCTAATGCTCGGTTGGCTTGAAAGCGACCGAGGAAGACTGGCGGATGAAAGCAGGAATTATCACAAAGACAATGCGAACGCTCCGTGCGGGCACAAACCATAATCGATGGAGATAGATTGCTTAAATAGAGAAAAAGACAATCAAAGATGAAGACAAAAGCAGACACTCCTGTCCCATGATGCATTGCTTCACAACAGCTCCAGAGTTGAAGCTGGTGGTTCAGAAAGGCACACAGCCATCTTGCACTGGTAGCACTCCTGGGTAAAGGGTAAGAGGGGGTGGGACCAACGTAACGAATCATTTCCGACATCCTCATCCCTCCACAGTTTTTTGGACTGCGGACATTCTCTCATTTTCCCAGCAGATGCAACTGTGTTCTCGCCATGACAGAAATAGAAAAAAAGTCTCTCAGATTTCTCTCAACACGTGAATCTGAGGATTTAAGTCCCTGTTGGAATGCTTTAAACGCTGATTATTGACACCGATGCTCCTTCTTGAGATGGCTTTTTCCCAAAGAGATTCCTTTCAGATCCAGGCCCCCTGAACACATACACAGACACACAGCCGCGTGTTTGCATGTACCATGTGGTATCGTTACTTTCGATCGAAATTCACGTACGTCTGTGAATGTGTGTATGCGTATGTGTGGAAATTCCAGAGTGCTACACTGACGTAATGGCCCTTTATAAACCCCACCATAATTCTGTTTCTCCATCCAAATTCACCCTCACTGCTGGATGGACTCCAGCTCACACTCGTAATCTACAGTTGCTGTGTTAAATACTTCTCTGATATCAATATTATTTTGTTCCCTTTTTGAAAAATAAAATTAAATGTCTTATTGGATTTGTACACAAGACTTAATCTGTTTATGGTCTAGCTATCAGAAACAGAAGAGTCCTATGTGAACGGTAAAGCGTAGGGACAGAGTTTCTGAAGGATGGCCCCTACTTAGCCCTCTGGGCCAGACAGCTGTTCCTTGAGTCGCACGTATTACGTGTCATCGGTAGGAGAGGACGACTTCTCCTCCTCCGTCTCCTCCACAGGGCTCTCATCAGACTGTCTCTCGTCCTCCTCCTCGACTACTGACTGAACCTGCAGTCTCCTCCGTCCCGACCTCTCGACCACTACCTCTGTCACCTCCTCCCCGTCCTCCATGTTTTCTTCTGCCTCGTCCTCCTCAGCTTCCACCGCCTCCTCGTCTTCTTTGTTTGCCTCCTGACCATGGTTGCCTATGTGGTTATGACTGGGAGAACCGACCTGTCCTGTTTCTCCCTCCAGGGTGAGCTGAAACTGGAATTTGCTCGTGCAGGATTCAAGCTCGTTATCTGGGCCGTCAGGCGGTGGTGACGGGCTCTGGGGAATGGTGCTTTGGTACCAGTCCCGGTTGTCCTCAAGGGTGTCCAAAATTTCCTGAGCATCAGGGTGGACCAGGTCCCCCCAGGTCTCCCACAGGGGATGCACAATATAATCGATAAAGCCCACCTAAATCAGGAAACCCAACATATAGACTCTTTAGGAGCAGCTTATGCCAGAGAAGGTTAAGAATTTATGTTTGTGTGGGTGTTTATATGTGTACCTGACTCTTTTCCACAGACGCAGTGTGTTTGTCACACATGGGGCTGATTTCCATCCCACGCTCTCGCTCTTTATCGCCCTGCCGGAAGAACTCCTCCATAATGCGCTCAGTCCACTGCCTGTACACTGCCAGGGGCTTCGTTGGGTTACTAAGGTCAGCACAGTGCACCATGTTCCTCAGGACCTACACACACACACACACACACACACACTTGTGACTAAGACGTTTCTCTTTTCTCTTTTCTGGTCTGCACTTACAGACACGTGTCATTTTTGACATTCTAGTTCTAAACTGTTTTGTTGCATTATAAAGAAACACGTTTGTTGGTAATCACCTGTATTCTGTCATTATAATGATCCAGCATCAGCACTCCTGAACTGGTCACTTTCTTGGTCTCCACCATTGTCTTGAGATCTGCCAGCAAGCTCATATGCTTTGACATGTCTGTTGCCAGAACCTAAGAAGACGAGCAGCACCATTTACACAGGAAATAAAAGAGTAGACCCTCAGAAATTAAAAAATAATCTAATGTTTAGTGCAGTGCAATGAGCATCTAACCATGTCAATGACCAGCTTGCGCAGACTCTGCCGTTGCCGTTTGGTGAGGTTCTGAAAGATGTCACAGTTCTCCTCATGCAGAAGCTTGAAGCCTACAGCCAGGTGGTGGTTCTCCAGTACAGATTCATCGTTGTACATTAATGCCAATTCTGAGTCTGTGAAACAGAGCAGACCAGGCTATCAGTGGATTTCATGGCTCAACAGCGAGGATTGCCCACTGGGCCCATGGCCAGTGTGAAAGAGTTTTTGGCCAATACTGAATTCTGAAAAGCATACATTTGTTGATCTTCTACACACCATGTAGAATTTTTATGCCCTGGAAATGTATTCTGCTGTTGTCGCTAGTTGGACACAAGGTGTTGTCTTATTGCTCAATTATTTTAATCTAAACATTGAATTAATTTTTATTTTATTTTAACAAAAAATGTAAATGAAACTTAAGAAAATATAGGAATTGATTTACAAGCTTTATTAATTAGTTCAGACTACAATAAAGGACACATGAAAAGTGGGGTGGCAGAGTAGACCCTGTTGAGGAACTGCACATATGTCCTCTATTGGGTACAGTACTTCAAAAAAACAAGCGTTTTAGAAAACATTTATAACAATGCAATATGTGTGGTTGCTGATTTTCCTCATTTTGTTCTCAGACACAGGATATTTTTCTCTGGCATCTTCCCGCATACCATGGCAAACCAAGTTATCCATACTATCTATAACCCCATTTCCAAAAGATTTGATTAGTTCATTAACAAAAGTATGAAGAAAAGATTTCCAAAGTTTTCACTGACTAACTTAATTGTATTTTTGTAAATATATTTTTTCTTTTATTTGAATGGCTGAAACACACTCCAAAAAAGTTGGGAAAGAGGCAAAATAAAAGTGAAAAGACTAGAATATCCAAGATAAACTGTTTTGACAGTCCACAATAAGCATGTGAATTTGTAATGGGTGAGGGTTTTGTGATTGGGTATAAAAGGAGCATCCACCAAAGGCTCATTCTTTGCAAGCAAAGATGGGTCATGGTTCACCACTTTGTGCCAAATTTCATGAGAGAATTGTCAAACAATTCGAAAATCACATTTCTCAATGCAAGATTGCAACGAACTTAAGTCTTTCACCATACCACCCTTATGAAAAAGAAGTTTATTCAAGTGTGCTATTAGTATACTTCTTTTAAACAAAAAAATAAGAAAGTATACTTTCAGTCTATTTTTATGTCCTTCTCAGAAATAGTTTATGTGCTTCTCAGAAATATACTCAAAATTGCATACTTGACCTTTATAAAAAAGTATACTTGACTTAAACTGACAGAAAAGTCTTTTTGTAGCCTATACTTTTTATATTTGTATACTTTTACTCAATCTTTTGATCGAGATATACTTAAAAGTATATAATTAAGTAGCTTGTAGTTGTGTTTAATCTTTTGATTGAGTAGCCTATTAAATACTTTTCACATAGTTTTACATACTATCTTATAAACTTTCATTGCTTAAAAATATTGATTTATAAAGAAAACAGATATGTTCCTAATTTTGAGTATCTGCATTTTTGTGTAGGCTAGCCCACTGGTAGTGTACATAAGAATTTACTTCTAATCTACATTTTTCCGACATGGACTGAATTTTCCAGCTATCCATGTTTTCACTGTAATACGGTAGGGGGCGCTATTACGCATCTTCTGAAAGAGTACCGAATCTCCAGATCAAAACACAGGTGAAGAAGAAGCAGAAACAAGCGATAGAAGATTGCTTACGCTAATGTAACATAACGTGATCATCAAACATTAAACAGCATATAAATCAAACCTACCAAACATAACTGAATGAAATGTCGAACCTATGAAGAGGAAACGACTGTGAAGCTTTGTGGGTGTTGATGGACTCAATCTGCTCCATCTGTGTTTTGATCATCGTTCTGAATCCAATCCGGATGTAGTCTTTGACAAAAATGCAATTTTCTCAGCTTTTTGATTAAAATGTTGCTTTTTTTAATGAAACTTACTCAGATTCAAGTGTATGAGGCTAAAATTATTTTTATTTTTTTAAATGGAAAGTGTTAAAGTATAGTTATTTGTCTTTTTTTCAAGTATATAAAAAAAGAATACCTAAATTGGAACATAGTATACCTAAAGTGCAAAAATAATTTAAAAATAGTAAACAATAAGTATGGTTATGATCACTAATCTAGTAGTTTACATAGTTTACTAAGAGTAAACTTTAAAGTGTACATTCATAAACTAAAAATGTGCTACAAATATTTGACTAGTAAACTATCAGTATACCTATAAGTTCACTTATAGCGCTAGCGAAAAACTTGTTTACTTAGTTTACTAGTACTGTTACACTTAAAGTACACTTACAGAGAAATCCCAGTCCATTTGGGGCAAGGCTGGAAACCTCTTTTAAATGTGTGTGACCACTGCATGAGAAACTTTTACTGCACATTGGCTCGTGGTCACTTGTGTGCTGTGGTCAGATGAGTCCACGTTTCAGCTTGTTTTTGCAAAAAACGAACTTTGAGTTTTCAGTCCCAAAGTCGAAAGGGACAATCTAGACTTTGATCGGCGACAGGTGCAAAAGCAAACATCTGCCATGGAATGGGAGTGCATCAGTGCAAACAGTACTAGTGACTTGCATGTGTGTGAAGGTACCACTGAAGTGGAGACGTATATTGGGATTGTACAGAGACATTTAAAGGCACACCATGCAAGATTTCTACCTTAATATAACAGCTTTGAAATCATTTAGATGGTAAATGAACTCGTAGTAGGGTGAATCATCCCGATAGCAAAGGAGGGGGGAGGGGGGGTTGGGGGGCAAACCAGCAATGCAGGTTTGAGAGGTGGTGCCCCGACAAATCTCGCGAGAATCACGACTTGCTTTACGGCACGACGTCACATACATCAACAACATATGAACCAGCCTCTATGGATTTTCAGCGCCGCTGCAAAATCTTATCACGACATTCACTTTATTCACTTACACACCTAAAAACACTGAGACATGCCGACTGGCGGTGCTGCTAATGTGGTGGCTCTGAATCCACTTGTCGACAAGAAAGAGGAAAGGAAAGAGCCACATATGGAAATATTTTCGATTAGGCTAATGTCACATTGCCATAAGGGGCCGTTCACAAATTCAAATTTGTGTGCAAATTCCGCGCAGCAAACACGCTCATAATAGAAGCAAAGCGGCGCGCTCGTTTTTCCAGGCGCGCCTCTGTTCATGGTTGCATAGCAGCGACAGTCACGGGAGAGCAAGCACTTGCGGAAAGGAGAAAGCGGTACGAACTGCGAAATTGCTAACGAGAACCGTGGATTTTCACTGGTATTGGTACCGAATACTGAAATTTTGGTACCGTGACAACACTATTAGGTATTTATAAATAGGCTAATCACAAACAGACCTTTTTTCTACGTTTAAGGCATTAAACATACTGTAGGCTACATTCTCTTATCACTAAGTAGAAAGACGTGTTCTGATAACTTCCACATTCTCTGACGATGAAACGAACGGATACGCACTTCAATAAAGCGGAGCGGAAGTGTGAACGGAATGCACTTCAATAAAGTAGGTCAGCTACATTAATATTGAGGAAGGTCTGTAGTAGTTGAATAAGGTTAGGATAGCTACGTTAATATTCTTTATCGGGTTAATTGCGAGTGAGCTGTATATGGTAACTGAGGGAGTTACATAGAAGAATAGTGAGTATTTACTTTTTTATACGTGGGTTTGTTGTTTTGGGACACCTACTGCCCATAGTCCTGACAGTTAAATCATATTTGATTTTTCAGATGAGTCTACTAAACTGGTTGGTGAAGAGAAAGCTTTGTCACTTTGTGGGGCTTCACTGTCTGCATTAATGAAAATTAACACAAAAGAAAAACATGAATAATCCTGTCTAAATTTATAAAATGAAGGTTTCTGTTTGTGACCAGTTCAAGGTACGTGCTGCAATAATCATGCCTTGAATCTGTTGATGGTGTCATATTTTTATGTCTCAAAATGTCCATTTCTATCCACATATCTTGCCAGAAGTCATGGTTTAAGGGGTTATTTTTAAGAAAATTCTTCCGGAGGGTCATGCCCCCGAACCCCTCAGCGCGTGGCTTGGTAACAACCTCTGGCATGTAACAGTACCGCTGCTGGAAAAATTTCTAGGGGAAACACTGGAGTGGTATAGGCTCTATGCACGATCGCTTCCGCGTTTTGTCTCAGCCTGCCCAGTTATATCCGGTGCTGCGTCGGAAGCCGTTTTTGCACTCAATGGAGATAATGGTAAATTACACTCGCTGTTTACAATAACTTCCAGCAGTTAACGTGAATGATGTTAACAATATTGTGAGGCAGTTAGCTGTCACACCTAAGAGAAAGAAAGAGAAGGGCTTTAAATTATATATTTAGAGCTACATCGACAACTTTGAGGGTGAGTATTCTCTCATATCATGCGAAATCCGACTAGCGAATCGGTTTCTAAAATCGTTGTCTCCGTTTCTGAGAAAATTAATTTTCTGAAAGTTTTTCCGTTAGTAGGCTACACTTTGCTATAGAACGCGCTATGCGCAAGTAAAGACGCTGGCTGAGATTCTACCAGAAATACGTCAGCAGCGTTCGTGCATAGAGCGTATTTACGACAGTAACGTCGACTCTAGGGGTCGCTGTTTGAGAAAAAAACGGAAACTGCATAGTGTGCCTTTAATGGCATCAAGATGACAACTTTCTAGGAAAGCCTCATTCTGCATGTGCTACAACAGAGTGGTTTCGTAGACACTCCAGACCTGCAGTCCAGATCTGTCTCCTATTGAAATGTGTGACCCATCATGAAAAGGAGAATCATACAACGATGACCACGGACTGTTGAGCAGATGTCTTGTATCAGGCGAGATTGGGCTAAAATTGCACTTGCAAAAGTGCAACAATTAGTATCCTCAATTCCCGAAATATTAAAAAGTGTGATTAAAAGGAAAGGAGATGTGACACAGTGGTACACTGTCCCAGCTTTTTTGGAGTGTGTTGCAGCCATCAAAATAAAACAAAATTGTTTATATTTACAAAATACAATTAAGTTGGTTAGTGACACCATTGGAAATCTTTTCTTGGTACTTTTGTCAGTTAAATAAAGGTTCAAGAGAATTAACAAATCACAGATTCTTGATTTTATTGCATTTTACAAAATGTCCCAACTTTTATGGAAATGGGGTTGTAGCTGACTAACAGATTAGATTTTGACACAATTGCAAAAATGACTTGTGATGGTCTTGGAAGCATTTTATCACTATATTTAATATTATTTCTAGCAAATATTAAAATACATTGTTAAAATAAAAATGGATGTTTATTTTATGATGTGGCCCATTGAAAAAGCAGAATACATTTGTATCATTGAGCCCTGTAAATCTGTGCTGCCCTAAACCAGCTCTTAGATGTCCAACTTACCAAAATTAACATCATATTCATTTGACATGCATGTTTTTGTTATATAATACTTGTCAAATGATCAGGGCTGCATTTCTTAAAACCATCTTGAGCTAAGTTGATCGTAGAGACTAGGGGTGTGCAAAGCAGCCGGTATTTGTATCTGTATTTGTATTTGTTGAGGGGGGAAAAGTATTTGTATTTGTATTTGTATTTGTATTCGAGTAAAATTCAAAATAGGCGTAAAAATCTATTTTTTTTTGCGTTACACTTCTAATTTACGTTATAGTGTAAGTATTCTTTAATTATATCCATTATAATAATTATGGATATGCAATATTGGTTGATGTTTTTCCATAAATCAAGCAATGAACATGTAACAAGGAACGTCATTGAAAAGAAAAAAAACATAACAGCCATTACCTACGTTAACGTTACTCTGTCAACAGCCTATTGTCTAAATTACCGAGCTAACAGAGCTACTAGTGTTGTCACGATACCAAAATTTCAGTATTCGGTATAGGCTACCAGTGAAAATCCACGGTTCTCTGTACCTATTTTGGTACCAAAGCTTAATTTAGATTACAAAAGATGGAAACTGTAGTATTAAAAACACTTTACAATAAGATTCCATTTGTTAGATAACATAAGATAAAGTGACCTAACAATAAACAATTATACTGTCGCAATTATTCTCCTTGGGTTAATTTAAAAATACATTTTTAAAATCAAGTTAACATTATTTCTGTTAACATTATTTAATGCACAATGAATGAAGTGAACAAACATGACCAATCGAATGTTTGTAATAAATAACATTCACAAACATTAATTAATGTTGTAAAAATATATTGTTCGCTCAATGTGTTGATGTTTAATAAAGCATTAATTAATGTTAATGAATGGTATCTTTGTTACCAAACTATACAGGAGATAAAACGTGTTTTATTTGACTTGACTGTACTTTTATTTGATCCAAAACTGCATTCATATTTAATTTTAAAAGGGCTTTTTAAACCTGCGTCTGTCGTTGCTATGCAACCATAGGCGCGCCTGGAAAAACGAGCGCGCCTACATTTGAAATCTGTGAACGGCCCCTTATGACAACGTGATATTAGCCTAATCCAAAATATTTCCATATGTGGCTCTTTCCTCCTTTCTTATCAACAAGTGGATTTACAGCCACCACATCAGCAGCACCGCCAGTCGCTATGTCTCAGCGCTTATGAACTATGAAGAGGACGCAACGGCACGCGCTTCGTGGCTCGGGCATGCACGCGCATCAACTACCGGGTTTGAGAGGTGTCAGTCACCTCTTTTACTCACTCACTCACTCACTCTGCACTGCGGTCTCATGAGGAAACGCAGCTTTTTGATATAAAGTTTTTCTTGTTCCCGAATACAAATATTTTAAAAAGTATTTGTTCGAAATAAGTATTCGTAAAAAACACGTTATTTGTGCCTTTCCGAATACCGTATTCGGGTTCGGCTCCACCCCTAGTAGAGACCATTGGTGTCAATAGTTTTATAGGCTTAAGATGCTTTTGGGAAACGCAGCCTAGGATGATTCATCAACATCATATTTCTTTACAATGTAGACTTACTGGTGTTGATGAGGAACTGGTTGGAAACTCCAGGGTGGTCTACATCATGAATGGCAGCAGCGAACAATGCAGCCAGGATTTCAAGATCAGTGAAAACAGCCTGGTGGGAAGATACAGGAGTACAATGGTCATTATGTATAGTGTCAGTGCTGACTTTGAAATCTTGATTTCAGATTATGAAACTTTTTGCTTCTGAATGAGCAGCACTGGCTCTCCCATGTTAGCATATACTCACGTCCAGTGCCGGTGTGGAGAGCAGCACATGTGTTGACTGTGTGACATCAGCAGCATGCAGGCTGTTGTGATAGGCCACGTTGGCATGGTAGTGGTCTTCCAGTGTCATTACATAGGTGATAAACGTATCCACTGGTATCCCAAATGTCTTCAGTAGATCCCTTTCCTTTAATGCATTGCAGAATGTAGACAGGACATAGTGAATGGTCAATAAAAAGGATGAAGAGGTTTGATATTGTTACTAGTAGGGCTGGGTAATTCAGTTGGGTATATTACAGTTGTAATGTCTATTATGCTTACATATAGTATGAAGAAATAATTTCTCTGCTAATGCTTATACAGTGCAGTGTTTTCCACATTACACATTTTTTTATTGCATCACATTCAAAACAGACTAGGTAATGAGTTAGTTCAGCAGAATGCTGTGGTATGTGCAAGATGGGAAGTAAAAACATATTTCCACATAGTCTCTGAAAATAGGCATTGAGTAAAATATTGATTTAGGGATTTTAAGGAATAAATATATCGATTGTTCAAATGGAGATAATTGGAAAATCAATATTTTTAGCCATCCCTAATAATGAGCATGCAAAACCACACCGACATCTTTGCATCTGACATTTTTCATAAGCACAGCACAGAAGCATTCATAGCAAAAACCAGGGACCACACACCTGGAAGATAGCAAACATCATGCAACTTAGAGGTCTGTTATTGGAGTACTCAGCCACATGGAAGATATTAAGGCCCCACTTGTTTAAATCATTCAGCTCCTGTCAAGATAAATTCAATTTGTAACAAATCCATTCACAAACAGACTTTTTATACTGATAATGGTAAAATAGAGTACTGTGTGTATGCATTGTGTCTGTACCCTAGCCAGTGCGTCCTCCTGCTCGGTTTTGACCCCGAAGCGGGGCAGGGCTGCACTAGTGAGGCTCGAGCTATGTGTAAGCTTCTTGACTCCGCTGATGTGAGACATTGGTTTCTCTCGCTCCCGGAGCGTAGGAGAGGGAATCTCCACCTCATTCTGCTTGTCTGGGACACAACAAATGCATGGACTTTTAACAGATGACAGCTCATTTCAAATCATTAAGCATTGAGTGTTTCAGAGTAGTGCATGTACTCTACTATAACCTACTGCAGTGCTGAAACTTGTTCTGCATTTTTTTAAATAGAAGCAAAGGGCTGAGATGTACAAAGCAGAGCGTGAGCGACTCGCTTACCTAGGAACGTAGTGGAGATGTATTCGGACACCTGATTCCCAGAGCGGCTCATCTCAGACAGATGAGACAGTTCCCTGTTTAACATCCTCTTGAACTAGAGATAGGAAAAGGGAAATATGGAGATAGATAGACAGGGAAGAGAGGTGAGTTATAAGTATACAGAAAATGGAAAGTTTTTGTACATTTGAAAAGAAATGGACTTTATTATCACATAGTAAGATGTCAAATACATGTCAAAAGGCATAATTCATCCCAAAATGGAATAAAAAAATCATCAAGAATGTTGGGGGTTTCAAACAACATGACTCAAACTACTGACTTTTATTGTATGGACAAAAACATGGAAGAAATAGTCATACAGGTTTAGAACGACAGGTGGTTGAGTAAATGATGACAGAATTGAAATTATTTGGGTGAACTATCCCATTACGGCTTATATTCTTCTCTATTATTCAGATTGTTACTTTTGCTTTACTGCAAAGCATATAGGCATAAGACATATGTTGAAAATATCTGAATTATGTTACCCAAACATGCCGTGTATGTGGTACTGCCAGGTTATAGAGCTTGTGCCTATAAAGCGTGCCGATATTTACATGCAAATAAACCTAAGGCATTTCTAATGTTGTAGCTGTAACATTGTGTGTTTAGAGGAGGGGCCTGTCTTTAATTAAAATCTAATTAAGTAATTGCCATGAGGGGAGAACATTGTTGAATGATCTCACATCTCCGCAAACCACTGCTTAACAAAAAAAGAAAACAGATTTGTAGCAAAATTAGTTGTTTGTAAGAAACAAAATACGTATGTGCCTCAAATGACTGAAATTGTGCAACTTCAGCAGATAACACAAGACAACTACACAGTCGCACAGCACGACTCCGATAAGACCCCTGGTCTGTCCCACTGACTGGTCCTTCACACATTACAATCTCCATGGAAACCAGCAGGTTTCCTTAGCAACTGCCTCCTCACAGTCCCTCCTGCAGCATGATGGGAGTGAGGCGATGGGTTGGGTGACAATCTGAGAGAGTAGGCAGGTGTCTGTCTCTGACCTCCTCCAAGGTCAACACTCTCTGTATCACTCTCCATCTATTCTGCTCTCCTCCATTCTGTCTTTATCTCTCTCTTTAAGCCCTCCTTTTTGTTTCCTGTCTCTTTTCATCTCTGTCTTCCACATTCAATCCTTTTTCTTCTGCAGTCATATTTTTCCATTGATTGTGTTTCTATTCATTCTCTTTCATGGTGTGCATCTAATTCCCTTCCTAGATGATATGGACATGTGTGCACTGTATATTAGACATATGCAAATGTATAATTTATATTACATGCATCATTATCGTTGTTTTTAAATCTTCTATAGCTAGTAAAATATAAAGTGTTTTGATGACAGTGTCCCTGACATCAGGTTTGAAGACAATGTGAGAATGCCATAAAATAATTCACAATATCTAATCAACAACACAATAGGGGAACTAACAATCAATGTTAAATCTAATTTTTAATTGAGTCCAAGTCATTTTCCTTCCACAACCACAGTATAAACTCCCTCACTGTAAACCTGAATCTTCCTGAATGTTCTCTTAGGGATCAGTGCACAATGTCTATCTCACACAGAGTTTATATAAAGCTTAATTTACAAAACTCTCTTCCCTGTGCAAGTGCATATTACATACTGTACCAAGGATCTGTTTGTACTGTGCTGAGTCATTATTTAAACATTCACAGAGTGCCAACTGTTTTTTGCATGCATGCATCCTCTAGAGGACCAAGATGATACCAGATCATGTGGAAAGGAAATCAGACCAAATTAATACAAATATGTGTTACTAGGGGAGTCTGATACTATCCGTTGCCTTTATTATTTATTAAGACTAAGCTTGATAGTTGAGTTTGATGCTGTGCTTCTGCATTTCAATGAGCTAATGTCTACAGGTCTATTCGGCTACATAGATAAAACACATCTGTCATTCAACAATTAAGAACAAAGAAATAGAAAACTGTTCCCCAAAACCACAGAGAGCATCCCTTTCCATGTTGAAATGTGGCACAGAGTCACAGATTATGTCCCAATATTTTTAATTCTATCCGGCAAGAACAGACCTTAAGTTTTATCTGTGACAGATTTACCTGTGACAGACAGAAGGTGTGTTGTTGCTGGATAGAATTAAAACACAAACACTGCCACATTTTAACATTATCATTATCAGTGTCAAAAATCTCAATAGTAAACAAGTCTTGGATGAAAGAACTATGCAGAAAAAAGCTACCAAATATTGAGCAGATAAAGTCTGTTCCCAAACCAGAGATAGAGGGAAAGATAGAGGAAGTGGGAAGAGTGCAGTTGAGGTATCCTGAGAACCGTACAGGTTCTGTCCAACTCTAGAACAAGGCACTAAAACAACGTAAGCCAAGTGCTTTGGCGGCAGCCATTTTCTCCCTAGCTCTCAAAAGTGTCACTGAATAAGTGCCTAAGTTAGAGCTCAGGTTTAAAATCACACTTGAGTTCTGGAGACTGATACAAATGTGGATACACCAGCATACAACGAACATCAGTCTTATCACATGTTGTCTGTTCCAGAAGCATTACAGTTCAATCACTTAAGCAACTTTTCTTTCCCCCTACATTTCTGTTTATCATCCTGCTGAGCAAACATCCTTTCTCCTTTTCCGGACCTGAAGTTTGTTAACAGATATTTAGTAACCTTTTTCAATTCATGCTGACCCTACCTGGTCCCACCAACCAATCAGCCAGGGTTTGGAGCAGGTATCGCAGAACAGATCCATGAAGGGGGCCCTACGCTCGGTGGCCTGACCACCCCCATCCAGCACCCCATCTGCAGCTGCCTCGAGCTCCAGCTCTGACCCTCTTCTCCCCTGCAGGGGGCTGTAGCTGGAGGAGTGGGCCAGCCGGTAGCCTCCGGGCACAGGTGAGGGGCAGGAAGAGGGCGTTGGGTCAATGGCCTCCACCACGCCCATGCTGAGGGTGACGGATGGCGTGGAACGTTGGCAAAGGCAAGAGGCGCGGAAGTGCACGGGAGCCGAAGCGCGGCGGGTGCCCCAGCGGCATGTGGGTGCAGTCAGGGTGTGGGCAGAGAGGCCGCAGCCTAGCCGGCCAGGGTGCTCCAGAGTGACGGCTGCCCCCAAGAGGCGGGGAGCAAGGGGGTAAAAGTCCAGCGGCAAGCGCTCGCTAACGCTGTCTCTCTACATGCAGCAAGCAGTGTGAGAACCAGGCCCTCCTGAAAACCACTGAGTGGGCCCCACGGCGATCTGCAGGCGAGTGTCCCCTGCGAACGGCCCGCCAGGAGCCGCCCAAATCCACAGGCCGAAGGAACTACATCTCATCCCAGCAGCTGAGTAGAGCTGACCCAATGATCAAACAGGAGGGAGAGAAAGTGACGAGGGGTGGAACGGACAAAGATGGAGAGTCAAAGAGACGGAACCGTCTGAAGGACACAGAGAGGATGCGGAGGGAAGGAGAACAGAGGAATTATAGGAGATAAGGAGAAAGATGGAGATGGAGCAAATAGCTAATGGAGACTGACTGAGGGGTGACAGGACGAGGAAGGAAAACAACAACAACACACAGGTAGCAGCCGGAGAAAGCGGTTAAGAGGAGACAGAGAGGACAACGGAAACAAGCAGACAGAAACACAAGAAAAGACGGGGCCTTCAGTCAAAAGCCAAACTACACAAGAGAGCGGTGGTCTGGAAAAACATCCTTTTTCTCTCTCCCTGCGTCGACGCCCCTCCCCCACCTCAGAGCTCCAGGACCCGGGCCCAGCGTTCCCAGCGAGTTGTGTTCAGAGCGCACAGTCCATGAAGCACAATGCCAGTCCTGTCAGCACAAAGCAGCTCTCTTCAGCAGCCCTACTGTTTAATCCACACACGGTGTCAGCCTCGCCGATGCAGCTCAGCCGATGCTCTGCCTCTCGCTCTGTTTCCCTGGATGCTGTAGACAGATCTCGCAAGCTAATCAGCCGCTGTGGCAGGAGGCGCGTGCTTGGGTGTGTGTGCGTGTACACGCACCCTAAGAGCGCATGTGCGGCAGACGGCATGTAAGAGCGTAGAAAATGGACAAACGTCTGTACGTGTGTGTATGTGTGTGAGATGTATTTAATAGTCTGACAAAGAGAAGGGGAAAGAATCTAGGCTTTAGTGTTTCTGCTCATCTCTGCATGAATGATTCTGCCAATATGCATATGGGAGTGAATGTGTGAGTGTGTTAATGTGAGAGATATATGACAGATCTTCAATTCACACATGTTGTAATATACACACACAAACACTGCTTACTTCTCATACTGATGTTCATCTTATGAGGTATATAGAAAAAACACATGAAGCACCAGTAATATGATACATGGAAACAACCATACAAAAAGCTGCACATCCAAAGTCATGGTACTGTTTCTTTAAACAGGCAAGGTATGGAAGAGAGCAACCGATTTTTCATTGGCCAGCATCTAAATCACATGTCTCATGGCCACAGCGAAGAGCCAATGGATAAACTGGCAGGGTAGACCTTGCTGCAGCTCGATAGCAACGAAGGTTACAGCAGAAACACTGGCATCAGGACCAAACTGCAGCCCCCTCCTCCCTCCTTCATGTCCTCCCCATCCACAAACCCTCTTTTTTCTCCCTCTCTCCCCTTCTCTTCTACAATTCTCAAACCAGAGCAGCGTGTATGACAAGGCTGGCAAGAGTTGCACACAAAAGCTATTTGCTTCCGTGTTTACGGATGATGATTAAAAATACATTAAAGAAAGGAACATCACTCAGGCGGGACCATATCAGATCCGGCACACAACCTGCTCAAGAATCTTTCTCCGCATACGCATAAATGTAGTCCTTCATGTGTGATAATTTACAGAATGGCAGATCTTGAAACCTCTTCTTGAGGCAATCATGTTCCATGTTTCGTAAAATGTACAGGGTGGAAATTATAAACCATGAATGGATACTTGAAATGGAAAAAAATACCTAGTGTGATAGGCCACAAACTTATGGTAGACTGTATGTAGACAAAATTGGTCTTTGAGAAGGTAGGACGATATGGTAACCAAACTAAGCAGCACAGATGCAACAGTAAGTGATTGAAGAAACACCTTGTTGGAAGCCATCTCGCTAACAGAGCGGTGGGTCTGAATGGTCTCCAGCTGGTCCAAACACCAGTCAAGTTCCTCCAGAGTCTCCCGAGCCAGCTGCTGGTATGTCTCATCTGCACAGGACATAAGACAGCCATCAGCATCACATCACAACAGCACTGTCGCATACATTTAACACTCGCTGTGAGAACTTCGTTTGTGGACAGTGGGGATGTTGTTTCCTGACAGGAGGACATAAAGAATTGTCTGAGTGATGTCTTCAAAAAAAAAAAAAAAAAAAAAAAAAACATCCAAGCATGAATTTTTCAAGAGCTTCATATGGAGAGATCAAATGCCTCATAAATAATGAATCTTTTTACTCGTAAGAATGAGTAATCTTTTTTTTTTTTTTAAACCAGAGGAATGAGAGAATAAAAAGGAAGAAGTATACAGCGGCTAAATTTCTGAAATCAAGTGACAAACCAATCTATAAACAAATAAAAATATCAAAGAAAGCTCAACAAAAATGAACTGTTACATCAGTTATATACTGAGGAACCATGATGTTTAACACTACAAATACAACAAATGTATTCAGTGTGTAGAAAAATAAGTAAAGTTATTGCTCATAGACAAATAATAAAGCAGAAGTCGCACTAAACTGAAGGGTCTAATTCCAATAAGTAAAATATAAGGTAAGAAGTATGTTGACACCCCTTTATAAATAAAAATATATATTTTTATGAAGTCTGGCATGGAGGAACTGGACTGGCCTGCACAAAGCCAATTGGATTCAAATTAGACCAATCTACCTTTTTATGTAATTGACTTTAAAAAAAGTTATACAAGTCTTGAAGAAAACAAATAAATGACTAACAGTTTATGCAACCGGCCACTGCTGGTCCTAACATTTTGAAATCAGTTGCATAAAAAGGTGCATTGGTCTGTAATCGGAAAAGCAAGACTGATTTATTATCTAAATGCTAGTTGGTCAAACTAGGTCTTAAAGGGATGGTTTCGAAGTAAAGCCTTTTTTCCTTTGGTCGAACATTATTAAAGTTAGAGCTTATTTAGAGATATCAGCCGAATGGCTTAGTGCAGGCGCTAATGGATCCAAGGTTGTATCTCGTAAATTACCCCACTAATAAGGCCCAGAATGGTACCAAAATTCTAGGTTCTGTACTCATAAAACGAGGCATAGGAAAGTGTGTAAGAACATCAGGATTTTATTTAAATAACACTTGCCTGATGGCTCATGCTACCGCTAACCCGGACGTCGAGGTCACGTCCATTATTTGGGAAAAGCACGTAAAAGTCCTGGCAGAAAGCAATGCATAAGGATATAGTGTAACGACGCCCATTTCCAGGAATGCACTAATATTTTGTTGGTAGTACCAGTTTGAAACAATTATAAGTTAACACTAAGTTGTCAACACTTTGGAAAAAATAATAATTCGTCATTACACTACATCCTTATGCATCGCTTTCTGCCAGGACTTTTACTTGCTTTTCCCAAATCACTGAAGTGACCTCGACGTCCGGGTTAGCGGTAGCATAAGCCATCAGGCAAGTGTTATTTAAATAAACTCCTGATGTACTAACACACTTTCCAATGCCTCGTTTTATGAGTACATAATCTATTTGTACTACTGTAGAATTTTGGCAGAGGTGGACAGTAACAAAGTACATTTACTTGAGTACTGTACTTAAGTACACTTTTTGAGTATCTGTACTTTACTTGAGTATTATCTTTTCTGGAAACTTTTAACTTTAACTTCACTACATTTGAAAGACAAATATCGTACTTTTTACTCCACTACATTTCTGTCAAGGCCCTTGAGTAGAAGGTAGTAACGTCAGTCAGGGGATGATTTTGGTTTGGAAATGAAAGTCGGGTTGACGTCCAAACCCAACGTCAGATTTACGTCAAAACCCGACGTTGGACAGACATCGGATTTTGGTTGGAAATGAAAGTCGGGTTGACGTCAAAGCCAAAAAACTAAGCCAAGGGCACTATTTGAGGGAACAGCCATTTGGGTGTGCGAAACCATTGTAGACGTTATTGAGTGCACTTATTCAATCTCATATTCAATACCACTATTGGAACTGTGTTCTAGAAATAAATGTGATATTGATATGAGGGTAGGCAGGCATTGACTCAGAGGCATAAGGTACTGTAAGTATTACATTCAACAATGCAACAATAATAAA
This sequence comes from Scardinius erythrophthalmus, assembly GCF_964197995.2. Taxonomy (NCBI): domain Eukaryota; kingdom Metazoa; phylum Chordata; class Actinopteri; order Cypriniformes; family Leuciscidae; genus Scardinius; species Scardinius erythrophthalmus. The sequence goes on from NC_138221.1 coordinate 35,283,923, forward strand.
ACAATGCATTGACATTTACTTTTTACTTTTGATACTTAAGTACTTTTAAAAACGAGTACTTCTGTGCTTTTACTCGAGGTCTTTTTTTACTTTTGGCTCGAGGTCATGGTTCAAAGGACTCTAGGTTGATTTTACTCCGAACCATCCCTTTAAGACACATTCTTAGCATATAGGCTTTGTTTATGTGACTGGCTCCAGGTAATGGGGCCTGGATAGCCATTACAATTCCACTTGATCCCCAAATTGTTAAAAAAGCATTCAAATCTGGGATTTGTGCATTTAACTTCTACACAGACTTATTAAACCATTTCTATGGACATTGTGCACCGGGATGATGTTGACTGCTGCAACAACAACAACAAAAAAAAAGAGTTCAAAGCGAGCAATTTAGAAGAGTGTCCATATACTTTTAGTCATATAATGTACATTAAAATATCTGATAAAAGTTATATTCTAAATAATTCAAATTTAATTTATTTAATTTTCTCAACATGTGCAGCATCTTCACTGCTTATATGCCTCAGAGTTTCTTATTTAAACTAGTGGCTGAGGGCTGTTATTTGGCTAGTTAAAGCATCTGGTTAGATTCCAGCCCCTGTTTCCCATATGGCTCCACTATTTCTGATGCTGTAATGTATTTTACTGGCAACAGTGTCTACAAGAGGAAGTGTATGCGTAATGTGAGAGACACTGTGTGGGAGAGTGCTAGTGTGGGAGATAGAAAGCTCACCAGTGACTAAGTTACAGTACAATAAACATACCTGAGAGCGTTGCTGGGGGAACCGTTGGTTGGCTGGTCACTGGTGACCTCCTGTGGACAAAAAGATCATTACATCAGTGATAGTGGTAGAGGTCGCCCTCTACTGGTATAAATTCATTTAGAATTGCTCACTGGGAGGAAAGCTGCACTTGTTATGAACCGAGCAAATAAAGTAAAATATTACACACCCAAAAATATTCAAAATATATATCGTCATCTTCCTAAAATATTTGCCTACATAATTTTTTGACAAAAATGATTTTTTTGCAAAAGTCATCTCATGATGCTGGCCACCTCTGGTAAAATCGCCCACATCCTCAGTTGAACAGATCATGCAATTCTACCCCTGTAGTATAATGGCCTATGTCAAGAGCGTGACTTAGGCCGTTTTATTTTGCCTAAGTCAAAAGAAAATGAGAATTTTACAAGCTTTTCAAGATGGCAGCTGCATCAAGAAGAACCAAGATCTACTCAACCTCTGAAAGGCGACCGTCGATATATTGTGTTTTCTGAGAAACCTGAAAAAATGACTTGAGCAATTATTTTAGGAAGGTGACGATATTATACATTTATAAATAATTATATTTATTATATGATACATATTTAAATAAATGTCAAATTTTAACATTTATTTTCACATGAAATAAGATTCATTTTTTATGTTAAGATTTAGAGTTAAGCTGTGTGAATATGCATTATTTTTGTACATTGTTTTTATTTATTCATCATGAATAAAATAATACAATTCTGTATTGGAAAGGAAACACAGGTGGCCATAAGGGAGCAGAGCAGAAATATAGAAATTGTTGCATCAAAGCTAAAAACTGACTTGTTAGTGGGAGTCGTGACGTTGGCGAGAATGGTGAAGTTGCTTCTGACAGTTCGTAGACTAGCCAACACCTGCATTAAAGAGGCAGAGAGGAGAAAAAGCGAGAGAGAGCAAGTGAACAGCAGGATATCACTCAACTCCAACTCAGCAAGTCATGACAAGCAATTAGCACTCATTATATACTGTTTGCCAGACACAACAGAGGCTTACCTGAGCAAAAGGGGTGACTATGAGATCTTCAGCATGACTGCAGAAAGAGGAAAGAGCAGTCCCAGTAAATGGGGAGGAAAAATACTATACATTTTGGTAAATGTTTACAAATGGTCTTTTATAGTATCGAGATGAGGCAAGGAATCATCCCCAGGTGTGAGGAAATTGATAAAAAAAAAAAAAAAAGCCATCCAGACACGGTGGTCACAGAGAGTGTGAGCATTTCTGAGGGTGTAACAGCATTATAGTGAGACGGGTAAAGAGGGATTTAGTTGATGTGCTTAATGCTGCATGGTGATTCTGGGATAAAATAACTTCCTCTGAGGCCTTTTAGAAATGAAACGTGAAGACAGTAAATGGTGAAAGTGTGCTGTTTGTTGAGGGAGACGGCTTACCCCTCGCTGTTGATGGAGGAGTTTCGTGACATGGTCTTGGGGGACATGTCGTAGTCAGAGTCAGAGCGGTAGAGAAAAGATTCCCTTCTCTGACTCTGAGGGAAGGGGGGATGGAGCACCAGCCCAGGACTCGCCTGCGAATCCATAGGGCTGCGGCCAGGAGAGGGCCCATTCTCCCCATCATAGCTGTGGAGATAGAGAAACCAAAAAGAAATGGAGGAGAAAGTTAAAACAAATGTCTTGTCATTTAGCTCGAACGATGATTTGCAAGTGGCTGCATTAGATTTCCAGTCTCTGGCCAACACAGCACAAATAGAGATGTGGAACACAAACAATCATGATTGCCTCTTACTCCAGAGAAAGCAAACGCTCTCTGAATGTATAAAGAGCTGATGAAGACTGTGTCACTCTGAAGAACCATTAAAGGAAATCACCAGCCTAATCAGAGGAGAATCTTCAGCCGCCACTTTACAATTTATATTCTATAGGCACTTTGTGGTTTAAAGGAACAGTTCACGCAAAAATTAAAAATCTGTTATTACCTGCTCACCCTACTCGCATCTTTTTCCATACAAGGAGAAGGTTAAGCTGTCAAGCTCCAAAAAGGACAAAAACACCATAAAAATAGCCCTAAGGACTTGGGTGTTTATTCCAAATCTTGGGAACAAAAAATAAAACATTCTAATCTTCCCCTTAACAGAAGGTTTAATGTCACGACACAAAAACAAAATTGCATTCCTGTCGCTCAAACAGTAGAGCAACACCAAGCTCATGGGTTTGATTCCCAGGGAGTGAATGAACTGATAAAAAATATATAAGTGGTTTTGGATAATGCATAAGTTGGTTCTGGTAACTTAATGTGATATGCCAGTTCAAATATGCAAAATTGAGAAATTTGAGAGTTCATATGTTTCGATTCATATGAAAATTGTGATGTGGACTTCTTTTATGGCTTTTTTGTCCTTTATGTTTCACAAAAATCAACAACAACAACATGAGGGTGAGTAAATAAATCTATCATTTTAATTCTGGGCAAACCACTCCTTTAAGCTTATCATTAAAAGTCGACATCTGTGGACGGACTAATCCGCACAGTTTTGGCATTAAACGTGACTAGTGGAAAAGTACCGGATACGGTGTCTGACCCCATCTGGGGTTATAATACGTACTGTATTTGTTCAGTTATCATGGCTCAGTGATAACGAATGAAAACTAGTCATCTGGAGAGCCTAATGACTGCAGAGCTGAAAGTGAGCATGGAACCTATTGCAGGTCATTCGCCAGTTGTAAACAAGACATATAATGTCACCAAATCACAGGGAGAATGCCAAGAACAGCTCATCCTTGAGCTGGAGGCCAGGAGCCATTTGACTGGGATCACCTGTGCTCCTGTACTCTGCGATGGGGCCTCAAACGTCTAAAAAAGCAACAGGGGTCATGGGCATGGTGCGATAGGAGCCAAGCAGAAAAAAGGGAAGGCTTTTGCATGGTTCCTAATTCCTCTGGTTCCAGCCTCCTCTGAGTCATGCCGGGAATTATGGGTACACCACACCAGAGAAACCTCAAACCAAAGCCTACACTTCAGAAGTGAAGCGTCAGAACTCGGTGCCTGCCAAGACTTCAGTCTCTCTCGCGCGCTGTCAGTCACTCTTCCTCCCCCTCACTCCCTCGCTTCTCACAGACAAAATACTAAAACCCCTCTTCCCACACACAGCGCATAAGGCATCCAAGCTCGTCTCCTGCCCCTAACTGCAGAACTGAAGGTAGTTTTAGCCTGTGGCTATGAAGGGCTCCTGTTTCTGTGCTGCTGTTGGTGAGTTGGATCTGGACTACGGCTAGGTCCTTTGTTCCGGTTGTTTACTTTTCTTTATCACACAGCACTTGAAACGCTTCTTTCTAGCAGCTGCTGTCCCCTCTCTCTAGAGATCCTGAGTGATGTGAATCCACAGTAAACAGGCCCTACCTGTCCTCTCTACATGTCCCTCGAGACAAACACCGCCTCGGGCTCTTGACCTACACCTTGTCTTCCCTCTACATCTCTCTCTCTTTCTCCCATCAGTCTGCTTTCCATCTAAATCCTTCCTTGTTAAGTTGTTTCCTGTTCTCACACTCCTTATCTCGCAGCTCACAGAATTCCTCTCGCAGTGATGGGAAGACCAAGCGACGTGAGCGACAGGAGAAAATGGAGTGCACGAGTACTTGAAAAAGGGAGCGAGGAGAGCAAAAACATAAAGGAGATGAGGAAGAGCAAGAGGGAGGGAGGTGACTCATGGCCTATCTAAATATTTACTTGCCCTAGGTGCATGTACAGCTTCTTCCAAAACCATTTTATTTTTCCAGCAACAACTGCAACACTATTTACAGTTGATAACACACGGTTGACCTTAAAGAGTTCTGTCACTATCTGCATAACTACAGCAGTCTGGCTTTACTGTGCAGTAGAAATAGCAGCTCTCTGTAAACCAACCCATTTCCTATTTATATGGAGAACAAGCTCTTTTTTTTCAGCATTAACACGGCGCCTTTCGCTCAGAGTGTGTTGCTTTTCTTGCACTGTATTCATGCCTGTAGAAGGTAGTGTGTGTGTGTGTGTGCGAGAGAGAGTGAATGTGTGGGCGCACACGAATGCTCCTGCTTTTCTGTCTGTGCTTCAATTTAATGCCTCCTGTAGTCATGTGACATTTGTGCTACTCAGAGACTATCCACAAAGGAGTGAACAATAAGAAATGAGAAGCCTTGTCAACCAGTTTCCCCTTCTCCTCCCCTTTCTTGTGTTGTGATTCGAGCCCTTCTATTTCTCCTTCACCCTCATTCTATCTCCTTCTCTGCTTCTCTGGCTTTTTATCAGTCTCTGTCTTCTGTCTCTCAAAGATCTCTGCCTTTCACTGCCTCCTTCTCTGTAATTTGTGTCTATGGCTGTGACTCAGCCCAGAATAAAAAAGCAAGCAGAATGCATGCTGGGATATTGGAGTTCTCATTTGTTTATAAGGCACAAGAGACACACTCACTATACCTTCATAGACACACAATCAAAGGCCGTTTTGTGTGTGTGTGTGTGTGTGTGTGTGTAACTGTTGTGTCAAACACATGTCGCTAAACCTCGCCAAAACTGAGCTCCAAGAATTGAAGGAATCAGATATGTGTCTTTTTAATAATTATTATAAATAGCACTTACATTGAGCTGCACAAGTAAGAAAATGTGCAAATGCAGTGTATTAATGTGCATAAATTAATTGTGGATGAAGCAGCCGCAATTATCTTGCTTCAGTAATCAATAAGGGTGGAAATGTATTAAACTTTCATCATAGATAATGCACTCGCAAAATATACACACAACACAATTTTTTCTTTTTTTTCTTTGCATTGCAGGATATGCCATTGGCAGCTCTCACTTTCATTCGGTGATAACAGACCCCCTGAAGAGTAGCACTCTGGACAACATGATGATCATAGGGGGCAGGATTTGTGCCAGCTGGGTGAGTCTTTCCTATAAAAGATAACACATTAATGTCAGCACATCCCCGTGCTTCTGAAAACCAACCCTTTGTTTATGTATCTGCTAAATGACATTGGAGTAACTGTAACAAGCTGCAACCTGACAATAATTCCAGGAGACAAGAAAAGCAATTACTGCTTTCAGATACAAAGATGCTCAAACTGATGTGGACCTTAAGTCTAAAAATAAAGGAAATGGTTATATTGTAAAAGTCCAGAGGGAAGAATTAAAATTCATAATAGCTCACACGTGTGCCCCCCGAAGGCTTCACACAATGAGGATGTCTTACTAACGTCCAAGAGGCTGCCTGAACGTGACAGCACAATTAAAGTAATTTGATAAATGTTGTACCGTCCTCTGTGCGGCCCAGGATAGTGAGTGGAGGCATGATTCTTCCTATTCACAGCTTTTCGGGGTGGCAGATTTGAAATTAATTGAATATAAATCTGGGCCTATGAGTAATGGAGTGTGTAATGCTCTAAAAGATGTAGCTTTGAGTCACAAGGACTAAAAGACGACTTACAAAATAAGTGCATACACTAGAACTACCCCCATTTTCCCTCCTAAGATCACAATAGTAAGCATAATCGTAACTTAATCACAAATTCATATGTGAACCATCAACCCTTCATTTGAAGAGCTTGATTCGAGTACAAACTGTAGTACTTACTCCCCATTTGCTGACACAAAGTGTTCCTTTAGCTGATTCCGAACATCCTCACTTACGCCGCAATAATAAAGGAATTTGATTATGTTCCATTAATACTCTGGGTTTTAAAAGGCTTTGAAGTTTGAGTTAAGAAGCTGATTGAATTAATTGAAACTTGCTGTAAAATATGTAAGGGATATCATGGAGGATTTACAGGCTCATTCCATGCAATGGCCCTCTTATTGATTCCTTACTATCAGTAAACACAAAACCTGGGGCCCTGGAAACTCTGATCTACAAGCTCCCAGCACACACCACTACAGTCCATCAGTGGAGTGAATTCTTTAAGTATGAAGAGCCATTTAAAAAAAGACTTCTCGCCAAAAAAAACCTTAATTCTCTCCCTTTCAGTTAATGATTAACGCCTCCTCCGACCCCCAACCACCACTTGCCCGTTCCCAGCCTGAATGGAGAGTGACAGTTATTTCCTGCCTCCACTTTCTCTGCTGCCAAGCGAACCATGTGCACACCAACACCCCCGATGATTGCGTCCCCCTCTCCTTGCCCGGGCATTTAGCACCTGGTTGATTGCTGCATGCAGGAGGGGGGTCAGAGGAGGGGCGAGATGTTGGGGAGTGGGGGGCAATCATAAAATCAGTGGTGACTGTATATGATGCTGTCACTTCGCTGGCTCTTTAATCAGCAGCTGATGCCGTGTGATAGAGCTTTTATTGTGGCGCTATGTCCCTTTGGCAGTGCATTACAGCAAACTGTGTCTCATCAGTCCCCACGCTGACTCACAGAGGTATTTAAGGGAGCGTGTGGAACACTCTCTTCCAGCCGCTAGAGTCTTGGTGAAACCTGCAAGGCTCCTGATGTTCCCCAGCGCGACATTCCACCTCTTCCCTCGAGACAGGCGAGTGACCGTCTCCCGTCTCCCTCCCCGGCAGGTAAACATGGAAGCTGAAATCTGGCTGTGATCTGCACCGGAGGCTGTGTCCTGTGTCACAGTCCCGCACAAACACGCAGGCAGGGCTGAAAGAGGCAGGTTGGCCACGCTGCGCTTCCTGGCGTGAAGTCATCTTGCAGGACACCGTGCTCCAGTCAGATAAGAGAGCTGGGGATTACAGCAGATTATCTGACAGACAGGATCAGAAGCACCCTATTGAAAGTGTCCCAACAGTGAGAGCTCAACCATTACAGACAAGCCAGGCATCTGCCCTCAGGAAGAGGCTTTAAAGCCTTGATACCATTGATTCAACTGTACAGTCATTTCTGTGAGAGCCATTGAGAAGATTGCTTTTACTATCTATATTATGCCTGGATGCCTTTCCAAATTCCATATAAACCTCAGCTTTGCGCATGGAGTGACTCTTCTGTGGTGTGCTAAGTCAGAGTCCTGTACAGACATGATAGGCTGCCACAAACTAGTTTTACTACTATCCTGCTCAGTGTCTATTTCTGATTTCCCTGAGCAACACTGCATCAGTTATTCATGCTCTTATTTGTCTTTTGCTTGATTTCTCTATTTTCATGCAAATCCTCATGGGATACCTATCAGTTCATATTAGCCAAATGATATCGGCACACTCCTAGCTTCAAGAATAGTACCCCGTCTTTGCTATAAATACACCCCAGAAAAATCTGTCAACATTTACACACCCTCATGTCATTCCAAGTGTCACTTTCTTTCTTCCACAGAAAACAAAAAGAGAAGACAGTGCTTAAAGACTGAAGCTTTGAAGCTTTAAAAAGGACACAAAACCATTAAAGTATCAAAACAGTTGTACATTATAGTCCAAGGCTTCTGAGGTAGCTTTGTGTGATAAACAAAAGTCTTAATTTACTTAATTGGGTCCACTGAAAATCCTGACCAGAAGTGATGTCTGATTCATAAACTAATTGTTTGAGTCAGACCTTTTAAAGTTCTCCTGTAGTCAATAATTGTATCCCTTAAAATGAATCTTTGATCACCAAAATTACATATTTAAAAAAAATATATATTTGAAAAAAAAAATTCTTCATGCCTTAGCTTGAATGTCACTTGAATGAACACCCTTGCCTCATTTAGTATATGCGGTTTCTATGAATATGCAAATTGGACCAGCCTCCACTCACTCACACCAGCTCAGAGATCCACTCGTTGACGATCACACGTTGACCAGGGCTGCGTTTCCCAAAAGCATCGTAAGCCTAAGTTGATCGTAAAAACGATCGTACGACTGATCTTAATATTATGGTCTGTTTCCCAAAAGCATCGTAGCTTAAGTAGCACTTAAAAATCTTCGTAGATCTACGAGTGCTCTGGAGTAATCGTACATCCCCAAGTTCATCGTAAGAAGACAGATTTATGAGGACACCTGCAGGACAACCGGCAGATTACACCTTTAACTTTATTCAAATATATGTGATTATAATATAAGGTTTTGATTGTACTTTATTGTACACTTTATTACTCTTTTTTGTTGTTGGTTAAATTAATGTATAAATTAAATAATTAAAAAGGTCAGAAAACAAAACAAAAAAATATAAATAATTTAATCTAATAATTTTAATCAAAATTAAATGAATGAACAAAAAATAAATAAAAGAAATCCTTTAAATCTGTTAAAAAATACATCTTTGTTTCGCTCTATCTCCTCTAAAAGGACATTAATTTCATCTTTTTGAAAGGTATTCTTTTTTTTTCTTTTTTATTCAGCAATTTTGTCAGTGCTTCCGCCTGTAGGTGCTTTATATAGACTTGTCTTGATTGCTAATCCACAACAGATGACAATTATTAGGTTAAACGTTCAGAATACGATTCCATAAGGTTATATTTCAGCACTTCACGAATGGACAGTGACTCTTAAGTAGCACGTAGAGCGTGTTCTCGCGCGTTCATGTTAAGTGCATTTTTGGGAAACGCTCGTGGAATTGCTGCGAGCTTTCGTAACTTTGCATGTAGAAAGCGCTCTTAAGAGCTAAGATACATCGTTATCGGGAAACCCGGCCCTGATTGGTTACAATGTAGTTTGTGACGTCAGAAACACCTGTGATTTTAAACCGCATTTTTGAGTTCACTGCAGTTTTAAGGAGAAAATACTCAGCAATGGTGCAAGACTTATGAATTTGCACATGGTTTGTCTTAAAGCATATTATTACAAACACCACATAGACATATAAACAACAGTAAAAGCTTTTTTTTTTCAGCACAGAGGACTTTAAATGAATCTGGCTAAAAAAAACAGTCTGCATAATTTATTTACTTTACTGAAGATTATTAGTGAATAACAATGTAAATTGTATCTGTATCTCTGTATTGAATTGTAAAACTGTATCTCACACAACTTCTCATTACTTTTACAGCGATTTTACATATCTTTTTGAAGTCCCGCAATTTCATATTTGTGCTCTAGGAACAAAGAAAGTCATATAAGTTTCTTTAAATCTTTAGATATTTTTCGAAAATTATGCCTAATCCTTGTTGGGAACAGCGTTCATGTCATGTGCACAATAAATTATTCTGTTCGGCACCCTGCAGCACTCTCCTTTCAATCCCATCCTGAATTGTCACCCAGCTGTGACCTTATAACAGCAAAATTCACCCAGTGAACCCCACTGCCATGCCACAGTAACCAGCATTGGCCAACATTACTCAATGGTGTTAGCACTGGCCAAGCCTGCCAGCTTCCTGCTCAAATACTCAAATCTGACTAATTCCTGCTGAGTACAGCCATCAGCACTCCAAAGGCTCTCTCTCGCCCCGTTACGTTCACTCCTCTCATTCCCTAGAGCGGATCAACTCGATAACCTTTTATATGGAAATCGTCCCTGTGAATCTAGGGGCCATGTGGAGTAATGGGAAACTATTAAAAATCATGCACATCTTTTAACAAGCTTTAGTGAGCTGAAATGTCAGGGGGAAGCCCCAAACAAGTGTTTGGTTTAATGAGGGTTGCTTCCAGTCAGCATCTGCTTTCAATACTTGAGCACTTCCATCCTCACTGGTTTCAGGTGGAGGATGCCTTGCTTCGTAGCACATCATAGGCTGAATATATGAATGGACTGGGAGGAAGATACACAATCGACAATTTACAATCGAAACGGTTTCATTCTGAGACACAACAGCTGATCTGAAAAATATGTTGTCCTGAGCTTTGTTTACATCTTATGCCAGCAAAAATAGACCCTGCAATGCTCCATTTCACTGCATGACGACATATCGATTTGTTAATATCAACAATGCAACATAATTACCAGGTGTAATGATCAAAACAAAAAAGTTACTGAGGGAAGAAATTCCATAATCGAGAGAACCAGTGGTCAAGTTGGCTGTCTAACAAAGGCCCTTGAGAGACACCATCAGAGACATCGCAACTGAACTGGGAATACAATTAACACCCTAATCCATGTAACGAGCCAATCAGGGATATTGACACTGACTCGGATCCAGTAAGAGCATCTCTCCTGTGCGTTTAGGTGGCACATAGACTCTCATTCTGCATACACCAAATCTGTAAAGTACAAACCGGCTTCCAGAGCTGCACCCCCGCCCTGATCTCCTAGTGCAGCCCACACACAGAGGGGTATTTTTAGCGTATCACCCTGTCTCTGAGATGGAAAGCATAACTCCCCCTCTGCAGGCTGGGGCTGCTGGGGTTCTGTTATTTTAATCCAGACTGGAGAGAGAGAAAGAGAGATACAGAAAAAGAAGGAGGGAGTGAGTCATCAAGAGCTACCTTTGTGTCACTGTAGAGTTGTCTTCTACGCCACCCTCATCTCTCCATCTGCACCAATCTATCTGTTACATTTCAGATTCATATCCTTGCTATCTATCTATCTATCTATCTATCTATCTATCTATCTATCTATCTATCTATCTATCTATCTATCTATCTATCTATCTATCTATCTATCACGCATCATATTGTACTAAATAAAAGTGGATAATATAATTAGCATTTTTGGCGATCCACTTTAATCTAATTGAATCTGTGCACAGGATTTCATGAACAGATGACTCGGAGAACCCCATTGAAGCCATGCTTCGTTGGGAGTCTATGGCAGATACCTGTTATATTGATTTTAATGGAGCAAAGATCGCTGTTCATTGGACAAGAGGCTCTAAACACGTCATTTCGGTTCCTTCCAGGACATTGTGCATCTGTAGGTGTCTACGAGAGCATCACGAGCGCTGTTTGTATTGGGGGGGGGGGGGGGGGGGACGAGTTTTCATTGGACACTGGGCTTTCAATCACTGTATTTTTATCTTGCCTAAAAGCTCTGCTTCTCGCATGCAACACATGGGCACTAATTGAAATGGTGAGGAATGACTGCACAGTTTGGATGCCTCCCTAATCAGTCACACCAAATTCAACTCATTTGTAACCACTGCTGAGTACTAATGGATGGACACATGTGGCATTTACTTCATAACCTTATTTCCTTAAGTTCATAACCTTATTTCTTGGATATTTCCTTTTATACATTTAAAAAATACAGCTCTGAGTATGGTAATTTTCATTTCTATCTATCTATCTATCTATCTATCTATCTATCTATCTATCTATCTATCTATCTATCTATCTATCTATCTATCTATCTATCTATCTATCCATCCATCCATCCATCCATCCATCCATCCATCCATCCATCCATCCATCCATCCATCCATCCATCCATCCATCCATCCATCCATCCATCCATCCATCCATCCATCCATCCATCCATCCATCCATCTGATTTCGCTTTGTCTTCTTTCCTAGGTGTAAATCTAAAGTTCATCTCTTCCCTCTTTGTGCCAGGCAATTTATTAATGAGATTTTATTTTATATGGCAACCTTCACGATCGATTTGTCACACAAAATTTATAAAGACACACTGATATGATATGTATGAAAAACATATCATGAATGCTGACTGGTATAATGAGGGAAAATGAAGTGACAAGTTTAATTGCACGAAACAGGATAAGAATGCCAGCATTGTTTTCATTTGATAATTGTGTTTGATTAGTCACTGATGCATTTTTAAAATCAATCTTCAGGTTACAGTGGTTGACCTTGCAGAACAGCCCTGATAGACAGATGAGTGGCACTGAATTACCAACAGTGGAAAGCGATAAAAGATTCAAACAAAAGCTTATGAGGGTACATTCACTCCAACAAAGGTATTACACCTATATTTCTTTGGATTAATTAAGTTATCCTGAGAGGATAATAATTATGCTCATTGATAGAAAAGGCAAAAACAGTCATTAGTCGGAGAGAGGAGAAATCTATTCCATGGAGCATTTTGTTTAAACCGCATGAACCGCATTCACCCCGAGGCTGCACGCTACTCGCATTGTGTCGTTTTTGGAGACTGTCTGTCTAAGCTAAAAAGTTTAAAAGATTTGAGACAGAAAAATAATATATTAGGTTAGACTGGAGGAAGTGTCAGGCTCTTTTTCACAATGCCGAGATGCCATCTGACATCTGTCTATCTGTGAATATGCCGTGTCACTCCAGCTGTGAAGCCCCTCTAAAATCAATTTTCTCTGAAAGTTTGCAGCCTTGACCTATATCAGCAAACGGGCATCAACCGTGGTTGACACTGACTTGCTTTTACTAGAAAGAACAACTCAGACTCCGGCTCAGAGACGTTATGTTTTTTTATCGAATCCCACTGGCTTTTATTTATAGTGTTTTCATACACTTTTATAGTTCATGTGATTTGATTTTGCTTGACATCGGGCTACTTTAAGGCAATGGCCTGCATCACTGTGAGAAAGAGATTTATGTGAGAGTTTGTCATTTTATCTTCAATAAGAAAAGTGACTGGATTATTTTAGACACTTGGGTCCAAGGCTGGTAATGCTAACGATCCATTTAGGTTGTGCATCTAGACTTTTGCACTAAAAAAATGGGCTATTCATAGACAGCTTCTTTGTTTCTGCAGCTGCATTTGTCTTATCTGGTCCTCTCTCTCTCTCTCTCTCTCTCTCGCTCACTCATGAGCAAAATCATTCTCTTTCAGCTTCTCTTGCCTCTTCTCATGTGTATCTCTTAGCACTCCATCTTTCACAATCTATTCTGTCACTCCTCAGTACACAGAAAGTAAATCTCTCTCTCTCTCTCTGTCTACATCTGATCACCCTCTGATGAATGGACTTCAATCAGTGCTCACTCAAGCGATATATTAATGCACGTAGACATCATGTTTCATCTGATATTTATGACGGTAATTGGAGGCGAGACATATAGGAAGCATTGTGGTTACTGACTGCGCACTGGGAGTCGTTATTGGCGGTGGATTGAGTGGATAGGGCAGAGGAAGCTGTTATTGGTAGACAGAGATAATAAAAGGGCAGAAAAATAGGCCAGTAGAAAAGCTTTACATGCAATGGAAGAAACACTTTACACTATTTAAATCTGAAAGCAAAAAAACAAAAAAAAACAAAAAAAAAACAAGCAGAATGATTCCCAAACTAATCAAAATCAGAAACGTGTTATTAAGAAGTGTGCCTAACTGCTTTTAGCATAATAACTTAATGCATTCATATAAAATTCAGCTGATTGTACTTTTCTACTTTTACTTTATTTTTGTTTTGTAATGTTACATAAAGCTGTTTTGGCACTGATGCCAGATTTTGGATGGCATCAATTAAGTTCCAAATAAAAAGAGAAAATAATGAAATGAGATGAAGTATCATTTGTTAAATACATTATTTAATTCACTAGACAGCCAAGAAAAAAATATTATTGAAATTTAAGCCATTTTAATATTTTAAGCCATATATATATATGTGTGTGTGTGTGTGTGTGTGTGTGTGTGTGTGTGTGTGTGTTAGCGATTATGTCAAGCGATTAAAAATGTTAATCTAGTCTTAATCGCACATCAAATTTGGCTGAGAAATTACCCCCAAAAGATAATTTAAAGTCATTATTGTGTTGACTGAGAAAAGCATCAAATACACATTACAAAAAGTAGCTTTAGAAATAAATATTTTATTCGATTCAACATAGAATTTATTACACACAAACTTTTATGCTACAACGGCCATGATTTTTTTTTCAGAAGCTGAATTGGTATTTAGCTATATTTACGGACAAAAGTTTGGCTACCAACATTCTAAATATCTTCTTTTTTGTTCTGAAAAAGAAAGAAAGCCATACAGGTTTGATATGACACGAGGGTGAGTAAATGTAAATAAACAGAATAATTTTTTTTGGGCAAACTATTCCCAAAATATGAAATTATTTTTTAATGAAATGATACATTAAATAATAATCTAAAACTGCCCGGTGGTGGTAAACGTGTAAATGAGTAAGCCATTGAGTCATTTATTCATTCGACTCATTCAAATGACTGATTCTTTCAGGAATAAAATAAATGGGTGCAGGGCGTCATGCACTTAGTATTTTTGAGGGGGCACCAGTTGGGCGGGTCAAACAAAACAACCCAAATAAAGTAACTAACTATATTTATAATAAAACTTTACTTAAGCTTTCACTGTAATAATTACTGCAATGTCATTATATCCCATATCCGATTGAATTATCAAAGTGAGAACATATGATATTAATACTGTCGCTATTCCAATTCCATATTAAGAATATTAGGCCTATAAATCCTGCATTGATTTAGTCCATCAAATATTTTGTAGATTATAGAAACAAACAAATTTAAAGCATAAGCACTGACACCACAAGGGCAAACTGTACCTTATCTCAGCGTTGTACAACACATTTTGTGAATAAGAGGCTGTTCTTTGAAATCCTTCATTACCTTTCGGTCGATCAGTAAAAATCATTTTAACAGAAGGTTAAAAATGTATATTCTGTAAAATTTTGGACGGATTCCCTCAACCACCCACACGCGATAACTGGATGGTTTTGCACAAATCGACTAGGTTGTGTGACATATTTTAGCTCCAAACCAAAGAAATTCACCAAAAGACGATAAATTTAGTGCACTATTAATTTTGTACCTGCAAGAATAGAGTAAACTTTTTAGTCACCTACTCAATGTGTAGATATCAATAAAACACTTCGGCAAATTATATTTGAAAGGATTATTATTGCAGCTTTCGTATTTTACAAACTATAAATGCTTTTTGCATAAAATATTATTTTTGCCTTTTGGAAGCTGCATTAAATTCATTTAGGCCTAGCTCAAAAATCTGAGGGGGTTCGTACCGCGAGAACGTTTTGAAAGCATAAGGAGCCGTGCAGTCTAATCAATCATGCTATACTTAATATATATATATTCCTTTTCTGTTAATCATGTTATAAGATTTTGTTCATATCGCCAAGCCCTAAGCAGTAAAAGGGTTAAAAGCCTGTAGAGCACCAACAGCGAGCACCCCCAGTGAGCTGCAGCCGTGCTTTAAGAGCGTCTGCTCTTGGAGGCTCTTACAGCGTATGGCAGAGAGCATGTATGGGCTGCCGACCAGCAGTATGGCCAAACAGACTGGTCGTCTCCCACTCTGTCCCCAGACACATGCAAATAGTCAATGACACTCGCACATACAGGCACATACTCACAAACACATACGCTAACACATGCTTGCAGCACCAGAATTCGTCTTGCTCATGTCATGAGACCTGGCTCATTTTGGTTGGACCTTTTAACATGAAGAGAGCCATCTAACTACAAAAAAACAACGTCTGGCATAAAACATAGCCTGATTGGAGTCATTAGAGTAAAACACAGGTTGCTGAATAATTTTTATGGTGCTGTGGTGTAAAGCACATTGCCCAGATAACGGACAGATCACAAGGAAAAAACGGCACACCCTGAGCGGAGGTGTGGTGAGATTGCAGGAGAAGTAAAAACACCTTATCAAATCCATAAACATCGATACTACAAAAATAATATAGATGGCATGCAGGTGTGCTTGTGTTCTCTGTACGAAAATATTACTGAAAAAAAAATTTTTTTTTTAGTAACTTTAACTTTAACTTTAACTTTATTTAGTTTACTTATTATTCTGAAATTCCAGCAACTTACTATAAAGTTACGATGTAAAGAAAGTAGTGACAGATCTTTCCTTCTGTATTTTGACGTTAATTCAAGTGAAATGGATTTTCGAACAAAAAAAGGGCAAGGATTTTGTTGAAAATTACGAGCTCAAAAAGATATGCAATTAAATGAATTTTCGTGCCGTTTTTAAGGAAAACAAACAAATACAGTGAATACACAATGTACCAGATAATTATATTAATGCATTTATGATTAGTTTAATAGATAATATGTGACCCTGGATCACAAAACCAGTCTTATGATGCACGGGTATATTTGTGGCAATAGCCAACAATACATTGTATGGGTCAAAAGTATAGATTTTTCTTTTATGCCAAAAAATATTAGGATATTAAGTAAAGATCATGTTCCATGAAGATATTTTGTAAATTTCCCACCTTAAATATATAAAATATTTATTTTTGTGAATGGATGCAGCACTATCGCCAATAGAAATTGACAACTTTAAGGCAAATTTCGATTTTTCTGTACCCTCAGATTCCAGATTTTCAAATAGTTGTATCTCGGGCCAAATATTGCCCTATCCTACCAAACCATACATCAATGGAAAGATTTTGTATTCAGCTTTCAGGTGATGTATAAATCTCAATTTTAAAAAAATTACCCATACGACTGGTTTTGTGGTCCAGGGTCACATATGAAATAATTTTAAATCATATTGATAATTGGAATAATTTTCAGAAAACTCCTTTTTTTTCAATAGGTAATTGCTACAATGGTTGCAACTTTTAAGTAATGGATTTGCCATTTTAAGTTAACTCAAAACACCTAAAATCTAACCTTAAAAAAACAGATGAACTGAACGCAAAAACTTGCACTTACCCATGCAAACTACTCTTTTTTTCCAAAGCAAGATACAGAAGTTATGCTCAATTCACACTCAATGTTGAGGCTGGTTTGATTTAATCTCATTAAAATGGGAGCCTGAGGCCTCCTATCCTATTTATAGCACTCACAAAGAGGCGGGCTGGACCCACGAGGTCATGCTGCTGTGGCCTCATGAGTGATACAACATGGGCCAATCACAGCTGGAGCCAGCCAAGAATTTGATTTGGCTAAATGGAAGATTGCCGTGAATTCTTTATGATAGCGGCCATCAATGGCACCACTGCTTCCTCTCATCTATCCTTCCCCTTCACTCATTTCCCCAATCTCTCTCTCCTATTCTCACCCCATCTTTCTCTCCCTCTGTGCACTTTCCCTGTTTCTTTCATGTCCTCGGTATACCTGTCTCTCTCCACAGAATGCCTAGACTTCAGCGTCGACTCCCATCACGACGACTGGATTTAAACATAGACGACGACAAGTGCCCTAATCTGTCACGGGCGATAAGCATCTCAAGAGCAGAAGGAGAGGGGGTGGGGTGAGCCAGCGATGTGTGTGTCAACATCACATTCCACTGCGTTCCGTTCATTTACAGTGTTTACCATTTGCATGGCGTTCCGTGTTTTGTGCGAGAACAACATGGGATACAGAAAAATACAGCTGAAAAACATTGTCCGATAGCCTTTGCAGACCGCATAAGGCCTGACTTAGCAATCGGATCACGCACACACAGAGGCAGACACGTAAACAAGTGTAGAGGGGACAGGAGAAGCTGGAAAAGTAGGGCAAGTGAAAGAGCCAACTGCGATAATCTGAATTTAAGAGGGAGAAACAAGGTCTCGCTGTGCTCAGTGTTGATGTTAATGAATTACCCTCGTTGGAGTTATCACTGGCTCTCGGCCCGCTCCCTGCCTCACAGGACATTTCAATTCCTGCTCCTTTACAGATGTCCAGACCCCTGCTGCCAATCACAGAGCAGCAGAGCATGGCGCTGCCGGGGGAAATCTCTAACCCTAGAGCCCATTCAGAATCGACACACTGTGGTTTCGGATCTGAGGATAATAGATTCAGGCCCAGCATGGAAGGGAGTCCCGGGTCACATGGAGAATCTCAGGCCTTTAAATGCCACGAGAGGCAGGAGTTTTATCCCATGACTGTTCCGCTTACAGACAGGGCTTCCTGATCAGACGAGCTGCATTCCTGAATCAGTCTCACGGAGGTCAAAAGATGGTCCCAAAGGACCAAAGCAGTGTCCATTACAGTAACTCAGCACTGTGATGTAATAACCATATCAGTCGGACATTTGTCAATAGCTGCAGTGGACTGGCATCAATAATGCAAGAGCCCGTTCTAAGTTTGCCGTAAATGACCTGCTGCGGTTTCCGTAAGAAACACAGTGTATTAAATACAGCTGAGCGCTGATGCTCCACAGCACAAAAGTGTTTTGACTGAAGCTGAGAGACATTTTAAACAATCACAGCCAGTGCCACTTTTAGGATCCCTGGTACCACCCTGAATCTATATTTTTTTTAACAAAATGTTGGTTGTCTGCAGGTTACATAATGCGAGTGACTCAGAAACAGCAGTTTCCAGTCCAGTTCACACATGACCAGACCACAGCCGACTCCAACCGAGCAGACCGACGCATCCTCCTGCTCTTTCTTTCTCTTTCTCTCTATTCATGTTGTAAGCGAAACCGTGTGCATCCTCACAATCACGACATACCAAACCAGCAAACATGAAAACTGCATAATAAATTCACAGAGGAGGAAGCATTAATTATGTTTATCTGTGAGTTGATTCGTTGGACCAGGCGATAATGTTGTCTAAATGACTAATGTTTAGCATGTATTTGCAAGCTA
Organism: Scardinius erythrophthalmus; assembly: GCF_964197995.2. Lineage (NCBI taxonomy): Eukaryota > Metazoa > Chordata > Actinopteri > Cypriniformes > Leuciscidae > Scardinius > Scardinius erythrophthalmus. Next base: position 35,302,957 of record NC_138221.1, read on the forward strand.
ATTCATTATAGGTTAGTACAAGCGAACGCAATATTGTCTTGGATCATGGTTCAGTGTGACAGTCAGAGCCATATTCTGCTGATACCGCAGCCATCTGTCCTTCCCCAGTGAGTAGGATTGCCACTTTCTCATAATTATCCAGTGGGTTGAAGCCAGACTATCTATGGGTTACAAATCCCTGGTGACATCGTACATCAGGTAGGACAACAGGAAACCCTGCCTCAAACATAACAGGTGGATTGCATACATATTAACTGAGGGACGCTCTTCATATCTCTCAAACACCAGGTGTGGTAATGCACTCAGCTCGGCTTTGATTTGTTTGCTATCCTCAATTTGAACTAGTCTCTCCCCAGTGTGCTTTCTGCTGCCCAACCTACATTATCTCACCCGTCTATTGCTCTGACAACTGTCTTTTGATGTCTCTGCTGTAGTTGTGTGTGCGCATGCGAACGAGAGAGTGTGTAAATGCATATGCGAGGATCTGTGGGGCTGACACCTCAGTGACACAAGTATGTCGGTCTCTCTCAGAACTGCCACCCGTTGAGACGAGAGTCCACAGTGCTCACGCACACACATTCAGACATGCTCACATACTCAGAGAGGGTCCAAGATCCCTTGACGGATGTCACTACAGAGCTTATCATCAAAATGTGAGAATGGGAATGAAGGCTGCCGCTGTGGAGCAGGTTGGTTCAGGTTGTCTGTCTAATAACAGGCGAAATTCAGGACTCCTCACACCTCCACCGACACGCTCCTCGCGGAATACTGACGCGCTAATGCTAAACAGCAGACGCAAAGAGGGATGTGAGAACTGGCCCCATTGCAGACAACCATGGGAATCTAAAATGGCTCTTTAAATTACTCTGTCAGAGAAACATTGTGGCATCATGTTTTTTGTTCATATTAGCATATGAAAGTGAGGATGGGGGAGGGGGTGTTTTTGAGCCAATTATTTTATGGTTAGACGACTATTCTCCTTGGCATTGAAGCTGTATGACAGAGGCAAATATAGGATATAAAAATGTACACACATGCAAATGTATTTGCACAACTATCACAGTCGAAGAATAGAGATCCATTCGTTTATTTATTTATTTATATGACAATAAAATTTTACTGACCAGCGCTAACTCATTATAAACCTCCTGAAGCCCTCCGGATTTGTTTTCTAAGCAATCTAGAAAGAAGAACGGGAAATATTTCAGCACAGACTAGGATAAATAAAGAGAAAAGTATTTAACAGAGCAAAAATGCCCAAAATAACGTCACTGGGCCATACCATACACCCGACGCAATGTGGTGCCAAGTGTTTTTTGCTAGTTTCAGCCAGAAATCTTTGTTATCTTTCACACGTCCTGCGCCACGTTGTTTAAATAGCAAATGTATTTGCACCCATTTGTGCGCCCATGGGCGTGCTGGTCTGAAAACGAGGTGTGTTCAGGCGCATTGTTGGCACATTGCTATTCTGAGGCAACTGAAATAGACTGTGTCATTGACCAACTGAAACCTGGTCTCGCAAATTTTTTTGTTGTTGTTATTTAAAGGGTGCCTTAGTAATATGCGCCTATAGGCGGGTGCACAACACATGTACACTCTGCTTATCACACACACAGGGATGTGCAGCAGCACACAAACTAGCCAAATATATAGAAATAAAAGGATTACAATGTACAAGATCAGATCCAGATCCGTTTCCTCTCTGGAGAAGCGTTCAGTTTTTCCGCTTGCAAATTCCGCCATGTAAATAGCAATCCGCCATGGAGATACCACAACTGGCTTTTAAATGGAATGGGAAATGACACTCTGATTGGTCTATTGCACGTTACGCCCAAAACACACCCATTACTCATTAAGAGAATAGGGACAACCCTTTTAGACCATGCGCCTGGCGCGCAGACTATTTTTCCCGTCGTTAAACTAGCAAAAGTGGATTCGGACACGCCCTTAGTGCACTTACGCCGTGTGTTTTAGACCATGCGCTTAGATCATTAAAATAGGACCCACTGTCTCCATCAGAGATAGCAGTTAATCTTTTGCCAAGGTTTGCGATACGATTTGCGTTACTATTTTGAATTTTTCGTTTTTTTACCCAAGTGTCATTAATTTAAAGCAGCTTTTGTTGCACTGATTCTTGATTAAGCATAAATTATGTATGCATGTATGTATAATGTATGTATAAATATATATATATATGTGTAAGTGTAAGTAGTGTACTTATACGTATAAGTATACTTACTGTATGTAAATAAAGTCAATCTGCCTCAATGCAAAAGCAGGTGTTCAGCAGCTGTGTGAATTTACCCCATCAGCATCTAGCACATTTACTTCAGACCTAAATAATGCTGAATTCAATCCTCTAATCATATATGTTACAGTTGCTGCTGTGTACTGTGGAAAAGCTCCTGATTTCACTCCTCCAGCCTTTAGGAGGAGAGGTATGGGCAGGTCAAAAAAGGGTGAGCATGGTGCAGCTTAGCCTGTTGGTGCACAGAGAAAAACAGATGTCGCTAACCATGAGATCACGTGCCCAAACATGAGGGCCAACGTTATCCGTGAAGCTGGATGCTTAATGCTTGCTCATTGAAGCACTCGACTGAGCTACAGTAATGTGAAGGTTAGACGGGCTGGGAGCACGTCATGTCTCTCATATGGGAAACAAAAGCCTTAAAGGAACACTCCAGGCTGAATGCAACATGAAGGGAGTTCACCCAAAAATGAAAATCCTGCTATCATGTATCACCCTCATGTAATTCCAAATAATTTCTGCTGATTAAAATTCAAATTAATGTGGACTGGAGATTTCAAAATTGTATGTTCCATGGAAGGAATTCATACGGATTTGGAACCACACGAGGGTGAGTAAATGAAATTGAATTTTTGCTCAACAATTAGCATAAACCTACAGCATATGTGGCATCAAATTGGTTTCCACAGGAAATAATATTGAATTGTCCCTGACAAAATGCAAATGGTGAAATTCTACAGTGCCAAAATAAGCATGAAAATGTTTTAATAGTCACACCCTTTCAAAAGTTTATACATTAGCTTGACACCTCAGTATACAGTCATAACCATAATCATAATCATGTAAAGCCAGAGATAACTTTCGAATTATATCATCCAGACAAGGACACTAGAAAGGGATGTGACAATCTATAAAGCACTGTTTTCATGCAGCAAACTTCACGTAAACAAAAAACCACTAACTTCATACCCTCAATATGATTTTCACATAGATTTCCAAACGTGCATTTTTTCAATCAGACGGAGGGATTTAAATGTAGCAACAAATTTTCCAAAATTGCAAACAATATTCTATAATAGTAGACTTTTTACCAGTGTCAGATGTGAGATAAATAGCAATGCGAATGGATAGTTTCCTCCAGGTATTATAGGCCTTATTATCTTCTTGGTTTTGCCCCATTACTCCATATCTGGAGTGGAGCAGGGGCATTTGAAAAGGGTCTCATGCTGCAGGCATGTAATAATGCCATTACACATTTTCAGGGGCTTTAACTTGTTGATGATCGTGTAGATTTCAGGTTTCAGATTTCAGCCACACTAATTGCACAGAGCAGAGATGGAGCAGAGGGAAACCGCTGGTATCTTGAGAGCAGGCGGACATGTCTGGGTGTGAAATAAAAGGCTGGTGCTCTACTGTAAAAGTGTTGTAGGGAAGTGATGGATGGCACCGAGAATGCAAGGGCTTTGTGAAAGGCAGCAGTATCATTTACAGGGCTGTACCCACGGGGAATGGGAGAAGTAATAAGTGACGGCAGAAAGTCTAATGGCGAGCAGTTCTTTCAGACACTGAGGAAATGGGAGAGAGAGGGAGAATTAGATGAGTTGATGATCTTTGCGGACATGCACGGGAGTGGGAAGAAATGATAGATTTAAAGATAGGACAGTGGTGTGATTAACTCAGCGGTGAGCATGAGCAAAGTGCGTGAGAGACAACGTAAGTGGCATACGAGGCCCTGAGAAGAGAGAAGCACAATAGGGAGCACAAAAGGCGACTGGAGAAAAGAGAAAGCAAGGGATACAGAGTGAAAACCAGACAAATAAGATGATAAGGAGGAAAGAAAGAGAGAGAGAGAAAAGCAGTGAGCGAGCAAACGGCTGAGTTCGAAGTCAGTAATTACCACGCACAAAGAATCATACGGACTGCGTGATGTGGAGGGAGGACATTGAAAAACGAGGAAACACAGGCTGGTGATCATACACATATGCTCAAAGCCAGAGATATGAGTGAGAGACACTCATCTGTCGAAAGAGGAAGGAGGGGCCAGAGACACCAGACGATATCAGAGACGGTGTCGGTGGGTTTCAATAAATCAGCGAGAGATCGTCGGGGCAACAAAGATGACATTTGAAAACACTCAAACACAGGATGCGGAGCATGTTGAGTGCTTTGAAGTATGGAAATTTAGAGAATCAAGAGGGGAGCAAAGACAAATAAATGTGGAGCCTAGGTACGAAATAGATAGGAGGGAAGACTGAATTTCAACAATGAATTTGCCTTGAGATGAACAATCATAACGGCACTTAGTATGTACCTGTGGACTGGTACAAATTTACACAATGTGTAACATCTGAAACACCAATGCAATTGTTGAGGTAATTAATTGCAGGTGTACCTAATTAAGCACTTAACAAGCTTGGCAGCTCTCAAACAACAGACTGTCAAATAAACAGTAGCCTTAGTTTCCATCACCCTGTTTTTATGCACATTTTGAAGTATCGCATCATAAACGAGTGATGGAAACGGCAAATTTCGAAAAACTACGCTCGCTTGAGGTGTTTTTTGATGAAACAACAGAGTTCATGCGAATAATGGGAGATGTAAACGCATCTGCAGAATAAATTCTGATGTAGCGAACATCAAACCCAATCGGCTGTTTCTGCTGATGGTGTTTTATTTATTGTTGGTTACTAGGTTACCAATATCACCGTCATCCGCTCGAACAACTTGATGTAAATGGACTTAATTCGCAGTCGTTTGTTTTTTTGTGAACTTTGAAAATATTCGCTTCATGTTTAGATGAAAACCCAGCTATTGTGTAGTTTGTCTATAGATTTAATGCTAGGTGCAACAATGCAGACTAGAGACAACGGTAGATAAGAGGGAATAATCAAAAAACAGTGCCTAAAAATAATCAACACTAATAAACAACAACTAGGAACAATGTGACTTACGGGAAATCTGCGACATATCACCGGTGGGTTCTGAGAGATAGCAGCTTACGGAAAGTATATAGTATATAGTATCCACTACACATTTAGCAGGTGATGAAGATCAACACAGTAAACAACAGTCATGTCATTCTAGATGGACAGCCTCTTGAGTAAGTGGACTCCTTTGTCTACCTTGGGAGTGTAGTGGACAAACAGAGTGGCACAGAGAGTGATGTGGTCGCCAGGGTTGGCAAAGCAAGGCCGGTGTTCATCATGCTTAAAAACATCTGGGCCTCCAAAGAGATATAGGAGAAGCAACCAAAATTAGGATTTTCAACTCCAACGTGAAGTCTGTTCTCCTATATGTGTCGGAGACATGGAGAATGATGACCAAGCGCACACTGCAGAAGATCCAGACTTTGACCAATGCATGCCTAAGGCGCATATTCAAAACAAGCCCAAGACCGTGCCCGCTGGAGAATTGTTGTCGATGGCCGATGGGCCTCTGTAAGTAAGTACACATTTAGCAGCATGTTTGCCTTAGAATATTAAAATGACATACTGTGCATCTGGGAATGAAAAACTTTCTTTTGCCTTTTTGGGCAAAATGTATCTATTTTACACAAGCACAAATCGTAACCATGGCAACAGAACTGCAGGATAAGCTGTTATTCTGTTCAGTGTCGGTCATTCTTTCCTCAGTGGTAACTTCCCAGAGTGCACTGGGGTAGGGGGCACGTTCAATAATGCCACTTTCCTCTCAAAGTAAGGCTGGAGTAAGTTTCACAAATTCATTTTATGTGAAAGAAATAAAAGCTGCCTTAGTCATCTGAGAAACGGTACTCCACGGCGTCCTATCAAGTTTTAATGACTGAAAGCAGGGGTGGTGAATTTGGGAATACGAGTGACAGTTGAATATTTCAGTGGGAGTTATGGTTAAAAGGCAAAAAAAAAAGAAAAAAAAAAGTACAACAAGCTACGGTTGGGAGGGAGTAAATTGAAGGATGTGATTACACTGGATAGTAAATCAAAAATACTGCCACCGACAAAAAAGGAAACGTGAGTAAAGCTGAATGATCAATCATCAACACCAAATGTGTTTGAAACTCTATTTGTAGTTATGGAGTATCTAATAAATCACCCACCATGCTTCCTCTAAAAAATGGTGTATAAAAAAAAGTGTATATAGGTCTAAAAAATACCAGCACCGGAGAACAATTGGCTTCTTTTGGCCCAAAGGGTCTGAGAGGTTGAAGATCCTGCTTACTTCTCTAGTTGGTGTGCTCAGTCACATCGCCTCTGATGATTGAACGGAGAGCAGATATGCCCCTATGGGGCTACTTTCCATTTTACTTAACGTCTCCTGGAAACTCATATAAGATAAGACTGTTCCTACAAACATCTACCAGGAAATGGTTTGGACCATATGCTCCAACATTGTTTATTTACAGGAAAATTCCAGGTTTAATATAATTTGAGCTCAGTTGACAGCACTTGTGGCATAATTAGAGTCCTATGAAATACACTTTTTAGCCCTCTGATTTGAATGCTCTGTTTTAATCTGCTGTGAAATTTCAGTGTAAATGCCCACTGCTGTGATTGGCTGACAGCTTTGCATATGAAATAGATAAGTATTACATTGTGTGGAATTCTCTCGAAAACTTTTACCATGTTTTTACTATTACAGCTCTCAAGGTTTACTAATGGTGAAAAGTGTTGATTATAGCATTATATTTAGATCTATAGCATTATATTTAGATAGTGGCATGAAAGGTTGCAGTGATGCACATGTAGCCGATCACAGAAATGTTGAGCTCATGAATGCAGCGATCACGTCATTGTAATTTGATTTCTGCACACTAAAGAATGCTTTCATCATAACTAACAGTGCAAACATGATGTAAATAAGGGATTTGTTGATTATTACGGGAGTTTTGGCGAGAGTCCAGAACACTCGCGCTGTTTGATTGACAGTTCCAGCAATTGTAAAGGGAGCGTTCTTTGATCGCTTTCTATATAATTTAATCACAGTTTAAACAACAGATTATTTTCATCCTACTAAGAGAAACAATGTGAAGTTGACCGCTTAGTCACTGGTTTGATTTACTGACAACAAAGATTTTGAAACAAAAACATCTGACTTTAGGCCTACATGAATCCTTACATATCAGAAATCACTGGTCACTCACTGGTTATTTTGGTTAGACATGTACACATAATCCATACATATCAAACGATCTGTAACAAAGCAATAGTGACACAGTAAAAACTTTTTTACTCACGAAAGTGTGTTGCGCCGTTCCTGTCGGATCCAATACAGAAGGCACAGCACAGCAAAGTTTTTTAATTTCAGGCTTTCTGCAAATTCAGTGCAGCTACTTCGTTTTTCCAAAACCTGGCACTGCACAACATTTTGCACTCTTCAAAGGCATGCTTATCGATTAGTCGCTCTTTCCACACTGTTAACGTCACGTCTGTTATTTACCTACTACTACTTGTCGTGCTCGAGTCAGTGGGCGGGGCTACTGAACTTTAGGGTTCGTGATGTCACCAACCCAGGAAGAAACTTCTTGTAGTCCCTACCAGCCGTTAGAAAATATCTCCCTTTGCATTGAATTTTGAGCGTCGTAACTTTTCAGATGTTGTTTATGCTCAAACAGCAACATTACACACTAACTAAAGTTAAAAAAGTGAAATCATAATCAAGGACCCCTTTAATAAAAGTACTTCTTGCAATTAGTTCCTCTACTCTCCCTGTGTGAGCTAAGCCGTGCAATAGTAATATATTTCTGTCACAAATTAAACCAAACTTTTATTTTGACTTCACAAGTTCAAATAATCAGATTTTGGCATATTTGGCGTGCTGTTCAACAGATTTAAGATTGTAAAAATATGTACCTTGAAATGTAAGTCGCTTTGGATAAAAGCTTCTGCCAAATGCATAAAAATTAAAAAATGTAAATGTCCAAGGGCTCGGGGCTCGGAATTTGGCCTGAACCCAGAGTACTCCCCCCTTATCTCTGGTTAGGATAGTAACCAGGCGAGTGTGAGTAGACGGGGTGGTGGAGGGATGCAGAAGACTGTAGGTGAGTCAGCTGTGTATATATATATATAGGCCTCCTCTTGTACTGATTGGATAAGTCAATTTGTTCCAATTGTGTTCCTCCCAAACATTGTTAACAAAACATCATATGTTGTCATGAAGACCTTTGAGTTTCATGTGTATATGCAGGGCTTGACATTAACTTTTTTGCTCAACAGCCACTGTGGCTAGTGGGTTTCCAAAGAAACTAGCCACTCAGCATTTTCCCTGGCCTCAGTTTTGACATCGATACCATGGGGAAAAATTGCCATATACTATAGATATTTTTTATATTATCTAATAATTTGGCAGCCGGTATATTAGGCTGCTGTCACTTTAAGACCTGACACACGGACCCATTATACTGTTTTATATAGCCAATATATTTGTCTTTATGTGCACACACTTTGGGTGTGAGCACAAAATCTGCGGGAATGAGTACAATTTTGCTCAATACGGGCAATCCCTAGCCGAAAAATCAAGCCCTGTAACACCAACAATGTATTGAAAAAATCAATATTTTTGACAACACTATAGTTTATTATTTCAGATGCCTTTTTAAAAGACTACAATTGAAAAATGTATATTATATGCGCTGCACGCCACCGCTGAAATCCACCCGCCAAATGGGTGGGTTGGCGGGTGTTAATGTCCAGCCCTGTGTATATGATATGACAATAGTTTTTTTTTTTTTTTTTTATGAAATAGTGAAATGCTGGTGAAGTAACTCTCAGAGCAGCTCTGGAGGTGAAGTGCATGTGTTCAGATGGTAGATGCTAAAAACATCATGCGTTCTTGTCTTTGCGTAGCAGACGGAACTGCACCGCTCATTCACACAGACACGCAGACATCACATTTAAATAGCAGTCTTTTGCAGCCAATCTGTAAGTGAACTTCATCTTTCTCAAGAGCATCACACAGCAAAACATGAGGCATCAGTGTATCATTGGGTATGCAGCTGTGTATGAGGTTGATCTGAGTTTAGCCGCAGGCTTAGAGGAACAGATGACATGGAGGGGGTCCTCTGGGCAGTATATTACTTAAGCTCAATAAATGTGCATTGGAGGCAAGACACCATACTTAGAGCTCCCATTAAAGGACTGTCAGGACATCTCAATAAAAAGAATGAAAATAAAAATTTGTCCCTGTGATGACTCCCACCACCACCACCTCTGTGATGTGACCATACATGCAAATTGCTAATTATCATCCATGTTTTTCTCTAAAGCCTGTGGCAACACATGCCCCAATACACCCGCGCACAAGCACATATACGTTATCGTATCCATCCAAGTGAAAAGGTAAAATGGACTTATTATAAAAACCATACAACATAAGAAAACACGTTTACGTGACATTTTGGAAACCACAGGTTTTTCATCGGTTTTGAAATCAATACATAAACAGAAACGCGGGCAAAAATAAGCCAACAAAATGTCAGTAAATGTATTTACATACAAATAAAATTGCTGTTTTGTTTACACTATGACCTTTACTCAATAAAATAACACTGTTCTTTGTCAAATTATTAAAGGGATGTTTTGGAGTAATTTCAACCTAGGGTCCTTTGCACCATGACCTCGAGCCAAACACCCCCCCAGAAGATTTTTTTCCCTTGGTCAAACATTATTAAAGTTAGAGCTTATTTAGAGATATCAGCCGAATGGCTTAGTGCAGGCGCTAATGGATCCAAGGTTGTATCTCGTAAATTATCCCACTAATAATGCCCAGAATGGTACCAAACTTCTACAGTAGTACAAATAGGTTCTGTACTCATAAAACGAGGCATTGGAAAATGTCTAAGTACATCAGGAGTTTATTTAAATAACAATTGCCTGATGGCTTATGCTACCACTAACCCGGACGTCGAGGTCACTTCCGTTATTTGGGAAAAGCACATAAAAGTCCTGGCAGAAAGCAATGCATAAGGATGTAGTGTAATGACGCCCAGTCCCAGGAATGCACTAATATTTTGTTGGTAGTGCCAGTTTGCAACAATTATTAGTTAACACTAAAAACATAATAAGAAATGCATCGCTTTTTGCCAGGACTTTTACAGGCTTTTCCCAAATCACGGAAGTGACCTCGACGTCCGGCTTAGCGGTAGCAACTCCTGATGTACTTACAAACTTTCCAATGCCTCGTTTTATGAGTACAGACCATATTTGTACTACTGTTGAAGTTTGGTACCATTCTGGGCATTATTAGTGGGGTAATTTACGAGATACATCCTTGGATCCATTAGCGCCTGGCTCGAGGTCATGGTGCAAAGGACCCTAGGTTGAAATTACTCCGAACCATCCCTTTAAGCATAATCCATTTAAACACTCATTTCCACAACACATACTGGAAGACCTATTAAGACCTATGCCTTTGCATGGCAGATCATGTTACAAACTGTGATGAGTAGGAGGAGAAAGTGACCAGATAGGCATGGACATCTCACTCTGCATCTTGTGACATCACCAGAGCCACACGTACACACAGGCAGCTTTCTCTGTCTCTCGCTCTCTATTTCTTGCACTGTACCGCCTGCCCACAGTAGAAACAGGACAGTCCGAGCCAGTGCTGCTGCACTAATTCATGGACTGGCTGTGAGCGTGTCCTGGGGAAGGGAATACAAATCAGGCTTTACTATACAGTCAGGCCGAGCTGGCCTGTCTCCCAGGAGCCTACCGTGCAGACCGTCTGTGGCCTAGGCAAAAAAGTGTACAGGAAGGAAACCAGGCCTTCGGTTCTCGGCCTCCCCTGGGGCTCACAGCCCTCACAGAAGCAGATTATTACTGTAATAATCACCCAATTTGGTAAGGCGCCACTCAAAGGGACGCCACATTTCACCTCTTCCAGCACTAACATCAGTCTGTATGTGCATCCACGTACAAGCACAGCAAGCAACACCCACACTCATCCTTGAGGGTAAAAGCAGTGTATTGTACGCTACACCGAATCATGCAAACCCACAAAATCGACATGAATTTCAGGCTGACAAATGTTTCTCTGTATAAAACTGATTCAAGTTGATTATTTACAACAGCGCTACACAGTCAGTGCTGTGGCAGTGCAAATCAAAATTCTACAGCGCTTCTGTTCTTTCGGTGTATCTTTCGGTGTATGCGTTGGCTTTTTGGCAAACACTATATTCAACTCGAAGATCTAGACTTAAGACGAAGGGTGACCATGCTTTTTCTATGGTTGGTCCAAAATTGTGGAATAGTCTTCCTCTATCCCTAAAACTAGTATCCACAGAGTCTGTTTTTAAATCTAAGTTAAAAACCTACCTCTTTTCAAGGCTTACAACTGTCCTTGATTTTTAATGCTGGATTTTCTGATTGGTGTTTTTGATGTAAACTCCCTTTATCGTTTGTTTTGCGGTCTTTCTTGGTTTGATTTTTTTTTATATTTATCCTGTTGTATAGCACAATGGCCAACTACTGTTGCTTTTATTTTGCTATATAAATAAAAGTTGAACTCTATTTACTCTTAAAAAAGGCCCCAAAAGGGGGGTTTCGCAGGGATTCAGTTAACAGTTCTGAAAAGAACCAATTATTTTTCTTAGTGTGAAGAACATTTTATTAATCTCCCAGCAAACATTGGTCCGACTGCAATAACGTCATGTCCCTGGCCAAAAATAGTCACGTAAGACTGCATTAATTGAATAACGACAAATAGATGGCCAGTTCAACTTTCATTTTGGAACTATTTTTCAACCATCACGATATGTGTCGGAGGGACGTCTTTTCAATGGTCATTAAACGTCTAAATGTTTGCTGGGCTAAAGCACCTTTTACCGCTATAACCGTTTCCATTTCTATGATGATATAGAAAAAAACACATTTGATTCCTCATTGAACCTTGAACAGTTCTTAAAAGAACTATATTTTCCTTAATGTGGCGAATATTTTAATCCTTTATCCTCTATAAAGAACCTTGGAAAGGAAACGGTCTGATGGATGTTAAAGTTTCTTCCTAGAAACAATGGATGCCAATAATAATTTTAATTGTATTGTATTATGTAATAAAAATCTATTATCATAAAAGCCAGAAGAGACTGTATCACAAACCTGTACACAAATGAACATGTTATGCATTGTCTTAAAACCCAATTATGTCACTAATATGATACTGAAGAGCTTGATAAGATCATGCTATTTTTTTTGGCAAGCGCATATGGAGCATATGCCATGATCCTAAATGATTGTAATACTTTCAGATCAGTCCCTCTAGACTTTGTGGCATCCACATCATGGGCGGCTAGGGCTCTCCAAAACCCCATTATATGCTCGTCTTCCATAGTTTTTTATCCAGCTCATTAGCATTATTAGTAAGTATGCCATCAGCTGCTCATAACTGGTTTGAGGTTACTTCTGGGGGTCACGTTCGAGTCATTTCAAACTCACGCTCTCTGAGAGCTGCTGGAGCCGTTACGCACAACGCATCATCAAGGATGCCCACGCGTCCCGCCTCTCCAGTCTCCACACAAAGCACTATTAACCCTTCCAGCATCATTATTATCAGTTTTGGGCGTCCATCACACAGAAATAGCTCGTATGTTCACACGTAATTAGTCACTCGGCTTTCTTACCGCTTACTCCCAGCACAGTTGCTTATGGACGCGCTGGTGGTTCCGTGGAACGACGATGGCCAGGACATGCGGGACTTCTTGAGCCCCGGCCGGTCACTCGTGTCCATGGCATTCGAGCGCTCTATCTGTCGGTGGTGATGTCGGTCGGTGTCAGAGTAACCGCGATGTTTGATTTTGATGGGGGTCCGTGGCTGTCTCCACAGATGCTGGGGAGGCTTGAGGGTCGCCTGTCCCTCCCGGGGAACCGGCAGCGAAAGAGACAGGCTCTTTTTAGAGCACGGTGGCGGTTCCATCATAGTGCAAAATTAATAGATGTACCGAACGCAATGTGTTAAGAGGAATAAAAACGATATGGCTATGTATTCTTGCACATTAAGAAATCAACCCCTCTACTGTCCGTAACTGACTAGTCTCCATGTCCAACGCCGGAATGTATTGAAAGCAGGTCCAAAGGCAATAAAGATTCAGTGCTTTTGTGAGAACTAATCACAGTGTTCAGATAACAGGTGATGGCGCAATGTCGTCCTGTTCTCTTGTCATCTCCGCGACTGTGTCGATGTTAAATCCAAAAAAAGTTCCTGTTTATCAGAAAGGCTCCACTTTAAAACATTACGAGGCGTCGTATTATCCGCGCGGTCGCCGGTGAAGCGCTTTCCCTGAAGTTTCTCATAGCGCGACGGGTCACTTATGTTCAGTGTGGATTTATTGCTTTTATCAACCCTCCAGACTGGTTTCCTGCCCGCGATTATTGCTGCTAAAGACCGCACATGTCTCTCCAAGCTCTGGTGTCTCCAACTGGAGCCATGCGAACTCTGCGATGAGGAGCAATGTTGTACATCTGTAACTAACGGCGACTAAAACTCAAGCTCGCTGTCAGGAGATTCACCTTCCACCTCCATTAAAACCTCGCCGCGAACAGTTTCATTACGCGAATCATGTTGGATTTTGCCTGGAGAACAGCGCGCGTGGGATGATGGATGTAGCCTATGTGAGATCCATGCACGCGGCTTTTTCTCGTCCCCGCTTTTTTCTTTCTTGAAGCATTCGTTCAATTCTGCGAAATCATGATTGTAAATCAAAGTTCACCGATATTCGTGCTGTACTTTAGTTAGTTTTGCCGTCTTATCTCGCTCGTGTCATTCAGTTGTCGACAGATGTTAAATGGCATTTGAGGAACACACTCACTCTCTCTCTCTCTCTCTCTCTCTCTCTCTCTCTCTCTCTCTCTCTCTCTCCCTCTCTCCATTTAAGAGCCCGCGCCTCGATGCAGTTTTCTCGTTCAATTAGGCGAGATGGACCCAAACCGCTCCAGTCGTCACTAGTTTTCCCCTATGAATTGATTTTGCGTGTAATTCCATTAAGTAAACATATCGATTTACCAGCAATGTGCACTGCATTTGGAAAGGACAAATCACCATAATTATGCTCTTCCATTTTACATGAAATAAATTTATAATGCTGTGGTTGGCTAATGATTAGAACCACATTGAACAGAGAAGGATTGGTACAATAGGACTGAAGTCTTTGGCAAACATTTATATGAGCATTTTTTTATCAGTTACTTGTGGCAATATTTCTTTTGATGTTTTCATCAACATGGGTCAAAACCTGCAGAGCACATTGTTTTTAAAAGGATGTCTGCTAAAACCCCCTAAGAGGACTGTACATACCTGTAGAAATCGATCTATCAGCATTCACTTTCTCATGAAACCACAAATGGTCAGCTTCCTCAGCGCAATTAAATGACTGAATTCATATTTTCAGTTTGTTAAAACATCAGGCTAATGGCATAGCCATATTTAGGAGGAAGGAGTTGTTGTTGTTTTTAAATTGCAAATTATAATACCAGGATTGTTGCAACATGTTGCATCCTCTCTAATCCTCTTGTTGCAGGGCAATTTTTCATGATTAGATATTTAACCTTCGCTTTCATGCCCACCCTTTGGGTTTCAAATCAAAGTCACATTTTCTGGCCTAAAGACAGAATCTCTAGTTAATATTTAGTTAATCCAGTGATTCCTATCCCGAGTCCTGGAGGCCACCCTACAAAACACATTCAGATGAGTCATAAGTGAGTATAAATGAATTAGTTAAATCAGGTTTAGGGAAACATCTAAGGCCTGGTACACTTTGTATGATTTTGGGCTGTCCCACAAAAAAAAAACAAAAAAACACTATTGTGGCTCCTAAATGGTGGTCATACATCGTACAGTGAGAGAGGTTCAAAGACGGCCATTGTCGCGGTCTTGCGACCAAAGATAGCCAGCGATCATTTTCTGACAGTGTCAGAAATTTAGCATGATCATTGTTTTCAGTGTTTTTGCAGCTACGACCTACGTCTACTGACTAGCCAGTAAAAACGCAGCATGAAATGGCGTATTAATCAACGCGACAATACGCTAAAACTTAAAACTACTTATCTCGAGCTCCATTTGCTAAATTGGCATGCCAAGTTGGCCTCTTTTCCCTATGACCACATCCATATTCTCCTTATTCGCTTCCTCTTTTTTTCAGCACACATAAAAACCATAATTGGCGAAATGCTCGTTTACCACTAGCGCATGCGTTGTGTCGTAGTGTCTGATTCAATAGGTTTCATCATCGTACAGTCTACGTACATGTCGTACCCAAGTTTATTAGATACAGTGTGATTTATAATGATCTTATAGGATTGCTGAAATCGCACAGTCTGTAGCAGGCATAAAACGTACAGGAACAGGGTTGGGTTCAGTTAATCTCAAGTTATTTTACTGAGCAACCTTTGACTGTATTCACACAATAATCAAATGCTCTTAAATATATGCCGCTCTTAGATATCTTGTGCGCCTGTCTCATCTGTCTCTCATTTCCGCTGTATACTTGACAGCGGCGATATTGATACTTCACTCATAATTAGATTGCACTCACTCATGTATCGCTGTGACGAAAGCCTTTTGCTTTTGTCTGCATTGATCCCGTTTACATTAACTCACTGCTGTGATAATGGAGGTTTCTTTCAGTTGGGCTTCTTTAAAGGTCACGTATCTCCACACCGCATGGGTACACGAAGCACAGCATTAGTTTTATGTATAGCGTATCCAGACGGCGAAATATGCAAGTGAGTGTGTGAGAGTGTCTGTTGGACTTTTAAATGGACAGAATATTGGTTTTCATCACACTGACTTCACCATTGATGATAAATACTGCTGAAAACTGAATGACTCCGGACAGCTTAAACAAAAGGCTCCAGGCATTTACATTCCCAATGTGCACCTTAATGGAAATGTCAAGCACTTTCAATTTATGCTGCATATTCTGGATCAGAATAGACAAATTCACAGCTCACTTTCTCATCTTATCCCTTTCACCCCATACGTTAGACTGAAATATCACAGCTTACACTCTGATACAGGGGCAGAAATGTATAGTTAAAATAATAAGGCCAGTGTGCAGAGTGCATCCAGTACGGAGCATTTCAGCGAGCAGTTTGTCTGCTGCTATTTTCACTTTTCACTTCATGAGCGCATGCTACTTCTCAGCCCACTCAGAGGAACACATGTATAGACGAGCGCTGAAACATGAAAGGCGATTTCTCAATGTAATGCCAAGAGAAGCTTTTCGTCTGGCCGATGTCCCAAACATAGTCTTAGCATGAGGGTATATAGGAACCTCGTTGCTTTTGGGAGAAGGCCATTAAATATTAATTTGATCCTCTGAGGAATGGACTAATGAATGTAATGTAAGTGCAGTTCTGTAAGTGCGGTCATGCATCCAGCACCTGTATCACAGAACAGAAAATATGAAAAGCACTTGGGCTTAAATGATGTGTATCCGCCTCCTACACTAGGATATGTGGTATGTTTTGTCGCTTGGCTACTGAAGAATCCGAATATTAGTCTAGAACGAGGCATGCCTATTTTCAGCTCTTCTGCAGCTCTGCCCAATTGGAAGGAGCAATTTGTTCATCTTATTTACTAGTCTATTACCTGGTACTGTCCACTTCCTTTAACACTAATAGATCGACTGCGTGTGCATGGTGTGAGGGGCAGAGAACAGTGTTAATCTCATCAACAAAATTAGTGCTGAACACGGTCATTAACAAAATGTCCACGTTTTGACAACAATAAATGATGTGTATCTTGATGATAATTAAAGTTGTCGAAACTATCACAAGAAACAAATTACCACAAGTTTTTAACAGTTTTTGAGAAGATGCACTACACTCTCAGAAAAAAAGGTACAAAAGCTGTCACTGGGACAGTACCCTTCAAAAGGGTTCTAATATGTACCATTTAGGTACTAATATGTACACGTTTGGTACCAATATGTACATGTTTGGTACCAATATGTACCTTTGAGGGACTTATATGCACTCTTTAGGTAGAAAATTTTTACCTTTTGTAAAGGTACCGCCACAGTGAGAGCTTTTGTACCTTTTTTTCTGAGAGTGTACCATTCAGAAGTTTGGGGTTGGTAAGATTTTTTTTAATGTTTTTTTAAAGTCTCTTATGCTGTATTTATTTCGTAAAACAAATACAGTAAAAACAGTAACATTGTGAAGTATTTTTACAATTTATAATAACAAAGCTGAACTTTCAGCATCATTACTCCAGTCTTCAGTGTCGCATGATCCTTCAGAAATCATACTGATTTATTACTCAAGAAACATCTCTTATTATTATCAATGTTGAACATTTTCTGGTAAGACTTTATTTTGATGGTCCCTTTTGAACATTCTGTAGACTATAAGTAATTTTGCAACTAC
Organism: Scardinius erythrophthalmus; assembly: GCF_964197995.2. Lineage (NCBI taxonomy): Eukaryota > Metazoa > Chordata > Actinopteri > Cypriniformes > Leuciscidae > Scardinius > Scardinius erythrophthalmus. Next base: position 35,320,543 of record NC_138221.1, read on the forward strand.
TTGTCAACTAACTCTCTTTAGAGTATTAGTAGACTGTCTGCTTAATATCTGCTAACTCTTTATTGTGATGGTCCACAACAGACATTCTACTGACTATAAGAAACTTTGCAACTACAGTACATGTCAACTTATTCTAACACTAACCCTACCAGTCTACTAATACTCTAACACTCTAATGAGAGGTAGTTGACATGTAGGTGCAACATAGTCAACAGAATGTGTTAAGCCTGGAACACACCAAGCCGACGGTCGGCCGTCGGGCAGTTTCCGTGCGTCGGCCGACTAAATCTTCTCGGTGTGTTCCCCGCCGTTAGCTGAAATTGGTCCTCGTCGGCTTTGTAACGGCCGATTCGACATGTTGAATCGGCGTCGGGCCGTCGGTGAAAGAGGGAACTCTGATTGGCTGTTCAGCTTAGTGAAGGAGGCAGTGCACGAGAATAATAGCAACACAGCAAGCAAAGTCAAAACGGTACAGATAGAAGGCTGTTCTAATGTTACGTCATCTTACCTGAGTGTTCCTTGGCGAATATTTCAATATTAACACGAGCGGAGTGGAATAAAGAAAGTGTTTAGCAGGTGTGATATTCAAAACGGTAAGCGTGCACTGCTTTGTTTACGTTTGTGTATTTGCAGCTGGAAGCGTCCTTTTCCCTTTTTGAATAACGAATATAGACGAATATATCTGCAAAAGTAGACAGTTGTCTCATTTACACGCAGGCGCAGAACCCGCTTTCTAGCTGACAGTCGGCAGGAGTTCTCTCGGTGTGTTCAAGTGCACTTTTTACCCCGACGCGAGGCGACAACACAGTCGGCTTTCATCAGCGCTAGTTCGTCGGCGTCGGCTTGGTGTGTTCCAGGCTTTAAAGGGGCCATCAACATAAAGTGAAACCAATTTTGTTTCTGCGTGGTTAATTTATTTTTATTTTTTTATGAATAGAAAATTCTGAAGAACAGCATTTATTTGAAATATAAATCTTTTGTAACATTAGAAATGCCTTTAAATTCTATTTTTGATCAATTTAATGCATCCTTGCTGAATAATAGTTTTCTTTGAAATACAAAAATATTACTGACCCCAAACTTTTGAATGGTGTTAAATGTTAAAATAATTCAGTTTCTAACAGAATATTGACAAAATGTAAAAGATATTTGTAACACTTTACAATAAGGTTCATTAGTTAACATTAGTTAACTACCTTAGATAACATGAACTAAGGATCTACAATCCTTCTACAGCATTTATTATTAATCTTAATGTTAATTTCAACATTTACTAATACATTATTAAAATCAAAGGTTATATTTGTTAACATTAGTTAATGCACTGTGAACTAACAACAAACAATGAATAGCTATATTTTTATTAACTAACAATAACAAAAAATAACTAACAAAATTAAAAAAAAGTAACAAATGTACTGCTCATTGTTAGTTCATGCTAGTTAATACATTATGTAATACATACGTCGCAGATATTTTTTTTCTGAAAGACAAAAACTGACTGCACACTGTAAAAAGTGTTCAGATCACTTACCTAATTTTTTTTAGTAAACCCATTGGCTTAAAATTGTAAATAAACTCAATGCTTAATTGAAGAAAAAAATAATAATAATTGGCCTATGTGAACTTGACAATTCTACATAATTTTTTCGATTAAGCATAACGTTTATGATTAACAGGTTTCCTAAAAAAATGTAAGTTAAGTCAACTGATCACTTTTTACCAACTGTGTAAAAATAACACTGACATAAAGAAATGATTGTGAAGTCTAAGCACTCAGCCGCTGATAATTCAAAGACATTAATGATGAGTTTCTGGAAAAGGGGAACACATGAGAACAATGTGGTTTTCTGGAGGAATCAATTAAGTACTCTCCAACCGCATAATTGCACTTTAAGTGAGTTGCAGAACTTGTGAAAGCAGAGGATGGGGAGTGTCAAGATGGGCCCGGAGACAGGGTTGAGTGTCATTCAGAGCACACGGCCGGCCAGGGTGACCTCACGCTTGTAGTTCATCATGCACCATTACCATCCATTCTCATTTCCAAGCGCCCATTATCTCAGATGCCAGCAATATCGGCAGCATTTCCGTTACCCGCAAGATGTGATTTCCATTCCAGCTGTTGGAGGAAGACGATGACATGTCAAGCCCCACTAGACGATGATTCATACATGAACCAGACACTGCTTACCGAGATGAACCGAGATGTTCCAGAATATTCTGGCGCAGTGAGAGTTAATGCTAAATCACCTCCTGCATGTTTTATTATCCTCGCCTTTCTTCTGTTCAGCATTTTGGGAAATCACAGGTTTCTACAGCAGAGTCAACACCAACAGTGCAGGGGGACTGTGTGGGTGGAAAAATGAAAGGCAGAATTCTAAATGCGTCTGACATATCGTCCACTCCGCCGCTATGCTTCCCTTTAGAGCGCTTGAAGGTAACAAGCAGAGCTTGTCCGTCCAGAAAGAATTACAGACCTTTATAGAAAATGGAAATCAGAGCACGAGTGCATGTACGTCAGAACACAATAACAGGGATCAGTTGTAGTGCCGTTCTCTATTAACATCTGCGGCGGTATTCAAAGACATCCAGTTAGACCGAGCTTATTAGAACACTCAGCGGTCCATTTTTCTTTTTGATCTGCACATGTTCCATAACAGCATGTCATCGTTTGCTTTAGATCCACCATTATAGATAGACTGCAAAACCCAGCAGTGAAATTAACTAAATGAAATGAGTTCCTCATGAGTTCAAATGAGAAAAAAATGTGAACTCAATAACTTATATTAAGCCAGACTTAAACTGAATGAGTTGGAGCAGATTTCTATTTCACAGCAGATGCTTTGTGTCTGAGTGTATGAATGTTAAAATTAAGAGTTACTTTCTGTTTCTGCACAAGGTAGAGATGTGTTAGCGTTAAATGTTCTGTTATGTTGGGATTTATAGGGGTTACCTGCTTTTTGCGGATGATGTTGTCATGTTGGCCTTCAGCATGCACTGGGACGGTTTGCAGCCGAGTGTGAAGCGGCTGGGATGAGAATCAGCACCTCCAAGTCCAAAGCCATGGTTGTGTCAGGTTGGTGGAGAGTTCCTGCCTCAAGTGGAGGAGTTCAAGTATCTTGGGGTCTTGTTCACGAGTAAGGGAAGGCTGGAACGGGAGATTGACAGACGGATTGGTGCAGCTTCTGCAGTTACAGTCGATGTACCGGTCTGTCGTGGTGAAGAAGGAGCTGAGCTCCAAGGTGAAGCTCTCAATTTACCGGTCAATCTACGTTCCTACTCTCACCTATGGTCATGAGCAGTGAGTGGGTCATGACCGAAAGGACAAGATCCCGGATACAAGCGGCCGAAATGAGCTTTCTCCGCAGGGTGGCTGGGCACACCCTTAGAGATAGGGTGAGGAGCTCGGTCACTCGGGATGAGCTCAGAGTAGAGCCGCTGCTCCTCCACATCGAGAGGGGCCAGCTGAGGAAGACCTAAGACTCGTTGGAGGGATTATGTCTCCCGGCTGGCCTGGGAACACCTCTGTATCCCCTCGGAAGAGCTGGAGGAAGTGTCTAGGGAGAGGGAAGTCTGGGCAGCTCTACTTAGACTGCTGCCCCCGCGACCCGGCCCCGGATAAGCGGAAGAAGATGGATGGATGGATGGATGGATGGATGGATGGATGGATAAGGTTACCATTGTGATAGAGAAGTGCCTGCATGTGTTTACTGTATGTTGTATATCTGTGTCCATACAAGTATAAAGTAGCAGTCTCTTTGCTAGTTACAAGTTGAATTTGCTCAGTGAGTTTACTCTGGCATTGAGTAATGATGCTCATTAAATATGCCCTTGTATCCGAGCTGCACCAATCACATCGGGTTATCTGATATAGGCGGGCCAGAGTCGAGCTAAACAGATGACAACAGCGCTGTGACGTCGAAGTCATTAGTAAACATTGCAAGATGGCTGTGGATGAACACCAGTTGTTTGAAACGGCTTTGGCCGCTACAATGAACGAGTTAGACTTGGCTGAATATCTAAAACAGGAACAGAAGACGGCGCTCATTTCGTTCCTTTGCAAGAAGGGCGTTTTTGCTGTTTTGCCGACCGGATACGGTAAGAGTTTAATCTACCAGCTAGCTCTGCTGGTAGCTAAGCGATAACTTCTTGTGATTGGTCGTAGTGTTATCCAATTGCATGTAGTGCAGTGTTTCCCACAGAATTAGATTCTATTTGCGGTGGTGTGGTGTTTGGGGACCGGGGGGGGGGGGGGGGACGGGGTCGAGGGGTGATTAAGTTAAATATATCACACATATATATATATATATATATATATATATATATATATATATATATATATATATATATATATATGTTTATATATACATCATATATATAAACTTTATATATATATCATATATTTTTATTGACAAGTACACATTCCCATTGCCAACACTTAGTGTCAGATAACTTAAAGACTTTGCCATTGCTACACTTTCTATGCTATGACTGCTCCACAGACTTTTTGTTGCAAATTTTGCTCACACACAAACCTGGAACTGGACACACACACACACACACACACACACACACACACACACACACACACACACACACACACACACACACAAACACAAACACAAACTCACAAACTTACTGACACACTCAAACACACACATTCAAAAAGACTCACACACACACAGATTCAAACACAGACACACACTCACACACACTCAGACCCAAACACATACTCAGACACACACAGGCTCACAAACACACACCAAACTGGACCTGGAGGTGGACACACACAGACTCTGACACACACACACACACACACACACACACACTGGAGATTGAGGTGGACAAAACCAACACACACCAACCTGAACCTGGAGATAATAATAATATAATGTCTTGTCTGGTGGCTGTGATATGAACCTACCAACGTCCGTTGCAATGATTTTTTGAAAGACTGATCGCGAGAGGAACAAATGACGTTTTAGTCGCATAACATCGGTTAATGGAAACGCCGTCATTTCGCAATAGTTGTAACGGATATTTAGAAAAAAAAAATCGCAAAAGTTTTGCGCGAATCTGTAATGAAACGCGACAGCGCTTAACATCTAGACAACTTCTCAGAGTTATGTGGAGCAACAGTGTTCATTATACTAACCATTCAACTCCGGATTGATTCTGGAATCTTCGCTGGGGGAATAAGCATTAAGCACCGGCAACAATCCGCTCTCTACATGCTCATGTTTTGATTCAGATCGTGCGGTAAGAGAAGGAGGGGCTAGTCGTGCCTCCATTGTCAGTTTGTGAGAGAGAGGGGGAGCAAGCAGCGCGAATAAAATACAATTTTACCCATATTAAATAGTTAAAAAATCTGAATCAATCCGTGGCGGTCAGCGTTGATATGTGGCGGGCCGCCACAAATTAATGAATGTATGGGAAACCCTGAGTGAGATTTTCAAATGTATGCTTGGTGCCGCCCCTCGAGCTGGCCGATTTTCATTAGTCGATGCCAGACCATTAATCTTTCAGATTTAGGTCTGGATTTCCAGGCTAACTAATTACATCTTCAACAGTGTAATTAGATTACTGTACCAATTACCCTCTCTAAAAAGAATTGCATTACATATTACTTTCTAAATCCCATTTCAACCTTGGCCATTTGAACAATACAAGGATAGACATGAAACAATATAAAATTGCATAAATTATTCTTGAACTGACCGAAGTATTTAAAGGGAGAAGGTTGCATTAAAACATGCGTTTTAACATTAATGTTTGATGTTAAATCCGCTGTTTTATATATAATTTTTCTATAGTCTATAATGCAATTACATCAAAAGTAACTGTAATTAAATTACAGAAAAATAAAGTGTAATCCCTTACTTTACTTTTTCAAGGGAAAAGTAATTATTAAAATATTAAATATTTAGTAATGCGTTGCACCCAACACTGGTAAGCTGGTAAATGTATAAGCTGCTTTCTTATTAGGGTTTGCAATGTATAATTTGGATGCCCTTTGGTTTCTTGAGTGTATTCTGTTTATTTAGTTAGGTTTGGCATCTCCCAATCTTCAGCTTAGTGCCAAGTGGGCAGGGACAGATAGGCTTAGCACTGGTCAGCCAATCACAGCAGCCTTTTAACCTAATTACTGGGACAGGCTGAGTCTCCGGGAGAGGCTCTTGTCCTTCTGCAGTGATCTTAGGGGTTGAAGGGCACAGAAACAAAGAATGCTGAACATACAAACAGGTCTTTTAAAAATGGAGAGGGTAAACGTGGCTCAAAGCAGATGAAGGAGGAAATATCTTCCCATCACCTCCTCAACGCAAAAGTCATTGTGCCGAACATTCCAAACCTAAACAGAATTTGAGATGGGAACCTTGACATTAACCCCCGACAAAAGGGAGTGGAAAATGTTGACATTTTCATTTTCTTATTTCTAAATGATAATGCCAAGCCACCCTATGATTATCTCCCTCTCCGAAAAGTCAATTTAATGTTTCCCTTTACAGCAGTGTGAGGCCTGTATTGACATTTCTGTACTCTACGGAGATATAAAGCACAGATTGTTTGTGTTTATTGATGAGTAATCCTAATCTTCAAATCTTAACCTTTGGTGCTGACAGAGTGGGTGCAGAGTGACTTTTTCAGGCAGCCAGGTCCAACAGGGACGGCCTTTTTCGGCAGCCAAATCCGACTGTATAACTCCATGGGGCTTTCACTCACGTCAGTGGAGGAATTCTGCAAAGCACACAACATAACACGCCATATCAACATGCGTAGCATTAAATTATTAACTCTACATTCGTTCCCCTCATGCATTAGTGAAAAACAACACTATAATTCAGACACACTTGCCCTGCGCGTGCAAAAATAATGACGTATAATCAAATATACATTTCCGTTTTCTTTCTGGATGTATTTTTCTACTAGATTTGGTAGAGGACAGAAATATTTCAGCACAAAAAGTGCATTTCGTTTTCATTCCTGAATGCTTAGACACGGTAAATTAGCACAGAAAACACTTTCTGTAATCCAGTAGGTTCTGCCTTTTGTCAATTGTCTATCAGGGACACTAGAATTTAAACGAGGCACCACAAGAACACGCACAGTCGCAAGCCCTTGACTGGTGTGACTTGAATTCAAGCAGATATTACAGTGGCAGTGTAGAGATCTGAGCAGAGGTGTAACAAGAGAAGGTAAAAAAAAAACAAGTTGTGCAGCAGCAAGAATGTGCTCAAGGGCAAATGCTATAGAGCACAGGACAGTTGGTCGAGGAAGGGCATGGCATTATTGTCATATTGAGGTCCACAAAACAGATGGATGACACCTGAATTTGCATAACCCTATAGATGATCCTTTCATTTCGCTCCAGTGTTAGGATGCAAGCACAAAATCACATGTACTCCTATTTATATTATCCTGAGATTCTGATTGGTGTCTCATCTGTTTTGCTACTTAATATTTACTTGTGGATAAATGTGTGCTATTTGAGTTTGCGACTTAATTATATTATGCTTTTGTATTTTACGAATGCGAACATGGTTAAACCTGTGTAAAATGAGGACATTTTTATGTAGTTTTGAGTGTGAAAACAGGTTAAATGTTTTGAGAAATGTTTTGAGAACTGAATAAATGGTTTAGAAAACTGTGCCAACTGAATTAATCATAGTGTTTTAGAAACAGAAAAACTGTCAATCTAAAATACTAAATCAAATATTCCAAGTAAATTTATGCATTTTGACAATTTAGTTAATTAATGAGAGACAAATACAATAACAGAACTCTTGCCAAAGAGATCCACTATAAATGATACAGCAGTGCCATAATAGTAAAATACTGTAACTGAGTCAGATTGATTTCACTCAACAGGCCTATGGATTATAATGCAAATGTAAGAGTTGTACATCTGTTTATGATTATGAGCGTATGATTAAGAGCATTACTATTCAATAAATGTGTTGAGATCTATGGTCAAGAGAACAATTAAAAGTGTGTGTGTTACCCTATACAGTAACATCAAGAAAAAGATAAAGGTTTAAAATGAGGTTTAAAACAAATTCTTCAAATCTTTGCGATAATAGCGCTTTTGGCATTGCCAATTCCCTCCAATATTTTACTGAAAACGGCACAAAATGTGTTATACATAAAATTATATATTAGGAACATACATTTTGGCAGTGTGACTGTAATAAATTATTGAAAATGCATACTAACTTTGGGAAAATTAACATGCTTGCACTCTACCAACTCTGCAAACAACATGTCCGTGAGTCCATCTGAGCCTGAGACTACTTGACACAGAGTGCTTTGACAAAGCTGGAGGCCACAGTGGTTTGACCTTCATCGCAGAGATTTGGTGAGAGAGGTCTTGGCTGGGAGAAAGAGGAGTTCAGTCCAGTCATGATTAAGCTTGAGGGTACAGTAAGCATCTAGTTTGAAATGTCAGAGAGGTGCATTGAACAAATAAATGTCCAAATGAGCGTGAGATGTGATGGAAGAATAGATGTGATCGGACCCTTCTACATGTCGAAAAAACAACATAAGCCCAGTGGTGAGGATCCGTCTGTTGGGTCAGATGACGACACTCACACAGAAAAACGCACAAGTTGGATTCAGCAGTTGAGTCCTCTTGAATGCAAAGGAGGTGGTGGCTAGGAGTAATGAAAAAAGGAATAACATAAATCGCCAGTCATTTGGAAGTGGGGCAGGTAGTTTATTTCAGTTTCTTGAAGACAGGATAAAGTTGTTTTTATAACATCCAGAGGGAGGTCAATGGACACATGTAAGGTCTGCTGGGAGCTATGACTCCAATAACCAAGCCAAAATGCATCCAGAATATTTGCCCAAATGATTGTGAGTTATTCTCAGACTTTCAAAAGACTGAATGGTGAGATCAGGAAGGGGGGAATTCGGGAATTTCCATTACGGTAGCATAAGAAGAACAGATCCACGGTCTAGCGGTTAGAGCTCATGTTCTGACACGATTGAAGGATAGTTCAGGCAGAAACAGCATAGCTTAATACCAGATTAATACCAGTCTTAATCTGGAGACTACATAAATGTGGCCTTCCTGAGTCTCAAAACTTCAAGCCTCGGACTGAATCTTGGCTTATGGACTGCAGAGAACAACAAGACTCTGAAGAACTGAATTACGTCCATGAACTACAGAAAAACAAGAAAGCATTTCATAATTGAGAACATTAGCCCTTTAAGGTACGCACCATGAAAAAAGCAAAGGAAAAATTATTTCTTTGCATTTTTTATTCAATTATGATAACAATAACAACAATCAATATTTTTTTTTAAATTAGATCCTACAGTATTTTAGATACAGTGCTCTACCAAACGGTTGAGATGTCTGTTCATAGTAAAAGAACAACATTCAGAACAAGTCATATTAAGTGCAATGTCTTGACCAATAAAAAATCTGATGGTTGCTATTGATGGCTCCAAACACATCAAGAGTGTGTGTGTGTGTGAGTGTGAGTGTGTGTGTGTGTGTGTGTGTGCTGGTGCAAAATTTCAACCAAGATTTGATTAGTACGGAGCCCCCCCAAGTCCCACTTTGTCAAAATTTTTTTATTATAACTATCTTGTGGCCTCAGGATAGTAACTCGTGGCCTCAAGATTTTGTTACTATCTTGAGACCACAAGTTACTATCTTGAGGCCACGAGTTGCTATCTTGTGGCCACAAGATAGTATCTTGAGGCCACAAGTTACTATCTTGAGGCCATGAGTTACTATCTTGAGGCCACGTCCACGAAATACTATCTTGAGGCCACGAGTTAGTATCTTGAGGCCGCGAGTTAGTATCTTGAGGCCACGAGATAGTATCTTGTGGCCACGAGTTAGTATCTTGTGGCCACGAGTTAGTATCTTGAGGCCACGAGTTAGTATCTTGAAGCCACGAGTTAGTATCTTGAGGCCACGAGTTAGTATCTTGAGGCCACGAGTTACTATCTTGAGGCCACGAGTTACTATCTTGAGGCCACGAGTTACTACCTTGAGCCCACGAGTTAGTATCTAGAGGCCACAAGTTAGTATCTTGAGGCCACGAGTTAGTATCTTGAGGCCACGAGTTAGTATCTTGAGGCCACGAGTTAGTATCTTGAGGCCACGAGTTAGTATCTTGAGGCCACCAGTTACTATCTTGAGGCCACGAGTTACTATCTTGAGGCCACAAGATAGTATCTTGAGGCCACGAGTTACTACCTTGAGCCCACGAGTTAGTATCTAGAGGCCACGAGTTAGTATCTTGAGGCCACGAGTTAGTATCTTGAAGCCACGAGTTACTATCTTGAGGCCACAAGATAGTATCTTGAGGCCACGAGTTACTACCTTGAGCCCACGAGTTAGTATCTAGAGGCCACGAGTTAGTATCTTGAGGCCACGAGTTAGTATCTTGAAGCCACGAGTTACTATCTTGAGGCCACAAGATAGTATCTTGAGGCCACGAGTTACTACCTTGAGCCCACGAGTTAGTATCTTGAGGCCACGAGTTAGTATCTTGAGGCCACGAGTTAGTATCTTGAAGCCACGAGTTAGTATCTTGAGGCCACGAGTTAGTATCTTGAGGCCACGAGTTACTATCTTGAGGCCACGAGTTACTATCTTGAGGCCACAAGACATTATCTTGAGGCCACGAGTTACTACCTTGAGCCCACGAGTTAGTATCTAGAGGCCACAAGTTAGTATCTTGAGGCCACGAGTTAGTATCTTGAGGCCACAAGTTAGTATCTTGAGGCCACAAGTTAGTATCTTGAGGCCACGAGTTAGTATCTTGAGGCCACAAGTTAGTATCTTGAGGCCACGAGTTAGTATCTTGAGGCCACGAGATAGTATCTTGTGGCCACGAGTTAGTATCTTGTGGCCACGAGTTAGTATCTTGTGGCCACGAGTTAGTATCTTGAGGCCACGAGTTAGTATCTTGAGGCCACGAGTTAGTATCTTGAAGCCACGAGTTAGTATCTTGAGGCCACGAGTTACTACCTTGAGCCCACGAGTTACTACCTTGAGCCCACGAGTTACTACCTTGAGGCCACGAGTTACTACCTTGAGGCCACGAGTTACTATCTTGAGGCCACGAGTTACTATCTTGAGCCCACGAGTTACTATCTTGAGCCCACGAGATACTATCTTGAGGCCACGAGTTGCTATCTTGAGGCCACGAGATACTATCTTGAGGCCACGAGATACTATCTTGAGGCCACTAGTTACTATCTTGAGGCCACGAGTTACTATCTTGAGGCCACAAGACAGTATCTTGAGGCCACGAGTTACTACCTTGAGCCCACGAGTTAGTATCTAGAGGCCACAAGTTAGTATCTTGAGCCCACGAGTTACTATCTTGAGGCCACGAGTTACTATCTTGAGCCCACGAGTTACTATCTTGAGCCCACGAGATACTATCTTGAGGCCACGAGTTACTACCTTGAGCCCACAAGTTACTATCTTGAGGCCACGAGTTACTTTCTTGAGCCCACGAGATAGTATCTTGAGCCCATGAGATACTATATTGATACTATATACTATATTGATCAAATATTTCTCATCAAATATGTAATTTAATAATATCAAATGTATCATTTTACCAACACTAACCCTTTTGTTCATTGTAAATAGCTAATTTTACCAACATTAGCTAATTTTACCAACATTGGCTAATTTTACCAACATTAGCTAACTTCTCTACCCTAAAAGGACTACTCAACCGTTTGGTAGAGCATTTTTTGAAAAAATTATTTGACCCTTATAAGACTTATTTTTGTTTAATTAAGTTACATAATTCTGTTTAACATCTCCTCTGAAACATAATATGTCAACAAAATAGTTTTACCTTTAAAAGTCCCGCCGATATGCGTCATCAAAGGATGAGTAAATTTTTGCTGTGTCACATGCTGTTTGAAGGAACAATAAAAAGGCATGCTGCTCACAGACACAGCGCCATCTAGTGGATTTTTTTTAGCATTGCACAACTACACCAAACAATAGAGATGACTCATTCAGGTTGAGTTAAGCTTGATGCATTTTTCAATTAAATATAGTGACTTAAAGTGGGGTCTACCAAACGGTTGAGTAGTACCTTAAAAGCTATGGATACAGCTGTGATGGATAGTCATGGCTACTTAGCCAGTTTCCAATGCTATGTCAGCATCTCCAGCCATTCAGTTCAGTGTATTTATGTAGCTAGGCATTTTGGCTGCATAAGCATATTGTAAAAATGGGATTCTGTTGCATTTGTACAGCTCAGCATTTGAAAAGATGTTGCTACAAATTCAGCATTTTCTCTGTCTGGCTCTTTGACTGGATCTTGACTCCAGCTACTTGACACAAGGAGGAGGAGAAACTGCGCACAGGCTTCATGGATTCTTCTGTACGTTGTGGTATCAACAGGTTTGAAATGAACAAGATTCATCTTGTAAATGTAAAACGAATGCAATAGGAAATGGATGACAGAAGGCAAATTCAAGTTTGAACTGTTCCTTCAGCAAATCTCTTGTTTGGTATTAGAGGACTTTGAAAATAGTCCATATGATATCTGTGCTTTTTTTTTTGCACTTAACAACTGAGGAAGAATATATATGGAAGAAATTTTGGAAGAAAAGGACTTTAAGAGTCTTGCACGATCTTCCAGTCCCGTTCCTTTGCTCTTTTCTTGACTATCCTCGTCAATAAAAAAAGCAGAAAAAAGGCCACAAATTACAATGCATCACTTCAGCTTGAGCCAAGATGTCATCAGAGAAAGTGTTTGCAGATGAAGTGTTACAGATTGTGGTCTTTAGGGCTTATTCAACTCAAAGCGGACCCACGAAGAGACATTGTTTTGGCATAGAACAATACGACATTACTCACAGCGGACTATCAGCAGCACCAAAGGCCTCCAGGAGAGATAAATAAAAGCGTTAGAAGATAGATGAAGTTTGACAGGTATCTTTAGCAGTGGTTCGCTCTTGATGCAGACTGTATAATAGTTGATAGTCATCCATCCTCAAAGTAGCGACAATACTCTATTGTCTCTTTCTGACAAAGCTTTTGCTTACTCTAGCACAGATGCACATCATAAAACTGATGTTTATGCAGCCTTCATTTCATTTCACAATGTCATAATTATCTGTGGGAAAGCCATGATATTCTTCAAGCCCTGATTTTCACTTAAGAATCAATGTGAGGTCACATTAAAAGTGGAATTTGCTAGCAAGAATGACTTTTAATACCATAAAACTTGGCAATGCAAGACTAAAAGAAAAATGCTGTTGCATTCCCCTTTGCCAAAATCTGTTGATCCACTTGTCAATGGGCAGGAATACAAAAAATGCCGAGGTTTGATCTGTAGTTTTAACCCTTACGCTGTGATGAAAACCCTGTAACGCCTTTAGTGGTAAAAAATGCTTCCAATTTAAATAAAAAAAAAATTGCTTGTAAATCTTGCTATATTATCACCAAATATTAGATTCATCTTTTTTATCAACTTCTTGTCTTTCAATTAGGACAGGTTTTGTATTTCTTTTTGGAGGCCTCATTTATCTGAGGATAAAGTTAATCTCTGTGAAAAAGAAAGCCTGTCCTAATTGAAAATTTACAAAAATATTTAATCCAATATTTAGTGATAACAGGCACGTGCACAGGTAGGGCTCAACCTGTGCAGAGCACATGCCCTTTTTGCCCTTACACTCCGAAGTGCCCTTTTTTGGGTGGTGTTTTTTTTTTTTTTTTTTGTATTAATGCTATTGGTCACCATTTACGTCTGTCTGTCTGTTTTACAAATATTTAGCCAATGAAAGTTCTTTAAATGAACTTGTGTAAATCGCATTCGATCCTCAAGCTGTCAGTAAGCTGATAACTCCGCCCCCCTCGATATTCACTGAATCAACTGAAGTTCCACAGCAGCCGCACAGTAGACAGCAGCTGAACGAAGTTTTGCGAAGGGTAAATAAAAATCTTGTTGTTTGAATAAATAGGCTACTACTAAACACGTCTATAAAGGCTAATATTTTATTTATTTGATGTCTGACTCACTGACACATGTGGGACGTCGCCTGAGACTGAGAGGTATGGCTAGCATTTGCCATCTAGTCATAGCCAATACATAGACACTTAAATAGCCTGTGCATATAGTAACGTTAGCCTTTCATCTTTTATAAAATGCGATTTTGGCCAAATGTATTTTACAGAAGGAAAAACTGATCGCCCATATAGCCAGGTACAACAAACTAGTTGGTTATAACCTGTTGATGAAAATGTAATGTGATGCCGCCGGCGCCGTTTTAATGACGGACAAAAAATGCACATTTTCACACATTTGCTGGTCAAAAACTAGATACTGATAAGTAATACAACAACATATAATTTGTTTTTACCATCGGAAAAATAACAGGTGCGCCCCCGCGCTGTTTCGTACTGGAACTTACACAAAGCGACGAGTGATCCTCGTAACCTAGGTACCATATATTTCTAAGAAGTAAGACATTTCTTCTTTGATTTATGATTGCTGATATACACCTAATTTATTAACATTTAGACTAATCATGTTATGGTTAATTCAAGGCTGTTAATATGCACGTATTATCTAGCTAATTTTTTAATCTATAGTATTCTATACTCTCCGCTCGTTCTTACATGGTTTTACTACAGTAATATTGTAGTAGTGACTTGCATTTTTTTTTTTTACAGAAGATGACTGAAATCTTTATATTTTATCATGCAGAATGTAATTCATGATTTAATTCATTCCAAGGCCTCATTTATTTGATCCAAAATACAGCAAAAACAGTAATATTGTGAAATATTTTTATAATTTTATAACTTTCTGCATCATTACTCCAGTTCAGTACTCTTCAGTGTTACGTGATCCTTCAGAAATGCTTTTCACTGCAACTGTACTTTTCACACTATTTATTTATTTATTTATTTTTTCATTGCTGGCTTATTTTAGGGTAAGTGTAGTGAATAAGAGACCTTCAAGAGACCAACATCCCTGGCTCACAGAAGGTTGCTGTTAGGTTTAAAGAAGCCCTTAAAACCATGTTTATCTATATTATCTATATTATTATTATTATGATTGTTATTAATCGTGAATAAATCTAAAGCTTTTGAGACTATTATTTTGTGTTATTGAAAATGGGAGGGGGGTGCCCTTTTTTTAGTTTCAGCACATGCCCCTCAAAAAGTCTGTGCACGGCCCTGAGTGATAATACAGCATAACAAGAGATTTATAAGCTACCGGTATTTTTTGTAGGCCGGACATTTTTGACTGGAAAAAACACAAATATCACTTTATAAATATTTAAATTGTGCCACTACCAGCACTAACTAAACAAAGCTGGTTAAAAATCATTGATGCTTGTTTGATTTGTTTTTAACGCCATACCAGCTGTGGCTATTTTCATGTCGAGGAAAATTTATGGTAAAACAATGTTTACAATAAATTTTTTACAAAAAACCTCTATTTTGGTTAACTTTGTTAAAAACTTATTCAAGAGTGCTAACTGAATAAAAAAAGGTTTCTGGTCATTTTGGTGGATCTTCTAGTATTAAAAACTTGTGTCATCCTGGAATTGATAGAAACTTATTCCAACATTGGGGCTGATTTCATGAAGTTTGTTCATAGCATAAAAATCCCATTGTGTTTAAAATAGAAATGAATTATTGGTTTTAGATCCATAGGAGGTACTGTGCAATTTTTTAGGTCTGCTGATAATGCCTCTTTTGCAGCAGAGACTGCTTCATTTCCTTTGATTCCACAGAGTCCAGGTACCCAGCAAACCCAGATATTAAATTGACACCCCTCTAGTTCAAGTAGTTTATAAATAATCATTAAAGTGCTGGGTGATCATTTTTAGAACCGAGTTTGGACAACCCTGATGTAGTCGGTTTAGTGTAGTTGATGTGCATAATTAATTGACCACACAAACTTCATGAAGGTGAACTTAAATAACATTTACTTGTTCAAATGTCACAAAAACAGAGCAGAAGAGCTGTACAAAAGGAAAGAGTAATTGGGGATGAAGAGGTCATTTAACATCAGAAAGGTTTAGTTCATTTCACTCAGCAGCAGCTCTTACCATGAATCGCACATGAAAAATCATTACAAGATACTGCACTGTGCAACTTCACTCAGATGGATACAAAATAGAGCAGCAATTTTGATACCATTACAGACTAGAAGAAATATAAGAACACGAGCTCAAGACTCCAGAGAAGAAATATAATCTAACTCAAGCATGTACACCGCAAATAAACAAAGTCAAATGTAGTTGAGGCTCACAGTCTAGAGAGATTACAGTAAACACTGCCGTTTTTAGGCACATGAGTAACTCCATGTTCCATCGTAAGCCGCAGTACAAGTCAGAGGTAATGCGTTATCACAAATCAAAATGTCAACCAGATTAATAAGTCACACACACACACAGACTCAATCATACGTCAATCACATTCCAGTCTGCAGAAGCTTCTTCCCTTCCGGGGCACAGCAGTTAAACCCACAGAGGGGGAAAAGATGGTCACAGATACAACGGTAAAAGTAAATGTTACGCTAGGGCACAGGTCCGGCCTGCTTCACACTGTTGGCTCGTTTTAAAAAATAAAAAAATAAAAAATAAATTGGAGCAGTGCCAACTGAAAAGCTAACTGGCTCCCTCTGCTGGTCTGCAGTGGAGAGGCACCTAACGGAGGACACGAGGAGAGTGCGTGCGCATGTGTGTGTGGAAATACAGAAGCAACAGCAGGCATACTGTGCTTCAGCAGTACTCCGAGCCTGAACAGGGGAGAACGGCAGCCCATGTTCCATCTCCAACCAGCTGGGGCTTCATAACGTGACGGCAGAGACGCTAACGCTTTGCAACAGCAAAACTGTGCAGGTTGAACGAGGTCAAATAGAGGTGTGAAAGCAGGCAGAAAAACAAGAATGAGCGTGAACGAGCATTACGGGTGAGGAAAAGGACAGATTCTGGAGGATGAATATACATGATCCATCTCCTCCAAGTGCAACGCTGAACAATCAGCTCAGAAAACCTTGACTCTGTAAAATGGGATGAAAGGATGGAAAGTAGTGCAACACAAATACGGTGCGTGGTGGGGGAAAACTATTTTGAGACTAACACTAACCCAGAGCTCCCCATAAAGACACAAACAGGTGACTCACTGAAGAGAACAGACAGCTACCATATCCGTTGCACAGATACATGATATTCAAAGCATGTAAGGCTTGGCACTTGTGTGTGAGGGGAAGTGTTTGTAGTGGAGAAGCCTTTTTAGACAACTGAACAACTATATACACAACTAACAAGAGGCATAGCAGAAAAAGGCTATCGTCCTGCTTAAAATTATTCAAAATAAATCAAAATAAAAAAAGCCTACAAAATAGGACTATTCAGATGAGCAAGACAGGAACCCTTTCCTTTCGTTGTGGTGCTTGTTGCATCTTTGGGTTAACAAAAATAAAATTAAAACAAAATTAAAAAAGGCAAATAAAAAAAAAAGAAAAAAACTATTTACATACACATTGAAATTATATACACACACAAACTTCGGCAATCATCCATGACCGATCATCGGAGCTTCAGGGTCCTCCAATGGTTCCTGTTTGTTTTCTTTCCCCAAGTGAACTCAATGACGGTCCACCGCTCTTTCACGCTCTCACACACACACACACACACACTTAAAGATGGTATTAAAGTAGCAATCCCTTTAAAAGCTGGTGGTTCAGAGGAAGCCATCAAGTGCTGGTCAAAAGATGCGTTTGCGTTTCAGGTAGGAGTCAGCATAGTGTCCCCCGAGACCCTGAGAGTGCTGACCTACATAGCCACCCTCTGGACTGGGCTCCGGAGACGGGATGAGACGGGAGAACAGACGCTTCTGCCCGCCGATGGGAGTCTACACACGGACAGAAAAATCAAGAAGAATACCTGTTGAAAGGTTCCTGGCACACTTATTCGATAATTGACAAGGAGCAAATATAGATGCTAGACATCAGGGCTGAAGATGGCCTACCTTCATACCAGCACCAGGTGCAGCAGGAAAAAGGCTGGAATGAGTCACTGGAGGCATTCCAACAGCCTGAAGAAACAAACACTTATTCAACTTTCTGGGCCGGCTTACATATGTTCCGGCCATCTACGCAAATACAAATTGTAATAAAGATGGTATTAGGGAATTATGTGATGAGAAGGATGTCATGCTTCATATAAGTTCTGAAAATGGATTGAAGAGCTTTTGAAAATGGATCCAGATAAGTGATTCTTGGGCTTGCCGCCAACTCTGATCAAACAAGTGTCGCTCTTTTTGATGAGCTGCATGGCCACTCTGACCGCCGAAACGAAAGGATTTTTAATAATACCACGGCTGAACTGACTAACAAAGTTATTTAAATGTATTGCACATTTCATTCCAAAGGCAGATCACAAGACTACGGTTTAAATATTTGGGGCTCTTTTAAAAAAAAAAAAAAAGTTAACACTTATTCATCAAGGACACATTAAACTAATTAAAAGTGACAGTAAAGAAAGTTGCAGAAGATTTCCATTTCACTTTTAAACTTTTCAAAGAATCCTGGGAAAGTAGTGGTTTTCACAAAATTAAGCAGACGTATTGAAAATAGTTGTGTTAATAAATGTTTCTTGAGCACCAAATCAGCATATTTGAATGATTTCTGAAGGATTATGAGATGAACTGGTTGGGGTAAGTGTAGATCCCTTATTAGTTACAGGCCGTTCATCCAGTACACAATCCTCTAATGCCTTGAAGAATTAAAAACAAATTCTCTTCAGCATGTTTTTTCTCAGACAAAAATAGTATAGAATTTTAAAATGTGCCATTTACCAATTATAAGCCATAACATGAAGTTAATTAAGTATAATTAACTTGTATAAAAAAAAAAAAACCCACCTGACTACAGGTTCCATGAGGTGCCATATTTGTCGTGGTAGGAAAAAACAATATTGTGGTTTGACAAAGCGGCCAGTTTTGAGTACCTTATTGAGCTGGGTGGAGGGGATGCCGGTATGGCCACCAAAGCTGAAATAAGACTGTGGGGGGCTGGGTGGATAGCTGAAAGGAGACCCTGCATCACCGAAGCCTGCATGCCTGGAGAGCTTGAGAGACACAGAGACAATTACGATTTCACACGAGTCCAATCTTGGAACAGAATCCTTCTGCTAGTGTCAATGCAAGGAGGAGGGGCTGTACCTGCAAACCGTAGCCGGGAATAGCTGCATTTTCCAGAACCTCCTGCTGTTCATACAAGTGCGACAAAGGGTCCTACGGATGGGGTACAAACAGTGACAACATCCAGTTAGAAAGGGATAGTGAGGCAGTCACACATTCAGTGAAGTTCCTCTTAACACATAAGCCAACCTGGTGCAGAAGAGGAAACTCTGGTGTGCAAGACTCTTGGAAGCGCAGGCTATAGTTTGAGTGGATGCTGTGGTTTGTGCGTTGGTTAGACGCGCTTCCAATCGCAGTTTTCTTCCTGTAGGGGTGAGCTCTGTTGCTGGCACCTAAATAAACGTAATTCTTCAAGAAATGCAACAAGGTAAAAATAAGAGAGAAAAAAAAAAAATGGTGCACGAAACACCACAGGTAGACTGACCTGAGGATGGGAATATGCTAGGAGCACTGAGAAAGGGGTTCTGGGACACACCAACTTCTTTGGGAGGCTCACCCAATATAGACACCTCCAAGAAAAGAAAAGATTTGAATATACAAACCTGTTGTAGATACTCTTTAGCATCACACTGAACACTAACAACTGCTTCAATTTGCTGTTGCTTCAGCATGAGCAATTTCAAAGCTCTCCTCTGGGAGATCATGTGATTAGTCATTAGCCATTAGTAACCCATCTCACCCCTGGTAGAGTCGGCCCATCTGCTCCTAACATCCCAGCCAGGAGGGACATGCTCAATCCCTGCAGTGCAGGAGAGGATGGTGGGGGAAAGCCAATCGGGGTGGCTGGGTTCTCGGTCTCTCTCCCAAGAGGTCGACTCAGGGATGGTTGTTTGATGGGGCCAAGAGGCTCATTCTGCAAGCCCAGTGTTGGAGCAATAGCGCCTGAATGAAAATAAATTTAAAGAAGCACATTAAACCCTACAGGGTATCCAGACTTCTTGGCCAATGATTTTCCATTAGTTTTCCCAGTTGATTAGGATTATTGAACAATGAATTTGAAAAATCAGACTGCTGTGGTAGACTTTCATCTGTATGTCAAATACAAATACCAGGTTTGGGAATTATTGACAAGACTACTTGGCACTCAAACGTCACAAATAAGACGAAACAGAGCACTCAAAGAGCAATATAAAATGTGTCACCTAAACAAATCAGCCCGGTTTCTACCTATTTTGTTCCAAACCCGCAAGACTTACAATCATCTTTGGATGTCAAACACTTAAGTCGCTTCATAAAATTGAGGTTAAACCACTGGATTCACATGGATTACTTTGTCTTTAATATCTTTCTGGGGCTTGAAAGTAGTAGTTGAGTAGGTTGTCAATGGAGGGAGAGTAAGCTCTCAGATTTCATTAAAAAGATCTTCATTTGTGCTCTGAAGATACAGGTTTGAAACGACATGAGGGCGAGTGATGAATGACAGAATCTTAATTTTTCAGTGAACTAACACTAGGCTAAGTGTTTTCTGTGATCGCATCACTAGCGGCCCATTTAAGACCCATTACCATGCGTTTCAAATGAGTTCTGTGACCACTTGAGTCGAGGACGATCAAACATTAGCTGAGCGGTCACATCACAGCAGTCCAGAATGCATCAGGAAGGATTAGTATTTCCACTACAAATATATTTTTTGACTACCTCCATATGTGGTTTCAATGTGTCAATCACAAAAAAAGGTGCATCTTTATGAGGTCAAAACAGGGTGAGTTCCACATATGCTGATTTTTTACTTCAGGAATTGGGCAAAAACAAATATGGAGACAAAAAAGTAAAAAAAACAAAAACAAAAAAAAAAACCCACAAGTACGTACGTACCGCTGAAAGATGCATGTCACCGCTCTAGAGTAGTAATTACCTATTGGTCACAGTTATTTTTTTCTATCTTTTTTCACACTGAAGCCAAGTAAAATGACTGCTACCAAGTTAAGCTCCCTCAAAAATAGAGACAAACTTGGATGATTCAAAAAGTGCAGCACTTTTGATATTTCCATGGTTTTCCAAGACTCTAAGGCCGGTGACACACTGGATGCGTGGCGTGAGCGTCTCAGCTGCGTGGCGTGTCCGTTTTTATTTCGGCTCCCATGTTAACAGGTTAGAGCTTGCACACTGCGTGCGTGACACGCGCGTCTCGAGCCGCGCGGAAAACGCGTGCCTACTAGAAATAGAACCGACGCCTATTTTTCACACGACACGCAAGCGTCTTGGAAGCGTTTCCAGGCAAAATTGAATAGGAAAAGATGTTTATATGACATTTTGACACGAATACATATTAATAAATGTCATTTTGATGTTTGAAAGTGTCTAGGGTTTGACATAAATGCAAATATAAATGCAATTTAAAAAAATATTATCGATTTTCAAATACTGCACCTGTCAATACAGAACGAAATATTCTATAGTCTATATTGCCGTCAACACTGCCGACGTTGTCTTAGCTGCTATATATTTATGTTTAACATGAAGTATAGGCCTTCCACAACTCTCTCCCCATGTCACCAATATGTCACCTAGCAGCAGCAGCGCCGCGTCAGACACGCTTCTGGTGTGCAAAGACATGGAAAACGCGATGCAGCCGCCACGCAACAGAAACGCCACGCTCACGCCACGCATCCAGTGTGTCACCGGCCTAAGGGAAACCTGCCCCAGTAAATAAGAGCACAAACAGACCATTACAAAAGTGTGATACCTTGAGACATCTCTCCCAGCATGTTAATGCCTTGTTGGAGAGGAAGAGCAGCTAGAGGATTTTCACTCAGCAATCCAGCCTGTGGAAAGACAAGAACTGTGTTAGTTTGACAGTTTTATACAGTAAAATTCTTCAGAAACAGACACTTGTCAGTTACAAAATTAGAGGATGTAAACAGCACACAAAGGCAAAAATGTTTGATAAATTCTGGCTGATAGATGTAGCTAATGGGGTTTTACCAACTATTCGCTTGGACTCAAACTATTAATATGCGGTAGAAGAATAGTTTGACTATTAAAAAGCACACAACCACCTCACACCCACACAGAGCAACCACTCACACAAGGAAGGAGACTGCACTCTTTATTGTGCAGAATATGTGCCCAAAGAAGAGGATTCCCTAAAAGAGCTTGCTGAGAGGGGAGAAGAAGAGAGTGAGAGGGCTATAACACATGCTGCTGGGACAGTGGCAGGTGATGAGGGAAGGATTGACATTACCTGTTGGACTTGGTTCTGGAGCAGCATCTGCATGAGGGCAGCAGAGAGGGCAGGGTTGGCCAGCAGAGGGACGGCGGGGGCAGCTCCCAGAAGGCCTGCATATTGAGAGAAGAGTGACAATCAAATCCATCGTCTGGATGAGAATACAAACGAGCATACACAAGGAAATCAATGAGAATAAGCACCTTGTTTATGTCCCGGGTTGAGAGACGCCATCATCATCTTCAGCGTGGCAGGGTTATTGAGGCCAGTAAGAATCTGTATGGCATTAGGTTCAGGGAGGAGACCTTTCCCTCGGTTCAAGGCCTGCAGACGTACAGGACGACATTTACATGAGCATGTAAAACCACAAGCACTTAATCCATACTGATACAAAGATTCAACATGACATTACAAAATGAAGGTTTTATATGAACCACAACCAAATTAAATTAAAAGAGGGAACTGAATGCAAAACATTCCACCTTTCACTAAATTAACGCTTCGTTTTTAACAAAACCGTAAAGTGAAACTATCATTCTATTGCACAATGCAGAACAGTTTCTTTTGTGAATGGTTTGATTTTCACCAAGAAGTGGTGTGTGTGTGTGGGGTTGGTACCATGGTCTGGGCAGCAATGAGGGCAGCTAACATGCTCCTTCCAGGTGGTCCAGGGGCGCAGAAAGACACACGTATACGAGTCCCACCCAGAGATCTTCCATCAGTCAGCCGCTGCACGTCCTCAGCCATCTCAGGTGTGGAGAACTCCAGCACTGCAAACCGTCGAAAACTACAATCCTGACCTTGAGCAAGCTATGGGGGAAAAGAAATCAATTTCATAATTTTTTTTTTTAGATATGAGGCCACCCCAGCCAGTATAACAACTGACTTGATTTTACATTTTGGGGTGAACTATCCCTTAATTTACACACTTTCTTCTGCAGAACATTACAAATATTTAGATGCGTTGTTTTTTATTGTCCATACATTGAAAGTTGATTGTAACCAAAACCTTTTGGTTACCAATAGGGCTGTGTATTGGCAAGAATCTGGCGATACGATACGTATCACGATACATGGGTCACGATTCAATATATTGCAATATATTTCGATACTGTGCATAAGGCGATATATTGGGATTTTTTTTAAAGTAAATATATTAAAAATATTTAAAAAAAAGACATGATGTGCATCAAAGTCAAAGAAGTTTACTTTAGGTAAACAATTCAGTACACAGAAAATCAAACTGCCAGTTTGGGCTTGTGGTTTACAGGTTCTTAGTGAGCAAATGTTTATATGCTCAAGTAGGCCATAATAAAAGAAAATAGGTACATAGCCCCTATCACAATACAAAACCAACGTGAACTGGACGAAAATGAATGAAAGTGGATTAAAGTGAACAAAATGAATTTGTCATATTGAAATCAAGTTTTATGTGATACAAGATTTTAAAAGAACTGGACGCGCGAATGAGGCGAACCGCGCCGCACTAAACGCCTCGTGCCGCAGGACCTCCAGACGCGCGCGTAAACGCGTCTTTGCATTGACTTAACATTGCAATCACTCGCGCCAGATGCTCTCTTCGCGTTTGATGTGAACGATGCACGCGATTACATTTAGAAATAGACAAGCTTTGTTTCCAAATGCACCAAGCAAAGATATCCTTTCAGTTGTATAAACTTTTATAAAACCAGCCAATATAATCACAATAAACACATCCAAAATGAAATATTTAACATATAGGCTATATAACAACTGCACAACGTCTAATTTGTAAACAAAATGATTTACGCACTAAATCCAGCATAAACTCTGGCACAATTTGCATATGTTTAAACTCTCAAGGTAGACATCACATCCCGAACCTCACAGCAATTGGCTGCCGACTGCGTTTTTAGCTTGATATTTGTATAAAGGAACTGCCCAACTTTTTGACGCTCTCGCTCTCAACGCTTTCTACGGTCCGCTGTCAATCCTAAAATGTCCAGTGGACACGCACCGTTATAGGCGAGCCTGGCGAGGACACTAGTGGTGCGTCTCAGCATAGCTATCTAGTGGTAGGGATTTAAACAACATAAACGTGAACCACTGTCTTACCATGAATATTTTTGGACGTTAAAAAAAAAAAAAAAAAAAAGATATTGCATTTTTGAAAATCGATACAGTATTGCAAAATAAAATATCGCGATACTCAAGTGTATCGATTTTTTCTTACACCCCTAGTTACCAACATTCTTCACAATATAGGCTATATATTTTCTGTTCTGCAGAAGTCAGTCATAAAGGTTTGGTTCGACATAAGGGTGAGTAGATAATTTCCAATTTTGAGTGAGCATTCCTTTAAACGTCAAAGAAAACGGTGTTAAGCTGCTGATATGGCTGTTGTTGGAGTTGTTGCTGATAAGTTGATGTTGGCATTAATCACAGATAGTTGGTTGCAACTTTGCAAGAAATATATAAAACATTTTCAATTCCAAAAACAAGAGAGCATTTGAAAGCAGGCGTCTATCAGCGGATCCCTAATATATCCACTGATAGACACCTGCTTTCAACCCCTCCCGTGTGTATCTGTGCAAGCGCTCGGTGAAAACATGTTTTTGAAGCATTGATCATTGTAGACAATCACAGACATATGTTGAGCCCGTGAACACAATGGCCAACCAGAGGTATTTAAGAATCTGTTCAACAGCGCTCAAAATACTAGAGGGAAATGCTGGTGTCGTCACTTTTTAAATTTCAGTACCGACTTGGTGCCGAAGTCTGTACTTTTGACAACACTAGTCCAAAGATTACAACATCAGGACATTTGATTCTACTCAGAAATAATCATTTGGAACGACATGCATGATGACTTCTAACATGTCCAACAGTAGATGGAAGTCTAACCTGTAAGAACAGTTGTACCTCCACAAGTCAACAGGATAAAACAGTGGAGAGAGGAAGGGGAGACAGAACACCAGGACAAGCACAGTACTTTGGTTTGGGCAGAGTGATTACAATGTATTTCAAAGCCCAGTACTATGCTAATCTATGGAAAACACATGCATACTTAGAGCAGAGAGACTTGGGAGCTACAATAATCTTAATGACTCCGTCAGGAATGGTTGCCTCTTGTATGAGTGGAACTGTGTTCAAGCAAAGACAATGAGGCGCTAAGGCCTTGATTATATATTACTGGAAAAATTCATTAGACATTATTTGGCCATTTTACGCATGAGGGGAGCCTCATCCACATGAGGGAGGCCAATCCAATACTTGACTAAAACCTGGGAAATTTAACTGGGAGCACAACTGGATTTAATGAGAATTAACTCCCAAAAGCCTCTGCTAATTCCAAAGCAATGGGGAACATGACAAACGATGCCAACAATGCCTTGCAGCCTGCGGCGTATGTGGTACACACATTTAAAATATGAAAAAGGCAGTAGCTCGCTCTCATTCCAGAATGACCTGCTGACTGACAGCACCTGGGCCGGTCATGTGACTGTCACCACAGAAACCAATGCACTCTGCCATGGAGCACTCAGCATGGCCTCATGGAAAACAGGTCAAAGGTGACAGAGCTGAACACAGTGGAAGAATAAAGGGGAAATTCAGGAAATCTGAAAATAGCCTATGCATAAAAACCAAAAGCAGAAAACAAAACTGAAAAATGTGTCAACCACAAACGTTTAGCAGAAAGCTCAGGCTGTTCCTTTCCATAAAGACAAAAGTGAAAAGGGACAGGGGTCAAGAACCATAAAGGACAAAAACTCCATTTAAGCATCATAAAGTCAGCTCATTTGACTACAGCTTTGTTTACACAAAGATGTTCAATAATTATAAACATACGTTTAATAATCATTCTAATTCTATGAGAACAGAGTCCACACCACAGCCATAAGGATGTCACAGGATTTTTCAATTAATCTTTTTATTTTATTTTTTTAAATGTGGTCGATTCAAAATCAATTCTCATAGGCCACACATCAATTTTTCCCTATTCAGGGCTCAAATTTCAGCGCGGGATTGCAGGTATTGTGAATCATTTTAATCATTTCCACGTCTCCCACTTACAATGCGGGAAATTCCCGCAAACATTGATTCACTTTAGCATGTAGATTAATCCACACAGCTTATAAAAACAAATCATTAATTTTAAAACTTTCTCCGAGACGCAATTTCACAAAGTGTTCAGCGCTGCTGCGTCTTCTCTCTGTACAAGCCAAGCGTCAAGCAGGCGGCGATACTACACACTCGCGTTTTGGAGTCGGGACATGACGGGATTGTCACTTGCACAATCGGGCCAGCATTGCATCGTAACTAATGTTTAGCATTTTCACATCTTTTAAGTCTTACCAGTTTAAACATTCAAGCGATTTTAACAGCTTTAACAGGAAAAAAACAACATGCAAAATTGTGTCAAAACTCAGGTCTTGGTGAGTAACCTCGTAGACAGTCGGTTATGTCTTAAGCATAAAACGCATGTGACAGACAGTATAACTAAACAGTAATGGATCATTGCACTAGTTCTTAAAGTAACAGTCATGTGTGTCTGTCATTAATTTTGTCAACAAAACAAAACAAAAAAAGATCTCTTTAATTGTAAGGAATCAGGATTAATAGCCTAGCCTATGTATTTAATTATTCAGGACTAAATTTATTCAGTGTTATTTTACATTTGATTACTTTATTCACTTTCTGTAGTATTTCTGAATACTAGTGTTAGACCTACCCAAAAACATTTTTATTTGTACCTTTATTCTATTATATTTGTGCTTTTTTGTGCTAAGGTTAACAAAGATTTTCGCCTAAAGGCACAACAACTTTAAGACTTATTACAATGTTTATGAGCCGGAATGGATAAATGTCAGTCATCCATAGGATAATGTCAGTAGAGAAGCTGGAATAAAAACACTTGAACATTTTGCAGTAAGACCAGAACAAGTGGAAATTTAGAAGTTTGACTGTAAAAGTAGGGGAAAACAATTTGTTACATCAAAAACAAGGGATTTCTAGCTAGTGGACAAGTGATGGCAAATCAAATCGTGCAGTTTCGCTTTAACCTGATTTGTAGAACATCTTAATTTTCTTATTTTTGCCAGTTTTGTCATCTGCCAGGCAAAAATGTGATCACTTAGTGCACCACTCCTCAACATTTGTTTTTTTAAACAGTGCTCTGCTCCATTTCTATTCACAAAAGGCTGAAGACAGTTCCTACCTTCAGTCCGATCAGCCACATTATCTTAATCTTTCTGCTAGTTTTTCATTAGCTGTATATCACAGGCACCCTAGATTTATTACCATAATACTGCACAAAGCATACAATGTTCCACCAGGTAAATAACAGCTACGGAGCATATGGAAACATGACGACCATGACTTCAAATTAAAACTCCAGCACTGGAGAAATAATTAAATGGCATGTTGATTACAATATCTTGCCATCTGCCGCTTTAGCGAGTACATATAAATGGCAAACAAAATTGACCCTACCTACTTATTATACATTTCTTATTGCACATTATACCATCTTTAATAATAATTAGGAGTGCACCAATGTACGGGCAAAAATCGGTACTGGCAGATAAAAGCAATTATTTTCACTATCGATCATCAGGTGATAGTTTAAAAACAGCAGATGGTCTTGGCCAATTATATCCTGTAAATCAAAAGGGTCCAAAAAAAAAAAAGTGTCAGAATGCATCTCATACTGTGTGTGAAGAAAATGAAGCCATTGAAGTTCATGTGACAACACATTAGCAGTTTTTTTGTTTGTTTTTTTAATCGGCTTTAAAGCAGGAGTTGCTAGACCTGTGGTTTTTCCCCTAAACCAAACATTATTTGTAACGCACATCCCATCCAATAATTCCAAAGAGCTTTGATACTTCTGATAAGAAAGAGTCTTTGTTTTTAAATTCTGTCCATTGTATCAAGAAATAAACAATAAATCTTAGTTGTGACGCAATATCCCAGTAGCGCGAGTCCGTTCTACCACTTTTTAGGAATAGTTCACTTTGAAATAAAATGTTGGTATGTTTTAGCTTACCTCAAGGGCATCCAAGATGTAGGCTAGGTGTCTTTGTTTCCGCAGTAGTTACAATTTTGATATTTTTAGGTCAAACCGTTCTTGTCTGTCAGTCATATAATGCAGGTCTATGGTCACCACCTCAAAGAGCATGCACAGAGAAGTCCAAATTAAGCAATTCCCCATCGTAAGTGCACATTGATAGCCTAAGACACGAAATGAGCGGTTTGTGTGAGAAAACAAACAGTATTTATATCGTTTTTACCTCTTGTACACTTTCCGGCGCTTGCGCAGACTAAGCCAGAACGCGCGCACACGTCACACACCAGGAAGCGCGTGCGCCCTCAGACCTGGACGTGGTTGTGTAGAGGTAGCCTGGTAATACCAAACTCTGCTACTTCGCTTTGTATCAGAGTCTGGCATGGCATAATTGAAAAGCGTTTTCTTTGTCGTGGGGGGGGGGGGGGGGGGCTTGTCTGAAGTTTAAAATCATTGGTTACCCGTAAGCCAATCACATAACGTTTGGTTATGGCGTGTGTGTTATGCGCATGCTCAGCCGCATCTAACTTCCACTGTAAACATGTATATTGCAAAAACAAAACCATCAAGCGAAATACCGGAGTGAACATGGTTGTGAACGACTTTTGCAGATTATGTGAAGTAAATCTACGCATCCACGGTACAATCAGTGTCTACGTCACGGCTCTCAGCCCGCCCTCTGTTCGTTGATTGGCCGGCTGCTTTCAGGCCGGAGGAAAACGGAAAGCTATGACGCGGTCTCAGACTGAGTACAGAAGCGAACTAAAATTGAGCGGAAGTACGAAGTCTGGCGTAGTCAGGCTAGTGTAGAGGTAAAAACGATATAAATACTGTTCGTTTTCTCACACAAACCGCTTGTTTCGTGTCTTAGGCCATCAATGTTTACTTACAATGGGGAATTGTTTAATTTGGACTTCTCTGTGCATGCTCTTTGAGACAGTGACCATAGACCTGCATTATATGACTGACAGACAAGAACGGTTTGACCTTAAAATATCAAAATTGAAACTACTGCGGAAACAAAAGACACCTACATCTTGGATGCCCTTGAGGTAAGCTAAAACATACCAACATTTAATTTCAAAGTGAACTATCCCTTTAATACAAGTTATTGCATGAAAAAACATGCATGAACATCAAATGGAGTTTAAATAAACAGTACAACTTTCCGAAACGCATCACGTCTCATTTAATCTGTTTCTGTGGCAGAAAGGCCTCAAAACAGCTTGTGAACTGTGTCACTTATCTTTGCATTAACATCAGGAAAGTTATCCAATGTTCATACAAATGTATACAAACATTTCAGTTTTTATTTGAGTAATTATCATATCTGAAAATAAAGTTGCGCTTCGGTTGTTAATTTTAACCTCAAATATTATAGTAATGTACCAAATGAGAGGGTTCCTTGTATAGTTTAAAGGTGCGTGAATGTGAATGTTAGCCTTAAGGTTATGAATAAGCTTGTGTGTTCCAAAACAATGACAAAATTCACACTTAGGAGATATAAGCATTCAAAAATTAGTCTCTCACTTCCGCTAAAATGGATCACAGATTTTTATGACATCACCGCGGACTTCAGCTTCTCATCACATCTTCTGTCCAATCAAATGCTCTCTAGAATCTAAAGCGTCCTGCCATTTTCCAACTGTACGTTGGTTAATGAAATATCTAGAATTTATTCACACCTCTACTATTGAATCCAACGTATCATCAGCGCTCGGATTCGCGTCCATGGTGCTGTCAAGTACGACTTCCAGTCTGTGAGGTAAACTAAACGCTATTGCCGATATTTGAAAAGGGGGAGGAGCCATTCAATATGTCCCACCTTAGCTTCCCAAGTATCAGTGCATCTCTAATAATAATAATAATAATAATAATTCAAAACTATCATAATATCCCTTGAAATAAATTTCTGTGGAGAAAAGCGCATCTAGAGCACGTTAGCATAGAAAACAGTGGAAAAGAGCGCAATGGAACCCAAAAACACACTGTGTGAACAAACTCTTACTTCCACACTTGAAGTAAGAGTCAAAAGTGCTCGTACCAACCTGGCAGAATATAGGAGCGTGCGTGTCAGTCAACACACTGCAGAGATCCTGAGCGGTGAGGATGTTTTGAGGTAGTCGGTCCACACAGAGGCAGCGAGAGTGCAGCATGGGATACGTGAGCGATCCAACCTCTGTCCAATGCACGTACAGCATACGTGACCCAAGCTGCTTCCCCAGCAGCTCTGACTTCGCCCTGGCTGCTGAGTCCTTCTTCATGTACTCCACAAAGCCATAGGCCTTCGAGTGGCCCGTGGCAGAACTGTGCACCAGGAAGCAGCGCTCTATGTTTCCAAAGGGGCGAACGAGCTCCTCAAACTGTTGCTGGGTGAAAGCCCTGGGAAGGTTGGCGATGCATAGCAGAGCGTCCGTCGGCTGCAGCTGCACAGAGATCTCACGGTCACGGAGAACATACTGGTGAAATTCCTTTATCGCAAACTGGGCCTGCTCACCATTCAGTAGCGTCACAAAGGCTTGAATAGGAAAAACAGGGAAAATGAGGAATGGCAATCATAAGAAAAAAATAATAATAATAATTTAGACATTCAAATTTTTTTGAAAAATTATATAAATATATAAATATGTAGCACAGGAATAAATTATTAATATTTAAGTCAAAAATAAATTCAGCATCATTACATAGCATTCAGTGTCACATGATCCTTCAGAAATTATTCTAATATGCTGATTTGATGCTCATGAATCATTTATTATTAATGTTTAAATCAGTTGTGCTGCTTGGTATTTTGTGGAAACTGCGATACATTTTCTTTTCAGGATTCTTCACTTAAAAAAAAAAAAAAAATTTTACAAATCGCTTTACTGTCATTTGTCATAAATTTAAAGCATCTTTGCTAAAAAATAATAATAATAATAATAATAATAATAAAAGCATTGACAAAACCCCCACATTTTTAAGAAACAAAGTTAAAAATAAATAGGATGCCTAAAACTAAAACAATCTGCAAAGGGTATGTTAAGTTGTTTCATATTTAGGGTTCACAAAATAGCAGTGCTACCTTTAAAACGGCTAAAATCCTGAACAGCTGATGCTAAATAAAGACTTAATCAGCTAAGAATGATGTAAAATGCTGCCAATATCTACATTAAAAAAAGACAAATGTCCATTCACATGATAATATGAGTCATACACACCTGTCCCTTTGTACTTGTCCACAAAGCAGTACTTCAAATCATAGTTGCTTAACAGCTCATGCACCTCCTAAAGAAAGACAACAGAAAAAAAAAAAAAAACCACAAAAAAACACTGTCACCACAATGGAAGAATTTAATTCATCGAACAATCACAGGATCCTTCATTTTGAATAAATTCAGAACTAATCGAATAGCTCAGCTCTCATCTCTATTCCCATGACTCATTTTGAAGGGTCATTCAGTGGTTATGATTGAGGGATTTATAAACAACTTTTCACAATGCTTTCTACTTTTACTTTCAGGCTTCCTACATGTTACCATACTATGAACCAGCACTTTCTTTTAGTTTCAGTGAAAGCAAAACGTTTTGTTTCAGCGCCTTCTGTCCTTTGTCGTCCTCGCTGCTCCCATTCCTATCTGGACAATACCAGAGGCGCACACACACACACACACACACACACACACACACACACACACACCTGTTTTCCCCATGAATCAAGCATTTTCCTAAGAGAACCACATGCACAAAGAACAAGAACCAACTGACCCGTATGAACTTTGGTGTCGGCAATTGAATCTGCTGTGTCAATGTGAAGGCGGATGATCAGAGTTTCAGAGGGATGCTTTAACCACATAGAACCTCGTGTCATCCAGTACTCCTGTAATTCATTACCAATCTAGGGATTAAGCTTTATTTTCCTGTAGTTTAGTGACTTCTGATGTAAAGCTAAATACTGTTAAGACGACAGAACAATTCTATATGAAACAATAATGGATTTAACATCAACATTTAGGGTAACCGTCTCCCTTAACACACTTTGGTCAGTTTAAGAATAATTTATGCAATTTTATATTTAAAAGAGCAGTTTCATGTCTATCCTTGTATTTTAGAGTGTAATTAGTACAGTAATCAGTTTGAGTAACTTACCCAAAACTGCTCCTGAATTGAGTAACATTAGTTGTATCTAAAAAATAAGCACTAGTGAAAATGA
Organism: Scardinius erythrophthalmus; assembly: GCF_964197995.2. Classification (NCBI taxonomy): domain Eukaryota; kingdom Metazoa; phylum Chordata; class Actinopteri; order Cypriniformes; family Leuciscidae; genus Scardinius; species Scardinius erythrophthalmus. The sequence goes on from NC_138221.1 coordinate 35,353,103, forward strand.
AGGTACTAAATCACCATTTCAGCTTATTAATAAAGACAAAAAACAATAGTAATTTGTTCCAAGCGTCAAAACTGCTTGGCAGACACTGGTAAACAACCGTTTGTAAAGTAACATTCGTGACATGAAACTTCATGGAAATGGCCACAATTAATATTTTCAGATTTAAGAGTCAGATTTTGAGAGATGTGATAGAATTATTGAAATGAAGCAGCGAACATATAAAATTAATTCACACAAGCTGTGCCTGTGAATAACCATCCGGGCATTCAGCTTGCATTAAATCAAATGAACAGTCAAGCAACATTTCAATACAGTTAATGTTAAACAACTCCCATTGGACTCCATCCCGTTACCGTGTCTCTTTAATGGCTGCGATGACACGAGGTTCGGTGTGGTCAAAGCATCTCTCTGAAACACTGACCATCCGCACTGTGCACATTGACACAGCAGACACCAAAACACTGTAAAAAAAATCTAGTCCATTAACTAACTTACTGAGTCAGCGATAACCGAAACGGTAAATGGATCAAGCTTGGGATGCCAGTCCTAAAGTCCACCAAGTTACATAAAACTATTGTTTGATGTACAAACCTGATTGCTGATGTCGGCTGGGAGGTTCTTTATTATTATTTTTCGCCGATTATAAAACTCTCTTCTAGTTCTTTCCAAACGGCTGGCAATCTCTTCTGGACTGAGGGCCATCAGTTCATCATCGAGCCGTCGCGAACAGTCGCTACCCGCCGCCGGTGAGCCCTCATCGACGGCGTCCGATTCAACTTGTTTGCCCGTTTCATACTCCCAGTTTTCAGGTTCGCCTGCTTGGTCGTAACCTGTATAGAGTGGATTCGGGGCAAAATTGGCACCAGTGAAGGATTTCTCGTCTCTGGCAGCTGCGCTAACGGACACTGCGGCCGCCATGTCTCCGTGTGGAAGTTTGTGTGCTCGCACTGCTCGTTTGCTTTGGCCAGTTTAAACAATACACACATGCGAGGAACTCGCCTGCTGATTGGTCGAGGGGAAATGCGTTTTTCTTTTTCGGCGTGAGGGGCGGGGCCAACGAGTCACGTCTCAAATTTGAACACACAGCAGGTGGGTTGCCAGATACCACCATTAATATACGGTACACAACAATAATCACTTTTTCTTTGTTTTATTATGTTCTCCGTTACCGTTTTTGCTTTTTCATCATTATTTTACTCTTTGTATTACCTAATACCTGATATCATGTTAAATGTACAGCCTGTACATTGTAATGTGTACAAATGTACCGTCTGTGAGATATTGTCCTAAACATACAATGCAGTTCAAACCAAACCACATAATAGACACTCTATTACAGACATCCTCTGGACTGTAGTAGAGCACTGTTGTTGTTTTTGTTAATACCCTGATGTTGATAGGTAATTATTTTTCAGTCGTGCATTTTTCAGTACAACGAGGATGAAAACATAAAAAGGGGGGATTGGTTGCCAGATCAGACTAGAAGCACTCAATGGGCCTCATGGTCAAGTCACCTTTATTTATATAGCGCTTTATACAAGATTGTTTCAATCACTTCTTCTCTGGAGTGGAAAGTGAATGAACATTACCATTGCTTTAACCTTCTTTAAGCACAAAGGAGCAACAAAGTGCTGTTAAAGAGATGTATAGATGCTGTTGTGAGATCTATTGTTGTGAGAATAGCCTATCTCAACTCCTGATTAGCCTTATAGTAACTAAAGTTATCTATAATAGCCTTGTGCTGTCAGGTCAGATTTACAGGGTTGCTTTCCTTTGGCTTGTCTAATACATATCAGCAAATCTAGGAATAGTATTACCCTAAAGTAAACAATACAAGACTCTTTGTTTCAAACCTATAGATCAAAGTTCATGCTTACCTTCCAGCAGAATTTCATCCAAGGTTGGCTTCGTTGAAGAAGAGCAATATTATGTTTTATTATTATTATGCTCTGCTGCTATCTGATATAGAACAATATTGTGAAGAGCTGAGAATATGATATAAAACAGTACTTGTCTTTACAAAATAAAATTTATTTATACAAAAGATTAAGATACTGGTTATACAATACAAAAATGGTTAGCAAATCAACAAAAGGTTACAGGTTGTAATAATTGCAGCTCTATCCGGTTTCAGGGCAGTCCTGAGTACAGATTCACAATGACTAAAATACCTTATATTCAGTAGCAGCAATATTGAATTACTTGTTCTCGTCCGAGGTCTACAAGTCAAAATATTCAGCGGAGCCAGATCAATCAAAGAATCTGAAATATAAGCTGAAAAGGTGTTAGATCCTTTTCAGGGCTAAAAGACAGCAAAATCAAAAAGCAAAGCCTCATACAGAAGCACTCATATATATAGGAACGTTTTGTTACATCAGTTCCTGTGCCTAGTGTTAGGTTGTTTCCCACAAGAAGTGAAAACATGTGACATCCATAATTCATGCAACAATGTGACTTTTAGTACTCCATTGTTTTAACTCTTAGAATTCTGTTACCACAAATGTGTATTCATCTCAGCATTCTTTCTACCTTTCCTTCTTTTCCATCGTGGGAATCGTTGTGTATGTGTTCTAGAGTATAGATTTGGAAATGGGGATGTATTTGTTAGCGCATCATACATTTCATTGCTTATAGCATCTTCTCTTGCAATGCATACATGGATATTAAAATCTCCAACAATTAAAACTTTGTCTGCAGCAAGCCAGTACTAATATAACTATTTTTTTCAGATAGAAAAAGTGAACACTTCTTTGATAAAGTGTTTATGGTTCCCTGGTGGCCTGTATACAGTGGCCAGTACAAATGTCAAGTGTAATTTATCACTTAAAGAGTCTTGGACAATGTTAAATAAAGCACCATCACTTCTAAAGATTTATATTTGAAACTAGACTTCTGAGTAATACTGGATATATTAATATAAAATACAGCAACACCTCTCCCTTTGCCTTTTAGACGAGGCTCGTGTTTCTAACAGTAATCTTGTGGGGTGGAATCATTTAAAGTAATGTAATCGTCTGGTTTTAGCCAGGTTTCTGTCAAACACACAGTTATGATCTGTGATCATATCCTTTTCAAAAAGTGCTTTTGTAGAAATGGACCTAATATTCAGCAAACCACACTTTATCATTTGTTCATCTGTATTATATCTGTTTTTTTATTTATTTATTAAACATCAAGATTTATCTGACTTCTGTGACGTAAGACAGCTAGCAGATGGTCGGTTTAGCCAGTCTTTTTGCTTCCTGACCTGGGCCCCAGTTAGTCAAGGTTCAACTCTAAAACTATGTGCCATATTACTAGAGAGAAGAGCGCCATGGGTCCCATCAATAGGGGTTCACAGTTGTTGTTAAAATGTGCTATAGTTTTGTATAACTGGTCATGGTATCAAGAGCTGGCCTAAAGCACCAGGTCTTGCATCTGCGCGCCATCAAAGTCACGCTGAAATGGAAGTAGCAACAGATCTTTTCCTACATATTGTGATATCGGATTATTGAAGAAGAAAAAAAAAAAAAGTTGCGGAGTCAGTTTTATGCAGCATTAGTTGACTGGATTTTTTAGATGTGAGCGTTGCATTTAAAATGAACATAAGCTTGCACACAGTTGTGGAGGGTCGAGGTTTAAGCGGACCAGGAGAAGTCGAGCATACAAAAAAGGATAAATTTGACTGACTCTTTCTGATCGAATGAAAATTCAAAAGGATCCAGTTATAAAAAGCAAGATGCATCCAAAAAATTGTATTTTGGTATACATTTTCAATACTTACATTTATTATAAGAGTTTTTATAGATACATTCAGTGGGACAATTAAGACAATAGCATTTCACTCAAGATGGTGTACAAAAGGCCATAAAACATACTGTAAGTAGAATTGCACATTTTTTAAAAAAAAAAGAAAAAATATAAATTAAAAAGAAACACATTCAAAGCGGCATTTATATCGTACTGTAAACATCTTAATTCATATTCTTAAGGCCTTCCAAATAACAGCCTGTCACAGACTTTGCTTACTATCAATAAAAGCAGAAAGCAAGCAAACACACCTCAGAGTATTTACACAAAGTTACATTGATTAGGAATGAATAATGTTCACAACTATGCATTCTTTGGTTATTACAGTTTAACAGCAGGACAAAGGTGCAGTAAGCGATTTCTGAGAAACACTGTTGATATTTAAAACTGACACCCAAACAAGCACATCCCTACCCAAAAGAAACATGCCCCTCCCATTGCTCTGCTCCATATATATATATATATATATAAAATAGTTGACAAAACACTGTTGCTATTTTTTCTCATGCAGTTACGCTAAGCACTTTATTTTCCCCGTCCATCTGAAATAAATAGCTGTATACAGTTTTATGTCACTGTTCACCTCTCTAAGCATTTCTGAGGGAGGTTTGCAGATCCGAGCGCTGACTCCAGCCCGAACACCGGCACAGTTTCGGTGGAAAAAGAGGTATAGTATGTGGGTTTCCTTAAACAGAACATTTGTATAAAAAATCCTCTTTTCTGAAAATATGGGCCAATGGCATGAATAGCCAAGTGTGGTCAGGCTCAAAGTGAAGTGCTGTGGTTACAGGCTGTGAGAACAGCACAGAGAGAGAGAGAGAGAGAGAGAGAGAGAGAGAGAGAGAGAGAGAGAGAGAGAGAGAGAGAGAGAGAGAGAGAGAGAGAGAGAGAGAGAGAGAGAGAGAGAGAGAGAGAGAGAGAGAGAGAGAGAGAGAGAGAGAGAGAGAGAGAGAGAGAGAGAGAGAGAGAGAGAGAGAGAGAGAGAGAGAGAGAGAGAGAGAGAGAGAGAGAGAGAGAGAGAGAGAAGGTCAGGTCAGCTTTGGTTGAGCTGAGCGAGCTGCACAGACGGTTGCAGGCTGTATGTTCCCCGTATTTCGTCAAGAGACTCAGCCAGGGATTTGAATGGCGGACGCTGCCCAGGGTTGAAGTCCCAGCATTGCTCCATCAGTAAGTAAACCTGCAATAAGGATTCAGGAAATGAAGCTGTTGTTCGAATAAACTTGTACGAATTTTTGTATTTATAAATATATGTGCCGCTTAGTTTCACACTACCTCACGGGGACAGTCTCGAGGGCACGGCAATCTCTCGTTTTTCTCCAGGAGGCTAATAAGTTTAACCACAGTCATCTGACCATGGACCAATCCCATCATCTCAAAGAATTTCTATGGAAAACAAAGTCATACATCTATCAGCTTAAGAGATATTGCAAACTTAAAGAAATAGTTCCAAAGGCTTTCTTTCTTCTGTGAAACACAAAATGAGACATTACGATGAATGCTCACACTGTTCTTTTCCATACAACATACTATATGTTGCAAATCCAATTGGTGGTCATATTCATGGAATGAGATTTGAGCGTTATGACTGAGGGCAAGATTTTCAGTGAATAACAACTTCAATTTTGGTCTGTTCTTTATGTAAAGCCAACATATAGCTTTATAAGACTTCCACAGAATTAAGTCAGACAGGTTTGTAATGACAATGAGGGTGAATAAATGTTTTTGGGTGTTTAATGAAATAAAGGAAGCAGTTGAATTCAATTACATTTAGTTTTGTTGGCTGTTTGTTTCAAATGTCGTGTGCTCTATACTGACCTCTATTGGCTTGGATGCATAAGGTTTGTTTAATACTTGTCACTCTGTCACACCAGATCTGTTTAGCATTTGTTAGGTTTTATTCCATTTCGTCTTTGTTTTTCTTAGGGATGCACGGTAACGATAACATTAAAAATTAATATATATCGGCCGATACCGATATGGTGGCCGATATTAATTTTTAATGTTATCGTTATCGGCCCGATAAGAAAATTTGGCCGATATATTAAAGCCAACAAATAATGGATTATTTCCTTCAGCTGAGACACTTCAGATGCGCGCTGTTCAACATGATGGTTTTGAATGGCTTGAAATATGATTGGAATAACTTCAAAAAAGGGAAATATAGTTAAAGGAGAACTCCGGTCAATTTTAACATTGAGCTCATTTTTTTGTACATTTGGAGTGCTGTCAATACAGAGAACAACGACAAAAATCGGTGTTGCCTACACCGTGTTATCCTCTTTTAAAAATTTGCACCCTGTTGACTTCAGTGGGGCAAGTTTTAAACCTGCTTTTAGCCTCTTAACATCCTTGATGTGTCATTACAAGTGCACAGGTCATGTGAGTGATTTCTTTGGAGTGAACGCGGGTCAATCTGACTGCAGTAGATGTGAAAGAAATGTATAAAAATGATGTTATTTCAGCCAGCGCACATACCTGTATTTACATCCTGTTTTCGGTCGAGGTCCATAGTAATCGAGTGTCGAGTTCACACGCGTGATCATAGGTAACTAAACCTATGCGCGCGAACTCGACAATATCTTATCCATATCTTTCACATCTACTGCAGTCAGATTCACCGTGTTCACTCCGAAGGAATCACTCACATGACCTGTGCACTTGTAATGACACATCAAGGATGTTAAGAGGCTAAAAGCAGGTTTAGTACTTGCCCCATTGAAGTCAACAGGGTGTAAATTTTAAAAAGAGGATAACTCGGTGTAGGCAACAGCGATTTTTGTCGTTGTTCTCTGTATTGACAGCACTCCAAATGTACAAAAAAATTAGCTCAATGTTAAAATTGACCGGAGTTCTCCTTTAAGGGCAACCTGTGCAGCGCAAGTCCAGTGTATATAGGCTACATAAAATTAAAATGAGAACATTATAATTGTGTGCTTGGGACATGGCTTTTAATGGTGAGACTTGATTTTGTAATCAGGCTCTCAACAATTATATAAAAATTTGGATTAAGGTTTATCGGACAATATATCGGTTATCGGCTTTCAAATATAAAGAATTATCGGTATCAGCAAAAATTTTCATATCGATGCATCCCTAGTTTTTCTCTGTCTCATACTATACACGTCATTAAAATTGACATTTTAATACCGTTGATAACAACAACAACAATAATTGTTTTTTGAGCAGCAAATCCTTACATTAGAATGATTTCTGAAGGATCATGTGACACTGAAGACTGGAGTAATGATACTGAAAACTCAGCTTTGATCACAGGAATAAATTACATTTCATTACTGTTTTTATTGTATTTTTGATCAAATAAATGCAGGCTTAGTGGGCAGAAGAAACTTTTTACAAAAACATTAAAAGAATTCTACTGACCCCAAACTTTTGAACAGTAGTGTATTTGGCAACTCATTCATATCTTTATGTGTAAAATCTGAACATTACTGATTGCACTTTTAGCATAAACACAACAAGCCAATACAAAAAATGACATAAAACCGAGACTTACCGAAGGAGGGCTTTGGCGATGATTGCAGTTGGTCAAAATCTCATAGAGGGTCACAGCAAAAGACCAAACATCAGAGGCAAAGGAAAACTTGCTCTCCTTCAGGCATTCTATGGCATACCTGAAAACCCAAGAAATAACATGTTTTGGAATAACTGCTCTGTTTGTTTTAAGCCCAGAGATAGTCCCCCTGTGGTGAAAATCAAGTTTTTAATGTTGTTTATCTGTCTATGTGGTGTTTTTAATACGCTTTAAAGGGCACCTATTATGCAAAATTCACTTTTACATGGTGTTTGAACATAAATGTGTGTTGGCAGTGTGTGAGCAAAACCACGCTAGAATGATAAAAATCCACCCAGTAGTTTTTTTACTATCTCAATAAATCATAAGCACTGTCTCAGAACACCCTGTTCTAGATTTCCCTCACTGTGACGTAGAAATGAGCTAAGCCCCACCGACGTGATTTGATTGACATCTGGTTTTGGCATAGACCCCGCCCTCGGTGATCTGCATCCTCAGCGACAGCCGGTAATGTCTCCTAAGAAGTGTAGGTGTTCTGTTGTGGGATGTAAGAATGGACATACTAGTCTTCACTAACATCAGAGCCACTGAAAACGCAGCGGATGGATTTTATTTATGAAGAAAAGGCACCACTTAAACTTCCTAAATACGAGATTCATTTTCTGACTGACTGTTTAGTGAACGAGGGTCAAAGTTAATCCTAGAGTGTGGATCGTTGCCTACAGTTCACGATCGCCAACGTCACCTCCAGAAGAAGTAAGTGTATTTTATGATTTTTGAGCAAATAGTCATTTCAATCGATGTCAGCAAGTTCAACAACAAATGCGTCTAAAGCTATTTATTGTCGTCGTCAACTCGTCATAGGATGTCTCAACAAACAACGTCAGACAGTTTTATGTCACGTAGGCATTTTTTGCAGCATTTACAAATGTAAATAAATTAAGGTCTTCTCTATCTCCATAGACAGTAGGCTATAAACGTCTATCTCCCTCCCCTTAAGAAATAAATAAAAAAATTCGTTTGTACTTCACAGTAGTGTGTGTGTGTGTGTGTGTAGTTTCAAAAAATTGCGCGAACGTTATCACAGTTCGTGTGTGTGTGTGTGTGTGTGTGTGTTGCACATCCATAATGGCAAAAGGGACGCGATTAAAACTTTGTAAGTACAGAAATGTATCAAATAACCATTCCGATACGTTTAGTCCATTCTCATTCGTGTTTATTCTGTGCCGGAGTCTCTTCATCATCTAGGTCCAGCAGGGCGGGGATTATGCAGCTCATTTACATTTAAAGTTGTAGACGCCAAAACAGCTCTTTTTAAAACAGGCCCCAAAAATGACATTTTCAAATGGTTATAATAAATTAACTGTGGCGTATTTTGTGCTGAAACTTCACAAATGCATTCTGTGGACACCCAAGACCAATATTACATCTTCTAAAAAAGGGCATAATAGGTGCCCTTTAAGACAAACCATGTGTAAATTCATAAGTCAACAGCATTGCTTTGAGTATTTTCTCCTTAAATCTGCAGCGAAGTCAGTCTCAAAAACGCGGTTTGAAATCGCTAGTGTTTCTGATGTCACAAACTACCTTGTAACCAATCTGAGCCAGTGTGAGTGAGTGGAGGCGGGGCTAATTTGCATATTCATAGAACAGTGAGCACTAAATGAAGCAAGGGTGTAGAGTTACATTCAAGCTATTTTAAGGCATTAAAGTTTTCAAGGAATTCAAGGTTTAAATATGTAATTTTGGTGATCAAAGATGAGTTTTGAGGGATACAATTATTGACTTCAGGAAGACTTTAACATTTCAAAGTCTGGAGATAAACCTAAGGGTGCAAAAAATTGTGTTTCTTATTCAATTATTTTATTTTCTGTGGAATCATTCGATTATTCTAACGTTCTCTGTGTCGATCGATATCAAACATACTTGTGCTTTCACTGAGTGACACCACATTATGTCTAATAACGTCCATAAATCCATTAACAGACCATGTTTTATTGATAAAAGCATTCTCCAAGATGTTATCACCATAAGAGAACATTTTCCATCTGCCCAAGCCTCTAGCTATTACAGCTTACCAGAACACAGGACTGTCTCCGTCCTCACGAACACGATAGTAGATCTCCCCTTCGGGAATGTACTTTGTCAAGCCAAAGTCACCGATCTTAACCACACCTTCATTCTCCACCAAAACATTCCGTGCGGCCAAATCCCGGTGGACGTACCGCTGGGAGTGCAGATAGTCCATCCCCTAAAGGTGCAGCAGTACAGATTGGACAACATGGGACATATTAGAAGAGGGAGGACTATCAGTTAGCTTCAGTATGACTTTAATGTGTCTGAATTCCTCACCAAACAGATCTGATGTGCAAACAGGAGACTTTGTGCGATTCCCAACCGATGTTTAGGCAGGTACTCTCTGAGGCTTCCCAGTGGAAGATACTCCATGATTAATTGTACCACCTGTCCACCTAAAACAAAATACCACATATGCTGCACTATGAGTGTGGCATCACATTTTGCACGAGTAGATGAAATATTTCCTACTGATTTGCTGCTTGCTATAGTCAGTGAAGGTGGAGTTGTTATTCAAGAGAGGGTTTTATTAGACCAAAAAAACTGGATAAGACTCGATATTTAGTAATGGACTTTAGTATTGAGTCAATTTTCCTAGAATTTGAAGCATGCATATTAGCCGTTTTGCTCACCCAGTTCAGTACAACACCCCTTGTATCTGACAATATTGTTGTGGTAAAGTGATTTGAGTATTTCGATCTCCTTCATCCAGGAATCGTGAAGGTTACTTCCACTCTCTTGTTTCAAGGCCTTCACTGCAACATATTCTCCTGTTCCATCATTGCTAGGGTCATAGACGTACAGCATCACCTTTCCAAAATGTCCCTGTAAGCAGGTCACACAGTATCATAACTGCCATATGACGGTAAGATCTGAACACAGTCTGAACACAGAAACCGTGAACTGACCTCTCCCAGATCCCTCATCTTCTTTAGGTAACGTTTGTAAAATATGCTGGGGTCTCTGTCTGGAAGTGACTCACATTCGGATGAAATGTCTGGATCTTTTGAGGAAGAGAATAGCATAACAATTTCTGAATTCACAAACAAAAAGTTTTTTTTTGTTTGTTTTACAGTGCAAATACTATAAAACATGAATATAGTATTAATTCAGTACCATCTAAATTTTGGCCGATACTGATAATGATATTTGTTATGCTTGATAAACAATATTATGGCTGACAACATAAATCAATATTCTTTACAACAACAAAAAAATCAGTTCCAGATAAACATTTTCATGCTTTAAGACATTAACATTTTAATGTATTGCTTAGTTCTTTTGTAACATGGGATAGAAAAAAGTGATATCAGCTGATACTAATACAGTGATGTACTGAAAAGAAAATTCATGTTTAAATTTTTAGCGCAATTTTCCACCGGACAAAATTGCGATTGTTAAATGGTTAGTTCACCCAAAAATGAAAATTATGTCATTAATGACTCACCCTCATGTCGTTCCAAGCCCGTAAGACCTCCGTTCATCTTCGGAACACAGTTTAAGATATTTTAGATTTTGTTCGAGAGCTTTCTGTTCCTCCATTGAAAGTCAATGGACGGCATACTGTCCATGTCCAGAAAGGCAATACAGACATCATCAAAGTAGTCCATGTGACATCAGTGGCTCAATCTTAAGTTTATCAAAGCGACGAGAATACTTTTTGTGCGCAAAAAGTAAACAAAAATAACGACTTTATGCCACTATTAATTTCCTTCTCTCTGTGCCTCAAGTGAGTTCGCGTAGTGTTTCAACGTAGCGCGTCTGTGTTGTACGTCACACGCATCACACATGACCAGCGTCGGCCAATAGTGAGCCTACGTGTGACGTACAACACAGACGCGCTACGCAAAAACACTACGCGAACTCACTTGAGGCACAGAGAGAAGGAAATGAATAGTGGCATAAAGTCGTTATTTTTGTTTACTTTTTGCGCACAAAAAGTATTCTCGTCGCTTGATAAACTTAAGATTGAGCCACTGATGTCACATGGACTACTTTGATGATGTCTGTATTGCCTTTCTGGACGTGAACAGTATGCCGTCCATTGACTTTCAATGGAGGAACAGAAAGCTCTCGAACAAAATCTAAAATATCTTAAACTGTGTTCCGAAGATGAACGGAGGTCTTACGGGCTTGGAACGACATGAGGGTGAGTCATTAATGACATCATTTTCATTTTTGGGTGAACTTACCCTTTAACTCATGATTTCTGTTCTGTCTGTGCGCACCAATCTTGCACTTCTATCTACTCCTCAACCAGACCACCTAGAGACTTCGGGTTTTCGGCATTATGTTAAGGAAGGTCTAATCTCGGGAACGCACAAAAAAAAATCCAGGAAAAGATTTACTATCTCTTAGTGTTGTGATCCCATGACGTCAGAAAATTGCGCTAAAACACTCACTGAGTTTTTATTACTTGTTTTTTTGGACACACTGGGTCGAAAACCAGAAATGCTCATTTTAATAGATCTTTTGTTTGGTTTTGTTTGGAATTATTATTTTAATATATTTCTTACTGATTAAACTTGTTTTTTGGGCAAACTATCCAACACCATCTTTAGCCGCTTTTTCTCCATCGGACTCGGGGCGAACGGTTCCAGTTACATTTCCACTTGAGCTTGGTTTGGCACAGCATGATTACAAACTGATCTTGGCACGTCTGGCTAATAAAATGCGTGTAGTGATGTCGCCACTCAGGATTAGTGACTTGTCCATTGCATGGCTACCAGTTTCTCTGTAGATTGCGAATAGCGCTATTTGAGTGACTTAAACACAAGTTAAAAATAGAAATATCCGATTATCATCCATAACGTGCTCACTATTTACACTGCACTGCATACCATCTGTAAACTCTTGCACTACCAAGACAACGACTGACGCATTTGTATTACATTAAAAAGAGCTCGAATCCATATCCGTACAGGCTGGACCGGTTTGGCACGGAATGGAACGGTTAACACAGTGGAAAACTGGCTTTAATGATAATACAATAAATAGAAAACCCCACAGCATGAATGATTTCACTGCGTTAAAAGCTCACTTTTAATCTGAATCTCAGTTAGCTCTCTCAGAATGGTCCGGAATGACGGCCGTGCGGCAGAGTCGTAGGTCAGACACATGCTGATAAAGCTGCCCAGCTCTTGAGATGACGGCACCGGCAGGCGACTCTGCGTCTCATAGAATCGCTCTTTCTGTAGACAGAGGAGAGCTTGTGAGCAAACGTTGAGAGTGTGGGTTGTCAGGTGCACAGCTAGAGGAAGCCGTACCTCAGGCAGTGTGCTGCCGCTGACAGGAAGATCTCCGTTGTTGCAGATTTCCAACAGAGTTGCTCCAAAGCTCCACTGGTCGGCAGCGCTTCCTATACGGGCCCCGTCGGCGATACACTCCGGGGCGATCCACGGGATTCTCTCCACACGCTCTGCACATAAAAACACAAACATATCAAACACAGACTTTTACATTTTCTGGAGAAAACGTGAGCGGTTCTTTCCTCTGCAAACCCCGCCATTATGATCTTATTATGAGCTGAGTAGTTTTAGTGTGTTACTAATTCACTTAACACTTAGGGTTTCTGTCACTGTTTATTCTGGACAGCTGCTTCGGTGCTGTTAATGTGATCATCCTTGACATTAAAACACGTGCTAGACTAAAGGAAGTGAGCATCACCATTAGGAAGTGGTTGGTTTGTAGCTTCCTGTTCTATCAACCATGAGAGAATCTGATGAAGTAAACAGTAGTGACAAGCGGGGTGAAGTAACTAGAAAAATGACACAGATAAAGAAGGACAGGATGTACTCATCTCGATGTACATTATGTGTGAATAACAACACAGTTCTTGGTTACCTCCACGAGACAGAGCCGAGAGAGAAATGCCTGGGTCACTGAGCTTCACAAAAGGGGATGAGCCCTCCTCCAAACCCTTCCTGACCACCAGAATATTCTTGCCACAGACATTTCCATGGACCAAGCGCTTTGTCTCCTGTGAAGAACAATGTGATGGGTCAATCTCACAAAAAAAAAAAATAATAATAGGGATAATCCAAGGCTAGCTGTGTATTAACGATTTTAATGTGCAACGTGGAGGCAAGGAACCACCTGATGCGAAGCGGAGTGAATTCATTTAGTTTAATGCACAGCTAGCCGTGGATTATCCCGCTTATACCATGTTCATTTGCCAACAATGACAACTTAAAGCTGTCATTGATGTTTTTGCAACACAATATTTTGCCAGAAGGGTAAAAGTGACAATTATTTTCGTCAGTTATGGCTCGTTAGCTTCAAATAAGTAGAGATAAATAGAGAGATAGAGATAGAGATGAGTGTGTGAATTACCTGCATCTGTTCAGCATCTCTCTCTACTAATAATGAAGCTGTGAGTTTAATTACAACAAAAACAGCGCTTTTTCCCTCTCATTGCTGAGAAATATAATGTAGTAATTTATTTGCGAAGCTATTTTATTAATAAAAGTCGCGGGGCAGCGTTGATAAGTATTTTGAATGTTTGTGTGTGTGTCTCCAATCTCTGTGTGTGAGTGACTTGTGTGTGTGTGCAATTTAAATAATCTCATTAATGTATTTTAATAATTATAATAAACTTAATTTACATTACAGTAATGTTAACTGGTCTGGTCAATTTTGGGGTGAAATAGGATAGTATTCGTGTTATTCATTCTAACACAGACTAATAATTTAGAATAATCAGAGTGATTTTTTTGTCAATTATGGATGCAAGCTGTCCTATTTTATAAGTCCCATATTGAATTCAACACTCACAAGATAGCAAAGAGCACTGGCAAGCTGTTTAGCAACAGTAAACTTCCACTGAGGAGTGACACGACCCTTCTCTCTGTGCAGGAACACATCTAATGGGCCGAACTCCACAAACTCCTCCACCATGATGTCTGTTCAAATAAAAACAGTCCAGTCAACAGATACATAATGTGTCTGACGGATGGTAAAAAGTACAGATTGTGCATAAAAAAGGAGCTCAACAAAAACACCTATGACGACACAAGCGCCCTTTAAAGAGGAAATTAAAAAGGGCACAACACTCACTCTCAGATCCCTTTACTGAAACACCATGCACAAAGACCAGATGACAGTGTGACACCTGACTCATGAGACTAGCTGTCTCAAAGAATGCCTAGAAAAAAATTAGACAACATCATGCTTTTGCCATTGTTTTTATCGTACAATTCCTAACCAGACAACTCTTACTAGCGCTATGTCCTTGTGGCTCTGGTCCAGAATTTTAAGGACGACCCGGATGCCTTTTACGTTGCGGTGATTGTTATTGAATTCGTTGACGTCATCCTCTAGTGAGCCGTGTATCTTCAGCCAGCCTGAGTAAATGTTAGTCCTGGTGCCTCGTCCCAGATGCTGCTCCTGTATCCATAAAAAAAAAGATCAACAGGTGTTTCGTCAATTACGGGTATTTATGAGCCAGGGCTTGACTTTTTCTTACATAAAGGTCACATTTTTCATAATTTATTTTTGAAAACTATTTGCATAAATTTGAGAACAAATGACGACTATCCCTCAATCATGATGTTATTTCTAACACAACAAAATATTCTGCCACTAATAAAATGACTGTACTTGAAAACAATGTCAGTGAAGAATAATTTTTAAAGTTAATTTAAGTTTTTTTATTTATTATGTATTATACAATATATTTTTTGTGCAAAGTTTATTTATTTATTCTTATTTATTTATTTTATTTCAAAAAACAAAAAAGATACAAATAATATAAAACACAATGAGTATGTTGCAACATACCGAAATAATTACAATATGTTCGAAAAGGAGCAGGATGAAGCAGAAGCTTATTATTTTTCCCACCCCTTATATAACTCTAAATAGCTCCAGTATATATATATATATATAATTTTATATTCATAGCAATATAACAAACATAGCACAAGTTTTAACACCAAACCAACTTTTACATTTTGCACCAAACAACCCTTCACCCTATATTAACATATCCCAATACAATAAGTTTTATAACCCACACTCACAATCACCTCTGTTCCTCATTATATCCTTTTAATAAAGGGGTTTTATATAACTTTTTAATGTTTGTACAATGTTAACACCTGCTCCAAACCATTCCTCAACCTCACCCCACAAATAGTGATGCACATACTTTTTAGAGTTGTTCTTATTTTAAGCTTTTTAAAATTGAATTCTTCTCTTTGAATTCTTTAACCATATCAGTGACCTTAAATATATGTGACTTTAAGAATAATACATTTGTCTGTTCCTGATACCCAACGTTATTAATGATTCTGATTGCTCTCTTTTGTAATGTGCATAACGACTGTAGGTTGGTTTTGTAGTTGTTTCCCCAGATTTCCACACAGTAACTCAAATATTTCCAATTAAATTGTACTTTTGTGTATTACTGTATGCAAAGAAATATGTTGTAAAGGCCGTTCATTAAGTTACATTAAAGGCCCACTGAAGCGCCTTGGAACGCGCAGCTTTGTATGATGCATTTACGTAATTTCCATTGTAACACGAAGTTACGGTGGGACATATTGAATGGCTCCTCCCCCTTTTCAAATAGCCAATAGCGTTTAGTTTACCTCACAAACTGCAAGTCGTACTTGACAGCACCATGGAAGCGAATCCGAGCGCTGATGATACGTTGGATTCAATAGTAGACGAAATTCTAGCCATTTCATTCTTAACCAACGTTCAGTTGGAAAACGGAATAAAACTTGAGCGTTTGAGCAACCGAACTCACATCTCCAACCCATATTGCTCTGTGACGTGTGAACGGTTGGCCAGGTTTAGATTTAGATTCTAGAGAGCATTTGATTGGAAGGAATGTGTGATGAGATGCTGATGAAGAGTCCGCGGTGATGTCATACAAATCCGTGATCCATTTTAGCGGAAGTGAGAGACTGTTTTGAAGTTTTGAATTCTTATATCTCCTAAATGTGAATTTTGTCATTGTTTTGGAACACACCAGCTAATTCATAACCTTGATCCTAACATATTCACACTAAAAGCTAAAAAACTAAAATTTTCATTTCAGTTGGCCTTTCAAATATCAGAATTTTCCTGAGATGCATGTTTATACACTGTTTAAAGGTTTATTTCGTAAAGATCCTCCAGGTCAAAGTGCATAGTTGACAATATGACAAACTACATGTGTGATTTATAAGGTAGTGTCTGCTTTCATTTTATCAGTGCAATCAGTACATCAGTACAATCTGCCCAAGTGGAATGCATGAAAATGTCCTTATCAATGGTTTGGTGTTGTAGAGCTCAGCTCGTGAGGATAAGTAGGCGACTGATTGTGTATAATCACATACCTTTGTAATCTCCTTGTCCTTGATTTGATGAAATCTCAGTTGGCTCAGGTTGAGGGAATCAGAGAGAGTTTTAATGCTACTGTTTGCACCCTTTCTCATTACGAGAAGGTTTGATAGCTCTGCAATACAACAATAAAAAACGTTAACAGGATGACTCACCAAGTGATAAGAATCATGTACCTCTGTGGAATTTTTCCTAATCAGAAATTCAATCCAGGATGACTCAGAGGTTTGACTGTAAAGTCTGCCAAGCTAAAAACGCACACGCGCGCACACACACACACACACACACACACACACACACACACACACACACACACACACACACACACACACACACACACACACACACACACACACACACACACACACACACACACACACACACACACACACACACACACACACACACACACACACACACACACACACACACACACACACACACACACACACACACACACACACACACACACCCACACACACTCACCTCCTGGTCTGGGCAGGCAGCACTTCTTCAAAGTGAAACTGTCTTCTCCAGACTTCAGCACGGAGGTCTTTAAACTAACGGTGAGCTCCTTTATGCTTAAGAACTCTTGATCCCAGCCTTCCAGTTTGAACAAGGAGCCCTTGTGTGTAATTCGGAACTGTTTGTATATCGGATTTTCTCCTTCCTGCCAGAATTAAAGTCAAGCAGAAATTCTTAAGAAAAATAGCGATGAAACGGAAGTGGCGACAGATGTTTTCTTCTGTATTGTGACGTGCATCCAAGAGAAACAGATTATTTATAATAATCTGTTTATTATTTAAAGTCCTGCATACGTCACCAGAGAGAAGTCTGCCCTACTTTTTCCTTTCAATAATCTGTTTCACTCTGTATAGTGACTTGGACCACCGGAGGGTCCAGTTATGACATTTTGATAGGTAAAAAAAAATTAACATTACAATAGTTAAAAATGAAACCTATGCATGGGTGACTTGTTTACAATAAGATCTATAACATGCATTTATAAAATAGAGAGGGTGAATTAGTATAATTTTTATTTACATGTTTAATTCTACGTTGTATATTTTATGTACAGTATATTGTATGTTATGTATATTATGGTCTCTATGGGGTTTTGTTTTGTTTTTTTGTGCATGTTTTATCATCTACCAGGAAAAAATTGGAAGCTTCAAAAGTAATAATACACTCTGTAGGAAAAAAGGTGTGGGATGAGTTAAGGGAATTTTGCTCAATAGACAGCAACCGTTTATCTTGTCACCACTTGTGTTTTTTGCCACCACTTTTCCAAACAGAAAATAAGTGGTATAAAACAGGTAATACTAAATTGTTCTTTCACCACATAAAATGTACGCTGCAGCTGCTAAAAACTTTTTATATTTAATGGTGTGCGCCACTAGCAATTATACACAACAACACAACAAAGTCTCAGGATTCTCGTGAACAAGCTTGACAAGCAACTATGTGTTAAAATGAATAAGAAACTCGCAGTTGCCACCTAGTTAAGTCAAGCCAAGACAAGTTCCCTTTACATGATACATCTAAAGAATTACCTTTGTCCGACTCAGAGATGCCAGGATTATTCGATGGTAATCCAAAACACTCCAGCGCACGATAAACGCTCCCTCCTCTGGTTCTTTCTTTAGTTTTTGAAGCACAAACTCATCCCTAGCATTAGGGAAAAGAGTGAACACGTCAATAAAATGGAAGAAGACCACATGGCCGCACTGACTGCATGTGGAAATGCGAGCGACGTACAGTATGGGACCGTGCAGGTCATTGGTCTCACTGAGAACCACTCTGGGCGGAGCCACTTCGTGACAAAGATAATGATGTGCATCGGTTGTAAGGCGGAAATACCCATCAAGCAGTGAAACCAGAGAGCGAGCCTGAAGACTGGAGCCCAAATGCATTTCCTGGAACACAAATATATGTAGGTGGGACACATATTATACAAAACACAAAAGATAGAAACTAAATATAGCTTTACCAGACTGTTTACCATTGACATGTTGTCTTGTCGACTGATGCTGACATTTACGCCCCGAATGGCTATCAGAGAGATCTCAGGGAAGTCACAGAAGGTGTTCCAGTTGTCCATTTCCTGTTCATCACATGACTGTGTCTCTCCGCTCTGATTATGAATGTAGTCATTAACCTGGAAAATGTGACTAATTTAAAAGTACAGCCATAGTAAAGAAGAAGGTAAAATATCAACTGTATCTACTTACCCTTTGTGCTGATAACTTCCTCCACCATATGCCAGTTGATCCAGACACCTTGATCTCATAAGTAGGTTCAGTGTTTACGTTTTCCCCAGAGGGTGTTTGTGTTCGGGAGGCAATGAGGCATGACCCACTGCCATCTCCATCAGGTTTCAGCTCAAGAAGAAACACAGGGAAGGTCTCGACGCCAAAATGAGGAGCCAGACGCTCCAGCGTAGACAGATACTTGTACATGACCTCTTGCGATCCAAGCTTTCCCATGCCCACTGTGTGCTGCTGGAAACTGCTCACAAACTTCTCAAACACACGCCGAATACGGAACCTTGTCAGGAAGTTGTTCCGGGCAATGTGTCGGGAAAAAGATTGAGGGATACATCGGAGAAAGCTGGAGGATGGAGCATAAACATGTCATTACGAATTATTAAATCATTTAGAAATGCACATTTGAAAGTGCTTCAATTAATGTCATTCAATTATATATTGGGGGGTTTTATTTAATTGAATAAAGAAATTCATATCATGAGGAATCAAGGACATTTTCCCCAATCTTTTAAGATAAGAGTTTTTTTCATAGATGTACTAAAACATTGTAATTTCCTCCCCAGTGAATAAAAGACTACTTATTGAAATTATACTGTAAAAATGTCTCATTCTGTATTTCTGCAACTTTCTGACATTAGATGAAGACATTTAGACACATGACCGTCCACTTTTACCCATCAGCAATGGCTATTCATAGTTCAACATCTTGCCCTGTTGCTGTGTGTAGAACATACAGCTATGAATTTCATTTAAAAATAAACAAAGATTTGTTTTTAACAAGGTGCCTGGTCATTTTTTCTACTACTTTCGTGGTTTGTAGCCAATTTAAAGGATGGGGCAGTTTAAAAACTGTATTTGATAGCAAACCTGTAGCTTGTGAGTGACTGCAGGAAAGCGCTGTATTTCAATGCATATGCAATGAGGGCATTAGGCTTGGGCGGTATTCGAATTTTGATACCGTCAAACCCCCTCCCAATTTTACCGGGGTATACGGTATTACCGTGACTAATTAAAAATGATGACATAATGGGCTCAGACGGCGTCACCAAACTGTTGGTTTGTGCCTACACAGTTCAGAAACTGAATGCCAGATCGGGCAAAAAAAAAAAAAAATCAAGCCGTGCACGTTGTGTCTGAGTCCGGTCGACGGCATTAACTGTTATTATGAGCCCGAGCCCACCATTATTCAACATAATACTGTGTGCGTGCAACAAGCAAGAAGTGCCTTTGTAATCCGGTGACGCGTGTCCATTTGATTTTTAATAAAACTTTTCTGTAAAGGTGGAAGTTGACGATCGCCATCTCTGTAGTGAGCGCGCATATAGAGAGAAATGCACATCATTGATTAATCAGACTATATTTCTTTTCGTTTTGAATTGTTTCGTTTAAAGAAATTGACGATCACCATCTCCATAGTGAACGATAGAGAGAAATGCACATCATGGATTACAGAGAGTAGGCTAGTCTATTTCTTTTCGGTTTGTATGGTTTCGTTTGCTGAAATTGATGATCACATCTCCGTATGAACGCGCCTAGAGAGAAATGCACATCATGGATTAAATAATCAGAGTGGCCTTTGTCTTTTCGTTTTGAGAAATTGACGATCGCCATCTCTGTGAACGCCATAGAGAGAAATGCACATCATGGATTAATCAGAGAGTAGGCTACCCTATATTTCTTTTCGTTTTGAATTGTTTTGTTTAAAGAAATTGACGATCGCCATCTCCAAGTTTCGGTTAAAGTGACCGCGGCATGCCATCGCCCATCATGTCATGATTATATTAAATATATACGCAATTGGTTGATGAAAAATTTATTAAAATTAAGATAGAATTTATACAAAACGAAATTCGTTTTAAAGAGGCCTTTTACAAAACGAAATTTATTGAAGTGGTCAAATCGTCTGACTCCCGATGCATCCCATCTTATTTGTGCTGTTCACTTTTCATAATCAAGAAAGATGGAAAAAATAACATTATAATATTTTAACCAATACGAAACAATGCGCTTATTTAATGAACTCGAGAACAAAATGCATCCTGGCAGCAGTGAGTCGGTGGTAGTTTCGGAGATGCGACATTAGGTTAGAGGTGTTTACATCTCTCGCGGTCACCTTTTTATGGAACAATTTACAAATTGCCTCATCAGTATTTACCGCCTCTCCCTTCTCATTCGGTTGGAACCAGAAATATTGCCAAACTGCAACCACACATAAGCATTTTTTAGGCAATAAATAAATTATATATATTATAGGCTATATAAGTGCCGGTAATGACGGTATTGAAACTGATACCGGTGCTATTTTAAGATCCCGCGGTATCCGATATTACCGTAATACCGCCCAACCCTAGAGGGCATTCACTTAGAAGTCCCCAAGGCACAGTAGGAAACATGAGAGGGTGGAAAAAAAAACCTTTACTAACATTATGCGTAGACAGAGTGAAAAAAAGTCGAATTATGTACGATAGGACCCCTTTAAAGACTATCTGCTGTTTTATATATGGTAACATTCTTCAATGTCTTGTGTCTTTTATTTAACTTCCTCTTTAAAACAGCTTTCAGATCTTCCTCTGAACAATGAAGAAAACTGAAGCCCACACCTGGTCTGCTTGGCCACATCCTGTAGAGAAGAGCCAGTCTGCAGAGCCGTGTATGAGAGGTGGAGAACAGCCATACCCAGACACTCATTCTTAAAGCGACTGATCTCTTCCTCTCCCTTCACTGCATCCAAACATGTCAAGTCATTCACAAAATCATATTTCGCCTGGTAAGGAAACCAAAACATACAACTTAAAAGACTTTGAAAGAATGGCATCCTGCTTTTTGGTAAATATGGACAATATATGAAGAATATTTGGACACTGATAAGACGAAAACCCCAACAAAACACGATTTCAAATACAAAAAAATATATCGTTTCAATTTTGCGTTATTTTTATGGGAAAATTACATTTTATTTTATTACATGTTTTTTGTTTCATCTCTTCTGTTCAAATCTCATTAAATCTCTTTCAATTATTTTGAGTGACTGTAAAAAAAATCACCTGAGCAAAGAGGTATTCCAAGGAGGTCATCTCCAGCAAAGGAGACGTCACCTGCTCTGCTCCAGATCCAATTCGTAACGCATGACGAGTCACTACCGGTTCCTTTTCAGCTAATCCATGCCAGTTACGGAAGTAAAATCTACAAAGCAACAACATTAATTGAAGATTTACACCAGTGGTTCTTAAACTGGGGAACACGTGACAGAGGTGACAGTGAGGTACGCGAACAAAATGCTGAGTTTTCCCTACCCCACTATAAAATATCATTAAAACCGAGCATGAATTTCTAAAAGGCAAAATGCAGCCTCTAGTGTAAAAACAGGAAAATTATAGTGCCGTGAAAGGTTAAATACAAGACATCCCCTCAAATTACCTCATATTTTGCTGTCAACTCTGACTGCATATTATATGTTGCGTGCAGAGTCTGCTGCCTTAGCAAATCGCGCTACATTACTGCCGTTCTCGGCAATGTACCTTTGTAAAAGTGGGGTTTCAGCACTTACTATCATGAAAAACAAATATAGACACAGACTGTTCATAGAGAACGATTTAAGACTCTCTTCGATACAAAAACATGCCCTGTGTGAGGTTTTTAATGTTGATAAATTAATACAAGCAAAAAAAATTCTCAAATATCCTCATGACTGCAAATGAGATATTGATTTTAAAAAAGTTAAACAAAAAAAGGTGATATTAAGTGATATACATTTTTAACAGTATTGTCAGAATGGATTCCTCTGTTTTGCAATGAAATAATTCCAACGAAAGCAACAGCAGAACTGTTGTATGTCTCCACGCAACAGACAGTGACGTTTCTTCAGTGAAAGAACCTGTGGCTTTGAACAAATCAGGAGAGTCAATGATTCAATGACTCATGCATGAATACAGCCACTTGATTCCTTAAAGACTGAATGGATGAATGCATGAAATACACGCATGCAAATTAATAAAGTGCATATATATTAAATCCGCAGCACATATATTTATTTAACTCGATTTCAGAATAGCACTTTGATATATTATGATTTTTAAATTGTTTTAATACATCATGCATCCTTTGAAAATGGTCTAATAATTCGGTTCATTGACTCTTGTCCGTGGAATGTGCCACTTCCAGTATTTTGCCGGTTACTTGACACAGGTAAATTGCAATCGAGGACTTTTTTAAATAGAGTACTCAAATTTAATCTTAATTCAATTATATTAATGGCATTTTAAGAGTTTGACATAAAGTATTACATATTTTATATGGTTAGAAAAACTGTGCCCTTATAAAGGAAAAAATTGCATGGAAAAGGCAAATCCCTTAATGAAAAAGGTGTGACTGGAGTCTAAAGCCAAATTTCCACCGAGATTACCCGGAACAATTTCTCTCAGGAACTTTGTTTCCCCCAGACCTGTTGCTGTCTGCGTTTCCATCGGCATGTTCAGCTAAGCCTACCTCGCGAGCAGGGACTTTCTGAGGGGGGAATTTTTACCCGTAACTTCATTTAGACCCTCGTCCCTGCAGCTGAAACCGAGTAACACACCCAAAGTCCCTAGTTTTTGGGGAAAGCTGCGGTGGAACCGTGGCTTAAGTGGAAGAGAGGGGGTACACAGAAGATGTTAAATGCCCCAGGGTGTACGCCACTCAAAAACTTTTGGGAACCACTGATTTACACCATTACATCATGCATATTTGTGCGCTTACCATTGCATTAATCTCTACACATGCACACACAGTCTCATAATCACCTCATTCGGAAATGCACCAACAGGCCAGACTGGTTTTCCGCATTAAAATTGTGATTTGGACTGTACCAACACGAGGATGCAGGGTCATAGAGAGCAAACAAGGCAAAACAGACAGGAGTGATCCCTGAGGGAGAAAGAAAATATTTTAGATCGCCAAGACCAAAAACAAGAAAAGGAAACTCAAGCACTTACTGGCACCCACACCCACAGCTACACCTACCCACAGCCTTTGCTGCATCGATGGTGAGATCTTCAGCCGTCACCTCACCCTCCTTGTAAGATAGGAAGCGCTCTCCCTCTTTGGTCCAGAAGAGAAACACATGGACCCCAGGACCCTCACACTGTCCTGTGGACGTCCCTGCTCTGGATCTTCTTGGACGTCCTCGTCTAGACATTATGCACCTGCTTCAAAGACATGCAAGAGTGCAGATGATAAAAACAAGGAAAAATCTTTTAGTTTGTGTGCCTAGTTTTTAGAAATTCTTTGTATCCATATGGTTTTGAAATGTTTATACCAGTTTCAACACGTTTATATTTAAAGGGGTCATCGGATGCAAAATTCACTTTTATATGGTGTTTGCATATAAATGTGTCTTTGCTGTGTGGACACAACCACCATACAATTAAAAAAATCCTCAAAAAGCCTTAACACTCTCAATAATCAAGCTGTTTGGATTTTCTTAGCTCATGCTCCGCCCATGACCACTGACAGACTGTCCCATATTAACATATTTCCACCCTCAGCCATTTGTATACTGTCCACCAAGGCATCACTTTACGTGTCTTGTGTCGACACGCCCCATGGAAGAGAGGAGTGGGGTGAGCAGTTGCTCATTATCATTTAAAGAGACATGCACCGAAACGGGTTGCTGTGAACAGAGCTGTTTTTGAGGAGGTAAAAGGGTGTTGTTTTACACAACCATTGAGGAATTTTAACCAAAGTATGTTACAAACTTTACATGAAGACCCTAAAGAATCATACCAACTTGTGGAAAATGGGCATCCGATGACCCCTTTAATTACTCTAAAAACAGCATATTTTGTAACCATCAACATAGGCATTAACCCTCTAAAAATTTATTTTAATTTAACAACATGTACATTATAAGCCTCGCTCAGACTGTCAGTCCAAATCTGATTCATGTGCATATCCCATTGGAATCAGATTATATTTTTCAAGTGTTAAATGCAAAAAAGCATGTGTGGTTTGAAATCCTATTCAGCACCCATTTTGTCTGGTCCGTTGGGTATCACTGTCATTTATTGTAGTTTCCGATACAATGGTGCATTTAAATACGGTTGTCAATCCATAAACTTTGCAGTGTACTTTAACTCTGCACTAAACTGGTATTCAGATTGTGAATGGGTAATAAACAGGAAGCAAGCTGTCAAGCACAAGCTCACTGAATTCTGCACTCTAGCGAAAACTGTTATGCTAATAAAAAAAACTGTCTTAATTATACAATGAATCTCTTATTTACATCGTGTTTACTCTTTTGGATATAATGAAAGGATTTGTGAGTGTATGACTCGTGTTCAACAAAAACCCTGGATTCTGACTAACTTACTGGCGAGCAAATCCGATATAATTGTGATTGGCTACAATGCTCAACCGCTTGTAAAAGCTCACTGTAAATTGAAACCTTTGACGGTCAGAGAGTGCTCAAACAAACTGACAAAACTTCTCGAATGAGAAAAAAAGTAGGGTGGGTCTTGATTTTGGGATTTGATTGTTGGATCATTGTCGTTTGCCAATTGCTGCAATCTCAAGTGAGTCACAGTTTGCTGGAGGGGAGAGATTATAAAGAAGAGGTGGCATTGCGAAAGGGAGAGAGGTTTGGCTCCAACCCGAATCAAACACACCTGACCTGAATCAAATGCTGCATCCGAAATCAAATACTTCCCTACTATACAGTTTGTGAAAAACAGTACACCAACAGAGTAGAATGTCCGAATGCATAGTGTTTGAAAAACAGTAGGCAAAAAGTATCCGGATGACCTACTTGGCGTTTGGTGTTTTAAGCCCCCAAAGACGCCTTCCAGGCAGCGAGGGGATGGGTAGGTTTAAGGTTGAGGGTAGGGTTAGCTGCCTCTCAGGAGCCATTGGGGGCTTAAAACACCATCGAGCTGACCTACTTCTTCCAGTGAGATTCTGAAGTAGAGCCCGAACGATATATCGGCGGGCCGATATTAGGCATTTTCCAAACTATCGGTATCGGCATTTATAATGGCCGATAAATGAATATTTAAAAAATAAAATAAAAGCGGACGAAACACCCTTCAACCATGTTATGAGTGTTGGCGCTGCATAGTTTTTCCACCAGAGGGCACTATACAAGGAAGATCGCTAACATCAATGAGCTTGGAAATCACAACGAACTTATTCTGCCTAAATAAAGTAATGATTACTGTATTTATAACTAGCATATCTGTAGTTCCAGTCTCTACATTGTAAAATGTAAGTTAGGCACGCGAGGAGTGAACATTTAGACATAGAGAAAAAGTATCAAACATAGCCTGTGCATAAAAGTTAGCTTTTCTTTTACACGTGTGTGAAATCCAAGTGTGCGTCGCTGACTCCGTTTAGCCGCAGCATTAACGAGTCACATAATGTATTTAGTGCATCACTAAGTAGTAGATTTTAGAAGGCAGGCAGCAAATGATGATTGAAAATGGTTTGTTGTACCTCGATGGAATAGATGGATAGAATTAAAAGAGTGCAAGTAAAGGGATAAGCAAGTTGACATTGTAATTATAAGGTAGCTTATAACATTCACAATTGGCAGACGCTTTTATCAAAAGCGACTTACATTGCATTTCAAGGTACACATTTACAATCTTATCAGTTCTTCCCACACACACACACACATTATTACATAATTGAATTATTACTGTCAATATTAATAATAATAGTTGGCTTTTTTCTTGTTCAAAGGACTTCAAGTTTCATATCTTAAGTTTGTATTTTTATACATTATATTTATCAGAACTTGAATATATTCTGTTCTGTTGTGACAATAAAACAAACAAGTTTATTTTTAAACTGCATTATCATATTATTTTAGTAAGGGTGAGGACTCTTAAATAACGACAAATAACTAATGTTATGGAAATCTGTTCATGTTTTGTTACGCGCTTCTGGATTTAAAAAAAATATATATATCGGCCGATATATCGGAATATCGGATTTTTAAATCACCAAATATTTGTATCGGTATCGGCCTTAAAAATCCTTTATCGGTCGGGCTCTATTCTGAAGTGTGCATACGATGGACACTTTACTATCCCATGAGGCCACAAGAGAGGATTTATGAATGGCAGTGAAGTGATGCAACTGACGCTGGTAAGAATGTGACAGTAACAATATGGCGGATGTAGTACAACTGAATTTCATTCATACTACCCACAATCTTACTATATAGAACAAACCTTTTTAACGGTTGCAAAGTAAGTTCAAATTCAAATGTGGTATCTACTCAAACAGTATGCGATTTCGGACGAAGTGACAATCTTCAGGATTACTAGAAAGGTTGGAGCTAAACTCCACAGGAAAGTGGACGATGAAGGCCAGAGTTAAGAACCCCTGGCCTACAAACATACTGTGCTTCTTGAAGTATTAGTGTGCATAAAGTGTGCTTCTGCTTTTTCCGTGTTCAAGTGTTATAATCTGGTCCCCGGTGCATCTACCAACCCAGATAAGGTGAAAAGTGACAACACAGTAACTTTGTTTTGGTGATCCTTTCTCTGCCTTTCTCCAATCAGATGTCGCTCCCCTTCTGACATAGAAAGGGGATCTTATTATAATATTACTGCCCCTTAATCTGCACGTTTCCACCCACTGCTCTGCCATTTGGGTTTTGCAAGCGACAACAGTGTAAATATGGCAAGCCGTTTTAACATTTAATCCTTAAAACCTACTAGTATCTATTTTCATACTACTAGTACTTATTTTTTTAGATAGTAGTATCTATTCCATTAAGTACTATTCATTAGCTACTACTGCTTATTCTTTAGGCACTAGTACCTTTTTAAAGATACTAGTACTTATTCATTAGATACTAGGTCTTATTTATTAGATGCTAGGCTAATACTTATTCCAATAGTGACTAGTATTTATACTTTTATAATTTAGTAATTATACCTAACTTGTTAAGAAAAAAATCGAACTAGTGCTTATTTTTTAGTTACTAGTAACATTTTAGATCAAAGATATCCTTACCTTAATAGATACTAGTACTATTTAAATAATCAGTATGCAAATAATATGTTGAATATTAATGAACCGACAATATATCAAAGAGAGATGACACAGGAAACGGACTGAATTGCAGAAGGCCATATAATAATAGCCTACCTTTTTAATGGTATTAGAGTAAAAAAATATATAATGAATAGGCATATGTAATATAGTGCAAGTGCATATATACTCTTATTTTGACATGACTCTCATTCTCAGATGCAGATTAATATTGCGAATTTTTGATAGTAAGGAATTATGAATGCTCTCCAAAAGTTCCAATCTCTGGGTATTGTGGTTGTTTGGTTGGTGGGTATGAACTGGTTATTGTATCTACTTAACTGTTGTTTGAATTTTATTATTGGCAGTTAAGTCTTTATCATATTAAACATATATCTTTCCTTGTGTTCATGCTAACCAATTAGCTAGATAAACCAACATAGCCAGTTACTTATGAAAAATCAATCTTCTATAGCCTTAGTTTAGCCTGCATTACCATATGAACTCTGATTGGATGGTTGAGTGTATACTCATATTTATATAATGATCTGTTAAAAGAAGATATCTCTTAAAGGTCCCATGACATGCTACTTTTTGTAGGCTTTAATATAGGCCTTAGTGGTCCCTAGTACTGTATCTGAAATCAATTTTAAAAAATTCAGCCTCGGTGCAGAATTATAGCCACTACAAGCCAGTCCCAGAATGAGCTTCCTTCCAACAGGCCGTTTCGGTGTCTGTAGCTTTAAATACTAATGAGGAGGAGAAAGGCGGCGCAAGGTGGAGGGTGGGTGTGGCCTTGACCATCTTGCGCAACGGTACCGGTCCGTGCATGTTTACGTTGGATATAGCAATGGCACGAGGACACGCAGTCATTCAAGCATTTCAGTTTGACCCAGAATCTGATCCGGATGGAAAAGCAACAACTCAGCGGTTCCAGCAGGACGTTTCCGAATGGTTAGTTTAAAATATTATGTCTGGATACGGTACTTTATTCGGATGGTTTACAGTTATTATCATGTAGCTAACGCTAACCTACTGTTGCCTTTTCATGAGAGATCTGTAACATCTGTAATTTATCTTATTACAATTACATCATCAAGCTCTGCGATCTTGAAATGTGGATATCGCGCGCGCCGTATAACCAACAGGAAAACGGTTATCCAAATAACAAAGAAGTGTACAACACTCGCGTTACAGTGTGTGTATTCACACGCATAAACTGCATAGCTAATGTGACAGCCACATTCTACGTGTAACAGTCTAGGCAACCATAAACAGTAAAGCAACACACTTATATATCATTAGTTGACTTACTTGTCCGAGGTGTGTAGCTGAGCCAAAGAGAGTGATCCAGACTTTAGTTTCAGACGTTCAGCAAGCCCAGCTCTGTATTAACCCTTCGGTGTTCATTTGTAACGTTACATCCAATTATTGAGCAATTGTTATGCTTCGCTCGCTCAAAAGCCATGATATCTCTCGTGGACAAACTAAAATCGCGCGCGTTCCTACTTCCTAGCTCATTTTCTCATGGGCGGAAAATATTCTCTGGGCGGGCAAAGCAGAGACAGGGGAGGTAACATTTCTCCTTATGACGTCACAAGGAGGAGATTCAAGATCAGCGCGATTGAGCTTCCATTTTCTCAAAGGCAGAGAAAGATAGCAAAAGCTCGATTTACACCGATTGAAATTTCTAGACACTTGGGGACCATATAGGGACGTCCCGCGTGACGTCACGCCATTTGGAGCAGCCATTTTGACGGTATAGAAAATGCTAAACCGCCGGTGATAATACGAGGTCGTCGGGAAAATATTCACCTATTCTTCTATCATGCCTGCGGTGATGATTGAAAAATCCTTCCCTGCTGGCGTCCAAATCAAAGAGTTGCTGACCCATCCGGACTCGTGATACCGATAGCCTGCTAAGCTTTTGTATGCTTTTAATGAAGCTCCGGTGTAGCATGATGAGAAGTGAATAAGGTAACGTTAGCTGTAAATGTCACCGAACTCCATGTCAGGAAGTTTTTCTACACATTTAATGCCTGTAAAAAGAACTTGTGGTGCTTCATAAGGATCTATGATTCCTAATTCCTTTATCTTACTCTTGTATGTCTTTTTGTGATGACATGACGTGAAGAGTTGCAGCCCAGCTGCGCTAGATAGTGGTCAGTGTTCGTCGAAACCAGTGACGGCGACGCTGCTGAAGTGTGTGAGAACAAATGAATAACATCAGTGCGAACCACGAACATTTATTTATTTGGATTAAATATTTAAATATTAAATTTTAATCGTTCTGTGTCATTTTTCAATGTCAATTATTTTCACTATTTACATGTTTATGGCCAAAATGCTATAATATTCTAAGTTGACTGTCGTTCTCCTCTACCCTGAGTAGCCTACATTAAATAGCCTACGTTAGCCTATTTAACATCGTTACAGGCACCTCGCGAGCATTCATTCATTCAACTATTTTAAAAGACTGGAATAAACACCAGCACACAAGCAATCTTTTTTTATAGTCAATTTAATTAAAAAATGTAAGCCCAACCGGTATAAAATGTCAGAAAGAGAAAAAAAAAACTGTTAATGGGAAGACGAGCATAGGACTGCTGCAGCTTAGTCGATAAATATATTTAGCCTATTTTTTATTCAGATTGCACAGTTGGAAAGAAAATATATTTATAGGAACATTTCAGCAGGCTCAAGATAATTAATAAAGTGACCACTATTCATTATTTTAATCAATTCGCAGCAATAAAACATGTGATAATCTGCATTCTCATGTATGTAGTGCGCTGAAGTATTCCGTCAAAATGGCTGACACGCGGCTAGGGGTCACGTGACTGGGAGATCCCTATACAGGCTAGGGGAACTCATATTAATGTTAAAAAACCTCAGAAAGTGAAAATTTCATGTCATGGGACCTTTAATATTTTCTTACTAGTTCCTTATGAGGTTGAAGATATCTGCAAATGAATAGATACTAGATACTATAGCTATTCTGTTTTGATATCATCTAATAATTTATGACTAATAATTATTCCAATATTGACTAGTATCTTTTTAAATATTACTAGTAAGTATTCATTAGATGCTAGTACTTATTTATTGTATACAATTAGGCTACTTTTCATTTGATACTAGTACTTAATAGATACTAGTAGTTATTCGTTAGACACTAGTATCTTTTTTTATTGTAACTAGTAACACTTATTATCTTACTAGTCACAACTGTTTTTACTCGTTTTATGTTCTGACTAGTCAGAATGACCACTGTAGAGTTCAATTAAAAATCTTACTAGTAAATTAAAAAATCTTACAAGTAACATTTGGAATAAATACTAGTATCTATAGGTACTGTACTATTATCTATTGAATAAGTAGCTTATTAATAAGTACTAGTATCTATTTAATATGAACTAGTATCTACTTAATAGGTACTAGTATCTAATGAATAAGTACTAGTATTTATTGAATAAGTACTAGTATTTATTGAATAAGTACTAGTATCTAGTAATATGTACTAGTATCTAAAAGAACTAGGGCTGGGCGATATGGCAAAAAAAAAAATCACGATAATTTTTTTTTATATCAGTCGATGTCGATAATTATCACGATAAAAGTCAAATCTTTATTTCTTTCAAGTTTAAAGGCAGATTTTTGCTCCTAAGTGAAAGTCGTAGAAACCAGAGCGTTAACTGTGGTTTTAAACTACTCTTTATTTTCAGAACATGACAAAACACTAGCCAAACAGGTGAACATTTCACAAATCTGAGGTAGAACATTCAAACATTAGTCATTTTTCCTTAACAAAATAAATATATTTATTGGGCAATTTCTTACTCTCTGCATGTGCTCTTTTTTTTTTTTTTTAGTTTTATTAAACTTAACCATTGGTCATCCAGTATCATGGATTTAGATCATGACAACCACAGATGAAACTAGGCATACCCTGTAGCACCTCATTATCATGGCAAAATGTAACTTTATGGTTTCTATGGTATTTGTATGAAAAACAGTAGCCTAAATACATTATTAAATAGGCTACTGTAATTATATTCCATTAGTCCTTTAATACATTGTCTACATGTATATCCCACATTTCATAGTGCAGTTAATATTACTAGACTAACGATACAGTAAATCCATGGTAAATGATGGTAATTTGTAGACGTTGCGCACAGTGTTTCTCCTGTTTGTCAGCGCTGTTTCATCTGCCTTTAAACTGGTTTAAATCACAGAGACATTTGTGTTCCTCGCTGAATTCAAGCGCTTCTCACTGGATTTCGTGACCGAGAGCGATCAGAGTAAACGCATCGGCTCTAGTGAGCTCGAGCTGCCGTTTGGACTTTGAGCAGAGCGGATAAATGGTCCGTGTGGCGCGCGGTTCAAATGAGTTTCGTTAGGCTTTTGGCGCATTAAATATTATCGAAAATTTATCGACCTCTTGATATCGTTTTATCGAGAAATATTATATCGCGATAATTATCGTTATTGTTTTATCGCCCAGCCCTAACTAGAACCTAATGAATAACTACTAGTATCTTTTAAAAAGGTACTAGTACCTAAAGAATAAGCACTAGTACGTAATGGTACAAATAAAGCATGAAAATAGATACTAGCAAGCTTTAAGGATTTAATGTTAAAACGTTTTGCCATAGTGTAACCAGTTTTAACACAATGGCAAAAGTTCCAGCAAAGTATGCAAACTGTTCTGTTGTTTGCTGCACAGACGAGCACAGAACACTACCTGACCAAAAATTGTCACAGCTGTTTTATGAAGACCTCAGGGAACTGTGTCAACAACAGTTAAAGTCCCCGTGAACCGGAAGTTGCGAACGACTTTTCTCCAGTGTTATGACGTATTTCCAAGTGAAACGGAATATTGAACAGAGGAAAGGGTTTTACTTAGCGCTCCTCCTCTCCATGGCTCTGTTCCAGTCCAAAATTGTCATGCCCTTCACTCGCTAACTTCCCTCCGTCTTGTTCACTCTGATGTACGTCATTGCTTACGATGCACGAGTGCCCACTACTGACGGAAACTGCAATGGGCTGAATTGGAACGTCCTAAGCCATAGATCACTTGGAATCAGCTATGTAGTTGATTTATTATTTACATTTTTTTTTTCCTTTAAGAATTTGTTTAATGAAGCATCCAAATGTTAATAGGTGTGTTTGGGTTGTTTTAAATAAAAAAATATATAAAAAATATATAGAGTTGTTTGTTGTGTTGGTAACCTGTAACCCGTGTTTTTCCAACTCGTAACTGGGAGTACATCGATCTAGTACGAGTTCACGGGTGGGAAGTCACGGGTTTAACTGCCGTTTCAGTGCACTTTCACGGGTATAAGGTTGAAAAAACACGGGTTACAGGTTGCCTGGAACGATGTACTCCCAGTTACGAGTTGGAAAAACATGGGTTACAGGTTGCCTGGAACGCGGCATTAGACGAGATTTGTGGTGACGTCACAATCGTACTGCACTGTGGGACATATAGGTGCCTGAAGTGTACATATGAAATAGACTCGCTTCCTCGGTCAAAATCGAGGGTCTGTCCATATAAACTTCCCTCGTCCACTTCACGAAGTGGAACGCACTTCAAAATGGCGGCGGGGATTCCCCCGAGGGGAAGTGCTTAGGGAAGTTCACAAGTGTGTGTCTGAAAGTGGACTGGAACGCAGCACATCTCTCGCTCATAGCAGACTAACGGTTTGAGGGGAGTGGTTAAGCATTTTCAACCCAAACCGTCAAACCTACATCATCAGAAAAAGATGCCATTCCAGACCGGAAGTAACTTTTCAGGTTTTGATTAAAGATTACCATGGTATATTTACTTGCACCGATTAATTGTTCACCACATGACTAGTAATATGCGCTTACAAAGTAAATCAGCCCGTTCTCATCCCAAGGCGTCATATACTGACGCTTTTGACATTTCGTCTACATGGAACGCAAGGGGCACCTTTTAGCGTCAATATGAGACGCAGATAGAAATGGGCCATTAGGCGCCTCCTAGCGGTCTAACCCTAACCCTACACCAGACCTAAACCTACCCATAACCAAACAAATCTCTGTGCGTCTCATATTGACGCTAAAGGGTGCCATGTGCGTTCGATGTAGACGAAATGTCAAAAGCGTCAGTATATGACGCCCTAGGATGAGAATGCGTTGAAGTAAATAGGGTCAATTTTGATTTCACGGGGACTTTAAACATGACAGTACATGCAAGTGGATGAGATAAATCAATATAACTCCACAACAACTACACAAATGTATCCACTAACCCAGTGGTTCTCAAACTTTTTTTCGTCGCGCCCCCCCCCCCCCCCTTAAACCTTTAAAAATCTGGCAAAATAAAAAAAATACAAATAAAAACGGAAAGATGTGCAATGAAAAACACCTGCAATAGTTTCACTTTGTAATGTGATTATTTCATATACCAGTAAGAGAGAATCATAATACAGAAATGAACTTTATTTGAAAATGAAAATATTTAAATATTTCAGTGATGCTTTGGATGAACAATATATAAGTTCATATGTCACCTTTAATGTCCATTTCCATGGTGACTCTTGGCTTCTCTTGAGTCTCTGGGTTGACTGAACTAACTCCCAAACACGTTTTTGGAACCGATAACTGTGAATAAGCTTTGGGATAATAAAGTGCAGGGGAAATTCTAGGATTTCAGTCATATGAGAGCTCAGCTGCCAATGAGTATGTGATAAAAAATATATTTATTTAATATTTTGTTTACATAGTAGAGATCTAGCCCTCTTGCAGTATTCCACTGTATTAGATAGATTGATGAGTATAGGCCTATCTTCAGTGTTTACTAAGCCAAACACACACACCTGTTCTCTGTACAAACATAAACACACGTGCAAACACACACACATGTCTGGTTTACTATCTCTGTGGGGACTCCATAGACGTAATTGTTTTTATACTGTACAAACTGTATATTCTATCCCCTTACACTAACCCTACCCCTAAACATACCCATCACACAAAACTTCCAGCATTTCTAGATTTTTAGAAAAAATTCTGTATCATTTATAAGCTTGTTTCCTCAATTCAGGTCCCCACAGTGACACGAGTCCCCATGAATCTGTGTACATTCAAGACCCCATTCGGATAGAAAAACATGTACACACATACACAAACACACACACACACACCTGCTCCCTGTACAAACATAAACACACATACACATCTGTTCCATGTACAAACACAAACAACTTAATACAAACGGCTGATTAATTCAGGAATGATGCAAGTGACTAAGTGTGTTCGGCTTGATGCGGCGCTGCACAGACGGATCAGTCTATGACATCAACATTACGTTATATGTGTACATAACACAACATGTACATTATATGACATACGTATGTCATATAATGTACATGTTGCATATGTTAATGTACACATACAGTATAACGTAATGTTGATGTCATAGACTGATCCGTCTGTGCAGCGCCACTTCAAGCGAACACACCTATCTTTATTAATGAGTCAATGAATAACTAACTCAACCAATTCATTCAAAAATGTGAATTCATTCAGCAACACAGTGGTTTTTAATCCTGGTCCTGGGGACCCACCGCTCAGCACATTTTTTATGCCCCCCTTATTTAAAGTCCCCTTGTGGTTAAAATCAAGTTTTTAATGTTGTTTGTTATAGGTCTACGTGGTGTTTTTAATACGCTTTAAGACAAACCATGTGCAAATTCATAAGTTTACACCATTGCTGAGTATTTTCTCCTTAAAACTGCAGTGAACCAAAGACAGAGACAGTCTCAAAAACGCGGTTTGAAATCGCTGGTGTTTCTGACGTCACAAACTACCCTGTAACCAATCAGGTCAACGTGTGATCGTCAATGATGCAATCTCTGAGCTGGTGTGAGTGAGTGGAGGCGGGGCTAATTTGCATATTCATAGACTTGAGTATACTAAATGAGGCAAGGAGTTACATTCAAGCTATTTTGAGGCATGGAGGCATTTTTTTCAAGGAAAAAACATTTAAATATGCAATTTTGGTGATCAAAGATGAGTTTTAAGCGATAAAAATGATTGACTACACGGGGACTTTAACACACCTGACCTGATTCAGACTATCAGCTTGTTAGGTGAGAGCTCCGTGAACTGGGGTGAATTCCAATCAGAGCAAGTGAGCATCCCTATGCCCTACTCACTCTGAAGGCCAGAAGTGGGGACTTTGGAGTTAGCATGCCACTTGTGTGTCGTAATGTAGCCATTTGGAATGCACTCGAAGAAGGAAGCATTTAAAGAGCAATGAAATGTATGACAAATATGTGTGTAACAGCACAAACAAAACTCTCGAACTCTCCTGTCATTCAGCTTTAAAGTGTGATCACATGACCATAAATGATCAAATTACTTCCTTGAAGTTACCATCTCATGTACCCTTTGCTAATTCCCCACTGAACTCCGATAAGAGAGACAGACAAAATGTGCAGGTCAGTGGGTCCCCAGGACCAGGATTGAAAACCACCGCAGTAACAAACACCACTGCATGTTGCTCAGAGTTGCAACGGTTCTGCTGTGGCTTTTTAGAGCTATTTTCGTCTGAAAAATAGAGCAAAAACAGATGATATTGCTTACGTTGCCTGATCATCTCTTCCTCTTTACTACTAATAGTCGCAGCAAGAAATAAACATGGGTGAAGAGCAGAAGGTATGTTGAAAGGTACATTATAACTTACTAAAATGAATCCTGTTTCATGCATTCGCTCAATCAGTGTTTCAACCGAGGAAAGACGTCAGTAAAACAGCTTGTAGGCTAGATAATGTCACTTAAAGTACATTTACCTCAAGAAAGGTATTCAATGTCATAAACTCATTCGTTAGCTAGAAAAATAACTCTAGAGATGAGCATTTTGCTAAATATATGAACTCTATTACATATTCATTATATTTTTACTTAAAGGTATAGCGGAGGATGTTTTACTTCCTGGTGGGTAGTGTAAACTATTGGTCCTCCTAATTGTCAATCATTCTGGTGAATCAATCAAACTTTTCAAAAAGTGGAGAGGGCGGGTCTTATCTAAAATTTGGAAAGATCCTCCGCTATACCTTTAACCTGCAAGTGATGTCTTCATTATTTAATGCATGTCTGGATAAATCT
The DNA here is from genome assembly GCF_964197995.2 of Scardinius erythrophthalmus. Classification (NCBI taxonomy): domain Eukaryota; kingdom Metazoa; phylum Chordata; class Actinopteri; order Cypriniformes; family Leuciscidae; genus Scardinius; species Scardinius erythrophthalmus. Next base: position 35,390,252 of record NC_138221.1, read on the forward strand.
GTCTTGAAAACAAGTTATTACAGTTTATTGTCGTTACTTTTTTTTCATATTTCACCAACAAACTGGAGGAGAAACAATTCTATTATTAAACAATTGATGTAAAAATGCCTTATGTGCAATTTAAATGTTTATACAACTCACTTTATAAGTTATGAGTTTGATTACTAATTGATTACTAATTGATTATTTGTTTTCAGTTTTAGTTTTCGACCAAGTGCATCCTGAATTTTTGGGTTCGGCACAGAATTTTCATTTCGGTACATCCCTAATTTTATGGAGACAAAATCTTTAAAAAGTTTTTTTTTTTTTTTTTTACTTTACATAATTTTTTTTTTTTTTTCAGAAAATATATATTTTAACAGTCAGATGCTACCATAAAACAGTGATTAAAGACTTTAACTTAATATTTTTAATAACACATGTACATTTACCACATTTATTTGATAGTATTACAATTTAATTATAAGACTGGTCGAAATCATGAGATGAGTTATTTATTTTTCCAATAATGAAAATGATGAAATGCTAATGATGAAAAAGTAACAACAAATATTGTGTTTGATTATTGGTGTTACAAATATTGGTTCGATTACCAAGCAAAACAAAAACTATAAGCTAGTAAAAAGAGATTACCGTATTTGGGGGTCCATCAAAAAGTCTGAAATGTATAACAGTGCTTCTGCCCATCATTACTATTAATATGACATGCTTTACTTATGTAATGGCCGGGGTTGGCAGTTCTCGGAACATTGTGCTATTGGATTTAAAGAAACTGACAGGTCATGTCGACAAATTCCACATATTACTAATACTAAACGCACGAATGTGTTTACTGTCATAGTATGTAGGCGCAAAGCAGCGACAAACAACCTTCTTTAAGAAAAATAACATTATAAGCTACTTCCTGTTTCAGATACAGCCCTGATGGGCAACTACTTGATCTCATATAAATATTAAAAATAATATATAAATAATTGGTAAAAAGTATTGAAAGCTGATCATGAGGTAGCGTTTACTTACAGGCAGATGAATGACGGTGTTTATTTCAGTTAAGTTGTCCTCCTATTACAGGATTCACATCTTCAGCCACTGACGCGCACAACAGACATATTGCGTAGTTTTCAGTCTCGCTACGTGAACTGTCACAAGTATCGGCGTCAGAGACTGTAAGCAAGCCCGCGCTTCGAAACCCTAGTAAGTGAGCTGCCTACTTAGAAACGATGGGCAAACGACAGGGGCGTGTCAAACGCGAATAATGTGCTGTCCGTGTAGGCAGGTCGTAAGGTATTGAAGCACAACCGGGCACAACCAACATATTATATATTTTCTGTTTGCGTCCATCAGCTCTTCAAATTAAAAGTTCTGATAAATCATAGAATGTCTATTTTCCTCTCAACACACACACACAATTAAGTGTTTAAGTATAGCACATCTCTTTTATTCAATAGACCTATATATATGTATAAATAATATTTTTATATGCGTTTTAAAGGTTTATTTTATTTTATTTTATACATACATTATTAAAACACATTTATCTTTATTTATTTATTTAAATCATTTATTAAAGTTTCACATGTAATGCTTCTTCTACATTTTTCCTTCTTTCTTTAAAACACAAGGCTTCTTTTTACAAAAAAAGAAAGAAAAAGGCTTATTTTTTACCATAATCAATATTGCCTACATTATACTTTAATAAAAGGATGCTGAAACCCCCCACTAGAGGGAGCAATTCGACAAACAAACACTCACTCGAAGTAAGCTGGTGGTGGGATGATACACACTTCAACAATAAACATGAGCAATAACTGCAAGTTCATTTTGGCCACCCATACAATATTCCTACTATTTTACAGATATCACAAATATTCCCTGAGAAATTTTACTTGTCTTGTTATATGCTTTGAAAACACAGCTGCTTCAAAGTTCATGCTTGAGGTATGAACGTGTGTAAATAGTCTTTTTAAGTTAACCACAAGAGTCAAAACAATCTCAAGATAACCTATGAATGTTAAAATGCAAATCATCTCCCAGTTTGAGCTCCCCTCCACCCTTTTCCATGAAAGCACAATGCTTCTCTCTGCCGGTAGCTACTTCCTCATATTCTTCTAAATACAGTATTCAGCATTTGAAGTGGATCAAAAAAGTTCATCAGAGTTGCCCTAGGCTAAGACAACAAACTGGTATTGTTCAAAATTCATGTATAACTTTGATGAAAGGTTTTGATCCACTTCATCCACCGTACTTTAGTCTTGTAGACCATTTCTCGATCAAGACAGTGCATTGGTCCATAATAAAACCACCAATTAACAGGTATCACCTAATTTTTTTTTAATGAAGAGTCAGTGTACAGTTTTATATTGTATTAAATTATAAATTGAAAATAGAAGGTGTTTGAATCAGTGTCTAAATCATGTGATGACGGGTGCTAAGATGACATCATCTCTGCCGAAGTCTTAACAAACTGTTTATGGACTTATGTTTCTTTATATTTGTTATTTATGGTTTTGTGTTTCTTTTGCAGTCCCTTAGGTTCATTATTATATAACATTCATTTATAATAAGTTTAAGACATGCTGTTTGAGTTGGTTGCAGATAGGTGCACATATCAGCGGTCATCACAGCATGTTATGTCTACTATAGTTTTCCTTTCTTTGTTCTCATTAACCACACAGAGACAAGTTGTAGTTATGCATTTTTGTTATTTATTATTTCAATTCTGTATTTATCCCCACATTGCAAACAGTGACCCCACATGCTGTCACCATTTCCTGTTCCTGTGCCTCCTCAAAGGAGGGGCGGGACCACAGCTTCCCTTTGTCTTGTGTCGGGTTAAACCATCTTCTATTAATAGGGAAGGGAACTTAACCTTTGGTAGTGTAGGCATGGAGAAATGTCTTATGGTGTTTACATTTAGTTTAAGTTGCTGAATGAGTTTATTTTAATTATTTTTGGATGTTAAATGGTCATATGTTTAGGCTACAAAGGTTTTTGGTATTGATGCCCCTGCAGTTGGTGCGGTCTTGAGTGTAAGGAGCCTGCCTTAGGCTATATAAGACTATATAAGGGTAAAGATGGGGTCATATTGCTGAGTGTATTCATGAAGATTTTCCAGCCTGTAGCAATTTGTTTTGGTTTAATTTTGTATTTTTTTTTTTTTCTTTGACACATCACTGTGAATATATTCACCCCTACTTCTTCACTGGCATTTAATAAAAATCTTCTTTGGATGATATCTGAGTCCTGAGCCTATCTACCACCTCCCCTTGATCTCCACGGGACACGTTATGTCAATGACATTTAATATGCTGGCAGTTTTTACTAATTTAATCATTTGTATTTGTTTTTAATAATCATGCAGTTCCATTGTTTTTAGGGTTGGCTCAACTTACCCCATTCACATGTGGTGAATGATTTCACATGCATGGCTGATGCAAACACCATGTTTACACAACTACACTGTAAAAAATTTGCTGTAGTTTTGCAGCTGTTTGCCAGTAACTTACTGTAGATTTAAATTTATGTTATTTACTTGCAACAGTTTGTTCAAAGTTAAATGAACATTAAACATTAACAAGTCTTTGTCTTTAAAGAATAAAATTATAAAATAACAATCTAATGCAAAGCATTCTGGGAACCAGAAATCTTCATCAACCTTTTTCTGTTTTTTTCCTTCAGATTTTGGTTCCCAGAATGCTTTGCATGAGGATGTTATTTTAGTTTTATTCTGTAAAGATAAAGACTTGTTAATGTTTAATGTTCATTTAATTTTGAACAAATTGTTGCCAGTAAATAACATCAATTTAAATCTACAGTAAGTTACTGGCAAGTAGCTGCCAGTAATACTGTAATTTCTACAGATTTTTCTAACAGTGTAGAACTACCATCTCCATGTCGCAACTGTCCAAGATGATTAGCTAAGAGCTATATGAACATGAAATGAGACTAACAATATCAAGCACCTGATCCTTAAAAGGTTAATTCACCCAAAAATGACAATTCTGTCATTAATTACTCATCATCATGTCGTTCCAAACCCGTCAGACTTTTTTTCATCTTCAGAACACAAATGAAGATCTTTTTGATGACATCTGAGAGCTTTCTCTCCCCCCACTGACAGCCTACGCAACTACCACTTTCAAGCCCCAGAAAGATAGTAAAGACATCATTACAGTAATCCATGTGACTCCAGTGGTTTAGCCCTCAATTTTATGAGTCCTTTGTTTGTGCAAAAAAACATAATCTACCACTTTATTTACAAAATCTCCATCGCTTGTTCACGAGAGCATGACCATGCATGTGTGTTGTGTTGACGCGAGAGCAGACGTCTTTGCATGAATGGGCGAAGGAGATTAATATTTTGTAATTAAAGTAGTAAATTATGTTTTTTTTTTTTTTGCGGAAACGCACCTGTGTCGGTTCATAAAATCAAAAAAGGAGTCACACGGATTACTTCAATTATGTCTTTACTCTCTTTCAGGGGCTTGAAAGTAGTAGTTGTGAAGACTGTCAACAGAGGGACAGAAATCTCTCAGATTTCATCAAAAAAAGATCTTCATTTGTGCTCCGAAACAACATGAGGGTAATGAGTAATTAATAACATCATAATGAAAGATATTCGATTATATATTCAAAATAATGTAAAATTTTCTTAGATATAATAATAATAATGTAAAATCAAGTTTCCTTAGATTTTCCCCCTCAAATTTTTTATCTAAGGTTTCATATGTGACTTTGAAAGGAGTAATGTCTAAGTAAAAGTCTAAATATCAACTCCTCTGCACCTGGCATGATACATAGATACAAGTTCAATTTTATTAAAAAACAAAACAAAACAAAACAACATGCAGGCTAGGGTGTTAAAGAGCATTCAATGAAACATACTTGTGCTGAATGTAATACTCTTTAGTATTGTATTCAGTTTATTTTTATTTATTATTATTGGGTAAGTAAATATCTGCAAAAACATTAAAATGTCAGAGCCACAATGTGTCATGGAACATACAAATGCTCTGTTAAAATTACCTTACACAAAATATTAATAATTCTAGCTAGTATAGATTTGACACATGCTGTATGTATATAGGTTTGACTCTCATATTTAACAAATCATAACCCCTGAAATGAGAGTCCCCTAAAAGGTAACATATACAGTAGATCTAAAATGTAACAGAGCTAGAGCTAGATTTTGATCTGCCACGTTCAGAAAGTCCTGAGCGCACCATCTAGATGTCTTCGGTTCGTTCTCAAGGTCTCTGGGCTTAAACACCTGTGAAACAACAATGGTGAATGATAGGTTAGCAGAATAGAAATGCTCCTGAACATTTAGAGATACAGAAACAAACATTTGAATACTCATTTACAGTATGTGGATCTGTCAAAACAAGACATAAGAAGTGTTGGAGACAAACAAGAAATCTTAAAATCTATTTTTTTATATTTTAAAATCTCCCAAAACTATGAGAGAAATGTGATTCCTTTTCTAAGTAATGCTCCACAGGTTTGGAACAACACTTTCATTCAAGTGAACGGTCACTGTCATTGTCAAGGTGCAGTGTGTGAGATTGACAGCTAGCGGTTGAAACGGGTACTGCAGTCCAAATTCTAAATATTGGAGAGAGTTGTTTTCCCCGCCCCATCCTGCTTACACTCGAGCAATCGACGCTCACGCGGGTTGGGTTGCCAGATTGAGGACACGCAACAGGAACCAGCGCAATTGACAATGGAAGGTGAGGACAGGTCCGGTGTTTCCATAGACAGTATATAAATGGGTGTTTCGACCCCCTGCCAAATTATTACCCCACTCGTTGAAGTCAGTACCTGATTGCCTAATCCTATCCCCTCCCCTAATCCTAACCCCTCCCCCACAACTAATTCTAAACCTATACTTATAGAGCCTTCACATGCTATGGTAATTATGGTAAATACCAAAAGCCGACGTGGAAAATGCACATGACCACCCCCTCATGTGGTATTTTCCAATGGGCAGCTCGTAGAATATTTTGATGCACGAGTTGTCTGAGAAAACCTTTGAACTTTTCAAAATGGCGGAGAGCAACGCAAGAGTCGTGAATGGTACATTAGTACACAACTAAACGTTTTTTGCTACTTTTATCGGATAGTTTTTGTAGCCTATACAATGTTGTGTCATTAACAATTGTAATATAATGGACAACACCTGCTTACATACAGAATCGCCACTGATCACAGGCATGGCATGAAATGCACATCTATGTAAACGTGAATTATGTTAAAGGTCATCCAGGACTGATCTAGCAATGGAATAAAAAGTGATTATGACTTTTTCTCTTGCAACAGAGAGAGGCTTTGTAATTACAGGAATTCCTGTTCTTGCTTTGCTTCCTGTTGCGGTTTCAATTTAACAGATCTCACGTCAGCACAGAACTTCTCTCACTGCTATCATACATGCATGTGATACAAAAAAAATGCATTACCCTATAAAGCCTACTGTATCATATTTGATATGCACATTTCTACAGCCAAAGTGATCAAAACTTTGCTGAAAAACCTGTTGCACACAATGCCACTACATGCCTTGTTGTCTGATTTTTTATACCTTTTTAGCAAAGTACATTAAAATATAATTCTAAACTGTTAGATCTACAGTACTGGACTAAAGCAACTTAGGTTTCACTGGATTGTCATACACGTTGTTGTTTTGAGGTCAAGTTCCTCCACACCAAGCTCGCTCATTCATGTCATAATGGACCTTGCTTTGTGCACTGGTGCGCAGTCACGTAGTCTGGAGGTCTGTAGCTATTGACTCTCTATTGACAGCACTGCAATTTTACGTGGCCTCCCACTTCGTTACTGAGTTGCTGTTCCCAAATGCTTCCACTTAGTTATAATACCACTAACAGTTGACTGTGGAATATTTAGTAGTGAGAAAATTTCATTGCAGAAGTATCACAGTCCCACACTTGAATTCACTGAGCTCCTGAGAGCGACCCATTCTTTCACAAATGTTTGAAGAAGCAGTCTGCATGCATAAGTGCTCGATTGTATACAACTGTGGCCATGGAAGTGATTGGAACACCTGAATTCAATGATTTGGAGGGGTGTCCCAATACTTTTGGCAATATAGTGTGCGTCAGGCTTTACAAGGTTAAAGAACAGTTCATGCAATGAAAATTAATATTTACTCACTTAAATAATAAGTTTAAACTAAAAGTTTAAAATAAGTTTCAACTTGTGTGACTTACCATAAATGCTTGTCAGTACTTTCAGCAGTGCACTTTAATCATATAAAAGTGACAATAGCTTATGGTATTACATATAAAGATATACTTTAGTTTTTAAGTGGGTAAAAAAAAGCACTCTAAAGTGCAGTTGACATTTAAACTATAATGTTCATTTATGTGTCCACAAACATTCAGTTTGCACATAAGAATATGCTTTTAAATTAAATTATTCCTATAATAAGTACTTTTTTTACACAAGGGTGGTGTGCTATCAAAACAAAAATGTGTGGAATGTTGTATTAGGAGTAGGCTATCTGTTAGTACGATCAGGGGGTTAACTCGGTGAATGGTACTATGATGCTACACTGTCAGAACAAAAAAATGTAAAATTTCCACTGTTAAGATCAGTGTTCATCTGTGTAAAGCTCCTGCGTATATATTTGCTGTGCAAGATGCTTTCTTCTCAGACTATTTCAGGCAAATATTTTAGGGTTCACTTCATTTTAACTGTATGTAAAACGTAAATAACTCAATGCATCATGTTGCCTTGGGGGGGGAAAAAAGGTCAACATTTATGTTTCCAATGTGGTTTGATTGCTCTCACCTTTGGATTTGTGTTTGATGACAAACTGTTTGCTCTTTTTCCCCAGGATATTAGATGCAGTGCATGTGTACACCCCTGGGCCCAAAGATGCAGCTGTCAAAACAGGCTGGTTATCAGCCTTTTCCTGAAGGTTTGAGGTAGTCCAGATATACACAGGAGGCGGGTTACCCTCCGCAGTACAATCCAGTACCATTTCACTATCTTCACTGATTTCCATTATCTCTGCCTCTGGACTGCGGAAGTCAGGCGGGTCTGATAAAAAAAAAAGAAAAAAAAAGAATGTAGCATGCATTCAAAGAAGCATGTTCACATTGATAGCTATTCACATTGAAATAAAATAAAAAGTTTGAATTATTGGCCTTTATTCACTTACATTGAACAGCAATGTTGAGAACTTCAGACTGAACTGTTGGAGGAGGTCGAGGGCCTTCTGCTCCCAGTTCCAGCTCTGCTTCACACCTGTACTGAGCCCCATCGTCAGCTCTGTTTGGGACAATCAGCAAGGTGGAGGACACCTGGACTGGCGTCGCAGGGGATAACTCGGAGAACGAGTGGTTGTAAACCTCGGTTTGTCCTCTGTACCATCTTAAAACAAGGTACTGAACAGGTGCGACGTTCTGCACCTCACACTGTAGCTGGTACTCTCTTCCCACCACCACTGGACTGCTGTGATTCACTAAACTTATGGACACGCTGTCTGGTTTCTCTGTGTGGAGACAATTGGCAATTTAATCAATTATATTGAATGAGGATATTCAAACAAGGATATTAATTAAGACCAGTTTAATTTCAAGTCTTGTTTTGGATGCTGGTCTGTTTCTGGCACGAGCTGTTATGCTGGCAGGCTGACCAGTGTAATCATGTTAAAAAAACGCTTAGTAACCAAAAGTAAATGAATAGTTCACTCCAAAATGAAAACTGTGTCATCATTTACTCACCCTCATTATTGACTGATAATCTTTTTCTCCACCAGAGCTCTCGAAATCTCAGTTCTGCTCATGTTAAAAATGCTACCACACAGGCTCATTGGAAAACTGGCCTGTAGCAACATTTCTGCAAAATGATATTACGTTTTTTTTTTTGCATGTTTTGCAACACTGTGTGAAATGCGTAGTGAGTGGTGCGTTCAGTTTTATTGGTGAATGTGAATCTACCAACTTTTTATTACGTTGGTGGTTGTATGTTTCAAGGCAGAAATGAATGGTGGGTGGTGCTAATGAAAGATTGTTGTGTGACTATATCCAGTCTGTGCTTTAAAAAGTTTTTTTTTTTCGTGAGAAAAAAATATTTAAGATAAAATACACATTTTAGTCGTGTCCCCGGGTTTTCTCTCAGTCCTGTTACCCTAACACATCCCCCCCTCTGAAAAACTTGCTGACACATTTTCAACAGGAAGTTGCATCATCTGGATCTTCTGAAGGCAATGGGAAGGCCATAAGTAAGTCCTCTCATTTCAATTTCTGTATATTTGATGAAATTGTAACTATGACTGAGAAGGTAGATCTCAACATACTGTCCTGAAACCTAAATTATTTCTTAGAATTTATTTGTTTATTTTAAAAATATTAACTTTTGTTAAATCACTAGAATTTTCTCAGTGTCCTCATGCATTTAGCATGTATGCTATGTGGCCATATGCCATGTATTTGATAACTTTTTGCTTAAAAACTCAATCCTGTTACTTTCAGTCCTGTTACTTATAATGAAAATAACAGGAGTGAGTTAAATTAACAGGAGAGAGTCTTCTATTTTGTTAATTTAACACTGTAAATATTAGTTGATATAATACTATTCACCTGAATTATGAGTTTTAAGGTTGCAATTACTTATATTGTAGACGTTAGCATTAGTTTTACAATCTGAACACCATACTTCCAGGAAGCCAGTCCACCAAGAAGTGACTTAAACGTTTTGTCTTTGTCTTCCTTATTTTTTCTAGAAAATGGAGAAAACCCATACTATGCAGGTGCAAGAAACACCCACCTATGGTGCGAAACACACCCGCAACCGTCTCTTTTCT